>NW_027507748.1:390788190-391988190 GCF_037356315.1 Lithobates pipiens | reverse complement strand
TCAGGTGGAGCTGCTTTCCTGAACCACCCAGAGCTCCATCCGCAGCAGTCAGCTGAAGTGTCCACAACCTTAGTGGTGAGCTCCTAACCCCAGCGGGATGCATCTGTCACCTGCTCTCAGGTGACCTGACAGTGTGGCTTGCCATTCTGGCTGGACCTTTGAATGGCGACATAATGTTGCATGCATTCTGAAACAGGAGCTACCAATTTGATCAAAAGAGCCCAGCTCTCTAGACACTGTCCCCATCCTGTAATCGCACAAATACTCACTGTACTGATGGCACACTGTTGCTGTTGCTGCTAATGGTTCCACATGCATAGGTGTATCATACATCAGGCAGTTGGAAGGCAGTTTGTATTGCTGAATATGCTGTATATGCTGAATTTTGGCCAGGAGAACACTCAATGCATATGACTGCACACTCTTTGTGGCTTCCGCAGGACATCCTGGAAACCACAGTACCTACTGTAACTGTTGTATTATAACATTAATTAAAAATACAAAAACAAATCTTACCCTAAACTCAACTGCTCTATTCACCCATTACAGCATAGATACACAATATTGATAGCCAGCAAAGCTTTTTAATGTAAACTCTTTATTAGTTACATGAGTGCTGATACAGAATGCAAAATGTTAACGCATTTTGGCTTACAAAGCCTGCCTCAAAGTATACCATGTATGAGAAAGGAAAAAAGCTGACACATGAGAAGACCCCTATTACTGGACCTTCCAAGCCACCTGACCATAGCCAATAGGCCAGGAAGTGCATTATTAGTAGTTAGTTGCTAGGGTGGCAAACAGCCACATTCGTTCACTGTGTTAAGGAAATATAATGGTTTGCTCTTCAAAAACATTTAATTCATTTTTACTGAAAACACTGAAGCCACATCAAACATTTTTTGCGTGACCATTTTGCAAAATAATTTCTACTTTTTCTGCATCAATGTCTCACTAAATGTAAGGTTACCTTGAGCTTGAGGTTTAATAGAATAAAAATATGAAAAGAAACTGAAGAGGTTGCATGAGGTAAAGAAGGGAGTGGAAAAAATGTAAGCTAAGGGGTGAGTTAGAGAGACCCTGTCACCAATTCATTAATTTCAACAACAATATTCCGCTAAGATTATGCGTACATTTAACATTATTGTTAAGCATGTTTTTTATCTGTAAAAATCCTTCTTGCATAGACATCCAAAAGCCCTAAAACTGCTGCTGGGCACCGTTTTGAGTGTGATATCAGCAACCCCAGCAGACTCGCACATTGCGTTTCATTAAAAATTGTTCACAAAAGAGAAAAACATTACAAGCTAACATTTGAAGCAGTTGTATTGCCCTCTTGCTGATTTTTACCTACAGGTAAGCCTGTAATAAAGCTTATCCATAGGTAAAATTAATATATTCACCCTGCATGCAGCCACTGATGTCAGCGGCGCATGTGCTCTGAAGGTCCGGCAGATCGCAGCAGAACTTGACCGCAGAACGTGACCGCAGTGACCGCAGTGACCGCGACTCTGGCCACTCGGAGGGCCAGAGCCAAAGAACCTGGAAGAAACACCAGACATGATGCGGGAGCTTCGTCCTAAGGTAAGTATTTTGTACTTTTCTTATATGCAATGCATACTAGCACATTCTGCAATTGTCTTGCATTTTTTCTTTTGGGGGGTGGGGTTTCCATCAGTTTTCCAGCTGTTTATTACTGCTTTAATATGATTTTTCTGCACTTAAAAATATAAGATAATGACAGAGTATCTTTAAATTATTATTTTTTTTCTAAATGACTTAACTGGTTCCCGACCAGTGCACGACGATGTACGTGGACAGAATGGCACGGGCAGGCATATTGGCGTACAGGTACGTCCAATCTTCAATGCCGCCCTGCCATCGGGAGCGCGCCACCGGCGGTGCGCTCCCGCGCTGGTTGGGACCCCCGTGAGTCTGGTCGCGGGACCCGCGGACTCGATCGCCGCAGGCATACCCGCGATCATCTCACGGGACGGCTGAATGGAGGAAATGCCGTGTAAACAGCATTTCTCCATTCTGCCTAGCAACTAGTGATGCTGATCTCTGCTCCATGTGATTGGAGCAGAGATCAGTGTTCACTAAATGAAAGCCCAACCCCCCCACAGTTAGTAACACACCCCTAGGAACACTTAACCCCTACACTGCCACCCACTGGTTAACCCCTTCACTGCCAGTGTCATTTACACAGGAATCACTGCATTTATATAGCAGTGATTACTGTATAAATGACAATGGTCCCAAAAATGTGTCAAAAATGTCCGATGGGTCCCCCACAATGTCGCAGTCACAATAAAAATCGCTGATTGCCGCCATTACTAGTAAAAAAAATAAAAATAAAAAATTATTAATAAAAATGGTATAAAACTATCCCTATTTTGTAAACGCTATAACTTTTGCGCAAACCAATCAATAATCGTTTATTGCAATTTTTTTACCAAAAATATGTAGAAGAATACGTATCGGCCTAAACTGAGGGAAAAAATTTTTTTTATATATTTTTGGGGGATATTTATTATAACAAAAAGTAAAAAATAATGAGTTTTTTTCAAAATTGTCGCTCTATTTTTGTTTATAGTGCAAAAAATAAAAACCGCAGGGGTGATCAAATACCACCAAAAGAAAGCTCTATTTGTGGGAAAAAAGGACGTCAATTTTGTTTGGGAGCCAGGTCGCACGACCACGCAATTGTCAGTTAAAGGACGCAGTGCCGAATCGCAAAAAGTGGTCTGGTCTTTGACCAGCAAAATGGTCCGGTCTGTAAGTGGTTAATCATGCCTGTTTAAGCTCTTTTTGCTGTGGTAGGGCACTGGTACTGTAAAACTACTTAACTAGCAGCTACTGTATAACATTCACTGAATTCATTTTAAAAGACTGAATACAATTTCTCACAGTTTCTTGCAAACAATAGACCACAGTGGCACTGTTTGTTATTAATATGTAAAAATAAACGTGTTTATAATAAATGCATGCATATAATAAATGTCTACAACTTGTGGATCTTCTACGATTATAACAGCAAACTCATTTTTACTTGTGTGCAGCTATTATTTTTAGCAATAGCATTAAAGTTGTGCCATGTGAATAGAAGCAGCATTGAATGTTTTATGGATTAATTGCCAGAAAAAAAGACCCTGGCAGACAAATTACCGTATTGAAAAGATTGCATATATTTAGCTATACTTCATTAATGATAACTCATACATTATCAGGCAACTAACTATAACTTATAAGATACCAGGAAATGATGTAGGTTTACAGCTCTAATAAGCTTACTAGAGGGCCCATTAGGGAAAACTAGAGACCCGCTCTTTGATCCTGATTCTTAAAAAAAAAAAACATGGCACTTGCTAGACAGTAAGCCCGTGAAAGGGCTGTGGACTTTTATATTTTATACCTGATTTGTGGACATGTCTTGTTTTGTTTTGCATGTTGGTAAAACTGGAAATTTATATAATTGCTACCATGTAGTCACAAATAAACAAAGTCTTAACTAATAAATACTCAGAAGCCAATTATGAATGAAGGGCAAGGCTATTCTTTTTTAGGGTTAATAATACCAGTATATCTTAATGCCATTACTACAGCAAAACAATGATATTAAACATAGAACACGTCAGTAAAAACATAACCAATTCCATGGCAATGCTCCAGACCTCTACCTATTAAATTCACAGACCATCCAGGTGCTGGCTTATGCTGTTCATCTTCACTCCATTATAAGTTTACATGATGAGAGTTGCGCTCTGTAATTAGCTCTTCTTGGTACTTTATTCTGATAGTTAGTAATGAAACTGTTGCATACATCTCCACTCAAGAAACCACACTCCCGAAATGTGTTTCACAACTGAAGGACTTGTTCACAAAGATAGTGAACCTAGTCTATCCTTGTGAACCAGCCCATTAAGGGTCAATTGTGTATAGGGAGTGTGGTTTCTTGGGTGGAGATGACATGTATTCAGCAGTTTCATTACTATCAGAATAAAGTACCAAGAAGAGCTAATTACAGAGCGTAACTCTTATCTTTTATTCTTATGTTGAAGTGAAGATGAACCACAAAAGCCAGCACCTGGATGGTCTGTGAATTTCAATAAGTAATCTTGCTAACATGGCTATCCTAGGTATCCAACTGACCAAAAACTCTGAAGACATAAAACATATACTGTTCTCATGCTTAGAACCACTCTTCATTATAACCACTCTAAATTGCATACATGTACATCATTTGACTTTAAGTAGTTATACCAGGATGATGCCTGCAGATACAGGCATCACCCCGGTAATGTTTTTTTTTAGCCTGGGGCCAGCTTTTATGTAAAAGCCCCCCTAGTAGCTAAGTAGCTGCTGGATGGCTTTCACAATCAACGTCAGTGGTCACAACAGCTCCCAGCGCCCGCTAGTGCCTCTCTTGGCACTACAGTCCCACCAGCGAACACGGAATGAAAGCCAGCTGTTCCATGGAGCTTGTGAAAGGATAGGAAAGGTCCCGATGAGCTCTATGGTATAGGAAACTGGAAATTTTAATTACTACCAGTTTCCCTGATATACAAAGTGCCATTTTTAAATTTGGAAAGTATCTGATCACACCAGTCTTGATGTGATCAGTTGCTTGTAAGGGTAGAGGAGACATCTGGGGTCAAATAATAGACCACAGATCTCTCTATGAAGAGTATCTGTCACAGCCTATTGCTGTCACATAAGTTGTCTACATTCCTTGTGACAGCAATAAAAGTGATTAAATTTTTTTTAAAACAGTGTACAAATAGTAATAACAATAAAAAGACACACATATACATAAACAGCAACCGCACCACACATGCAAGGTATTGCCTTGAATGTCAGAGTAAGAGTAATAATTCTAGCACCAGACCCCCTCTGTAACTCAAAACTTTTAAAGCATCACCTATGGCGACATAGTTTGTGTGCAATTTTAAAGCGTGATATGTCAGGTATTTATTTACTCGGCATCATACCATATTTTATCTTTTGGGCCCTTTCACACGGGCTTGTACATGTACAGACTCCACTTTGGTCAGCAGGGATTGATCTGCTGATCTGCTGATTTCCGCTGAGCAGGCAGATGACAGGTCCGTCTATGCTCACTGTGTGGAGATGGACCTGTCAAAGCCCCGCCATTCTCTATGGAGAACAGTGAAAACGGACCGCCTGTCTGTTTTTTTATTCGATCCTATCCAATCAAATTCTCCAGACGGATGGAAAATAGGGTTTTCATCTGTCTGGGTTTCATGCTAATAAAAAAAAGCCGCTCTTCTTCTGTGGCAGTCTTCTGTGGCCACTGATGATGTTACCCGGAGAGCGCGCCCCATGGCTTTGTAAGAGATGGCATACCGTGGGTGACAACACAGCAGAGGAAGACCGCCACAGAAGAAGAGAAGCTTTTTTTATTAGTGGGTAACTGGCAGTGCGGAAGAACACAGCAGATGGAGAAGACGGCAGCGGCAGGAGAGAGACGGCTCTGGGAGAAGACAGCTTGGGGAGAAGATGGTGGTGGGAGAGACAGCAGCAGGAGAAGACGGCTCAGAGTAGAAGACAGCTTGGAGCTATTTTACACTAAAGGACTTGTCCAAAACCGGCTATTGTTTTTTTTACATTTCACTGCTTTCTTGGTGAACGAGTAGGGGATATGATACACCCTATACCCATTCAGATGGGGGGCAGGATCTGGGGGCCCCCTTGTTAAAGGGGGCTTCCAGATTCTGATAAACTCTCTGCCCGCAGATCGACAACCACCGGCCAGGGTTGTCGGGAAGAGGCCCTTGTCCCCATCAACATGGGGACAAGGTGCTTTGGGGGGGACCCCAAAGCACGCTCCCCATGTTGAAGGCATGTGGCCTGGTACGGTTCAGAAGTGGAGGGCGCACGTTCATCCTCCCATTCTGATCTCCAGGCTGCATGCTCAGATAAGGGTCTGGTATTGATTTTGGGAGGCCCCATGTCAATTTTTTAAAATATTTTGGTGTGGGGTTCGCCTTTAAGTCTATACCAGACCTGAAGGGTCTGGTACGTACTGGGGGGGGAGCCTACCGCATTTTTTTCCTTAATTTTTGGAATTTTACACCAATATGTTTTTGAATAATTTCATACCATTGCATGCATTTTACGAGTTAGAATATGGAATAAACCAAACTGATGTGTATTGGCTAATTATGCTGCTGAGTACAATGTATATTTTCAGGAGGTGATCCCGTCAGTGGTATTTGAACTCATGGCTTGAACCTTTGAAGATAGCAGGGCATACCACTATGCTGCAGAGCTGAGCACATACCTACAAAAATGTTTTGCATTTTAAGCATTAATATTATAGTAACAACCATGCTCATGCTGATGTGGCATTGGCTAATAGGCGTTCACCTATTTTTATCATATGCTGCTGAGTACAATGCAAGCTTTCAGTAGGTGATACCATCTTTGTGATGATTTCAGTCATTTGAGCACTATGTATTGAGAATTATATAGAGAACATACGTTTACTAGTGTTTGATGGTGTGACTACTTTATATTCTAGGTATAAAAGTACTCAGCACAGTGACTTAGGCTCCTTTCACACTTGTGAGTCCTGAAAGTTGCACAATTTTGATGTGGCTTTAAGCAATGCTTGTGTAATCTTGAGGTCTATGGACGCAGGAATTGCAGGGAAAATTGTGCAATTTTTCCGCGATTTTTTGTTGGCAACTTTGCCGCAATTTCAGGGAATGCCTCTGTAAACTTGAAGTCTATGGACATCAACTGGCATCAAAGTCAGAGCAAAGTAGTACAGGGACTACTTTGAAGTCGGTGGGACTTGAAGTCACACAGATATGAATGGTACTCATTGAAAATCATGGGGTATGACTTGTCATGGGACTCTGATATCCAAAGTAGCAGGAAAAGATGCACAAGTGTGAAAGGGGCCTCAGTCCGACTTTCATGTACAGAAGTCTAGTGAAATCGCATTGGTCCCAACTGTTGCTGATTTGGATCAAATTCCCTCGGTCCCTCTTTCCTCCTCATTTGTCCCTCATTTTGTTCTGATCTTTATAGTTGTATATGGACTTTTTATCTTTCAAAAAGGGTTTCCCAGCACTAAACCTTTCATCTAATTTCTAAATTGCTTTGTTTGTAAATTTACATAGCCAATCTAAAGGAATATTATTGGTAAAAAAGTACTTGGGGGTTTAACTAAGAATTATTTATTTATTTGAATAATTCCCCTTTAACCACCTCAATACAGTGCACTTATACCCCCTTCCTGACCAGACCAATTTTCAGGTTTCAGCGCTCTCACAGTTTGAATGACAATTGCTCAGTCATGCAACACTGTACCCATATGAAACTTCCGTCTTTTTTTCCACACAAATAGAGCTTTCTTTTAGTGGTATTTAATCACTAGTGGGTTTTTTATTTTTTGTGCTATAAATAAAAAAAATGTAAATTTTGTGAAAAAATGCCTTTTTATTTGTTTCTGTGATAACATTTTGCTAATTAGTAATTTTTCTTCATAAATTTTGGCCAAAATTTATACTGCCACATATCTTTGGTAAAAATAACCCACATTAGTGTATATTATTTGGTCTTTGTGAAAGTTATAGAGTCTACAATCTATGGTGCCAATCACTGGAAATTGATCACATCTGATCAGGCCTTCAGTACATCAGGTGTATCTCATTTCTTGAGACACTAACAGGAAAGTACAAATACCCCCCAAATGACCCCTTTTTAGAAAGTAGACATTCCAAGGTATTAAGTAAGTAGCATGGTGAGTTTTTTTAAGTTGTAATTTTTTCCCACAATTCTTTGCAAAATTAAGATTTTTTTATTTTTCTTACAAAATTGTCAAATTATCATGTTATTTCTCACACACAGCATATGCATACAACAAATTACCCCCCAAAATACATTCTGCTACTCTTTCCAAGTATGGCGATACCACATGTGTGAGACTTTTACACAAAATGGCCACATACAGCGCACCAAGATTGAAGTGGCACTTTCAGACGTTCTATGAGCAAAAATGACACATCTCATTTCACAGCCACCTATTACACTTTTGAAGGCCCTGGAGTACCAGGACAATGGAATTGCCCATAAAATCATCTTCGTCTTTTGAATGGTTCATTTTTTTCCAGAAGTTTTTGGAATATGTGGAAAAAAATGAAAAGGCATTTTTTTTTACACAAAGTTGTCAATATATAAGATATTTCTAACACATAGCATATATATAGCAAAAATTACACCCCAAAACACATTCTGCTACTCCTCCTAAGTATGGCAATACCACATGTGTAGGACTTTTACACAGCCTGGCCACATACAGAGGCCGAACATTGAAGTAGTACGTTCAGGCGTTCTAGGAGCATAAACGACACATCTCATTTCATTCCTACCCATAACACTTTTTAAGGTCCTGGAGCACCAGGACAGTGAAATTACCCACAAAATGACCCCATTTTGGAAAGCAAACACCCCAATGTATATTCTATGAGGTACTTGGGTACTCTGATGGGCTGCAGATAGGTACTCTGGTACTCTGATGGGCTGGTGACAGGTACTTGAGTACTCTGATGACCTGGTGACAAGTACTTGAGTACTCTGATGGTCTGGTGACAGGTACTCGGGTACTCTGATGGCCTGGTGACAGGTACTCGGGTACTCTGATGGCCTGGTGACAGGTACTCGGGTACTCTGATGGCCTGGTGACAGGTTCTCTGATGGGCTGGTGACAAGTACTTGAGTACTCTGATGGCCTGGTGACGGGTACTCGTACTCTGATGGCCTGGTGACAGGTACTGGGGTACTCTGATGGCCTGGTGACAGGTACTGGGGTACTCTGATGGCCTGGTGACAGGTACTCGGGTACTCTGATGGGATGTGACAGGTACTGGGGTACTCGGATGGGCTGTGACAGGTACTCGGGTACTCTGATGGGCTGTGACAGGCACTCGGGTACTCTGATGGGCTGTGACAGGCACTCGGGTACTTTGATGGACTGTGACAGGTACTCGGATACCCTGATGGACTGTGGCAGGTACTTGGGTACTCTGATGGACTGTGACTGACAGGTACTATGATGGGTGGTGACAGGTCCTCTTTATTGGGGGGGGGGGCAATCAGTGTGATTGGTGTGTACTGTAAGCAGTAACGATCGGTGTGTGAGGAGGAGAACCCGGTAACATTTCGTTACTGCGGTTTTTTTACATTTAGTGATCGGCTGTGAAAGGATAACAGCCGATCACGTGGGTAAACAGCCAGCCAATGGCTGTTTACCAGTGTCGATGACGAGCAGTTTCCTGGGAACACGCCGCCACCGACGTGTACGCACAGTGCGCTTGCGATCGCGCTCACACACTGTGCACAGTGGGGGTGTAACCATCTGTGATCGGCCGTGACTTCATCACGGCTGATCACGTGGTAAACAGCCATGCTCAATGGACTTTGACAGACCGCCAACACATGCAAGGAAAGTATAAAATGTAATATTTATTAATACACAAAGTAAAATACAATATGGTAATAACTCTAAAAATGACAAAAAAGAGTTATTACCATATTGGATTTTCCTTTACTCTCCACGCCTGATGAAAGTTTTCAAGCAAAACTGGAAACGGGTCGGGTCTTGGGACATCTAATCCCTATGAGAGCATAAGTGTTGTTATATGGTTCATTGTCTTTTCTATTTTGTATTGTATTGCATATTCTTATTGTTCAGATGCTAGCCGTCTGTCCTTGTTTTTATTACTTTTTGTATTAATAAATATTAAATTTTATACTTTCCTTGCATGTGTTGGTGGTTTGTCAAAGTCCCACTTAGGAGGTACTTCTTTGTTCACAACTGAGAATAGAGCCAAATTCAAAGGTGTTATCCATGAATCTCATTCACACTGCTGCGACCCGAAAGTAGCACTATTTTGATGCCACTTTGCCGCTGAAACTTAGCCCCAACTTCTAGGAGTGCCTGTGTAATATATCGACCTATGTACTTCAAGTTGCATGAAAGTCACACCAAAGTAGTACAGAGTAGTACTACTTTGAAGTTGGTGCAGCTTGAAGTAGCACAGATATCAGTGAGTATCATTGAGAATCATGGGGTACAACTTGTCATACAACTCGGTGGTCCAAATTTGCTGGAAGTGTGAAACAAGCCATATAGGATTGCACTCGGTGAATTACAAAGACAAAGGCCCAGTTTGAGCCCTGTTTCACACTGACAGCGGGAGGAAATTGTGCGAGTTCACCTGAACTCACACGATTTAATTCCCACATGTCAGTACCAACTGCGGGGGTGGGGGGGGGGGGTTGCAGAGATATCTGTGCAGTTTTCTGCACAGATGTCAATGGAAATCACACCCTGAAGTCAGCAAAAGTAGTACACAAACTACTTTTGGAAATTACAGCGCCACACCAATAAGGACGGTGCAATTGCCTTTGATTTGGAAATGCAATTTGACATGTCAGATTGCACCAATGTGAACCAGGGCTGACACATACAACACTGCCTATCCACCAGCTGAATTCATTACCTGCAATTCTCCACAGCTGTAATATACAAAGACTCCACCTAAACAACTTTATCATATACTTGCAGGTGTGCTGAAGAGATTAGGTTTTTTTTTGTGCACAATTATATCTTATAATTTCTATGGGTATAAGTAAGATATTGCACTTCCCCAAAACCACCACCCCCAAACGAATTAAAAAGAAGAAAAAAAAAAACAAGCTCAATAATGTACTTTTATTTTGCCAGCAGAAATAAATTATGTACATTTACTAGCACAAAAAAATATTCTACAGACTATATGGTATTCAGTATATAAGTTAGCAATTGGGTTTTAAGGACCCTGCTTATTGGAACTTACAATCTAAAATTTGTCAAAACCTTGGAGTGAACACAGCTTTGCTTTCAGTGTATAACGGGCAACACATCGCATTTTTGTCTGCAAGATTATTGAAACATACTTAACAGTCATTATTCTTACAAAGCATTCCAACATAGTATTAAAAAAGGCACATATTCAAAATATAACACCCACTACCAGCCCACATTCCATACATACATACATTGGTGGGTATGTTCTGCTGGAAGCTGCATTTCTGTGTACATGATTAAGCAATGAGATCAAAGAGTAGAAGGTCAGCATATGCTCCCAAACCATGTTTGCATGGTCAGACAGGAACAATGCCTACACGACATTGACAGCATGGCCACATAAACCCACTTTTGATGGAAAAATGCACAAGAATTTGAACAAACAGCCCTAGTTGGGCGTTTGTCAATGTGCACAATATCATTCCTTCTGCCCCACAAATCACAGAAAAAAACCTGGCCTTCTCAGTCCAAACAAACCCCCCTACTGCAGCCCTTTATGTAAGATAGGTTGTATTGTTAGCACACTGACACATGCCCGATAGAAGGACACGTCCATCTGTATTTTTCAATCTATGGCTATGTGCATCAAATCTCCAACTACAGGCCAAAGATCAAAGTCCATTTGCATGCACATAAGCAAAGTAACAGTTTTCTAAGAATATGTACCTGTGCAGTGTAAACCCTACAATTTTAGATGTCCAAGTCCCTGGGCATGATTAGTGCTAGCAAACATTAACATTAGTCCCTGGCTGCAATGAGCTTCCAATCTAAAGTCCAATACTAACTTTCTTAAATTAGAGACTATTTCAACAGGAGACAAATAAAAAGACCATCATGTCTTTGGATTGCGGTGATAAACCCACATATGGAGAACATATAAATTTCAACACAAGCATTAGGATGTTGGGAAATTGAACCAGCAACCCCAATGCTGATAGACAGAATTGCTACCCATTTAGCCTGTGGTGTGAACCAGCCCTATGTCCATAGCCATGCTCAGTGTCACAAGCAATATACAGTATATTGTCCAAAGTATTGGGACACCTGACTTTATATGCACATGAACTGTAATGGCATCCCAGTCTAAGTCTGTAGGGTTCAAAATTAATTTGGCTCACCCTTTACAGCTATAACAACTTCAACTCTTGTGGGAAAGCTGTCCACAAGGTTTAGGAGTGTGTCTATGGAAATATTTGACCATTCTTCCATAAGTGCAGGTCAGGCACTGATTTTGGATGAGAAGGCCTGGTTTACAGTCTCCACTCTAATTCATCTCCAAGGTGTTCTCTAATTCATCCCCCTGAAAAACAACTCCACATCATAATCCCCCTCCACCAAATGATTTGGACCAACGAACAAAGCAAGGTCTATAAAGACATGAATGAGCGAGTTTGGGGTGGAGGAACTCGACTGGCCTGCACAGAGTCTTGACCTCAACCTGATAGAACACCTTTTGGCTGAATTAGAGTAGAGACTGCGAACCAGGCCTTCTCATGCAACATCAGTGCCTGGCCTCACAAATGCACCTCTGGAAGAATGGTCAAACATTCCCATAGACCAGGGATATGCAATTATGGGACCGCCAGCTGTTGTAGAACTACAAGTCCCATGAGGCATAGCAAGTCTCTGACAGCCACAAGCATGACACCCAGAGGCAAAGGCATGATGGGACTTGTAGTTTGGCAACAGCTAGAGGTCCGCTAATTACATATCCTTGCCATAGACACACTAAACCCTGTGGACAGCCTTCCCAGAAGCTGTTTTAGCTACAAAGGGTGGGCCAAATTAAATTTTAACCCTAGGGACTAAGACTGAGCTGCCATTAACGTTCATGTGTGCGTAAAGACTGGTGTCCCAATACTTTTGGCTAGATAGAGCATCTGGCAAGATTTACAATGGTGGTGAAATCCTCCTACACATAAATACTACATTTAGACATTGTTTTAGAACGTGTGAGATAAGACAACTTCTCCACATGAAGTGGCTTGTTTGGGATGCAAACCCAGACTCCCAGAGAGGCTAAGCAGAAGTTCTAACCTCTAAGCCACAGAGCTGCCACATGTGAAAACCTCCTACACATAAATACACATAAATACTGCATTTTTTTGGACATACAGATGATGAAATTACAGTACTCAAGAGTTATTCTTGATTTAGTCTGTGATATTTGGTGATTCTTTGTGGGTGAATGTAGAATAGTGATATTACCCTCAAAGTTTTGTGAATTACATTTTGATTTCTGATGTTGGTACACATATCAAATTTTTTGTGCTCAAATATGATTATTTGGAAATAATAAAAAGTACAAAATGTATGACTCATTTTAAATTTGCATCAACAATGGTATTGTTTGTGTTTTGTAAAGAAACCTGTGTGAGTTTGGGTAAAGATTTTTGTGAGATGGAGATTAACAAGTGAAAGTGACAGAAAAATATATTTTACCAAAACATCAAAACATTCCACATTCTAGCATTGTTAAAAAGAATATAGATTAACCAGTTGCCGACCGCCGCACGCCGATGTACGTCGGCAGAATGGCACGGGCAGGCATAAGGACTTACATGTACGTCCCTTGCCACCCGCGGGTCGGGGGCCCGATCGGGCCCCCGCCCGGTGCCTGCGACGGTCGGTTTTCGTCCGGGAGCGATCCGGGACGAGGGGGCGGCCATTCATTCATGGCCACCCCCTCGCGATCGCTCCCGACGAATAGAAATCCCCGGTGACATCACTTCCTCTCCTGTAATGTAAACACAGGAGAGGAAGTGATGTATTCTCTCCTCCGTGTCGGTATTTTTCGTTCCGACACGGAGGAGAGCGGATCGGTGAGTTGCACCAACACTCTACACACACAGTAGAACATGCCAGGCACACTCACACCCCCCCTTTACCCCCCGATCACCCCCCCAATTACCCCTGCCCCCCAGTCACAGTGACACCAATGTCATTTTTTTTTTGCATTGGTGTCATTTGTGACTGTAATAACTGTTAGGGCAGTTAGAGTTAGCCCCCTTTAGTTCTAATGTACCCCCCTAACCCCCCCAATAAAGGTTTAACCCCGTGATCACCCCCCGTCGCCAGTGTCACTAAGGCTGGGTTCACATTGCAGTGGTTTATGAGAACGAATGTGATTCGCACCGCACTGCAGTGCAAATCACATCCGATCTCTGTGCGATTCGAGTTCAGCCATTCGCCGCACCCGCCGCACCCGCCACACCCGCCGCACCCGCCGCAAATTCGCACGGGACCCTTTTTTTGGCCCGCAGCAGAATCGGATCGCATGGGTGTTCACACCATGCGATCCGAGGTTGCAGATCGCACTGCGATATGCGAACTGATCTGGGGGTGTCAGTAACATTTCACTGACACTCCCAGCAGTTCGCATAGGGCAGTGTGAACTGCCGCCGGGAGGCATGCGATGCGGGAACCCGCCGCGGATTCGCGGCGTTTCTGCATCGCTCCAGTGTGAACCCAGCCTAATAAGCGATCATTTTTCTGATCGCCGTATTAGTGTCACAGGTGACGCTAGTTAGGCAGGTAGGTATTTAGGTTCGCCGCAGCTTTTTATAGCGCCAGGGACCCCCATATACTACCGCATAAAGCCCCCTGATTGCCCCCTAGTTAACCCTTTCACCAGTGATCACCATATAACTGTTACAGGTGACGCTGGTTGGTTAGTTATTTTTTTATAGTTTCAGGGCACCCGCCATTTATTACCTAATAAAGGTTTAACCCCCTGATCACCCGGCGGGTGTCATTTGTGACTAATAACTGTTAGGGCAGTTAGGGTTAGCCCCCTTTAGTTCTAAGGTACCCCCCTAACCCCCCCAATAAAGGTTTAACCCCGTGATCACCCCCCGTCGCCAGCGTCACTAAGGCTGGGTTCACATTGCAGCGGTTTATGAGAACGGATGTGATTCGCACCGCACTGCAGTGCAAATCACATCCGATCTCTGTGCGATTCGAGTTCAGCCATTCGCCGCACCCGCCGCACCCGCCGCAAATTCGCACGGGACCCTTTTTTTGGCCCGCAGCAGAATCGGATCGCATGGGTGTTCACACCATGCGATCCGAGTTTGCAGATCGCACTGCGATATGCGAACTGATCTGGGGGTGTCAGTAACATTTCACTGACACTCCCAACAGTTCGCATAGGGCAGTGTGAACTGCCGCCGGGAGGCATGCGATGCGGGAACCCGCCGCGCATTCGTGGCGTTCCCGCATCGCTCCAGTGTGAACCCAGCCTAATAAGCGATCGTTTTTCTGATCGCTGTATTAGT
The DNA here is from genome assembly GCF_037356315.1 of Lithobates pipiens. NCBI lineage: Eukaryota > Metazoa > Chordata > Amphibia > Anura > Ranidae > Lithobates > Lithobates pipiens. Next base: position 391,973,031 of record NW_027507748.1, on the reverse strand, counting down.
GTCACAGGTGACGCTAGTTAGGCAGGTAGGTATTTAGGTTCGCTGCAGCTTTTTATAGCGCCAGGGACCCCCATATACTACCGCATAAAGCCCCCTGATTGCCCCCTAGTTAACCCTTTCACCAGTGATCACCATATAACTGTTACAGGTGACGCTGGTTGGTTAGTTATTTTTTTATAGTTTCAGGGCACCCGCCATTTATTACCTAGTCTCACTAGTGTACCCCTAAATTTAGGGGTGTCTACTTTCCAAAATGGGGTCATTTGGGGGGGGTTTGTGCCATCTTGGCATTTTATGGCCTTCAAAACTGTAACGCCCTTAGAAAGCCTGAAGGCGGTGCTTGGTTTTCGGGGCCCCGTACGCGGCTAGGCTCCCAAAAAGTCCCACATATGTGGTATCCCCGTACTCAGGAGAAGCAGCAGAATTTATTTTGGGGTGTCATTTCACATATGCCCATGGCATGCGTGAGCAATATATCATTTAGTGACAACTTTGTGAAAAAAAAAAAAAAGTTTGTAATTTTCCCGCAACTTGTGGCAAAATATAAAATATTCCATGGACTCAACATGCCTCTCAGCAAATAGCTTGGGGTGTCTACTTTCTAAAATGGGGTCATTTGTGGGGGTTTTGTGCCATCTTGGCATTTTATGGCCTTCAAAACTGTAATAGGTAGTGAGAAGTGAACTAAAAAATTTACGCCCTTAGAAAGCCTGAAGGCGGTGCTTGGTTTTCGGGGCCCCGTACGCGGCTAGGCTCCCAAAAAGTCCCACATATGTGGTATCCCCGTACTCAGGAGAAGCAGCAGAATTTATTTTGGGGTGTCATTTCACATATGCCCATGGCATGCATGAGCAATATATCATTTAGTGACAACTTTGTTAAAAAAAAAAAAAAAAGTTTGTAATTTTCCCGCAACTTGTGGCAAAATATAAAATATTCCATGAACTCAACATGCCTCTCAGCAAATAGCTTGGGGTGTCTACTTTCTAAAATGGGGTCATTTGTGGGGGTTTTGTGCCATCTTGGCATTTTATGGCCTTCAAAACTGTAATAGGTAGTGAGAAGTGAACTAAAAAATTTACGCCCTTAGAAAGCCTGAAGGCGGTGCTTGGTTTTCGGGGCCCCGTACGCGGCTAGGCTCCCAAAAAGTCCCACATATGTGGTATCCCCGTACTCAGGAGAAGCAGCAGAATTTATTTTGGGGTGTCATTTCACATACGCCCATAGCATGTGTGAGCAATATATCATTTAGTGACAACTTTGTGTAAAAAAAAAAAAATTTTTTTTTTTTTGTCATTATTCAATCGCTTGAGGCAAAAAAATAAAATATTCAATGGGCTCAACATGCCTCTTATCAATTTCCTTAGGGGGTCTACTTTCCAAAATGGGGTCATTTGGGGGGGTTTTGTACTGCCCTGCCATTTTAGCACCTCAAGAAATGAGATAGGCAGTCGTAAACTAAAAGCTGCGTAAATTCCAGAAAACGTACCTTAGTCTGTAGATGTGACAACTTTTGCGCAAACCAATAAATATACAATTATTGACTTTTTTTTTACCAAAGACATGTGGCTGAATACATTTTGGCCTAAATGTATGACTAAAATTGAGTTTATTGGATTTTTCTAATAACAAAAAGTAGAAAATATCATTTTTTTTCAAAATTTGCGGTCTTTTTACGTTTATATCGCAAAAAATAAAAATCGCAGAGGCAATCAAATACCATCAAAAGAAAGCTCTATTTGTGGGAAGAAAAGGACGCAAATTTTGTTTGGGTACAACATTGCATGACCGCGCAATTACCAGTTAAAGCAGCGCAGTGCCAAAGTGTAAAAAGACCTCTGGTCATTTACCAGCAAAATGGTCCGGTCTGAAAGTGGTTAAGGAGAAACAACAATGTTGCAAAGAAACATGTATTTCAGAGAAAGATACATTTCATCTCAACATTAAAAGGATTTATTTGGGGAAGTTACAATTGTACCATTAGAATCAATGGCTCAAACTTGCATTGGACTATAATAGCGCAGATTTTCACTCCCAAAAAATGCTCTTTAACCACTTGCTTACTGGGCACTTAAACCCCCCTCAGTCCCAGACCAATTTTCAGCTTTCAGCGCTGATGCACTTTGAGTGACAATTACGCGGTCATACAACACTGTACCCAAATGAAATTTTTATCATTTTTTTCCCACAAATAGAGCTTTCTTTTGGTGGTATTTAGTTACAGCTCGGAGTTTTATTTTTTGCTAAACAAACAAAAAAAGATGCAAAAAAAAAAAAAAAAATCATGTTTTAATAGTTTGTTATAAAATTTTGCAAACGGGTCATTTTTCTCCTTCATTGAAGTGCGCTGATTAGGCGGCACTGATAGGCTGCATTGGTGGGCACTGATGGGCTGCATTGGTGGGCACTGATGGGCTGCATTGGTGGGCACTGATAGGCTGCACTGGTGGGCACTGATAGGCATAGTTAAGGCGGCACTAATAGGCACAGATAAGGCGGCACCGATGGGCACAGATAAGGTGGCACTGATGGGCAAAGATGGGCACAGATAAGATGGCACGGATGGGTGGCACGGATAAGTGGCACGGATGGGTGGCACGGATGGGCACTGATAGGTACCACAGATAGATGGGACTGATGGGCACTGATAGGTGGCACTGATAGGTGGCTCTGATAGGTGGCACTGCTGGGCACTGATGGGCGGCACTGCTGGGCACTGATGGGCGGCACTGCTGGGCACTGATGGGCGGCACTGGGGTGCAGCACCTTTGAGGCAGATTTTGGGTGGCACTGTGGGTGGCACTGCTGGGTGGCACTGTGGGTGGCACTGTGGGCACTGCTGGGTGGCACTGTGGGCACTGCTGGGTGGCACTGTGGGCACTATGGGCACTGCTGGGTGGCACTGACAGGGGGGCACTTACTTTATTTCAGGATGGCACTGCGGGTGGCAGGTGGGCACTGGCAGGGGGCAGGTGTCCGCTTGAATTGCTGGCCGTGATCGGGACTGATGTCCCGAACACGGCCGCCGGCGATCGGCTTTTTTTTTTCTCCTCGCGCTGTCAGCGCGAGGAGGAATACTAGCCGATTACCGGCTCCGTTTTATCACATGATCAGCTGTCATTGGCTGACAGCTGATCACGTGATAAGGGGTCGGGATCGACCCCTTACACGGACTCGCCGATCACAGAGCGCGCCGCGCGCGCCCCTCAGGGGGCGCGCAGGCCGCTCGTAACCGGGACGACGTCAATAGGTCCGCGCTAATGCCGTCATTCGGCAATAGCGCGGTACCCAAGTGGTTAAAACAGCGCTCATTCTGGTGTTTACTATAGCGTCCTGTAAAAAAGACATTGGAGATAAAATGAGAGCAACCGTAGGTGACTGCGATATTGTGTCAATCTCGCCACTTTTATTAGCGAGATTGACACCCTGTGAGCCATGTCGCAGAAAGGAAAAATGTATTTTTTCCTTTCCCAATGAGCGACAAGCATTGCTGACATTAAGGCTGGGATCACACTGGTGCGGGGATCCGACTTGGATCCCCGCCAATACCAGTCACTGTGTTTGGTATGAATCTTGAGGGAGAACTTCATGCCAAATTTTAAATAAAAAACCGGCATGGGTTCCCCTCCAAGAGCATACCAGGCCCTTAGGTATGCCGCGGGACTGTGACGTCATAAGGGGCGGGGTCACAGGTGAGATCACCCAATGACCACGCTCCATGCCTATATAAGTGGTCGCACACCTCACACACGGAATTACAGCGGGAGAGAGCGTTGCGTCAACATCGGAAGAAGAGAAGAGGGAAGAAGGACGCAGAAGACCAGGCCACTGCTATTAAAAGAGCTGGAAGAAGATAGCTGAGGAGCCCGGAAGAAGAACCGGAGAGCGGGAGAAGAGGCCGAAGAGCACGGAGAAGAACCGGAGAGCACAAAGGAGACGGAAGAAGACCCCCGGAGCTGCCTAATAATAATAATTACTTTAAAAAACTGTCTACTGTTTTTTTATTGACGCTTTTTTCCCCAGGTGAATGGGTAGGGTTATGACGCATTCACATAGGTTTCTGGGGGCCCCCTTATTAAAGGGGGCTCCCGGATTCCGATAAGCCCCCCGCCCGCAGACCCCGACAACCAATGCCAGGGTTGTCGGGAAGAGGCCCTTGTCCTCATCAACATGGGGACAAGATGCTTTGGGGTGGGGGGCCGCAGGGTGCAACCATCCCCCCATGTTGAGGGCATATGGCCTGGTATGGTTCGGGGGGGTGCTCGCTCATCCCCACCCCCATTCCTGACCGGCTGGGCTGCATGCTCGGATAAGGGCCTGGTATGGATTTTAGGGGGCCCCATGCTGTTTTTTCAGCATAGGGGTTCCCTTTAAAATCCATAACAGATCTAAGGGCCTGGTATGCCCCTGGTGTGACATTTTCCTGTTGCACCCAGCGCGAGATGTACAGTGCCCTGTCGCCGAGAACCAGCGCTGGGATTGCGCTGGAAACACATTCTCGCGGTCAGGTACTGTATTTGCCGGTCTGAGCATGCTCAGTTGTGTTTGCACCTAGATTTACAAAAACAGGGGAATTTATCTCTTCTCAGACCTTTAAAGATATTTCAGTCTAGAAATCACTTTTTCACACAGTTTAAAAGCTTATCTTTAAATAATATACCACATATTTCAGTAGAATTTAGGTAATTAAATCATGCTGTAAACATTATTTCCATGTTCACTACTCCAGGTTTTAGCAGAGTAAGGGTTTGGGTGCTATTTGTTTTCAGGAAACCATAGTAAATTTGGTTTTGAAAGTATTTTTTTACCTGCACTATAGTGAATACAGTTTTAGCGCTAATTTGCGCTAATTAGCACCGCTGCACTATAGTAAATGACCCCCATAGTGCCTTGTGTATTGCTTCAAGCTATTAAGATGCACAAGAGCAATTAACTTATTGAAAATGTTCATGTACTGTAATTACTCTGTTATAAATAATAACAAACACCTTTTGAATCTGTTTTGTAATTTGACATATTGTGGCATAAGTGTGACCTTTCTCTCTCTCTGCTTGAACAGACACTGGCCAGCTAAAATAGAAGCCTACACACTAAAAATGTACCTGACTGTCTATGCTGAGGGACTTCAGAACACAGGATTGGTAGGAAGGAAGTAAATAGAGAGCCAAATGATATTACCACTTCAGCCTCATTCGACAATGTGAACGTTCTCTTTTCAAGTAAGAACACAAATTTCCTTGATCACATATCTATTTTGCTTTGCTGGTGAATTCTCCACTGAGTACACACTGGGCCAAGAGATATGAGATAGCCTTTAATGTTAGGTGTAGTAAATCTATGCAGTAAATATTTAAATAGCTTTTAGTTAATTGATCCTTAAAGTCTAAACTACATTTCATTGTATTTGGCTTCAGCTGAGTCTTTAAAATGCTTCTTATGGCCAAGAATTTCACCTTGCTAATTTCAGAACAGTTAACAGAACAGTGGAAAACACATGAAAAATAAAATAAAGTAGGACCAGCAGTCAAAGTGAAATTGTTATAGCTGGGAATTTTACCATGGGCAACATTTGGTTTTGTGAACAATTTCCCACAAATATTGCTATCCAAGTATGGATACACATCACTGGATTATACAACTGCAATGTGCCAATTATCATTTAGGAACGTATTTACAAATGCGTGCAATGAAATGGATTTGTTACCTATGGCAACACTGTCTTTGTTTGGAATCACAGAATTCTTGTGTCCCACAGATATGCACAGATTTTCAGTGGTTGTGTTTTTAACCACCAACATGTATAAACTAACATTGCTGGCATAGCTCAGGCAACTGCAATTGTTTTTAAACCAGTTATTTTGTGCCTAGGAAGGACAATGGATCTTAGGCTCAGGTTCTGTACAGGGCATCTATAAGCTGAAATTAGGACCAGTGCATTTATGTGTTAGGTTTAACCATCCAATACATTTGATATGGGGTTTGGACATTTTAGGAGAGTTGGGTTTTAGTTTTGATTTGAAGAAAAGCCAAGGCTTTCTATACAGCATGGAAAGTAATTGAAGGAAAACATAAACACCTTCAATATACTTTGGTGGGCATGACATACTGTATTTACTTTAACCACTTCAATACCGGGCACTTTCAACCCCTCCTGCCCAGTCCAATTTTCAGCTTCCAGCACTGTCACATTTGAATGAAGTGCACAGCCATGTAACTCTGTACTCATATGACATTTTTATAATTTCTTTCCACACAAATAAAGCTTTATTATGGTGATATTTTTTTTTTTTTTTTTTTTTGGTAAATAAAATAAATTCTTTATTTCTGTTTTATTGTTAATTTAGGCCAAACTGTATTTTGTTAATTTTTTGGGTAAAAATAGCCCAAATCAGTGTTTATTATTTAGTCTGTAGGAAAGTTATAGAGTCCACAAACTATGGTATATATATATATATATATATATATATATATATATATATAAAAATTTATCTTATTTCTTGAGGTCTGAAAACGCCAGGACAGTACAAATATTCTCCAAACAACCCGTTTTCAGAAACTAAACAATCCAAGGTATTTAGTAAGAGACATGGCAAATTTTTTGAAGTTATTTTTTGTCACAATTTTTTTTTTCATGCTGTCACCAGTGCAGTAGAACGTCATCATATAACTGGACGTCATCATGTATACTGGCCTCCTGCACAGTATACACCTGAAGCTACCCCTTATTGCTGGTGTTGTTCTGTTTCTGTAACACAGGCATCTGCAGCAGTTACAGTGGGTGTAGTGTGCCTCCTGCACAGTATACACCTGAAGCTGCCCATTATTGCTGGTGTTGTTCCGTTAATCTATACCGCAGGCATCTGGAGCAGTTACAGTCGGTATATTAAGCCACCTGCACAGTATACACCTAAAGCTACCACCAATTGCTGGTGTTGTTCCGTTTCTATACCACAGGCATCTGGAGCAGTTACAGCCAGTGTATTGTGCAACCTGCACAGTATACACCTGAAGCTACCCCCAATTGCTGGTCTCATCTCGCTGCAGGCCATTGGTATGTCTGGAAGGCCAACAAGGAGAGGCAGGCAGTCACGAGGCAATAAAAGAGGGCAAGCAGACTCTGTGTCTAGAAGCAGCAGTGCTGGTCGTGGACGCGGTGCATCGTCATCAGCACGTGGCCATGGGACATGCTTGTCCTTATTTTCGGCAGATGGACGTGTTGAGCGGCAACATGCTGAAGACTTGGTAGAGTGGATGACCAAGCCCTCCTCACCCTCCTCATCCTCTCTCACCCAGGCTCAGGGTACTGGCAAAGCAGCTGCCAATGCATCCTCTTCCCTCATCTCAATGGCATCAGTCCCTCCTTCCCTAGACCCACCATGTCCTGCTGATGAGTCCCCCGAACTGTTTGAGCACAGTGTTGGGTACATGCTCCAGGAGGATGGCCAGCGTTTTGAAGGCTCTGATGATGATACCCAGCTAGAGGAAGGCAGTAGCGTGAGCCAAGAGGGAGGGGATGCTCAAGAAGGACAGCAATCTGGCAGTCATGTTCCACCAGCTGCAGCATACTGCCAGGTTTGCTCCAGTGATGAAGAGGGAGGGGATGATGAGGTCACTGACTCCACTTGGGTGCCTGATAGGAGAGAGGAGGAGGAGGAGGAGGCACATCTCTAATGAGGCAGGATGCCCTCCAGGGGCCAGCTTAACCCCCCTAGCGGTAATCCCGAGTCTGGCTCGGGGTAGGAATATACTGACAGGAGCGGTAACCCCGAGCCAGACTCGGGATGTCTTCGCTCGATGCAGGGGATGACACAGGGAGCGTTACTCACCTTGTCCCCTGGATCCAGCGATGTCCGCCGCGCTGTGCGATCGAGCTGTCCTCCGCTGGATTCACAGTGCCGAATGCCGCCGAGCTCCGTTCCCTGCGGCGTTATGGCGCACGGGAGCGGAGAACGGCGGCAAATTCAAAAAAGTAAAAACACACTAAACACACACAGCACTGTAATCTTACAGATTACAGTGCTGTATTAAAAAATACACCCCCCCCTTTGTCCCTAGTGGTCTGTGCAATGCCCTGCATGCACTTTTTTATTATAAATACTGTTTTTTACTGCCTGGAATTTGGAGATTGTCCATAGCAACCAAAAAGTGTCAATTTTTCAGTGTTTTAGGATTTGATTACATTATTGAATAATTTTTATTATTCTTTATTATATTATAAACTTTATCATACCCGGGATGTCTGCTAGACTCTGGTTTGAACAGATTTAAGAGCGTTATCCCTTATGCCCCGTACACACGAGAGGGATTAAGTCTGACAGACCTCCAAAGGAGTTCCGCCGGAGTTCCGCCGGAGTTCCGACGGAGTTCTGGCGGACTTTTCGACCGAACGGACTTGACCACACACCATCACACCAAACTCCGACGGAGTCGAACGTGATGACGTACGACTGGATTCGACGTAGGAAGTTCCTAGACAGTAGCCAATAGCTGCCCTAGCGTCGGTTTTAGTCCGTCGGAGTAGCACACACACGAGCGGATTTTTCAAAGGGGACCGGGTCCGGCGGAGTTCCGTCGGGAAAATTTAAAGCATGCTTCATTTCTAAAGTCCGTCAGACTTTAGCTTCGCTAAAGTCCGTTGCAGCCCACACACGATCGGATAGTCCGCCGGACTCAGTCCGTCGGAGTTTGGATGTCGAAAAGTCCGCTCGTGTGTACGGGGCATAAGAATTACAGGACTACAAAATAAAAGCCAGATTTCCGTGCAAAATAATTGTACCGCTTTCAGCACCTAATTCCAGACTGAATCATACCGCCAGGGAGGTTAAGGGCAGCACACCGACTGAATTACACTGCAGAGCTCCGCCTGTGCAGGGCGCAGCCTCTGCGTGTTATTGAATGAATGAATGAATGAAATACTTATATAGCGCACAATGCGAACTGAATCGCCTCTAGGTTCTAAGTTCTTTGGTGTGGGCCTTTTTTGAGATGAGTGCATCAGATCGCACCGCTGCTATTTGCAACATATGTCTCAAGCGTATCTCACGTGGCCAAAACATCAGCCGCTGGAACACCACATGCTTGACCAGACATATGTTGACCTGCCATGCAGCTCGTTGGCAAGCGTACCTTAAAGACCCACACCAAAGAACAAGGCAGACCTCTCCTTGCTGCTCATCAGCTGGGATCTCCAACCCCACTATACCTTCAGTCCTCTCTGAAACCTGCACTGAGAGGAATGAAGGTGTAGAATTAGGTGTGCCACAGCCAAGTACTTGCGGGCACTCTGCTAGCAGTACACCAACATCTGATTGTACCTTGCTCCAGCTGCTGGACTGTCAAAAGAAGTTCACTCCCAGCCATCCACATGCCTAGCGGTGGAATACTAGCCTAGCTAAATTGCTAGCATTTCAACTGCTGCCTTTTCAGTTGGTAGACTCGGCCCCTTTCTGTGAGTTTGTGCAATGTGCAGTTCCTCAGTGGCAGGTTCCCAAATGCCACTTTTTCTCACGGAAGGCGATTCCGGCTCTCTACCGACATGTGGAAGGCAATGTCCATGCCTCGCTGCACAGGGCAGTCAGCGGTAAGGTGCATATTACCACTGACTCATGGACTAGAAGGGATGGACAGGCACATTACCTATCTTTCACGGGTCACTCTTCTGGATGTAGGGCAAGGTGCAGTAGTGTTGGAGGTTTTTCCGCCACCACACTTCCAAATGCTACTACTGGTTGTGACACACCTCTCCCCTCCACCCCCTCCTCTTCTTCTTCCTCCATGGCCTCTTCCTGTGCTTTATCCTCAGAACCAGCGTTGCTGCAGGCAAAAAGATGCCATGCCATGCTTGCACTGGTGTGTTTGGGGGACAGGAGCCACACTGCACTGTCCTGTCACCATTTGAGGAGGCCACAAGGATGGTGATCAGTGACAGTGCATGCATCAGTGACACTGTACCTCTTGTCCACCTTTTGGAGCATATGCTGGGTGGAATAATAGACAGGGCACTTGAGGCAGAACAGAGGCAGGAAGAGGAGGACTTCCCCTTTATCCAGACAGTGTTCCTGCTGTCCCACCCATCACACAGGAAGAGGACGAGGAAAAGGAGGAGGAGAAGTATTGTGCCAGCATGGAGGTGGAGCCTGACACTCAGCATCAGCAGCAACAGTCTTTTAGGGATGATTTACAGTCCCAAGAAACCCGTGGACTTGTACATGGCTGGGAGGAGGTGGCTCCAGATTATGTCATCCTTAGTGACCCAGAGGACTCCAGACCGAATGCCTCAGCTAACCTACGCTGCATGGCCTCCCTGATCCTGCAAAGCCTGCGGAAGGAGCCTCATATTCTTCGGATCAAGGAGAGGGATCATTACTGGCTGGCAACTTTCCTTGATCCACAGTACAAGGGTAAAGTTGCGGACCTTATCTTGCCATCGCAGAGGGAGCAGAGGATGAGAAATCTCCTGGAGGCCTTGCAGAAAGGTCTGTGCAATGCGTTCCCAGAGACTGGGAGGTTACAAACTCCTGGTCCTGGACAACGTGTTGCTGAGGCTTCGGTCAGTCACAGAAGGAGCGGTGGAGAAGGTGGCCGTCTGACTGATGCATTCAGACAATTTTTTAGTCCACAACCATAAGGTATGATCAGTTCCAGCAACCATTGCCAGCGTCTGATTTACATGGTGCAGGAATACCTAGGGGCAAGGTCAGACTTGGACACCTTTCCAACCGAAAATCCTCTGGCTTACTGGGTCTTGAGGATGGATCACTGGTCAGAGCTTGCACAGTATGCAATTGAGCTACTGGCCTGTCCTACATCCAGCATTCTTTCAGAATGCACATTCAGTGCTGCTGGAGGCTTTGTAACCAATCACAGGGTGTGCCTGTCCACCGACTCGGTTGATCGACTGACCTTCATAAAGAGTCTTGGATCACCACCGGCTGCCAAGCACCTGAAGCTGATGTAAACGAATAATTTTTTTTGAAATGTCACATCCCTTCAAGACTGCCTATGCTGATGCTGAGTGACTGCCCTGTTATGTTGACTGACTATCCTCTTCCTCCTCAATGATCCTGCTGATAGCTTGGAAGAACATTTTTGGTTCTGGGTGCCGCCACCAGTGGCTAAGGCCCAATTTTTCAGCCCCTGTTTAACAGGGGCATGTAATTACAATTTTTTATGCAATGTTTTGCAGCAGGGCTCATTCCTGCACTCCAACTAGAGTATCTGGGAGAGGTTGCAGTGTTGTGGTACCAGCACTAGTGCCTAAGGCCCAATTTTTCAGCCCCTGTTTAACAGGGGTATGCAATTACAATTTTTGATGCAATGCTTTGCAGCAGGGCTCATTCCTGCACTCCAACTAGAGTATCTGGGAGAGGTTGCAGTGTTGTGGTACCAGTGTCTAAGACCCAATTTTTCAGCTCCTGTTTAACAGGGGCATGTGATTACAATTTTTGATGCAATGCTTTGCAGCAGGTCTCATTCCTGCTGTCATGGTTATGCAGTGTTTCCTGTGTTTGCTTACCTTCCCTCATGTCTTCAGACTAAGAAGCCAGCTACTTCCACCTGGTGGTTTTTATAACCTCTCCTCTAAGCATTGCTCCACCCCAGGCCCTATCAGTGAGCCCTATATAAACCTGTGCACTGCAGGCCTCAGTGCTGATCAACCATTGTGTATTCTTTGTGTGTTAGCTTCCTGTTTCCTGCCGTGTGCTCTGCTACTGTTTTCCGTTACCGACTTTGGCGTGTCTTGACTATCCTTGTTTGCCTGTGATCCTGACCTTTTGGCATGTACCCGACTATTCTCTTGTCTGCTTGTGGCCCCGACCTTGGCTTTGTCCCTCATCACTATCCTCCTATTGCCTACTGTGGGTGTGAGCTGGGGGACCCTGGGGGTCGTGACCTGGAGCCAGTTGCAGCCAAGTCCATCCTCACCACTGGAGGCTCTGGTGAACACCTGCTGGCTCTTAGACTCCGCGCCCCAGGGAATCCTACGCTCTAACCCCAGTGGGATCTGTCCCCCGTCTGCAGCAGTCAGCCGTAGGGTCCACAACCTTGCGGTGCACTCCGGATCCCTACGGTGGGCACCTGTCACCTCGCCTCAAGGTGACCTGACACCTGCTCTCCAACTAGAGTTTCTGTGAGGTGTTGCAGTGTTGTGGCACCAGTGCCTAAGGCCCAATTTTTCAGCCCCTGTTTAACAGGTGCATGTAATTACAATTCTTGATATAATATTTCACAGCAGGGCCTGTTCCTGCACCCACCGAGAGTAACTGTGAGGACTTACAGTGTTGTGGCACCAGCACCACCAACACAACCACCAAAGGCCCAATTTTTCTACCACTGATAAACAATGGCATGTAATTACAATTCTTGATATAATAGTTCACAGCAGGGCGCTCCAGCGTCTACCAAGAGTCACTTTGAGGGCTTACAGTGTTGTGGCAACACCAACACCTTAGGCCCACATTTCTGCAGAGCATATAGGGCAGGCCTCTACTTTCAAACATCCAACTTACAAACGTCTCCTACTTGCAAATGGAAGGAGACAACAGGAAGTGAGATGAAAAAAGATGGACAGCCAAAAAAATTATACAGGGGTGATAACCCTTCCCTATGTTTTCCAAAAAGCTTAAAAATAGATTTTTGACTGGAGCTACACTAAAAATGTACCAGTTCAAAATTACAAACAGATTCTACTTAACACAACAAACCTACACAGTCCCTGTCTTGTTTGCATCGCCTGTATACAGATGTTCTGAGTATATAGGGCCTGGGGGCCCCACGCCTTTCCTTTTTTTAATTTGGGTACGGGGAGCTGGGGTCCCAACTACAATGCCTAAAAGCACCATAAAGGGGAGGGATGTTATAAAAACAAAAGCCCAGGAAGGAGCTGAGCAATTGGAGAGAGATGCACGGACCTGGGAGGGGTGTGTTTGCTGTTCTGTGCAGAGCAGGCCATGCTGGGCTGCATCTGACAGGGTTCTACCAGAGCCGAGGGGCGAATTGCTTAGCTGAGCTCTGAGTCACGGAGGTGACTCAAGGTGGAGCAGCCATCATCCAGAGTCGTTGATAAAGCCACATTCATCTTGACCACCATTGTTGCATTGCTGCTTAAGGGGTCTCCCTAGCGAACAGGTAACTGATTGTTGCACATGGACTGCCACAGAAGGATCTGGTGAGAAGGAATTTTCAACTCCAGACCAAGGAAGGGCCCTTATATTTTATTGACACTTCTCTCCGTATATGATGAACACACTTGCTGTCACTTTCACCTGATAGCGCCAACTGTTAATATCAGTGACAGAATGTTAAAGCTGCCATTACCCCAGATTGCTGACTTTGATTACTCCTTATACACTCCCACTTGCTGAATCCTGTAGCGCTATTTCCTTCCAATCCCTCACTCTGCATTGCTCTTCTCATCACTTTGCATGTCTATCTTCAGCTAGCTGCCTAAAAGGAACATATCCACCTATGAGTTGAAATACTTGTTTCACTGTTTCTGAACTTCACCCTAGAAACATCTTATTGCTTTAGCACGCCAACGTTAAAAAGCCCCAACTGTGCTAACAGAAGCTAACTTCAAAGAGCTGGCAGAGCCTGTTTGCTGGTATTGTATTACATTCATAGGGCTAAGCCTAACCTCTTGTCTGGGAGCACTCAAATGAACTAACCTGTCCAGCACAAGGCATGGGTGCAATTTAGAGAACATTTTACATTTTCTCAATCAATGCAAAGAATTCGCTGATTGGACAATGTGGAGATCACGATGCCACCTCTCTTGTCCAAAACAATGCTGTTGTACTGCTTGTTTTTATAGTGATGCACTTTAGTATATACTTTTTGTATTTTTTTCAATGATTAAAAAAAATGATACCTTTTAAATACTTACTGGTCTGCCTATAAACATCCTGAGGGGTATTTGCTGTGCTTTATGCACTAGGCAGTTTTGTGCTTGTCCAATCAGAGAATTCATTGAGAAAAATAAAATGTTTCCCTGAATGGCACCCATGCCAATCAATGTTCATAATGCATAAAACATGAAAGCTAGTGGAGATGACTGTAGTAGTGGTGCCCACTACAGCGATATCGAACTTCCACAGGGATCTCACAAAGGTGATACATACAGGGCTACATTTGTCCAAGATGGAAAATTGCCATACCTTAACTTCAGCTTTAAAGAACCTTGGTGTTTTATTATATCTATGCAAATGCTGTTTTAGTATATATTGGCATACTTAAACTTCAGCTTTAACATTCTTGGGGATTTGTTTATAATGGAATAATTAATAGTACAGCTCTGGGAAATAAACTGTACTTGAAATTTAATTTTTGTACATTGCAGGGGTTTTAACAAACTTTGTTGCAGATTCCTACCTTATAAGGAAAGTGACTCTAATGGGAGTGATGTTAAAATTATTAATCAGCTGCTGCATCTGCGAACCTAGAGTTCTAATGAAAGTTGCAGAGTCTACATCCCTTTAGACATGATTTCCTTTTGAGAGTATCTCATGAAATTGTTGTTGCAGGGGATGCTCAAAACCTGTATCTTAGTGCAGACTTCTGGCAAATCTTTAAGCCAATCACACAAGCAGCAAATGACATTTCTGTGTACAGAATGCATCCAGGATGCAATATTGCATTGCATTTTGCAGAACATTATAGAGCTGCAGATTGAAAAGGAAATGTAATTACCCTTTAATCATGTTTGTATGACCTATGTCTGTTTGCCCCAGGGTAGGCAGGAGGGGTAACAACCCCAGACACAGTCATTTTATTGTGGTTGAGGGGAAACCAGCTGCAAGATCTTTCTGCTACAAGACTGACAAGAGTAGTGATTGTAACATCACTACTCCTTTCAGCCAAGTCCTGAAAGCAGCGAAGACTTGAGAGCAGGGAGGAGGTGTGGCTGTGTTCTCACCATCCTTCTCCTTCCTGCCAGTATCGCACTCCAATGTTACCAAGCTGGTCACCGGCAACTGTTTGTCCATGATACTGGAGCACAGCACTTACAGGAAGAAAGA
Organism: Lithobates pipiens; assembly: GCF_037356315.1. Classification (NCBI taxonomy): domain Eukaryota; kingdom Metazoa; phylum Chordata; class Amphibia; order Anura; family Ranidae; genus Lithobates; species Lithobates pipiens. The sequence goes on along the minus strand of NW_027507748.1, from coordinate 391,958,014 downwards.
GCTAAAGGTGTAGAGAGAGCACAGAAATTGTAAAAACAGAAACATAAAATACATTTTATGATGTTTAGGGTATACTCATACCAGCCGCTGCATTAGAATGCGTTGGATGACAGTATTATATGGTACTGTCACTTTTTTTGTTTTAAAACAAACTTAATTGAAATGTCACACAGTCACATTTTATTAAGTTCTATTGGCCACAGTGAGATGACAGGCAGTAATTTGTGTTACACTGCACTGCGAAAAAAATACTGAATGTTGTACTTTTTTCAGTGCTGGCCAAGTAGGAGACACAACATTCTGCAATGGGACCGCGGTGGAATATCTGCTAAACACAGTCCTACAGCTCCTGGTGTAAATCTACCCTCACAAGTATTTCAATTGTTAAAAACATAAAAAATAAATAAATAAATAAAAAGTTCAAATTGCACCTTTTAAAATTTAGTCCATGACCTGTGTTGGCTATGCAAAAATTGGGCCAAGCTTCTGAGATGTAAGAAGGATTCATTCCTACTCTGCTGCATATTCACTCGGTCCCCGTGTTTTTGGGGGTGTGGTGTGAACATCTGCCTGAATAGCACATTTTTACTTCTGGAAAAGAAAAGGAAATTTGATCCCTGTTGGGTTTCCACACACATTAACAATCTTTTGACCTGAAACACTAATTGGGTTATGTTAGATATATTATAAGAAAAAATGTTATTTTCCTAAAAGGCACTATCAAATTACTTTTCATTTTTACCATTTTCCTCTTTCTGCATATGTGCTGAAACATCAGGCATAGGGTATATGGAGTTAATTGTTATTTTTATCTATAAAAGCAGAGGGTGAATAACAGCACACTTCGATGTTAGAAAAAAAAATGTCATGCCTGATAAAGAGGTCGTGCGTGGCTCCGAAACATCGCCTTTTGTTGTAACTATGTGATTGCTGATTAAAGTTTTGCACCCATTTTTGGAGATCCTGGTGTGCTGGTGACATTACTCTCTATGTCTGATTATGGCTCCAGCAGGTGGTCACTTCAGCACCAAATTGAAAATATAGCCATTTCTGCAGGAACGTGTGCATTGGGAATATTGCATTAGAAAAAAAAAAGGCTCAATATGTTTAGTACTTGCTTGCCAGCGGAAACAATACGATAATGCTTGTAAGGCTGGCCATACATGAGTTTGTTTTTTTCAATCTACCTTTCAAGGTGGATGGAGGAATACCCCCTGCTATGTCGTATTCTGGCAGCAAGGGGACATCCCTGTCATCGGAGTACACTGACCAGTGCTGCAGCCTAAGACCTGCAGTACTGTGCAAGGGAAAAAATGCTGATGGGGCAGTTGAACAGAACTTGATCATCCATGTCTTTATGGACCTTGCTTTGTGTACTGGTGCGCAGTCATGTTGGAACAGGAAGGGGCCATCCCCAAACTGTTCCCACAAAGTTGGGAGCATGAAATTGTCCCAAATGTCTTGGTATGCTGATGTCTTAAGAGCTCCCTTCACTGGAACTAAGGGGCCAAGCCCAACCCCTGAAAAACAACTCCACGCCAAAATCCCTCCACCACCAAATGATTTGGACCAACGAACAAAGCAAGGTCTATAAAGACATGAATGAGCGAGTTTGGGGTGGAGGAACTCGATTGGCCTGCACAGTCTTTTCCTCAACCTGATAGAACACCTTTGGGATGAATTAGAGTGGAGACTACGAGCCAGGCCTTCTCATTCAACATCAGTGCCTGACCTCACAAATGTGCTTCTGGAAGAATGGTCAAGCATTCCTGTAGATGCACTATTAAACCTTGTGGACAGCCTTCTCAGAAGAGTTGAAGCTGTTATAGCTGCAAAGGGTTGGCCAACTCAATATTGAACCCTATGAACTAAGACTGGGATGTCATTAAAGTTAATGTGCATGTAAAGGCAGGGATCCAACACTTTATATATACTGTATAATGTTAACTGTTCATGGGCATAGGGGATTAAGAAACTGATTGGCTGAGATATGGTAGCCAACTGCAACATGACCATTTTTTTGGACCTGCTAATACAGAGTAAGAAAGTATATGTGTCGACATTTGCTGCTCAAAGCATTGAGGGAAGTTTTTAAAATGCAGAATTTCCTTGAACATAAAATATGCCTTATGCACATGTACATGTTTACACCAATGCACAAAATGACTGGCATATCTCCGAGTGCAGCCACGTACAGCCACTCACTTCTATAGCCAGATGTAGGTGCCACTCAGCGCTCCCCAGGCAGGAAAAACATAGGTATTTTATGCTAAAGCATATTTAAAGCTTCAAACCATCCATGTTCATAAGGCCCAAAATGGCAGTTCTGGTACTTTTTATTGTTTGAAATTAGCATGGTATTAATTAGAATTCCCTTTTAAATATTAGAAAAAGAATGTGCCATTGACACAAAATTGTTTCCCTTGTGTCAGAAATCAGGCCAAAATATAATGTTACATCCAATTAATGCAATCAATTTCATTGTCATAGAAACTGAAGCACGACTGTTTATTATTATTTTTTCTAGTTTGATAAATGACCTTAACTATTTTTGTAGGCTCCCAGGTTACAGTACCTCTTGGAAATGAACCAGAACATCTACTTTTCTTTTTTTTTTTTATCCAGCCACATTACAAAACAAAAAAAAAAAAAAAAAAAAAGTGCTGTTCAGTGCACTGTGTGTTCTGCTGATGAAAACAGATTATACTGCATGTTCTCAGAAGCTGCCTTTTTTTACCTTTTTGCAAAGTTTTCACAGTTTTAAGCTGAAATGTGAATTATTTTTAGAAACACTTTGGGAAACTTGTTAAAACTATCAGAAAATAATGTATTTAGCTGAGTGCTTTTACATTTTTGCAACTGTGATGCACTTTGCAGAGGGGAAGTAACTTAACATTTACTCAAGTGCTGCATAGTTGTACCTGAATAAGATGAAGTTGAACACAGTCAAAAATAAGTGCACAGCTAAAGCCTAAAAATATACATATTTTCAGCATCAGTTTACTTTTTTGTTAAAAAAGAAAAAGTAAAAACTGTAAGCTTAAATATTTGTGTACATGAAGTAAAATAGCAGGCAATATGAGAGCGATAACAGCTCAATAGTCCATAACTCCATACGCCTCTTTTATTCAGTTGTTTCTCCTCTGGTGTCTGTCTGCTTCCTGGTGACGTCATCTCCATGCACTCCATGGTGGCCCAGACCAACTTCCTGGTGGCCATAGGACAGATTGAGGCTCCCCCAGTCATCTGCCAGATCAGTGGATGCTCGTTTTGGATGCCGATCTACACCTGCAGACACCACCATTTACAGATGAGCTTGTTTTTATGCTATTCCCTGTAAGTGCATCACTTTCTTTGCTAATAAATTGTATCTTATATACTACACACAGGTTGGTGCTTCCTGGGTCTCTCCCTCAATCTACTTTTTTGTTGCTGCATGCTACATTCATGTTTAATGGCAGTAATATCAAATGTTTCTAATAATTCTAAAGTCAGATCAGAAAAAGAATGGCTCTTCCTATGAAAAACATTTTCTGTTTATGGGGATTCTGTGCCTTTAAGATCAAACATGGATGATATAATGCATGGAAATTAGGAGCTATGTTCAATCAATGTCATAGCTGTCAAAGAAGCACCAGGAAAATAGATGAGGTGGGTCTTATAAATCCCCAAAGAGTTAATAAAACCACATAAAGCTGGGTAGGTACAAACTATAAATTATTTTGGAGGGCTAGTTTTGATGACAAGCTTATTGGCATGTTGGTAGCCCTTTTATTTTTTGACACAAAGACAAAGCTGTAAAAACATTAGCTTTACAGAGAAAATCAGCTGTATCATTTGTTTGGAAGATTGAGTGTTTACAGATTCGATGCATACAGATGCTTTTATCTTAGCATTTTTTCCAGAGCACATGAAGTATTCCTTTAAAGAGACCATTAAATGTGTGGTTTATTTGCACCATTGTGGTAACTTGGGTGGCAATGAAGACACATCCAATGTAGGTTGTGTACTATATCCCATATGCTTATCCCCAACAAACCAAAACTGATATCAGCTAAAAAAGCAAACAGTAACAAGTTAAAACCAGTAAATAATAGCATTAAATATAAACACACAACTCTAAATTCAGTAAACTTCTTTTTTTCTAGGGACGGCAGCTTTTCAGGGAACATTTTACCATTTTATTCTGGTTGGAGATATAGTTTTAGGTATTATGGGGCAGCACAGGTTTCCTCTATTTTCTTAAAGTTCCTATGCCAAGTTCTAGGGTACAAGCCCCACATCTCCTGCAGGGTGTCCTAGGTCTTTGATTCTGTGAAATAATTGTTTTGGGGGGGAAGTATTTTTGTTGGGGAGGATGTATGGGAGAATGGGTTTGAGCTGTAAGATGGTGGTGGATTATTGATGGGGGGGAGTTTGGGAAGGAGAAGCCTTGTGGATTTGTGCTGAGGAGGGGGTATTTGTGCTGGGGAAGGGGGGGAATTCAGGGTTGTTCTTTGTGCTAGAAGGTGGAATGTGCCAAAGGAAGAATCTGTAGAAGGTTACACATCCCAGACCTCAGCATTCTCCTAATTTTTTTTTTTTTTAAAACAGTTTTTATTGAGGAAAATGCGTAGATGTACAGAAAATTACAACATGCTGGAAAAAACATTACGTAAACACAATCAGAGTTCCTGGCAGAAATGAAATCAAACATTGAACATTTGAACATACAAACTTTCGTAGGGTAGCTTGGCTACCTTGGGCTACAACTTATCAGAGATAAATGAATTCAGATTAGCTCTCACAAGGTAGAAGACGAGGGAGTCAAAAACAGAGAAGAAAAAAAAAAGGGTCAAAATGAGTTGGTATGTTGTGGGGCTATAAAAGAATCTCTATCCTCAAACTTAAGCCAATTCGGTCTGGAGGTGGGATGGGAGCGGGCTTAGGATAGAGGGAGGGTTTCTTGGGACATCTGGCACAGTCGTCAGGTGTCATGAGGGTGTAAGAGATGTCAGGGCTCCTTCTCGGCAGCCCCCCCCCTCTCGGAGCTTTCCAGTTGGTAAATTACTTAACGCATCGCAAGCTTCTTTCTAATTCTTTATCCCACCTCGGGTTTATATAGGTACGTGCTGGTTATGACCAATAGGTAAGTATATTTATGGGTCATTATTTGTTTACCTCTGTGAATGCATTGGTTGTCTGGAAGTGTTTCCAGCAGGCCCATTTCATGTTGAATTTCGAAGTTGTGTCCCTGGAAATGTGGATCAGCTCCTCCATTTCAGCTATTTTATTTATTTTGGTGAACCATTCTTTAATCAATGGTGTTCTGGAGGAGCCCCAGTGAATGGGGATACATTGCTTAGCTGCATTGAGCATGTGCATTGCCAATGAGCCATGGTAAACCTTTCTCGGTAGAGGCGAGAGGTGGAGAAGGCATTGAGATGGGGTAGGATCGACATTGTATGTGGTAACGAGGGTGATGATTCTGCATACGTCTCTCTAATACACTTGCAGTGGGATACAGGACCACCAAATGTGTAGTAGCGTCCCCCTATCCTGATGGCACCTCCAACAAGTATCTACAGTGCTCGGAGTAATTTTGTGTAAGAGAGTTGGAGTACGGTACCACCTTGATTGTATTTTGTAGCCATTCCCTTGAGTGCTCACGTTAAGTGAGCCCTTATGGATAGTATGGAAGATGGATTCCCATTGTTCGTCACTGATTGCGAGGGATAAGTCTTCTTCCCAACGCTTGCAGGCTTTAATGAAGCTGGAGTAGGTTATGGGTGAGTGCTATAAGGTGTCTTTGGGGGTCTGATTGCGTACACAACTTCTCAAATGGGGTTAGTGGTCTAGAGCATCGAGAGTCTCTGTCCAGCGATCTCAGGTAGTGGGCGATTAACAAGTCCAGGGGGGGGTGGGAGGTCTATTTGTGTTGCTTGCCAGTTTCAAGGCTGGCATGAGTTTGCCTCTCTCATAGAAATTGTAGGCTCTTAGCTTATCATGTGTCCAACTGTCTGATAGGAATTCGGGGGACATGCCGGGCGGAAAGTCCGGGTTGCATTTAATTGGAGTCAGAGGACCTGGTATGGAAGATACCTGAGTACGAGAGCGGATCTGTTTGAAACATCTTAGGGTTGGGCTTATGAGGGGGTGTTGGGAGGCGGTGATCGGGGTGTGAGTTGATTGTGTCCAGGGCATGGATGCTAGTGGGAGAGGAGAAAAGTATGCTTCTAAGGAGACCCAATCTTTACAGGGACTGTGGACATTCCAGTCCACAATTCTGGTAAGATGGACAGCTCTATAATAATTGAGTATATCTGGGAAGCCAAGGCCTCCTAAGTGCTTAGGGCGTGCGAGGGTCTTAAGGCCAATTCTAGGTTTCCGGCTACCCCAGAGAAACCGGGAGCAGATACCATTGTATGTTTTGAAAAAGGTTTGGGGGACCTGTATAGGGACGGTTTGAAGAATGTACAATAAGCGTGGTAGGACATTCATCTTCAGGACCGCAATTCTGCCAAACCAAGAGAAAGTTTGTTTGTTCCATTTCTCAAGGTCAGCCTTTAAGTTGTGTAGAATGGGGAGATAATTCTTGGTGTACAGATCAGTAATCTTCCGAGGGATTTGGGTGCCCAGGTAAGTAATGGAGTCGTTTTTCCAACGCACCAGGAAATTAGTTTCGCATTGTTTTTGGATTTCTTCTGGAAGGGAAACATTAAGGGCATACGATTTTGAAAAGTTTATTTTGAGATTGGATATGGCTTGAAATCGTTGGGATTCCGACAGAATATTTGGGATGGTGGTAATAGGTTCTGTAAGGAACATCAGTATATCATCGGCGAACGGCGCATATTTGAATTCCCGTATTGGGGATTTGACACCCTTGATATCTCCGTTTAGCGTGATCGTCTGTAGAAAGGGCTCTAAGGTTAGAATAAATAGGATCGGGGAGAGGGGGCAGCCCTGCCTTGTTCCATTTTTAATGGAGAAGGCGTTTGACAGAGTACCGTTAGCTCTCACCCTCGCAGTTGGGTTAGAGTATAGGGACATGATCATGTTCGTCATGTGGGGGCCGAGGTCTAAATTCGTTAGCACCATTTCCATATAATCCCAGGCTACTCTGTCAAACGCCTTCTCCGCGTCTAGGGATAGGAAGAAGGCTTTCTGCTCAGATTGTGTTATTAGATGGTGGATATTGACAAAGCCCACTTGGTCTGGGGTAATGAGGGCTGGAATGAGGGGGAGTATTCTATTTGTGAGAATCTTGATGTCCACATTGAGTAGGGATATCGGTCTATAGCTGCTCGTGTTCGTGGGGTCTTTATCTGGTTTGGGTATAACTGCAATATGGGCTTCTAACAGACCTTGGGGGAGGGATCTTGCACTATAGAGAGAGTTAAAGGCTTTAAGGAAGGGTGTTTGTAGCGTTTCAGCTGAGGTCAGTCCGTCAGGGCCAGGACTCTTGCCGGGCTTTAATTGTTTTATAGCTTGTAGCCATTCTAATGGTGATATTGGTGTTTCCATTGTTTGGATCGTGACAGAGGGGATTGGCTTGCGTGGGAGTTTTCCAAGATATGCCTGGATGTCTTTTAGACATTTTTGGGGGTCTTGTGTGCCTAAATTCGTTGGATCAAGGTTGTAGAGGGAGGTGTAGTACTTTTCATATTCTCTGGCTATATCTGTATTTTTTTCATAGATTGAGTCCGCTGGGGAGTGTATTTGATGGATAGTCCGTTTGGCTCTTTTTGACCTCAGGGCTTGTGCCAAGAGGTGACCCGACTTATTCCCGTGTTCGTAAAAGAGCTTCTGGGATAAGGCGAATCTCTTCCTCATGTGATATCCTAATTCATCGCAAATTTGGATACGGGTGTCCATTAATTCAGATTGAGTGTCTATCGCCAGAGTTTTTTGTGTTTTGTTTCCAGCGATCTGAGTTTCAAAAATAAATCCGCTAATCTAGTGGTTTTCTCTTTTTTAATTGCAGCAGCTAGAGAAATGAATTTACCTCGCACCACGCATTTGTGTGCTTCCCACTGTGTAAGCTGAGGGACAGGTGTGTCGTTGTCTTTAAAGTAATGGATTAGGCAGTCACGGACTTCCTTTTCTCTGAGTTTTTCTGTCAGGATGCTTGCGTCTAGTCTCCAGATGGTGGCACATTCAAGTGTCTCGGGGAAGGTACCAATAAAGGAATATATAGAAGAGCGTCAAATCAGTAAAAAGTGCATTTATTTTATACAATTAATAAAAGTCTCACTTACATCCATAATTATTATTGTCCTCCGTTTGATAGTCAAATCACTCGGGGAAGGTAAACTGGGCTGTGATGGGGTGGTGGTCAGAGATAGTCATTTGTTCAATGGTGGCCTTGGTTAAGTATTGGAGAGCCTGTTGGGAGGTCATGAGGTAGTCAATACGCGAATATCTATTATGGGGGACGGAGAAAAACGTAAAATCTTTGTCTCTGGGGTGGAGCGTTCGCCATGTGCCATGAAGTAATAAGTCTTGGAGGCTTTTCTTTATTTGTTTAATCGCCCTAAACGCCAAGCTGGAGGTCCCTGAAGAGGTGTCAAGCAGAGGGTCTAAGGGGACGTTAAAATCACCACCTAGGATCAGCATCCCCTCCGTGAAGGAGGAAAGCTGGTTGACTACTTTCCTAAAGAAAGGTACTTGAGAAGAGTTTGGGCTATAGACATTTGCTAGAGTAATCTTCCTGTTATTGAGTGAGCCTTTAATGAACAGGAATCGCCCACTATCATCTATTAGAGTGTCGGAGACTCGAAAATCGCAATGTTTGGAGAGAAGTATGGAAACCCCTTTACTTTTAGATGTGGGGGATGTTGCGTGAAATTCCATAGGGAAGACGTGGTTGGTTAACCTGGGAGTAGATTTGGAGCAGAAGTGTGTTTCCTGAAGAAAAACTACGTCAGTTTTCAACTTTTGCATGGTAGATAGAACTTGGTAGCGCTTTTCAGGGGTGTTTAGGCCCTTAGCATTCAATGAGGTAAGTCTTAAGGACAAGTTCGTCTGGCGGTTTGCCTTTGGGGTCATTTTGTTGGAGGTGGTATGCGAATACTACTTACACTGCTACCGAGAGGGGGTGTCCCGAAAAGAAAGAGGTCTCAAAAGAGGAGAGGGGATGGGAGAGAGAGGAAGGGGGAAAAAAAAAGGGGGCTGATGGAGAGAGAGAAAGGGTGCCCTAGGCGTAACTTCCACCTGGGGAAGATAGGTATCGCGCGGTTCAGTTGGGCACAAAGAGTAAGGCCGGTGATAGGGCTGCACCTGTCAGTCCTATGGGTCGCAAAGAGGTACCGGTCGGGTCAACGATGACTACCAGCGTCCGTTGTGTGGGTGTGGCGGACGGAGTTTCACGAGATGTGCGAGATCCTCATCTGTGTGAGGCCTGAAGGCGTATGGGTGCGGCATAACGAACATAGAATGGGTGAAAGAATAAAAAAAAAGTGAGTGACTGGGGAGGTATGGTAATTCGGGGATCAGTTTCCAGTCTCTGTGTTTCGGGGCAAGATATGATGGCGAGTTCTAGAGCACATGTGAAAGAGGGTGGCATTTGTAGTTTATGATTGAGAGTGCACCCCTATGGGGACTGGGGCAAGGAACTTTGACGATCCGCTGAAGGCTAGGAGTGGTGGTATGGCCGTCGGGGTCTGGGGTTATAGCCGCATAGAGTGTGTCACCATGTTTCGCCATATCTCAGGCCATGGATCAAATCGTGGGGGTAAACGGCCTCCTAGTGGGGGGCTATAGCAGGAGAAAAGTGTTAGGATTCATGTATTTGGTCTCAATCATGAGTGTCATGTACACAAAGAGGAAGAACAAACATTTCAGTATGTGGAGGTAAGTTTCAAAATCAAGTGTATTAACGGAAGGAAAATCAATCAACAGTTAATTCAAAGAAAACAACTTTAACAAGAAAGGATCTGAATGGCACAAAAAGATGTGTAACCCCAAGAAACAGTTATATATAAACAACAGCAGAGGCCGTAACATATATGACTGAGAGGCATGATGGAGCTCTGGTGCATAGTCTGATAGTTTGCACCACGGTAAGAGTCGGGAGGGAGGGGGCCGTTTTCCCCGTGAAAGATAATATACCTCTGATGGGGAAATCTGTCCTTTCTCATGCTGTCAGGTTCTCTATTATGAATCCTCGTTATCCAATCACCTTACTGTCTGACTGCCGCCTCCTCCATCTCATCTTATTCGCTCTTATCTTTTTAACCACTCTCGCTTCCTCAGGTCAGCCTCATTCCTTTTCTTCCCTTTACCCATGTTTACCCCTTCTCGGCTCCTTAGCTAGGTCCCCTAGTCCCTTCGTAAATATTTGGAGGGAGGAGACCCTCAGTGTTTCTCACCGAATTCTTGAGGCTGTGAATAGGTGTAGGATGTCATGTGATTCTTGGGATGGATGTCTGACCTGACCACATAGTCTCATGTCGTGTGTTACTACCCAATAGGGCTGAAAGTATGCTTACCGGGCGCCTTCCTCCTGACTCCTCCGGAGACCTGAACGATATACAAAGCAGTAAAGGAATGGTCTACAAAGCCAGCATTGTGGGAAAAAAGAAACGAAAAAACAAAACAAAAAAACACAAAGGGGAAAACTGTTTTTCTTTCTCTTTTTCTTCTCTCTCTGTCTTTTTATGAGCATAAGGAAAACATAGGGGGGAGCGGGGAAATGACAAAAAGTCTAGTGGTCGGACTATGTCCTCGGGCGACTGGTCGGAGCAAAAAAGCGGCAATCACAGCAAGCGTTTAGAGTTCCAGACGGGCACATGGTGGGTGCGCGCGTAAAGGGTTCATCATGAGCACATGTAGATAAGGTGGTGTGTACACGTTTGGTACGTATCTCTTCTGGTCTTTTCAGTCTCCGTTAGGTGCCACCATGTGGGCGAGAAAGAAAAAAAAAAGGGGTAATTTCAAGGGAGATTGCCGTAAACCATGGGTGCAGGTGTCATATTAGAAGACATTGTTGGTCACATTCGGTCCAAGATGGGGGGGTCTCCGGGGTTGCGATGTAGGCGTGGCCGTCAGGTTGGTAAGTGAGGGGAGGTGTCAGTTCAGGTTGGTATGAAGTTTCCCATATGCGGCCAGAGCTGCCAACATGTGATCAGGGTCCATAGGCTCCCTCAGCATATGTTTAGGTTTGCAGGTACTGGGTCTTAAACGTCTAAGTCAGCAGGCTGGGTAACTTTTGATGGGTTACAGTTATAACAACTGGTGTCATTCATAGAGTCCAAACTTTAGAACTGGTTGCTCTAAATATGGTGTGGTCTGCGATGGGCAGGCGACGCAGTAGGGCTGCCATTTCTTTGCGGAGTGGCATTCCTTCGTGGTGAGTGGGAGAGAGGGGGCTGATGACCCGGCCTGTGACGTCTGCTGATGGCGTATTTTCCTACTTCGTCCACTCCTTCCATGGACGTTGCTCTGTGGATAGTAGGTAGCCTGAAGTCGCTATACCAATCTGGTAGATCAACAGAAGGTAAGCCCAACGCAGTGCAAAAATGCTCAAGGTCCTCTGGGACTCTCAGGTTTTCTGTGCGCCCCTGGTGGGCAACAGATAGACAGAACGGATATTTCCAACGGTATGGTATAGATCTGTTCCGCAGGACTTCTAGCAACGGACGCAGCTCCCTCCTTCGCTGAAGCGTTATATTAGACAAATCTTGGAAAATTTTAACATTCACCCCCCTGTGGTTTAGTTGGTTCCGTTGTCTGGCCTTGCGAAGGATTTCCCCTTTCAGGGGGAAATCTGTCAGGCAACAAACTACATCCCTTGGGGGGATCAGTCTCACGGCCCCTGGGGCGCAATGCCCTGTGGATACGTTCGAAAAACAATCGGGGTATCAGGAGGTCTTTCAAGCAGATCATTAAAGATGTTGACGACCCGCTGAGTCAGAAGATTAGGGTCAATTGTTTCAGGTAGCCCTCTCACTCTCAGGTTCCGACGTCTCCCCCTGTTATCAAGGTCCTCTATGTGTCTGTTTATGTCTCGTAAGTAAATGGCATGAGACTCAGTGAGTTGTTGCATCTGACAGAGGGAGGAGTCATGGCGGGCTTGAGCAGCTTCTATTTCTTCCACCCTTAATGTCATGGACTGTATGTCCGCTCTCAGGTCCGAAATTGCGGCTGATAGAGTGTTCTTGATGTCAGTCGCTACACTGCGGAGATCATCAAGGCAGATCGCAGGCTGCTCCCGTGGTTCTGGGTCCGCTCTCGAGCGCAGCGGTCTCCTGCTGTGCGACCGCGATCTACTCAAGGCCACGGCTTGGGAGCGGCCTGTAGGCCGGGACCTAAACATGTCCGGTATCTGTCTGTTTGGGTGAGAACAAGGCTCCGGCGGGGACCGGGTCTCGCCGCCGACATGGTGGACCTGAGCGGGTCTTAGTGTGGGCGATAGAGCAGATAGATGACTTGCCTTTGCCTATGATGCTGGGCCTCGTAGACGGGAGCTCAGGAGTCAAGCGGCCATTCCGGAACAGCGCCAAGCCACGCCCCCCATTCTCCTAATTTTATTAGGAAAAGTGATGTTGCGCTGTTCAAGAGGTTGAGTGGAAAGTATAAGACAAATATGTATCAAGCTAGCATAGATCAGCGGACTGGAAAAATGTATTATTCAATTGTGCAAATAATTAGTACTAAAAATGCATTCTAACAATATTAGCAATCTGCATGTGATGCAGAAGATTACTTGTGGTGCATACACCTAAAAAACTAATTTAAAGTTCAAAACATAACTTCTGCTAAAAACATAAATATGAAACTTAAAATAGATATGTTAAAAAAGCGTGCAAAAAACTGTGAATAAAGTGCGTAATATCATTATATAGTATACTGATATCATATACTCTGCATATCAATAATAAATGTGCCAGAAAGTGCTCACGTGCAACACCTGTGCAAACTGATTCGCATGCGTGAGAAAAAAGTACATACCAATACAGTAAATAATTTGGTCAATCTGGTAACGTATAGTCCATACAAATCCACCAATCCATACAGACAGGTGTAATTGTCAAAGGTGCCAGTCTTTTACTTCAAGGTCTTCTGAATAAAGAATAGCATATGTAACTGCTTATATCCACCGTACATTAAGTATTTCCGATGTGCAAAACGGCATAAAAAGTGCAGGTGCTTCACTGTGCAAAGTTATCTGATGTGCAAATGATCCAAATGTGCAAAAGTGTTTTTCCTCTTCGTGTCAAACCACACTAATAAGTAATGGCCTCTTACCTTAAGGTAAAGAAGTAACCGCATATATATAGGCACTGGCCATTTCACCTCCTTTTCCCCATGTCCCAGGATCTGAGTGGGTAATATTTATGCCTGGACCCCTGGAGTTTTCCTTAGAACGTCTTTGCCTCTCAGCAATAGCAGGAGTAGCTCAAAAGAAGGAGAGTGCCATATAGTGTAGTATTTTTTTAAAACCCAGCAGTGTGTTTATTAAATAAATACAAGGTACTCACATTAAAAATCACATAACAACACTTATCTCCTACGAGCGCCGAGCTCGTTCACTTACATCAATATGGAGCACCTATCCTGTCCCTACGCGCGACGTCACGACCATGTGACTTCATCAGGGGATCAATTCTCCTTATTTTGTACTCCTAAACCCTGCAGAGTGCACATTACACACACCTGACCCAAGCATTTTGTGCATTACATACTCCTCCTGACCCCTAAATTCTGCGCATTATACAATACTGAGACCTGCACTCTGTGTTACATATACCTGTCCCCTACACTCTGCATATTATGCATGCTTTAACCTGGCACTGACCACAGTACTGTATGTGTTACATACTCCTATGCTATATACACTGCATATATACACTGTATTGTACATTTGCATACTGAACTTCTGACCAAAGTCTTTATTGTTTGCATGCAGTTCCCAGCTATTTTAATGAAGTTCTTCTTTAAAGTAGGTTCAGAAAAAGTATTTACTCTCTGTCTAGTTTCAGTGTACACAAATTTGCATGTAATAGAAGAGTTTCATTTTTAAAACATGAGTGTGCTAAGATGTATACATGTCTGTGAGACTCTTTGTTTTGGCAAAGCAATCTAAGCCGATTTTATGGGTATAAAGAGGTTTTTATTTTAGTTAATTATGCCCCTTTAAGCCCCTCCTATTGTTAACCCAATTCAGACACAATAAACTGAACACACGCCACATTAATACTCTCCTTGGGGTGCCCAAAGGTGCCCCAGATCTTTTTTCTTTGCTTATAAACTGCTATCCCTGGTTGACATCTATGTATACAGAAAGCCTTATTTGGATGTCAGCAATAAGACATTTCTTACAGTCACCAATCAGGTTCATATCTGTCTTGGAGGTTTGAATCTAACTGGTCATTCATCAAGAAAAAAATGTCATGACACATGCTTGGGAAAGCTGATCTACTGAAAACCCAAAGGTGAGTCCCCCAGAACTTTTAGAAAGCCTAATTCTCTAAAGATCAAAAAACGGCAACATACAGATTAAAAAGATTTGTCAATTAGCAAAGTTACTGCAATGTTTCATTTATAAACATACAATACATTGTGATTACTCTTTTTAATATTGCTTTCTCTTGTCACACTTTTTTTTTTTTTGTTTTACAATGTTCTTTTGAAAGAGAGATGTAGTATATACTAGCTAGCATTACAATATGTCAGCTGGTGGTAATTTTTTTTTTACACTGGTACAATGTCTTTTTTTAATTTAACGGGTAGGCAAGGCAGAAGTTCTCTCTCAAATTGGACGTTTGGTTGTCCACTTAGCAGAGAAGAAGGGCAGAGGGTGATAAATCCCTTCCCTGAATCATCCAGCTATGTGTAATTTAAACTTGAGTTATAAAGCTCAATAATCAACTGTCTTTTTTTCAGCAAAGCAGTTAAAACAATACTGGTAAGCATGTAAAGACACATAGAGAAACTATTCACCCTGTTGGGTGAATATAGATAAATATGAAAACTATATGCAGAATAATGATAACATATAGGGGTTAAATTACTAAAAGCAAAAATAACGTGGACTTCGCAAAGTGCAGTTGCTCCAGAGCTTAGTAAATGAGCTAAACTTTGCAAAGAATACCCGATCACGTGCAAGGAAAATAAAAAAAAATGCATTTTGCTTGAAAATTATTGGATGATGGAAGTCAGCAGAGCTTCTGCTCATTTACTAAGCTCGGAAGCAACTGCACTTGCATAGTGCAAATGCACTTTGTAAAATGCACATTCTATTTGCCTTTAGTAAATCAACCCCATAATGTCACTTTTTAATCTCTACTATAATAACAAAGAAAAAATATAATGTATGGACTGAAAAGAATGACTGGAGCCATACTCAGATCATGTTTGTTGTTCAACAAAATTGTTACATGCGTCACACTTATCTTCTGTGTCATGCCTTTTCCACATCATGTCAAGCATAGTAAAATAACAGCAGGAATATTATAATTTTTCAAAAAATATATATTTTGAGGTATAAAATTCATATACAAGAAGAATATAAGGGGAGCAGAAGAGATACAATATGACACAATAAGTACGTAGCTCATTAATGTGCATATTTAAAATTGATGCAGTGTTTTCTTGTGCCAATTTTTTTAGTGAACATGTATAGCGCATCATTCTTTATTTTATCATTTCAAGTATGTAGCTCAATTGGAGCTAGTGTGAAATTGGAGAGCCATATGAAGAACGTTTCAGAGAAATTATCTACAAAAAGCATAACAACAAAACAATTAATCAAGTCCTATAAACTAGCTGGAAACAACCTGAGGGCTATTTTGGACCTCTGAGTTACGTCAAGTCATACGTTCCCGTAGAAAGATCGGGTCGGTCCGGGGGAGACCCCCTCTGCGCCCATCACCCCCAAGGGGATCTAGCTGTGCCAGAAGAGGAATCTCTAACCCCGGTCTCTAACCCCCATCCCACCACGGAACAATAGTAAATATTTAAAATAATGGCTATTCTCAGAGGCATCAAATAATTGTAACTTTAATTTTCATAAGGAATATTATAATATATGTATTTCCGCAGTGCATTTAGCTGTTTGCCTGAAGTTATGTTTTAATGCAATCAAAATGTGAAAACATTGGTTTGTAAAAACCAAGATGGTTTTATTCAAATTGCTTTATACTATCCTTGAGCTAAGAGTGCTCAGATTGCTCTGGAGGGAATATTCATGGAGGCAGACCTACATAACCAGCTGTCACATGGTAATGTCTATACACTAAAACAATAAACAAAAATATATATTAGAACAAATATGGGTGCAAATAACTCCTAAATTCCTTGCCTGTACTTGTTTTTGATATAATAGAGATATTGAACAGAATACTGGTATTTAGCTACATTTATTTACTTTATCTTTAAAACATAAAACCTTTACCTGTTCATCAAACAGATTTCAAAAACCATATCCCTGGATCATAGTATAGGATTATACATGAACCACTGAATATTTTAGCTTCTCGAGCGATCAATAAGCAGAGCTAATGAAAAGATGCTTGCTGCTGCCTCATTCTGTTTAAACATAATCTGTGCATTGGGACTGAACAGTCCAGCACGTTGACTTGTTTGTTCAGCTCCTGCTTTACAGCAATTTGGCAGCATCTGTGTTGTGCACAGGTGGAGACATACAGAAGCTGGTGATTCTTAATTCATACAGCCATCCAGATTTTTCTATGCTACATCTCCTGTGACACCCCAAAAGAGGTTAATATAATATCCTCGGACAACAAACTGCTTTGATTCACACAAGCAGGTTAAATGTGTCACAAATTCTGGGTATTTTTGGCAAACCTGGGAATATTTATTTGGCCATAAATGTAAAACATATTAAAAAAAAAAAAAAAAAAGAGAAAACGTGATTTCATTAAAGACTTTTGTCAGTCATTACAACATAAACAGTAAGATCAAAAATGAATACTACCATGACTAATGAAAAACTCAGCTGGGAGCTTTGATGCTCTTCTGATCTTTTAATTTCACACCTGCATATAAAATATAATAAAAATATAATAAAAACTAGACCTGTTCCTGCTCTAATTGGGGCAATTTCAGCAATATTTTTCAATCGGGACTGGTTGGAAGGTAACCAACTCTCACATTTAATTTACACTCCTAAAATTATCTGGTGCTACCCACAATGTTTTTTCAAGATTGAACTGAAGTTTTTTTTTGTGTTCTGTTCAATTTTGTTTTATTGCAGTATCTGTATTCAGAAGGATATACACCATGATTGTGTCAACAACCTCTGCTGGCATAAAAGAAAAAAAAAACAGCATGGTTTTCATGCAATGTTTATTTTGACGTAACAATTTTTGTAAAAATAGAAGAATTTAAATAAAATGCACACTTTGGTTTCTGGGTCCTACTATGGATGCAAACAACAAATATCATGCACATATGAGGCATGTTGTGATTGTCAGGAGCAGGAGAATTCATTTAGCATTGTTTTCAGTGGCAGGTTATGATAATAACAAGAAATATACAGCTACATAAAAAAAAACAAAAAACGTTTGTACTACTTTGTGGCAGTTTTCCTTTGATAAGAAAAAAAGTCAGGAGATATACATTATGATTTACTAACAATTGAAATATGGATTTGTCCTGAAAAAACAATGTATACTTCATCTGAATACATTAAGGACCCTTTGCCACTGGCGCATTTTTAGCTCTCTGGAACGCACCTTTCCAGCAGGAAAAAAGCTCATCAAAAAATGATTAGCCTTTAAAGCCTATTAGCCCTTGTAAACACGGTCGGACATTCCGATGGACAATGTCCGATAGGACCGTGTTGTCGGATAATCCGACAGTGTGTGGGCTCCATCGGACTGTTTTCAACGGACCACGTTTTCCAGCTGGGCTATAACATTTTCTGACAACATGATCCGATCGGACTTTGTCCGATCATGTGTAGAGAATTCCGATCGGACAAAGTGCCACACATGCTCAGATCAAATTCCTAGACCAAAGCTATTGGCTACTAGCCTGAACGCAGTCCCGACCTAACGAAATAACGCCATCACGTTAAGTATGATCGGATTTTCTGACAACTTTGTCCGACTGTGTGTATTCAACAGTTTCGGACAAAATCAGACGGATTTGGTTGTCGGAATGTCCGACCGTGTGTACAAGGGCTTAGACTTTTCACTTCGCTGCTCTGCCTGTGCACTGCGGTTTGAAAAGTCCTGTATGCTGCATCTTTGGGGCTCTTTTAAAAAACACACCAAAGATGAACCTTCCATTAAAGTCAATGGGAGCCGCAACAAAAATTCACCAAAAATACACCGATAGGATGATTTTTAGGTGCATTTCTGCTTGTAGATAAGAAGTGGCATCTTTAACAACCAGTGAATAGCTGATTATTAAGGAGCAGGCACATGCCAGCTTCCTTAAAAATCAGCGGGGGTGTAAAAAGTGCCCTCCCTCGCAGAGCCTCCTGTCCCATTGGAGCACACCAGTAGCTTGGTCCGGCCTTCCCCTGACTCCTCCCCTCAGATTCTGGAAGCCAATGTTCCCTGCTGTTCCTCTTGATGTCTCTCCTCTCCCTCCCTTCAGATTGTGGAAGCCAATGCTCCCCGTTTTTCTATAAGTAAAGAGGAGAAAGAGAGAAACGTATGGAAAGAAGGGGCAAAAGAAAGGGATAGAGAAAGAAGATAAAAAATAGAAAGGCAAACCAGGCAAGAACGGAATGGTCAGATGGCCCGCACGGGCCCAGGGCAACAGGTGTTACCACCACATGGCGCATAGAATAGAGTAGAATAGAGTTAAGGTTCCAAGAGGTGTCTATCAAAATTGGGAGGTAGAAAGTGGTCAACCCAGGCAGTCTATCAAGGATCCTTGCTTCTATCTTACTATGGATCATAGCTCAGGTAACTCTATTTTTCACTTCAGTTGTGTAAAGGGTCGGGGACTTCCAGGCTTTAGCAATAATTTGCCGACTGCAGTAGTTAGTTGGAGGAGAAGGCGTGTTTGGGATCTGGTGAGTTTGTGGTTACTAGGTTTAACAGGGCCATAGCTGGGTCAGGTTTTAAGGTAAATTGCATTAACACGGAGGCCATCTGGAATATCGTCGCCCAGAAGCGTTTCACAACCGGGCAAGTCCACCAGATATGGACATGGGTGACCATATCTTTACAGCCTCGGAAACAATTTGGGGGGTATCCCGGTAAAAATTTGGTAATCCTAGCTGGAACCAGGTACCAGCGCATGAGGACTTTATAATTCGCTTCTGATGCGACAACGTTCTGAGCGGAATTTTTGGTGTTGATCCAAATATTTGCCCAGGCCTCCGCGTCAAGATCTAATGCTAAGTCTTTGCACCATTGCGTGGCATATGATGGAAGAGAGACGGGGGAGGAAGATAGGTGAGTGTAGAGGTGGGAAATGATACATGGACTTTTCTATGTCTCTGAGTGCCTGAGAGATGGATGCTAGGCTGGGTAGGGTGACGGGTGAACCACAATATTCAACAACCACTGCTGCAATATAAAAATACATGAGGGAAAGGGCCCTAAGGGTTTGATTTACTGGAGAGTACAAAATCTGGTGCAGCTGTGCATGGTAGCCAATAAGCTTCTAACTTGGTTTTGCACAGAGCCGCCCCGATTCTCTTCTTTTTTGAGTCCTCCACCAGCGGTCTTGGCAGTCCTGGTCCTGGCTAGTGATGGCCGAACGGTTCGCCCGGCGGTCGTTTCGCGGCGAATTTCCGACTTTCGCCGTCCGCGGGTTCGAACGCCTTTTTCCGTCGTTCGCCCCGGCGGACTTACGTGTTTAATGTATACAAGAACTTTAACCTTTCGTGACACGTTTATCATGTGTTACAGGACAACCAATTGAGACATGACAGCTCATGGACACTTGGACATTCCCCCTAACCTATAAATACACCCGATCCGGTGGCCATTTTACATTCTTTCTTCTGTCACTGTAGGGAAAGGATCCTGTGTGGAGTAGGGACAGAGAAAACGCTAGCTATTTGGTACACAAAAGTTCTTTTCAGGACTGGTATAGGTGTTAGGTCAGCAGCCTGAGTTTCTTTTGTCAGTTTAGATAAAGGGACAGAGCGCTGTATGCTGCTATTTTAGGGACAGCTCAGCCAGATTAGTCTTTCTTCATCATCATCATCATCATCATCATTAGCTGTTACTATCAGGTCCACAAAAGAGCTGTTCCAGCTAATCGTTCCAGCCTACTCTTTTTTGCCAATTTGTATAGGGACAGGCAGGAAGCAGTGTGTCAGGCAGTGAGGATAATTTTAAAGACTTGCTGTTACTATTAGTTCCACAAAGGTTCTTTTCAGGACTGGTATCAGTGGTACGGTAATAGGCTTGTACACGTATAATATTCTTTCTTCCAAATATAGAAAGAATATTATACTTGACTGCTGCCCTTCTGCTGCAGTCTGCTAATCATTCACAACTCACTTGTTCCACAAAGCTCTTTATCAGGACTGGTAACTTGGTCTGTCTAGGGTGCTACGGTACATAGGCTTGGGTGCGGTACAGTCTGCTGTTCTGTAAGGACCGCTATCGGTCCACAATACATAGGGTTGCCGTGCACTACTGCTGACCGCTGCCCTATACTGCAGCAGTCCTTCATTGGTATAGGGACTGACGTACAGTCTGCTAATCACTAACACACAACCTGCTTGGTCCACAAAAGTTCTTATAAGGACTGGTAACTTGGTATAGGGTGCTACGGTACATAGGCCTGAGTGCGTTACAGTCTGCTGTTCTGTAAGGACCGCTATCGGTCCACAATACATAGGGTTGCCGTGCACTACTGCTGACCGCTGCCCTATACTGCAGCAGTCCTTCAGCGGTATAGGGACTGACGCACAGTCTGCTAAACACTAACACACAACCTGCTTGGTCCACAAAAGTTTTTATAAGGACTGGTAACTTGGTATAGGGTGCTACGGTACATAGGCCTGAGTGCAGTACAGTCTGCTGTTCTGTAAGGACCGCTATCGGTCCACAATACATAGGGTTGCCGTGCACTACTGCTGACCGCTGCCCTATACTGCAGCAGTCCTTCATTGGTATAGGGACTGACGTACAGTCTGCTAATCACTAACACACAACCTGCTTGGTCCACAAAAGTTCTTATAAGGACTGGTAACTTGGTATAGGGTGCTACGGTACATAGGCCTGAGTGCGTTACAGTCTGCTGTTCTGTAAGGACCGCTATCGGTCCACAATACATAGGGTTGCCGTGCACTACTGCTGACCGCTGCCCTATACTGCAGCAGTCCTTCATTGGTATAGGGACTGACGTACAGTCTGCTAATCACTAACACACAACCTGCTTGGTCCACAAAAGTTCTTATAAGGACTGGTAACTTGGTATAGGGTGCTACGGTACATAGGCCTGAGTGCGTTACAGTCTGCTGTTCTGTAAGGACCGCTATCGGTCCACAATACATAGGGTTGCCGTGCACTACTGCTGACCGCTGCCCTATACTGCAGCAGTCCTTCAGCGGTATAGGGACTGACGCACAGTCTGCTAAACACTAACACACAACCTGCTTGGTCCACAAAAGTTTTTATAAGGACTGGTAACTTGGTATAGGGTGCTACGGTACATAGGCCTGAGTGCAGTACAGTCTGCTGTTCTGTAAGGACCGCTATCGGTCCACAATACATAGGGTTGCCGTGCACTACTGCTGACCGCTGCCCTATACTGCAGCAGTCCTTCATTGGTATAGGGACTGACGTACAGTCTGCTAATCACTAACACACAACCTGCTTGTTCCACAAAAGTTCTTATAAGGACTGGTAACTTGGTATAGGGTGCTACGGTACATAGGCTTGAGTGCGGTACAGTCTGCTGTTCTGTAAGGACCGCTATCGGTCCACAATAGATAGGGTTGACGTGCACCACTGCTGACCGCTGCCCTATACTGCAGCAGTCCTTCAGCGGTATAGGGACTGACGTACAGTCTGCTAAACACTAATACACAACCTGCTTGGTCCACAAAAGTTCTTATAAGGACTGGTAACTTGGTATAGGGTGCTACGGTACATAGGCTTGAGTGCGGTACAGTCTGCTGTTCTGTAAGGACCGCTATCGGTCCACAATAGATAGGGTTGACGTGCACCACTGCTGACCGCTGCCCTATACTGCAGCAGTCCTTCAGCGGTATAGGGACTGACGCACAGTCTGCTAAACACTAACACACAACCTGCTTGGTCCACAAAAGTTTTTATAAGGACTGGTAACTTGGTATAGGGTGCTACGGTACATAGGCCTGAGTGCGTTACAGTCTGCTGTTCTGTAAGGACCGCTATCGGTCCACAATACATAGGGTTGCCGTGCACTTACTGCTGACCGCTGCCCTATACTGCAGCAGTCCTTCATTGGTATAGGGACTGACGTACAGTCTGCTAATCACTAACACACAACCTGCTTGGTCCACAAAAGTTCTTATAAGGACTGGTAACTTGGTATAGGGTGCTACGGTACATAGGCCTGAGTGCGTTACAGTCTGCTGTTCTGTAAGGACCGCTATCGGTCCACAATACATAGGGTTGCCGTGCACTACTGCTGACCGCTGCCCTATACTGCAGCAGTCCTTCAGCGGTATAGGGACTGACGCACAGTCTGCTAAACACTAACACACAACCTGCTTGGTCCACAAAAGTTCTTATAAGGACTGGTAACTTGGTATAGGGTGCTACGGTACATAGGCTTGAGTGCGGTACAGTCTGCTGTTCTGTAAGGACCGCTATCGGTCCACAATAGATAGGGTTGACGTGCACCACTGCTGACCGCTGCCCTATACTGCAGCAGTCCTTCAGCGGTATAGGGACTGACGTACAGTCTGCTAAACACTAATACACAACCTGCTTGGTCCACAAAAGTTCTTATAAGGACTGGTAACTTGGTATAGGGTGCTACGGTACATAGGCTTGAGTGCGGTACAGTCTGCTGTTCTGTAAGGACCGCTATAGGTCCACAATAGATAGGGTTGACGTGCACCACTGCTGACCGCTCACCTATACTGCAGCAGTCCTTCAGCGGTATAGGGACTAAGAGTTTTGTCACAGGGTCATTTAAAAAATGACATGCAGAGGAAGAGGCAGGCCCTTCCGCAGGGGTGGTAGGGGTAGGGCAGGAGCAACAGGCTTGAGCCAAAGTGGGAAGTTGCAGAAGGTGCGTTCAATTACTTTAAAGGATGCACCAGACTTGGTTGAGTGGCTCGCTCAGCCTTACTCTTCTGCACCCTCCTCATCCTCTCGATCTGCACCCTCTTCTTCACTCTCTGCTATGTGCACCCCCAAAGACACTACCACCAACAACACGACCACCACCACCACCACCACATACCTTCCGCTTGAGTCACTGGAATTATTTTCCGATCCATATCAAGAGGACATTTCTGATGCGCAGCCACTCTTGGTATTGGATCAGGAAGAGGAGGTAGCAACAAGCGCTACTCAGCAGTCTGACGCCAGTACCCAGATCAGCCCAAGGAGGAGGTTGGTCCCCGGTGTTGCTGCCTACTCTACTTATAGCGGTGGGGAAGGTGACGTTGATGATGACGTGTCTAGTGATGTCACGTGGGTGCCCACAAGAGAGGAAGAGGAGGGGAGTTCAGAGGGAGATATGGACCAGCAGATAGGGAGGAGAAGCAGCAATGACTTACATTGCACAGCAGGGACAAAGCAGACTGCAAATGTATCAGGAGCGAGTCATCGACCATGTACGGTCACATCTGGCGCTCCCAGGACACCGGCACATGGCTCCGCAGTGTGGGCTTTTTTTAACGTGTCCGCTGCTGACAATAGCGTTGCCATCTGCAATCTTTGCAGTCAACGCGTTAGTCGCGGTAAGCCCCAATACTCACCTAGGGACGACCGCCTTAAGAAGGCACATGAGCAGCCATCACCGAGCCCAGTGGGAGCAACGGAACACACAAAGCCACACTGCAGGCTCTCACCGTCCAGCCTCGTCTTCTACTTCTCCTTCTCCTCTCTCCTCACAATTGTCCTCCACTCCACCTTCCATCACGCCAAGCTCACATTTTTCTGCAAAAAGGCAGGCTTCCGTGGGCCTAATGTTTGAGCGTAAAAAAATGATGACGCCGGATAACCCTCTTGCCCAACGGTTGGCGGCTGGCTTGTCAGAACTCATAGCCCGCCAACTACTGCCATATAAACTGGTGGACTCGGAGGCCTTTCGCAAATTTGTGGCCATTGGAACACCACAATGGAAGGTCCCAGGAAGGAAGTATTTCTCAGAGAAGGGCATCCCAGAGCTATATGGCCATGTTCAGCGGCAAGTGAATGTATCTCTGGCACACAGTGTCGGTGCCAAGATACATCTGACCACAGACACGTGGTCTAGCAAACACGGGCAGGGAAGGTATATCAGTTTTACTGCCCACTGGGTGAACCTTCTGACGGCCGTCAAGCATGTAACCCGTGGCACCCGTGTAGATTTGGTTTTACCGCCACGGATTGCATGCAGGCCTGACTCTTCTTCTCCTCCTCCTACTCCATCCTCCTCCCTCTCCTCCTCAGCTGCCTCCTCCTTTTCCGCTGCTAGCGTCTCTTCCACTGCACCGCCCAAGCTCCCCAGAACCTATTCCACATGCCAGGTGAGACGTTGCCATGCCGTGCTGCGTCTGTTG
Source organism: Lithobates pipiens (assembly GCF_037356315.1). Lineage (NCBI taxonomy): Eukaryota > Metazoa > Chordata > Amphibia > Anura > Ranidae > Lithobates > Lithobates pipiens. Next base: position 391,933,383 of record NW_027507748.1, on the reverse strand, counting down.
TGCCTGGAAGCAAAGAGCCACACTGGCCCGGCACTCCTTTCAGCTTTGCGTTCACAGGCAGATGAGTGGCTAACACCGCTCAATTTGACAGTTGGTAAAGTGGTGTGTGACAACGGTGCCAATCTGCTTAGCGCATTGAAACAGGGCAAAATCACGCACGTGCCGTGCATGGCACACGTCTTAAACTTGGTCGTGCAGCGATTCCTTGTCAAATACCCTGGGGTCCAGGACATCTTGCGGCAGGCAAGGAAAATCTCGGCCCATTTCAGAAGATCTTACACGGCCATGGCTCGCCTTGCTGACATTCAGCGGCGACACCATCTGCCGGTCAGACGTCTTATTTGCGATTGCCCGACGCGATGGAACTCAACCTTCTATATGCTTGATAGGCTGCTCCAGCAGAAACGTGCAGTTAACGTCTACCTGTATGAACTCTGCGAAAGAAACGGTTCTGGGGAGCTGGGTTTTTTTTCACCGCGCCAGTGGCTGCTCATGCGCGACACATGCAGACTTCTGCGGCCATTTGAGGAGATCACCAAACTGGTCAGTCGCAGCCATGGCGCCATCAGTGACATGGTACCTTATGCCTTCTTTCTGGAGCGTGCATTGCGTCGTGTCATTGATCAGGCTGTGGAGGAGCAGGAGCGGGAAGATGAGGAAGTCGCAATGCTGGATGAATTCCCAGGGGGGGCTACTCTATCTGAGACAAGTCAACAACAGGAGTCTGATGAGGAGTCAGAGGAGGATGGTGCCGGGGCGGATGAGCAGGAGCAAGAAGAGCATGCTTTAAACCTTTCTGGGATCCCTGTTGTGCGAGGATGGGGAGAGGAGAATGAAGAGGACGACATTATCCTGGATGATGAGCAGGAGCCAGGCCACCACACCGCTTCCACTTTAGTGCAAATGGGGGCCTTCATGCTCCAGTGTTTTAATAGGGACCCCCGTATAAAAAGCATGAGGGTCAAGGACCAGTACTGGGTGGCAACGTACTTAGACCCCCGGTACAAACACAAAATGGCGGAAATGTTACCGCCGTCGCAGAGGGCTGTCAGAATGCAGCACTTCCAGGCCTTGCTTCGAGAAATGCTGCATTCTGCTTTTGCGTGCGCTGGCAGAGGAGCAATTCCCACTCCCAGAGAAGGATTTGCGGGTACCAATCCAACAGCGCCTGCAAGAAGAGGCCGGTTTGAAGATGTGTTGGTGACTTCGGATATGAGGTCATTCTTTCAGCCGACCCATCGACAGGTGTCATCCGGATCCAGCATCAGGGAACGCCTAGACCGTCAGGTGTCCGACTACATTGGGTTAACGGCCGATGTGGACGCTCTGAGGAGTGATGAACCCCTAGACTACTGGGTGGGCAGGCTTGACCTCTGGCCAGAGCTTGCCCAATTTGCAATCGAACTGTTGGCTTGCCCCTCATCCAGTGTCCTGTCCGAAAGGACGTTCAGCGCAGCAGGGGGGATTGTGACCGATAAGCGTACTCGCCTAGCTCACCACAGTGTTAACTACCTCACATTTCTAAAAATGAATGAGGCATGGATCTCGGAGGAATTCAACACATGTGATCAGTAGACCATGTATATGTCTATAAACAATTTTTGGAATCAAGCACACAGACCTTCTTAATTCATTTGGCTCACTTCCCTGACCCAAAAAAGCACACCGTACTATATGCCCCTACCCTCCTCTTTGAAGAGGTTGAGCGGTGTCATATTTCTACTGGGGCTGCTTATTATGAGGGGTTCCCACCATCCCTGTGCTGTGCTGACTTCCTCCTGGGTGTTCTTATTATGAGGGGCTCCCACCATCCCTGTGCTGTGCTGACTTCCTCCTGGGGGTTCTTATTATGAGGGGATCACACCATCCCTGTGCTGTGCTGACTTCCTCCTGGGGCTGCTTACGGTGCTGCTGTCAGCGCTGTATGTCACGGAGCTGCTGTCAGCGCTGTATGTCACGGAGCTGCTGTCAGCGCTGTATGTCACGGAGCTGCTGTCAGCGCTGTATGTCACGGAGCTGCTGTCAGCGCTGTATGTCACGGAGCTGCTGTCAGCGCTGTATGTCACGGAGCTGCTGTCAGCGCTGTATGTCACGGAGCTGCTGTCAGCGCTGTATGTCACGGAGCTGCTGTCAGCGCTGTATGTCACGGAGCTGCTGTCAGCGCTGTATGTCACGGAGCTGCTGTCAGCGCTGTATGTCACGGTGCTGCTGTCAGCGCTGTATGTCACGGAGCTGCTGTCAGCGCTGTATGTCACGGAGCTGCTGTCAGTGCTGTATGTCACGGAGCTGCTGTCAGCGCTGTATGTCACGGAGCTGCTGTCAGCGCTGTATGTCACGGAGCTGCTGTCAGCGCTGTATGTCACGGTGCTGCTGTCAGCGCTGTATGTCACGGAGCTGCTGTCAGCGCTGTATGTCACGGAGCTGCTGTCAGCGCTGTATGTCACGGAGCTGCTGTCAGCGCTGTATGTCACGGAGCTGCTGTCAGCGCTGTATGTCACGGAGCTGCTGTCAGCGCTGTATGTCACGGTGCTGATGTCAGTGCTCTGTATTACGGTGCTGCTGTCAGTGCTCTGTATCTCCTGCACCCTCTTGTTTGCCTACCCTGGTCCCTGACCTTCCCTCTCCTCCATTGCCTTCATTAGCTCCATAGTCCTGAATTGTCAGAACAATTTCCCAAATAAAAAAAAAATGCTTGTAGTTATCGATCCCAAATTCACCTCATACATGTATTATGCTATTGTCCAGGTGGTGGGACTACGTGCTACCCCCTAATAATTACCCCGTGGCCGCAAATTCGACCTAAAGGTTTGCGAAATTCGCCTCCCATTGAAGTCAATGGAGCCCGCGGCGAACGGTCGTTTTCGCGAACGTTTGTGTCCGTTCGCGTTTCGCGTTCGCGAAACGTCCCGTCGGAAGTTCGTCCATCACTAGTCCTGGCCTCTTGCTATGGGGGCACTAGAGCAGGCTCGATTGTGAGCCATGCTCCTGTAAATGTACATTGGCCATTTACACACAGAGCATGGCTCAGCCCCACCCCCACTCTCTCCTCATTGGCTCTATAGCTATACTTGACAGCAGAAGGAACCAATGGCCCCTGCTGTTGTGTAAGCCAATGAGGAGAAAGAGACTGAGGAGAGCCACTGTTTTCGTGCACATCACTGAGTCATTGTTGGGCTCACATTAGCAGTGTTGGGACAAGTTCATCTAGCGCCCCGGGCAAAGATGCCAAACTGCGTTCCCCTAAGATGTATGCGCATTATGTGTAAAAAACTAAATTAAAAAAATTAGCACTAATCTGCACGCTTACCCGTAAACATAAATTTCCTTTGCAGGCCAAAAATCCCCCTACTCCCAGTACAAATCATCACTGTTGAAATCCCCCTCCTGGCACAAATCTTTGAGCCCTATCCCCCCTCCCAGCTAAAATCATCTCTCCCCAAGCCCCCTTTAGAAGCATAAATACCCCTCAGTTATCCCTATTAGCACAAATTCCCCACCCCAAAAAAATTCTCTTCCTAGCACAAATCATCTTCCCTCTCCCAATAATTCTTTCTAGCACAACTCCACCCCCCATCCCTCCTCCTAGCTCAAATCCTTTCCCCCCCATCATAAATCCTCCCCACCTTGAACATACCCCTGTCACCCCCCAAATTCCCCCTCCCGGGACAAATACCCTTCATACAATCCCCCCAGCACAAATTCTCCCTTCCCCTCTTCCAGCACAAATCTCCTTCAAATCACCACTCCCAGCACATTCCCTCCAAATTTCCCCTTCTAGAAGAAATCTTACTGCTGTCACCCCCAAATGCCCTCTCCCAGCAAAAATCCCTAATCCTAGAACAAATTTTACTTCTGTGATCCCCCAAATTCCCCCTCCCAGCACAAATTGACCCCCCCCCACAAAAATTTATATTCTCCTAGAACAAATCTTATCCCTGTCATCCCCCAAATTTCCTAATCCTATTCCCCCTTGCTAGCGCACTCTCATCCTCAATACAATTTACTTTTTTTTACTTTGCCCTCCGAAAGGTCCCCAGCATAAGGCTCTTCTTCCCTAAATACACAAACCTCAGATGCAGCTCTGCCTCCTGGGCTTCTCCTCATCTTGCACGCTGCTTCCCGACTCCTCCTTATCTTGCAGGCTGCCTCCTGGGATCCTCCTCATCTTGACAGGTCACAGGGGAAACAGCATTGCGATACTTTTTAGAGGCACGGTACCAGGGACCCGCACCAGCAATGGCATTGGCTGTCAGATCAGGAATTTATAAAGTTTGCTTACTTGCCCCCTACCCACATTCTTTGCTGTGAGGGGATGGGGGGTGGGTAAACAATCTGACACTCTTGATCGGGAGCATACGAGTGGTACGAGTGTGAAGCTGGAGGGGAAAAGGAGCACTGCCGAGTCCCATCTCTCCTCCTTTAAAGATTTGGCCTGTATCTTTCTGCGCTATGCTGACAGGGGTAGTGAAGTTCCTGTCAGTATCTTGTCAGCTTGTAGCATCAAGAACCCTCATTGCAGCATGCCCCACATCACATAATACCATTGCCCAGGGTGGCCGCCCTTTCTGTCTCCATCTTTGTCTCTTCCATGCAGGTAAGTATAAGGGTAGGGGCTGGGGGGAGATCTGTTTTAGTAAATCAACCCCTAAGTATTTGCAATGATATGTACAGTTTTACTAATACATTTGCAAAACTGTGTTCAGATATTAAGATTTGTTTTCCCCTTCATCATGGTATACAGTATTTCTTTTTTTAATATATCATTTTTGATTTTCTTGTGATTGTGTCTGCAGAAGAAATGTCAAAACCCATATGTTTGGTCTTTTCATGATGCAGCTGATAATAATATAAGAAACTAGAGCCATATGGTATGTTTCAAAGCACTAATAGGGTAAATATTCCTGATATGTTGGATTAATCATTCTTCATGTCTTATAGCAGTCAATCTGCCTTTATCTCTTAAAGCGGAGTTTCACCCAAAAATTTAACTTCCGCTTATCTGGTCCCCCCCCCCCCTTCCGGTGTCACATTTGGCACCTTTTGGGGGTGGGGGAGCAGATACCTTTCTAATACAAGTATTTGCTCCCACTTCAGCAATAGATTGCCTCAGAATCCGTGGTGATCTATGCCATGTCCGGCCCCTCCTCCATCCCTGTCCCCGACGCTGTTTTCTGGGAGACACACAGGTCCCAGAAGACAGCAGGGACCATGCGCTAGGCGCAGCGAGACTCGCGCATGTGCAGTAGGGAACCAGGCTGTGAAGCTGCAAGACTTCACTTCCTGATTCCCTTACTGAAGATGCTGGTACCTGCATCTGGGTGCCAAGGGACAGGTCAGCTTTGGGTGAGGACATTGCGGGTGCCCTGGACAGGTAAGTGTCATTATTTTATATATAAAAGTCAGCAGCTGTAGTATTTGTAGCTGCTGACTTTAATTATTTTTTTTCAGCGGAACACTGCTTTAAGTAAAAGTTCACCTGTTTTAAAGCAAACACTAGCAATAAGAGATTCAATAACTTTGAACCTTTTTTTTAGGCCGGGTTCACACCGCTGCGATGCGGGAACGCCGCGAATCCGCGGCGTTTTCCCGCATCGCACACCTCCCGCCGGCAGTTCACACTGCCCTATGCGGACGGCTGGGAGTGTCAATGAAATGTTAATGACACCCCCAGATCCGTCCGCATATCGCAGTGCGATCTGCCGACTCGCACAGGAATCGGATTGCATGGTGTGAACCCCCATGCGATCCGATTCTGTTGCGGACCAAAAAAAGGGTCCCGTGCGAGTTTGCTGTGGGAGCGATGCGAATTCAGCCATACTATCTGTATGGCTGAACTCACATCGCTACGGAGATCAGATGTGATTTGCGGTGCGAATCACATCCGGCTCTCCCCCCGCAGCAGTGTGAACCCAGCCTTAATGTCAGCAACTGTTTGGCAGCTTTTATTTTAGTTAATAGAGATGGGCCAAACACCTGCAGTTTGGTTTGCACAAGAACTCTGGAACATCGCAAAAGTTCAGACCCCAACGACGAACCCCATTGAAGTCTATGGAACTCAAACTTGAAAAATCAAGTAAAAATAAAATAAAAATAAAAGACAAAAACCCCCAAAACAAAACCAAACAAGCAGCAACCAAAAAAAAGAGTATAGAGCACACTGTGTACAGCACTAAATGTTATGTAATGCTGTGTTAAACACTGCACTACACTAACACACTACAAACACTACACTAACACTCTACACTCAGTCACAATAAGTGACCACACTAACCTGCTCTATCTAGCTCCACTCCAACACAATGCAAAAGCTTCCTATAGGAAGTTACCCTTTTATAGTGTGGGGTGGGATTATGAGCACTGAACCATGATTGGAGAAAGTTATCATCACTTTGTACAATCAGGGCTCTGACAGTGCAGACAGGTGAAAGGCTTCATCCAATTAGGGCCCTAGAATGCACTGTGAAGCGCACAGTACATTGTGGGGTGCTCAACAGTGGAACATCCTGTCAAGCTCCTTTCAAATTTGGATGTTCCCCGAATGGGCAAACAGGCGATGTTCGGCCCAAATTTTTGTTCAGCTCAAACCGTTCACCCAACACTAGTATTTAAAAGTTTATTCAAATATATTTAACAAAATGCAGTCCTATTTAGACAAACTGTTATACTAAACTACAGTTTAAATTGTAGCTCCACTTTTGTTGAGAAAAAAACATTCACCTCTGAGTGATCTATGTACATTGCAAGGATTCAAACAAACTATATTGCAGATTCCCACCTTTAGATTTTCTGAAGAAATCCCTCTGTGTTTGTCTGTGCCTCTGTTCCGAGTGTGTCTAATGGGAGTGGTTTCATAATTAACTGTCAGGTGTGCAGCTGCAGGACTCTAATGAGGAAATCTGTTGGGCCTGCATCCCTTATTGCTCTTATTGAACGGCTGGAGATTGAAAAGGAAAGGTAGTTTTTAATAACATGAAAGTGGAGTTACCCTTTAAGTGGCGTTATCCTCCACGAAAGTGGAGTTACCCTTTAAGTAAAAAAATGTTAACATATTGTAAATTTTTGAGAATATAGTTCGTTTTTTGACATGATAAACACAGAACTGGCAGTGGCAGCTCTGAAAACTGCTATCCAGCCAGGCTTCAGTGGTTCATAAACCACCAAAAAACCCACAAAAACGGATAGGGCACAACTGCCTCATGCATTATGACAAAAAAATTAATTTTAAAATAGATAAGTAAAAGCATATTTACAAACCAAAATGCATATGTGGCATGTCTAAATGACAAAGTCCAGAAGTCCCCTCTCCACTTGCAAAGAATGGCGTGGATGACGACAGCTGACACTTTTCAGGGGACAAGTCCCCTTCCTCAGAACAAGAACTGGTGCCTTCTCATCCTCAGCCTCCTTAAATATGCAGCATGCATATAAAAACTACAGCCCCACCCACAGAGGGGAGGAGGGAAGTGGCCAAAATTGCAAACACAACAAACAGCATACAGTAAAAGTAGCTACTTTGCTCCAGCACATATTTTGTAGCATACAGGCATACCTCACTTTTAAGTACACAATGGAGTTTATTTACTAAAGCTGCAAAACCAGGCTCACTCCTGCATAGAAACCAATCAGCTTCCAGGTTTTATTACCAAAGCTTAATTGAGCAAGCTGGGGTTGGAAGCTCATTGGTTTCAATACAGCAGTGAGCCTGATTTTGCACTTTACAGCTTTAGTAAATAAACCCCATTGTGTAGGTAAAAGTGGGGTATACATGTCTATATCAAAATATACCTCATTGGATAGCTCATATACTTCATATAGCTGACCATCTAAGGTCTTTCTGAGTACTGAAGTGTCAAGTTTGCAGTGTCTTGTGTTCAGTGGTTGAAACCATTGCTCTTTTTATCAAATAGCTTAGGATGCATGGAAAACTTTTAATTCAGATCTCTGCAGTGGCTGGCCAGTTAGAGAATTTTGTATTTCCAACCTCAATTATTGCATTCTTACCCGGCTGGACATAATACGATAAGCTGCATGCTTAACCAGTAGAGACCCGCGCTATAGCCAAATGACGGCTACAGCGCGGACCTCCTTTGCCGGGACTACGTCTATTGACGTCGTCCCGTGCACGAGCAGTCCCAATCACGGCCAGCTTACCAGTGCCCATCTGCCCCCTGCCAGTGCCACCTCTGTAATAAAAAAGTGTCCCCCATCAGTGCCACCCATCAGTGCTCATAGTGCCACCCAGCAGTGCCCATAGTGCCACCCAGCAGTGCCCACAGTGCCACCCAGCAGTGTCCACAATCTGCCTCAACAACGGTGCTGCACCCCAGTGCCACATATCCGTGCCCATCAGTGTCATCTACCAGTGCCCATCAGTGCCGCCCATCAGTGCCCAGCAGTGCCACTTATCAGAGCCACCTATCAGTGCCACCTATCAGTGCCCATCAGTCCAATCTATCAGTGGTACCTATTAGTGCCACCCATCTGTGCCCCCCATCCGTGCCATCTTATCTGTGCCCATCTTTGCCCATCAGTGCCACCTTATGTGCCCATCAGTACCACCTTATCTGTGCCACTTTATCTGTGCCTGTCGGTGCCACTTTTTCTGTGCCTATTAGTGCCGCCTTAACTATGCCTATCAGTGCCCATCAGTGCAGCCTATCAGTGCCCACCAGTGCCGCCTCATCAGTGCCCACCAGGGCCGCCTCATCAGTGCACTTCAATTAAGGAGAAAAATGACATGTTTGCAAAATTTTATAACAAACTATTAAACATGATTTTTTTTTTTTTTGCATCTTTTTTTGTTTGTTTAGCAAAAAATAAAACTCCCAGCTGTAATTAAATACCACCAAAAGAAAGCTCTATTTGTGGGAAAAAAATGATAAAAATTTCATTTGGGTACAGTGTTGTATGCCCACGCAATTCAAAGTGCATCAGCGCTGAAAGCTGAAAATTGGTCTGGGCAGGAGGGGGGTTTAAGTGCCAAGTAAGCAAGTGGTTAATATGTACAACCAGGAAAACAAACACGCAGCTTTCGAGACAGATAGCCAAGTATAAACTAAGGACTGCAGCCAAAAACACGTTAAACGATGATCAAAACATGGAAATAATTCCAATGTATTATTTTCATGTTTGCTTTTGAGAAGGCTGTGGGAAATAATAAAAAAATAAGTACTTCCTAATTGTTCAGGTATCATGGCTCACTCGGATACCAGGCCATTACTCAAACTTTGGTTTTTCAACACTATGACAGTTTGTTGACAGTGTGGCAGAGATTTGATTCTAGTAACATATCAATTCTGTGTTCACATGGTAGCACTGATTGCATAGCTTTGCATCACGTTTAACATGTTATCATTGAGGTGCTATTGACAGGGTTGAATTTATACTTGTTATGCCCCTAGGCCAGCTGTCTTGTACCAACCACCCCAATGTCCTATTCCAGTCAAATTGCTATTCTTATGCCGCGTACACACGATCGGACATTCCGACAACAAAATCCATGGGATTTTTTCCAATGGATGATGGCTCAAACGTGTCTTGCATACACACGGTCACACAATGTTGACGGAAATTCCGAACGTCAAGAACGCGGTGACGAGAAAATTGAAGTTCAATAGCCAGTGCGGCTCTTCTGCTTGATTCAAAGCATGCATAGAACTTTGTGCGTCAGACTTGTGTACACACGATCGGAATTTTGTTGTCGGAAAATGTAAGATCCAGATCTCAAATATTGTGTTTCGGAAATTCTTATGGAAAATGTCCGATGGAGCCTACACATGGTCAGAATTTGCGACAAAAAGCTCCCATCGAACATTTTACGACCGCGTGTACATGGCATAAGCATTATCATGACAAGATCAGGCATAATGGCTATACAAAACATCCGGAGGCTGGGGATGGAAAAGCTAAAAGAGACTGCTGTGCATCAGTAAATGTAAATTAAAAGCTAGAAGATGTCTTGGGGGCACACTAACCAATGTTCAGCTGCCATTCGTGTAGAATCCTTCTGAGCTTTGATCGTGAATATTCTCATTTTAATTTTTACTACAGTCACCAAGATCTTCACTTATAAATTGTCACTCTATCCTGCTTGAAGTTTAATTCTATGCATTTGCAGATGTACACAGACATGTATTACAGAAAACAAGCAACATAACATGTTGGTGACTGTGTGTCATCCCTGGCTGCCTTGCCTCCCTAGGCTATGGTCTATGTTGACTATGCAGAAATCCAGCTCTGATTATGTTATCATTTTTTCAAAATGGCATATTTCTGGCATACTATGTGGAACTTCATAGAATGTTAAAAATGAAAAAGTGTCTTCTATCATTCTTTTAACAAGAAAGAAAGTTTCAAATACCACACAGACCAATGCATATTCAACAGTTCAAAGCTACTTGCTAATCTTGTTTGTGCTACCATATTTGTGTTTGATATGGTTTGTAGATGCATTCTGTAGTAGCGTAAGCCAATATTATTATTATTATTATAATACAGGATTTATATAGTGCCAACAGTTTGCACAGCACTTTACAACATTAGGGCAGACAGTAGAGTTACAATACAATACAGGAGGAATCAGAGAGCCCTGCTCATTAGAGCTTACAATCTAAAAGAAAGGGTAGAGTGACACAAAAGTAAAAACTGTGTGGTGTATGAGCTTAAGGAGAAAGTAAAAGTACAGTTCTAAGGTTGAGGCAGGATAAGCTTCTCTGAAGAATTTTAAGGGATCCCCTAAAGTGAACAGAAACAAAAAAAAGAACCCGCTCCAGGTGTCCACTTCCTAATGATCTCTCCCCTCTCCAGGCGCGTGTGCAGCTCATTATGCAACCATATGCAAAAATTGAACAAAAAGGTGCGGATGGCTGCACTCCAATAAAAACGATTTCTTTATTGTTATAATAAATCCATACAACAAGGATAAAACTACTGACGCGTTTCACACCATTACAGCAGGTGCTTTTTCATAGCTAAGTTTTAAAATAATGACAAAGACATATATATGCAACAAAACAAAACCATAAATTGGTGTAATTAGGCATGGTGCTTGCCCACTACAGGTGACACTGCTCTCAGTTGATGTAAGGGTGGGTCAGCTGAACTTCTCTCTCACGTGATCACAAGGTTAACTCTTCAGACAAAAATAAAGACAAACAAGCCAAACCCACAAAAGATATATAAATAAAGACCAAAAATTTCATGGTGATGCATGCTTGACATAATTAAACCACCTAAACAGGTGGAAAATATCCCACTCAAGAAAGCCTTCTAAAAACAAAAACAATTGTTAAAAAAAAACACTTTCCATAAAAATATATTTTCCCGGCCGAAGCATCCATGCGTGCCTAGCATTAGAATTCTCATGTAAACATATAAATATTGTAATATTTGGGGGTTATTTTAGCTTAAAGGTAGAGCTTACCAGTGAGCTGAGTCCACGCCAGATATGCCGTTTTAAGGGCTTGTAGGCCCACTTTTATTAAAGAAAGAAAAGTCCGATAACAAAATAGTTGCCCACACAGGGGTTTCAGCTTTCCACAGCAATAATGTACGTAGAACCAAAAATACCAAGCCACCTGGCTCTCTTTAGCAGCACTGCTGCTCAGACTAATGCTGCAGCCCTCTCGGCTCTGTAACAGGGTTCCTGTACACCCAGTACCTCAGCACTCTTTACGAGTTTCCCTTTTTCAGCCCACCAGCTTGGACCCTCTGTCTGCTCTGACAGACCGACCTGTGCAGACATGCACACTTCTCCCTTACTCGCCTGGACTCCCCGGGAGGGTGGAGCCCAGAACCATGGTCTTGGCTCTGTTTTAAACCCAGGACCCACCTGTGCAATCATCCAGCCAGACTTCTGGCTGTTCCCAAAACCCGGTCCCATGATTGGAGATTCCGTACTACCACAATATATAAGTAGAAAAATATATATAAATATTGCTCTTGCACATGCACGGGTAGGTAAACCCAAATTCTGTCAGAAAACCGCAATCACACAGTACAGCATGAAAACACTGCTATTAACCCCATGACAAAAAGACCAGATAATTTCATGCAGACCAAACTTTCAGCCGCAAACAACATGTTCATGGTTATGATTCAATCAATTAGGTACATGTATGCAATATACCTCCTGCAGATATTTCCGGAAAGTTTTTTTTTTAAACAATTTTTTTTATTTTTAGAAGACATATTTTCCACTTGTTTAGGTGGTCTAATTATGTCAAGCATGCATCACCGTTAAATGTTTGGTCTTTATTTATATATCTTTTGTGGGTTGGGCTTGTTTTTCTTTATTTTTGTCTGAAGAGTTAACCTTATGATCATGTGAGAGAGAAGCTCAGCTGACCCACCCTTACATAAACTCCTGCTACTTCTGAACTTCTCATTCTCATTCTCATGAGGAGGGAGTTGCAGTAGTCGATAATACTAACACTCCTGCTACTTCTAAACTTCTCATTCTAACCTCTTTTGACCTGAACCTTATTAGTTTCACTCTTTCCTGGTCTTCCACCTCCTCTCCTTTCATCCACCTAACAGTTACCCATAGAAACCTTTGCCACCTTAACCCTTCTCTTCTTTATTCTGCTACTGACCACCTCTATGACAAAATCTCACCCCTGTCCTGTCCCAACCTAGGTACTTCTGTCTATATCAGTTCACTGTCATCCTCCCTGGACACACTTCCCCCCCACACTACACACAGAATCATGCCCCGACCCCTGCGACCTTGGCAAACAGGCAACACCAGAAGTTTGAAGCCAGGCTTTTGAGTATCTGTGGCATAAGTCTAATGCCACGTACACACAACCGGACTTTCCGGCAGACTAGGTCCGATGAAATCATTATGTCGGACAATCCGATCATGTGTGGGCTAATCCGATTGTTTTTCATTTAAAAAATCAGACGGGCCTAGAAATAGAACATGTTTCAAATCTGTCCAATGGACTCAATTCCCATCGGGAAAACCAATCGTCTGTATACTGGTCTGAGAGATCAAATACGAGGGAAGCTATTGGCTACTGGCTATTGAACTTCCTTTTTTAGACTCGTCTTACGCCATCACGTTCAAAATGAACGGACTTTCGAACAGACTTAGTCCATTCGTGTGTGGCCAAGTCTGTTCATTTGGAAAGTCCGTCGGAACTCCGCCGAAAGTCCATCGGGAAGACCGCCAGACCTAGTCTGCCGGAAAGTACAGTCGTGTGAACGCGGCATAAGTCTCATAAATACTTCAGCCAATATAAATCTGCCCTCCAAATATACTATTCCCACCTCCATATTGCCAAGCATATCTATTTAATAACCCTCATGAACACCCTCTCATCCAGTCCCTGTCAGCTCTTCTTTATCTTTAACTCTCTACTTTTGCTCCACCACCTCCAACCACTTACTCAATCACTGCCCAAGAGATCGTCATTCACTTCAAAAATAAGATTGATAAAAATTTGTGATGAAATCTCCACTGTTCAGATATCTCCCCAAATTTACACTCCACAAGTACACTCAATACTCAATACTTACACCCTCATTTAACCTACTTACACCCTCATTTAACTACTATAGACGAGGTTGCTAAGCTTTTTTCTAATGCCCACATAACCATCTGTCCCCTGGATCCTGTTCACTCATAAATGCTAAGGTCGCCCTCTGGCTCTATTATACACTCTCTAACCCATATCTTCAAACTCTCCCTTTCTTCTGGCATCTTTCCCAACTCTCTAAAATATGCACTAGTCCCCCCATACTTAAAAAGCCATCATTGGATCCCACCAATCTTACCAATCTATATCTCGCTGCTTCCCTTTTCCTCCAAACTCCTCGAACACCTGGTGTACAACCAACTGAGCTACCACCTCACTGAGAATAACCTTCTTGATCCCCTTCAGTCTGGATTTTGCCCCAACTCTTCACAGAAACTTCTCTCCTAAAACTCACAAATTATTTAATCAGCTAAAACCAATGGTCACTATTCTGTACTCCTGCTCCTGGACCTCTCTGTTGCTTTTGATATGGATGACACACCCTCTTCCTCCTTTGGTCTCTGTGACTGTACTCTTTACTGGTTCTCATCCTACCTATCCCAACGCAATGTTAGGATTATTTACAATTCTACCATCTGCTTACTTCCTTTTTCCATCAGGGTCATCCAAGGTTCTGTTCTTGGACCTCTCCTATTCTCGATCTACTCCTCCTCCCTGAGTCAGCTGATAGCTTCCTATAGCTTTCAATACCATTTCTACACCAATGACACCCAAATCTATCTCTCTACCCCTCATGCATCACAAATTTACGAACAGATAAATCAGTCTGGATGTTACACCACTTCCTCAAGCTCAATTTATCTAAAACTGAGCTCATAATATTTTCATCCCTACATTTCCCTGACTCCTCCATCAAAATTGATGGCACAACTATCAACCTATCCTGGCATGCCAGGGTGCTAGATGTAATCCTGGACTCTGAACTCTTCTTTCCGCCCCACATCCAAGCACTGTCCAAAGCTTGCCACCTCAACCTCCACAACATCTCCAAAATACTCCCCTTCTTAACCAATGTCCCCACAAAGCTTCTAATTTATTACCTGGCTATCCTTCACCTTGACAACTGCAACTCCCTCCTGATTGAATTACCTTTACATAGGCTACCCCCTCCCCCCCTTTAGTCCATCATGAATGCTGTTGTAAGACTCATCCACCCTACCAATCGTTCAGTGTCTGCTATCCCTTTCTGTCAAGCCATCCACTGGCTTCTGCTCTTCCAATAAAATAAAATAAAAATACCAACAAAACATATAAAGTCATCAACAACTCGGCCCCCAGCTACATCACTAACCTAAAAATACCAAGCAAATTGTTCTTTTCATTCCTCCCAAGACCTCCAGTTCTCTAGCTCCGTTGTCACTTCCTTCAGGACAGGGGTGAGATTTTGTCATAGAGGTGGTCAGTAGCAGAATAAAGAAGAGAAGGGTTAAGGTGGCAAAGGTTTCTATGGGTAACTGTTAGGTGGATGAAAGGAGAGGAGGTGGAAGACCAGGAAAGAGTGAAACTAATAAGGTTCAGGTCAAAAGAGGTTAGAATGAGAAGTTCAGAAGTAGCAGGAGTGTTAGTATTATCGACTACTGCAACTCCCTCCTCATTGGCTTACCTTTAAATAAGCTATCCCCCTATTCAGTTTATCATGAATGCTGCTGCCAGACTCATCCACCTTACTAACCGCTCAGTGTCTGCTACCCCTCTCTGCCAATTTCTCCATTGGCTGTTACTCACAGAATAAATTATATTCAAAATACGAACAATAACTTACAAAGCCATAGACAACCTGGACCTCAGCAACATCACTAACCTAGTCTCAAAATACCAGCCAGATTATTCTCTTCATTCCTCCCAAGACCGGCTGCTCTCTAGTTCCCTTGTCACCTCCTCCTATGCTCACCTCTAGGACTTCTCCCGAGCCTCTCCCATACTTTGGAATTCCCTACCCCAGTCTGTCCAACTATCAACTCTATCTGCTTTTTGTCAAACCCTGAAAACGTAACTTTTCAGAAAACCCTATCCTACCTCCATCTAACACCTGTACTTTGATTTTCTTCATCAGCTCATCCCCCACAGTTATTAGCTTTGTATCACTTGACCCTCCTTTTTAGATTGCAAGCTCTAAGCAGTAGGGCCCTCTGATTCCTCCTGTATTGAATTGTATTGTGACTGTATTGTTTGCCCTAAGGTTGTAAAGTGCTGCGCAAACTGTTGACTGTTGACAGTGTTGACAGTCACTGAGAATGATTGTGGGAATTTCAGAAGAGAAAACGTAGGGTAGCCAGGCAGAGAAGTAATCAAAGACAGTTGATACTGGTCCAGGAGGCTTGCATATCACAGCAATTCTCAAAGTAACTGGAGAAAATAGACAAATACAATATGCCTCAAATGAGAAGAGCGACAGAGAGGGAGGAGAGTGAAGGCCTGAAAAGGTGCTTTGTGGGGATAGATGCATTTCAAATCAACCTTTCTTCAATTCACTGGGTCTGGAACAGTGAGTCCAGAGAAGACCACCATAGAGAGGGAAGCAGGGGAAACAAAGTCGGATTCATGAAGTGAATTTTAGTGATAAAGTGGCCATGTAGAGAAGTGAGTTTGTTACAGACAGAGTAGGCATTCCATGTTGCGAAAAGAGAAGGGGGGGGGGGGGGCTGGTTTTAGGAAAAGGAAGAATATAAACGAATTTGTGTGGATTGCGGCTGCTGCTAGAGGGCGTTGGGTGCTTTGACCACAGTTAAATGATAAAGGCCCAGGGTTTGGGGATATATCTCTAAAAGGTGGAAGAAGCAGAAGGTGATGGAGTTATTATGGGAGTGTGATTTGAAGGAAGCCATGTCTGTGTTTTTTCTTTCTTTTTTTTTTTCAATACAAGAAAAGCCTGTCATTACTGGCTGAAAAGACTTACATGTTTCAAACACAATAGGACATTATAATATTTGACAGGCCTATGATTTAGTTTACTGAGATTTGTATGTATTTATCCTACCTAACATTTTCCTGGCTTACTATAGCTATATATACTATAGAGGAGGCATACTGGTGTGGGTAACGGTAAATGGGACAAAATAGCTTGATCAAAGTTGCAATTTCAGGCAAAAGGAGTAGGCTAGAAATAACTGAAATACAATATAGAAATGAATATATCATTTTAAATTTTGACAATAGATATGTTTTAACATTACAGCCATAGGTATGAAAAAATAGAGAAGTAATTGGAGGAACAAGAAACTGGCATAACACCTGTCTAATATGGGGGACATGCTTCTCAGGTGATACAAATATTTTATAGAGAGTGGCCATTATAATATTTTTTAACCACTTGCTTACTGGGCACTTAAACCCCCCTCAGTCCCAGACCAATTTTCAGCTTTCAGCGCTGATGCACTTTGAGTGACAATTACGCGGGCATACAACACTGTACCCAAATGAAATTTTTATCATTTTTTTCCCACAAATAGAGCTTTCTTTTGGTGGTATTTAGTTACAGCTCGGAGTTTTATTTTTTGCTAAACAAACAAAAAAAGATGCAAAAAAAAAAAAAAAATCATGTTTTAATAGTTTGTTATAAAATTTTGCAAACGGGTCATTTTTCTCCTTCATTGAAGTGCGCTGATTAGGCGGCACTGATAGGCTGCATTGGTGGGCACTGATGGGCTGCATTGGTGGGCACTGATGGGCTGCATTGGTGGGCACTGATGGGCTGCACTGGTGGGCACTGATAGGCATAGTTAAGGCGGCACTAATAGGCACAGATAAGGCGGCACCGATGGGCACAGATAAGGCGGCACTGATGGGCAAAGATGGGCACAGATAAGATGGCACGGATGGGTGGCACGGATAAGTGGCACGGATGGGTGGCACGGATGGGCACTGATAGGTACCACAGATAGATGGGACTGATGGGCACTGATAGGTGGCTCTGATAGGTGGCACTGCTGGGCACTGATGGGCGGCACTGCTGGGCACTGATGGGCGGCACTGCTGGGCACTGATGGGCGGCACTGGGGTGCAGCACCTTTGAGGCAGATTTTGGGTGGCACTGTGGGTGGCACTGCTGGGTGGCACTGTGGGTGGCACTGTGGGCACTGCTGGGTGGCACTGTGGGCACTGCTGGGTGGCACTGTGGGCACTATGGGCACTGCTGGGTGGCACTGACAGGGGGGCACTTACTTTATTTCAGGATGGCACTGCGGGTGGCAGGTGGGCACTGGCAGGGGGCAGGTGTCAGCTGGAATTGCTGGCCGTGATCGGGACTGATGTCCCGAACACGGCCGCCGGCGATCGGCTTTTTTTTTTTCTCCTCGCGCTGTCAGCGCGAGGAGGAATACTAGCCGATTACCGGCTCCGTTTTATCACATGATCAGCTGTCATTGGCTGACAGCTGATCACGTGATAAGGGGTCGGGATCGACCCCTTACACGGATCGGTGATCAGGCGAGTCTCACGGACTCGCCGATCACAGAGCGCGCCGCGCGCGCCCCTCAGGGGGCACGCAGGCCGCTCGTAACCGGGACGACGTCAACAGACGTAGTCCCGGCAATCTAGGTCCGCGCTAATGCCGTCATTCGGCAATAGCGCGGTACCCAAGTGGTTAAAATATGTATTTTCAATGAATGTTGCTTCTCTTTAGCAACAATACCACAGAGATGGAAAAATCACCCAAGGGAATAATATGAAAAATATTTATGGATTATATAAATAAATAACTCTGGAAACAAGAAGTGATGCTTTTGTTGCAAATTGTTAATAATATTTCACAGCTTAGTTGTTACAAGACTCTGTTATTAATATTCTCTATATACAGTGGTATGAAAAAGTGTTTGCCCCCTTCCTCATTTCCTGTTCCTTTGCATGTTTGTCACACTTAAGTGTTTCGGAACATCAAACCAATTTAAACAATAGTCAAGGACAACACAAGTAAACACAAAATGCAATTTGTAAATGAAGGTGTTTATTATTAAAGGTGAAAAAAAATCCAAACCATCATGGCCCTGTGTGAAAAAGTGATTGCCCCCCTTGTTAAAACATACTATAACTGTGGTTGTCCACACCTGAGTTCAATTTCTCTAGCCACACCCAGGCCTGATTATTGCCACACCTGTTCACAATCAAGGCATCACTTAAATAGGAGCTGCTTGACACAGTAAGGTCCACCAGAAGATCCTTAAAAGCTGCACATCATGCCGAGACCCAAAGAAATTCAGGAACAATTGAGAAAGAAAGTAATTGAGATCTATCAGTCTGGAAAGGGTTATAAAGCCATTTCCAAAGCTTTGGGAATCCAGCGAACCACAGTGAGAGCCATTATCCACAAATGGCGAAGACATGGAACAGTGGTGAACCTTCCCAGGAGTGGCTGGCCGCCCAAAATTACCCCAAGAGCGCAGCGACGACTCATCCAAGAGGTCACAAAAGACCCCACAACAACGTCCAAGGAACTGCAGGCCTCACTTGCCTCAGTTAAGGTCAGTGTTCCTGCCTCCACCATCAGGAAAAGACTGGGAAAAAATGGCCTGCATGGCAGAGTTCCAAGGAGAAAACCACTGCTGAGCAAAAAGAACATCAAAGCTCGTCTCAATTTCTCCACAACACATCTTGATGATCCCCAAGACTTTTGGGACAACATTCTGTGGACCGATGAGACAAAAGTGGAACTCTTTGGAAGGTGTGTGTCCAAGTATATCTGGCGTAGAAGGAACACTGCATTTCATAAAAAGAACATTATACCAACAGTAAAATATGGTGGTGGTAGTGTGATGGTCTGGGGCTGTTTTGCTGCTTCAGGACCTGGAAGACTTGCCGTGATAAAAGGAACTATGAATTCTGCTGTCTACCAAGAGATCCTGAATGAGAATGTCCGACCATCTGTTCGTGTACTCAAGCTGAAACGAACTTGGGTTCTGCAGCAGGACAATGATCCTAAACACACCAGCAAGTCCACCACTGAATGGCTGAAGAAAAACAAAATGAAGACTTTGGAGTGGCCTAGCCAAAGTCCTGACCTGAATCCTATTGAGATGTTGTGGTATGACCTTAAAAAGGCCGTTCATGCTCGAAAACCCTCTAATGTAACTGAATTAGGACACTTCTGCAAAGATGAGTGGGCCAAAATTCCTCCAGGACGCTGTAAAAGCCTCATTGCACGTTATCGCAAACGCTTGGTTGCAGTTGTTGCTGCTAAGGGTGGCCCAACCAGTTATTAGGTTTAGGGGGCAATCACTTTTTCACACAGGGCCATGATGGTTTGGATTTTTTTTCACCTTTAATAATAAACACCTTCATTTACAAATTGCATTTTGTGTTTACTTGTGTTGTCCTTGACTATTGTTTAAATTGGTTTGATGTTCCGAAACACTTAAGTGTGACAAACATGCAAAGGAACAGGAAATGAGGAAGAGGGCAAACACTTTTTCACACCACTGTAGATGAAATGTCCAACAGGGATAATTGGAGAATAAGCTAATTTTTTTTGCCCACCAGAAACATTATTTTTCACTTAAATATCAGCAGTTACCAAGACTGCTTCTTAGATCCTACCAATATTTATTTTTATTGTTGGAGACTGATATTTGTGACACGCAATCATGCCATACTGAATAAGCAATCTAATTCAAAAAGACCTCTTTGACATGGGCATAGCTGCTGCCCTGCCATCTGTGATGGAACGTGTTGTCATTAGTGGCTGGCCCACAGTTAGCAGGCCTGTTTCTATACAGTTGCTTCTTGGTTGTTGCGCAGCCTAATCACCTCTATGGGATATTGCGTACATAACATGGCATGTCCTCTTTTTTGCCACACCATGTAAATTTGTATGTGGTCGTCCAGCTGGAAGGTAAAAGCGCGGTTCACCCATCTGTTTTTGGCAACTGACAGTGCCAATGTGAAAGTGACAATGATGATGTGTAAAATGCAGTATGCATGTGTTAGATGTAGCTTACAAGTGGCTCCTGTGCAAAGAAACACCTTGATCTCCTGACCTTTCATGTTAATTGTTATTGCTCTACATATATGCTTGTATTGTTGCCATGATGCCACTTGTATTGTGGTCTTTGATACATATAACTGTTGTGCTACACACTGGCTCAGTTGGAGGGCATTTGGATTCCTTTAAATCGGTTGTATACCCCACTTTCACATTTTTATCTACAGGTAAGCCTATAATAAGGTTTACCTGTAGGTAAAATAAATATCTCCTAAACCTACATGGTTTAGGAGATATTAACCTCGCATGCAGCCACTGTTGTCAGCGACGCATTTGCTGTGAAGGTCCGGCAGATGCTGCCAGAAAATCAGAGCTCCTTGCGAGGAAGAGGACTCTCGCGCGCATACGTGGGGGTGATGCAATTGTGGCTCTGGCCACTCACAGTGCCGGAGCCGCAAACCCGTAAGAAACACTGAGGGAATATGTCAGCAGTGACTGGGAGGTGATGCCGGCTGGCACTTCTTTCTAAGGTAAGTCTTTCATAATAAAAAGGTTATGGCGCTAAACCCTATTAGTGATGAGGTGAGTTAACTTATCAAATCCTTATATAAAAAGAGAAAGAAAAAGAAAAAAGCTATTGGTGATACCGTGAAAAAAATATCCTAAAGCAATTTTATCCAAAACAAATTGTGTGTGATTAATGTGGAGTCAGCATTCATGTTCCATTATAATAAAAACAAAAAATGAGTATTAAATTATCATATGCGTGTCAGCCTACTAAAAACATGTAAACCTTCATTAAATGTGCAAATTAGTGGAAATAATGTTAATATTCAACAGTATGTTAGTGTAAAACAGATTGTGCAAACATGTGCAAAAAAATGTGCAAAAAAGCAACTAAAGGTCAGGACAACCAAGGATCAGAAATAATTTAACCATAAAATCGCATGAAGTCGCTAAATGTGCGAATAGACAATATTTTCAACCAATAATCGCATGAAGACGCATCTGTGTCCAATATAAGTCCAAAATTAATATTTGGCTTGATAGTGCTGCCTCTTCAGACTATTGTTGTAATTGTTACAAAAAGTCAATGGGGGGTATTTGATTTACTCGTGCAAATAGTGCGGGCTTTCAATTAGAGAACTTCATCCCCGGTGCGCCACTCTGTGCTATGGTATGTGAATGCTCTCACCAGAGTTAATGCCCCTGTGGGGCTGGATGGACCTTCACAATGTAAGCCACTGTGTCGCTCTCTGGCTGCTGCTGGTGCACTGGGTGAAGCTTCGTTGTTCCGTCCGTATGGTATCCAACGGTAATTATATAAGGGAAGACATATCCATAGTGTAATACGTTCTTAACCAAATCGTTCGTTTATTAATATTAAAATCTACTCACATTTTACATTAAAAGCATGTGCATATAGGAAAAACTCCGCCGTTCGTGTCAAACGAGTGCACACAACGTGGCCACGCCCTACGCGTTTCGTCACTACGACGTCCTCTGGAGCCACTCGTCGTCGTAGTGACGAAACGCGTAGGGCGTGGCCACGTTGTGTGCACTCGTTTGACACGAACGGCGGAGTTTTTCCTATATGCACATGCTTTTAATGTAAAATGTGAGTAGATTTTAATATTAATAAACGAACGATTTGGTTAAGAACGTATTACACTATGGATATGTCTTCCCTTATATAATTACCGTTGGATACCATACGGACGGAACAACGAAGCTTCACCCAGTGCACCAGCAGCAGCCAGAGAGCGACACAGTGGCTTACATTGTGAAGGTCCATCCAGCCCCACAGGGGCATTAACTCTGGTGAGAGCATTCACATACCATAGCACAGAGTGGCGCACCGGGGATGAAGTTCTCTAATTGAAAGCCCGCACTATTTGCACGAGTAAATCAAATACCCCCCATTGACTTTTTGTAACAATTACAACAATAGTCTGAAGAGGCAGCACTATCAAGCCAAATATTAATTTTGGACTTATATTGGACACAGATGCGTCTTCATGCGATTATTGGTTGAAAATATTGTCTATTCGCACATTTAGCGACTTCATGCGATTTTATGGTTAAATTATTTCTGATCCTTGGTTGTCCTGACCTTTAGTTGCTTTTTTGCACATTTTTTTGCACATGTTTGCACAATCTGTTTTACACTAACATACTGTTGAATATTAACATTATTTCCACTAATTTGCACATTTAATGAAGGTTTACATGTTTTCAGTAGGCTGACACGCATATGATAATTTAATACTCATTTTTTGTTTTTATTATAATGGAACATGAATGCTGACTCCACATTAATCACACACAATTTGTTTTGGATAAAATTGCTTTAGGATATTTTTTTCACGGTATCACCAATAGCTTTTTTCTTTTTCTTTCTCTTTTTATATAAGGATTTGATAAGTTAACTCACCTCATCACTAATAGGGTTTAGCGCCATAACCTTTTTATTTCACATTTTTATTTCCCTCTCCTCCCCAATAAGGAAGTGAGGGCTTCAGGCACAGGCAGCTCTAACCCAGTATATTTCCTTTCCTTTCTCCAATTTTTATTTTTATTTTTAATTTATTTCACATATTTCTATCACTTAGGAGATTTGATTTTTCCATAGCGCGACTTTATTTATTTATTCAAGTCTTTCATAATAAGCTAGTATGCGGTGCATACTAGCTCATTGTGCCTTTTGCCTTACAGGTTTTTTTTTTTGCTATTTTGTTTTCGCAGGTATACAACTGCTTTAAACCCTTCTCTACTGGCCTTCATAGTTATTCTTTCTTGTTGCTTCCAAGCCCTATTCTATTGAAGCTATGTTTTCATAAACTGGACTCCTGATGGGCAACAAGCCTGAAACAGCTGTATGCCATTTGAAATAAATTATTTTATAATGTTAAAGGGGTTCTAAACCCTTGTGCTTTTTCACCTTACTGCATCCTGTGCATTAAGGTGAAAAAACACCAGGCAGTGACTGGCCCCCCGCCCCCACCCCCCGTTTTACTTACCTGGGCCCTGGAACTTCATCTGGCGGGCACACGCTCTTCCTCTGCCCGGGGTTCTCGGCACCTGATTGGATAGATCATTAGTAGTGCAGCCATTGGCTCCCGCTGCTGTCAATCAAATCCACTGACACGGGCGCTGGGGAAGGGGCCGAGTCATAAATTCGGCAGCTGTGGACGCCGAATGATGGATTCGGGAGCGTGCCCGCAAAGTAACCCCCTGGGAGAGCGCTTCTCCTAGGTGGTTATCTGATGTGGGGAGGAGCCACAAGAGCTGCCGAGGGACCCCAGAAGACGAGATTCAGGGCCACTCTGTGCAAAATGAGATGCACAGTGGAGGTAAGTATGACATGTTTGTTAATTTTTTTTTTTAATAAACAAAGCTTTACAATCACTTTAAGTTTAACTGTACTATACACCATGTATCCTGTATGTGCAATTAGCCACTGGACACAAGGGAATGATTTACATGGCTCTACCCACTGTCCTGAAATAAGGATTATTTCTTATATTTTTTTGGATATGTGATGGAATAAGACATGGGAATACCTTCTGTTATAAGAAGCCTCTACTGTGGTACACATAAATAAAACAACAGAACATAATCAGCTTATTGGGAGGCAAGCCAAAAGAAACAAAAAAAAAAGAAATGTATCTAAACCACTGCAATAGTACAGTTTGCCTTATAAAGCAGAATGTGTTTATATCTCATCACATCCAATATAAATCTGTTGTATGCAAGTGAAAATAAATTACTCTGTATAATTAAGCTGTACCTATATTACACACTGGTGGTTTTGGTTGTACACTTAGCCGCAAGGTAAGCATGGGCATGGCTCTGCAAACTATTCTAAAATAAGGACTAAACCCTTGTTAATTGGAATAGAGATACCAAAAAAAAAAAAACATTTTTGACTGCAGGTTGCAACAATTCTAAATCTGTTTTCAGCTGCTTCCTTACTCCTAGACTACTTTATCCACTGGGGAAAGGATCAAAAAATCAATTACAGATTCTCAAAAGGTCAAAGTTTTGCAACTTGCTCATAGCTCTTCCATTACAATCAAAATGACTGATGTCAATTTCAAACTTGTGACAAGGTAGCATTACACACCAGTGAAGCATCACTCTATGTTTTCTGAGCTATCACCACTGTGCTGGAGGGGTTGTGGTATGAATGCCACCCATGCATATACTGTATATGGTGGTTTTGTCCACATATTAAGCCCTACTGAAACCTGGTGTTGTCCATAATATCCCAGATCCAGGAACTCAACATTGAGTCTGGCCCATTTGACTGTACAAGTGAATCGACATAATGATATATGTTTAAATGTGTGATTCCCCACGCTGTGGAATGTGTGCAAATGCTGTGAATGATCTTATATGACTGCTTCTGGTATATAGGTTTAAAATTCCTATGAAATGTGTGGTATAGATATCCAGCACTGTCTAATCCTATGTTTATGAGGTTTTGTGTAATACGCAAACAAAATGCAATATGCAAAAAGAATAAATCAATTTGTGAAAAACGTACCAACAGGCCCATATTTTGGATGATTTATGTGAGAGTTGGGAAATGTCTTCCATAACACAGATGTCATAAACGTTCCAGAGCCAATGAATGATGGATGGAATGTTTGTTTGTCCCCATAAAGTAGGTATGAAGGATTTAGCAGCATGCATTCATACACAAATGTTAAAAATTGGTGGTTCAAAATCCATAAACATTAAATCCATATCCTATATGTCCATATGACATGAAGTTTTGTAACTATGAGGTTTTTTGTAATTGCAATATACAAAAAGAATAAATCAATTAATGAAAAACGTACCAATAGACCCATATTTTGCTGTCTAGCTTCTGAGGACACTTCCTTGGCGGAGTGAAATGCATCAATACTTCTGGTGACGTCATGTCCGCTTAGTGGAGCACAACTTGTGTAACTCGTAGGTTCTGAGTTACACAGTGGCGCCTTTACATGCTAACATACAAGAGGAGATTTTTGTAAGTGCAAAATCAGCTTTTATATGCCTTTACAGTAAATAAAAACAGAATTACGCTATGGATTTCCCCTGGTTCTATTTCCCCATACAAATGTGAGGAGATTATTCACCTAATGCTGTGTACACACAATCGAATTGTCCGGTGGAATTGGTCCGGCAAACGATTCGGCAAACAATCCGGCGGACTTTATAACAAATGGACGTGGCCACACACGGACGCTCCAAAAGTCTGACGGGACTAGAAAAAGGAAGCTCAATAGCCAGTAGCCAATAGCTTCCTTCTCGTACTTGCTTCAGAGCATGCGCTATTCTTAGTCCACCGGACTAGTACACTAACGAACAGATTGTCTGCTGAAAGCCAAGTCCGGCGGACAAATTTTGAGTCAAAACTACTTTCTAAGTCCGTCGGACTTTACGATGAAAAAGTCCGCTGGAGCCCACACACGATCGCATTATCCGGCGTACTGTGGTCTGGCGGTCCTAGTCCGCTGGACAATTCAATCGAGTATACGCGGCATAACTGTTGGAAACTCTGAGGCCGCGTACACACGCGGGGACTGTTCGCTCAACTTTGTCCGTCAAACAGTTTCAGCGAACAGTCCGCTCAAAATTAGCATGGACGGACTTGCCCACACACGACGAACGAACAGTTTGCTGAAACCGTGCGCGATGACGTGAACGGCACGTACGACGGGACGGAAAATACGACGTCCTATACACTGCATTACAACTTTCGGCGTGTAAATCCTTTCTGAGCATGCGCGGAACTTAGTTTGACGAACAAGCCTACACACGAGGGGACTGTTCGCTGAAACCAAGTTTCAGCGGACAGTTTTTCGGAATTTCCGAAAAACTTTGTTCAGCAGACTGTTCGCTGAAACTGTCCGCTGAAAGCCCACACACGGGCGGACTGTCCGCCGAAACACTGTTCAGCGGACAAAGTTGGGCGAACAGTCCCCGCGTGTGTACGCGGCCTGAGGAGAAAAAGATATGGTCATCTACTGGATGATTGAAAGCCCATTATTTTAACACAGGTGCATAACCCACTATTAATCGGTGAGTGCGGGCACATAAGGAGGAGATCAGAAAACAGCACTTTGTTTGACAGTACTAGTTACTGGAGCACTTTAAAGGATCACTTATGGACACACAGGATATGGATTTAATGTTTATGGATTTTGAACCACCAATTTTCAACATTTGTGTATGAGGAAACACCATTAACTAATTTATTTATTCTTTTTGTATATTGCATTTTGTTTGAGTATTACACAAAACCTCATAAACATAAGACAGAGCTGCATATCTATACCAAACAAACTGATATAAATGCTCAAACATCCCATGTTTTCTAAATGCTGCTAAATCCCTCATACCTACTTTATGGGGACAAACAAACATTCCATCCATCACTCATTGGCACTGGAGAGTTGATGACATCTGTCTTATTGAAGACATTTCCCAAACGTCACATAAATTATCTATCTCTCACAGGAAAATATGGGCCTTTTGGGTGTACATTTTTAAATCAACGTCTACTTATATTTATCTTGTGTCACAAGCTGCCATAAATGCTCCTACATCACAATTATCTGTACCCTATATTAATATTTGGTATATGATACCTTTAGGTGAAATCAGCTCAAGTCCAGCCTATGTCTTATACTACTACTGGGCTGACTTCTATGTTGTGGTTTATTGAGTAAATTATGTATTCATAATGCTCCTTGAACTGCTTGTGACATATACATGATCTGTTTCACCAAGACTGCAGATTAAATAGAGGCCAAGATGGCAGCATCCTTGGCTGTAAAGAATAGAACGGTTTGGTTTCACTTTAATGTTGAGATTCATTTGGAGACACCCCAAAATAGTACTCCAGCCCTGACATTTTAAATCAGTTTACTGCAATTTACTATTAATTTCCAACAATAGTATAACAATAAGAATTTAGAATTGAGTAGAAACACCTTGAAAATAGCTTAATTTGCTGGATCTTTTTAACCACTTCAATACTGGACATTTTTACCCCCTTCCTGCTCATGACAATTTTCAGCTTTCAGCGCTGTCGCACTTTGAATGACAGTTGTGCAGTCATGCAACACTGTATCCATGAAAACCTTTTATCATTTTTTCATAGAGATTTCTTTTGGTGGTATTTAATCATCACTGTGTTTTTTATTTTTTATTTTTTGCTAAACAAAGGAAAAAAGACTAATTTTGAAAAAAAAAAAAAATTCTTAGTTTCTGTTATAGAATTTTGCACATAAGTAATACTTATTCCTTCACTGATGTGCGCTGATGAGGCTGCACTGATGTGCGCTGGTGAGGCTGTACTGATGGACACTGATAGGCTTCACTGATGGGGCGGCACTGATGAGCACTGATGAGGCTGCACTGATATGGGGCACTGATAGGCGGCACTGATGGACACTGATAGGTGGCACTGATGAGGAGGCACTGATAGACGGCACTGATGGGCACTGATAGGCAGCACTGATGGATGCTGATAAGCAGCACTGATGGACACTGATAGGCAGCACTGATCATCAGAACACTGATGATCAGTGCCCTGATTATCAGTGTATAAGCCTTCTCACACTGTGACAAGTTATGAGGAAAGGAATGCCGATAACCAGCAAGTGTTTTACATCTAATCAGCTGTGATTGGACACAGCTAATCACATGGTAAAGGGCTGTTTTGATTGGCGCTTTACCTTGATCTGTGATCAGGTGTGCCCTGCGGGCGCACAAGGGGCGTGG
The DNA here is from genome assembly GCF_037356315.1 of Lithobates pipiens. Classification (NCBI taxonomy): domain Eukaryota; kingdom Metazoa; phylum Chordata; class Amphibia; order Anura; family Ranidae; genus Lithobates; species Lithobates pipiens. Next base: position 391,905,147 of record NW_027507748.1, on the reverse strand, counting down.
TTCTGGGAGGATGTCCATAGACACCCTCCCAGAGCTGGTCAACCACTCTGTAGCTGTCTTATGGCTATAGCAAGGTTGGGAAGTGGTTAAATAAGAAGGTCCGTTGTTAACATGTATGAAGTAAAGTCATCTACACTAGCATGCACCTTAACACCAATAACTGTACAAGATTACACTTTTTGATCTGTTGGGAGACAATAAATTATCTGCCTCACTGCAAGCCCTTTAACCACTTGCTGACTGGGCCATAGCCGAAAGATGGCTACAGCACGGTCATGTTTTTCTGGTAGGGCGTCCATGGACGTCCACCCAGAATCTTGCTCTCGCGTACCCCCTGGGGTGCGCTCCCGCAAACATCCATGACCGCCGGATCCGGAAGACCCAGTGCATCATGGATCATGGTAAATGGCCGCTGATAGCACCCGTTTACCATGTGATCGCCGTCAAATGACAGAGCGATCACTTGTAAACAAACTGGCGTCATGTCATGACACCGGTTCCTCCCTTCCCTCTCTATACAGTGCGAGGGGAGAGGGGAGAGATTGCAGCAGCTCTGTGACAATACTCTGCATTACTCTGCCACACTGTGCAATATTCTCCCAATACTCTGCAACACTGTGCAATGCTCTGCAATACTCTGCCAATACGCTGCAATAATCTGAAATACTCTGCAATACTCTGCCATTACTCACCAATACTCTGCCAATAATCTGCAATACATTTTAACAGAAACAAATAATTTTTTTTTAACAAATTTTCAGTCTTTTTTTGATTTATAGCACAAAAAAATAAAAAACAAAACAAAAGAAAGCTCTATTTGTGTGAAAAAAGGATAATAATTTCATATGGGGGACAGTGTTGCATGACTGAGTAATTGTCATTCAAAGTGTGAGAGCACAGAAAGCTTAAAAATAGGTCTTAGGAAGGGGGTTTAAGTGCCCAGTGGTCAAGTGGTTAAAACACAAAAAAATAATATTGCAACACTTGTGTGGTGATGTAGTATTATTGTGTACAGTGAGGGAGGAAGGGAGTCTTTAAAAAATAAAAAAGATTTTTTAATGGGTATATACTGTGGGAGTGCTTTTTGCATTAAACATTGTGGGTTAAAGGATAAGTTCACCTTTCCTGAAAATATAATACAAGCATATATTTTTTCAGAAAAGAAGTACATTTATTATTTTGGCTACAGGAGTCTAGAAAGCATTGCACTTGTGATCTGTGGATCAGGGGTGCAGTATAAGGCTTCTGCAGACAAGTCCTGCAGCTTTCTACCCGTTTTTTTTTGTTTTTGTTTAAATGTATATTTATTGAAAAAAGATTTTTTGCATAACAGAAAAAATATACTTTCGATACAGACAGTCAAAATTGACGTTGCAAGTATAACAACAAAAAACCACCGCAGGCGGGATACAAAGTGTTGAGATTTTGATACATCATGTTGGGGGGGAGGGGGAAAGGATAAACCACAGGTTCACAAACAAAAGATACACAGTTAAAATAAGAACTGTAAGTTGTAAAAGGGACGTATAATTAGAATCCAGAGACCGAACCTTAATAAAACATTCCTGAGAGTTCGTATCAACATATCAGGGTGTTGTCTCAGGGTTAAATGTAGAGTTATCCCACCTGTCCCATATCTTAGAGAACTTGGATAGGGAGTCCTGTACCAGTGCAGTCATGTGTTCCATCCTGCGCATATGTGCAATAGCGGAGATTAGCTGTGAGTGGGTAGGGGGGGTAGGAGACAGCCAGAGGGCAGGGATCACTCTCTTGGCAGCTAAGAGGATAAAAGCTGTCAGCTTCTTGGCGTGTTTAGATAGCGCCGTAATAGGCAGGCCTAGTAAATAGTGCCTAGGGTCTAAAGGGATATCTATCCCCAACACAGAATGGAGTAGGGATTGGACCGTAGACCAAAAAGGTACAATCAAAGGGCAGCTCCAGAATATATGATAATGAGTGCCTTCATTTCGTAGACACCTCCAACACAGTTTAGATACGGTGGGATCGTATTTGTGTAACACTTCCGGGGTCTTGTACCAAAACATCAGTATCTTATAAGTTGTCTCTCTCTGCTCCACACACCTAGAAACTTTAGAAGTGGACGTCCAGATATCCTGCCATTGAGAAAGAGTTAAGGGAATTGGTAGAATTTTGGCCCATCTCCTCATATAGAGGTGGGATTCCATGGTGGGAGAGATTAAATTGTGGAGGATGCTGTATATAGAGGATATGAGGCCTTTCTGACAAGGACCCTGGGAGCATAAAGTTTCAAAGGCGCTAGGGTTGACTAAGGTCAGGTCAGGAGATCTGGAGTGAAAATAGTGTTTAAATTGGAGGTATGAAAAAAGGAGCTGATTCGGGATGTCATATTTATTCTGAAGCTCTGGAAAGGATAGGAGTTTACGAGATATCGGGGAGTTGGAAGATGCCTGAACTAAACCATGGGAACATATTCTTCACAGAGAGACTGTCTGGCAAATCTGGATTGAAGATGACATTCAACAGGGGTGGGCATGGAGAAGAGAGAGAGAACTTCCTATGACATTTTTTCCATATGGATAGCGTAAAGAGCATCGGCCCAAGGTTTATGTGCCTCAGCTGAGCTATAGAGGAGGGTAGATCTGACCACAGCATAGAGCAAGGATGGACAGGGCTGATGACACTCATTTCCAGCTCAGACCATCTACTGGTAGCGAAATACGATGACCAGGAGATAGTTGCCAAGAGATGAGTTGCATAGTAATACTTCACTATATCGGGGGCTCCCAACCCTCCATGGGAACGTGGAGCAAAAACCACTGTTTGGGCGATTCTGTGCGATTTATTCCCCCATATAAATTTAGTAAAAGCCCGTTGGATATTCCTAAGCTGTGGCATGGGAATAGCGATTGGTAAAGTTTCAAAGAGATATAAAAACTTAGGAAGTATGGCCATTTTTAATACATTAATCCTGCCCAGGAGAGATAAAGGGCAGGTTGTCCAACCCCGAAGCAGGCTATGTGTTTCCGCGATTAGGGAGATAAAGTTGGCTTCGTAGAGAGAGCTGTATGTGGCGGTCAAGTTAATGCCAAGGTACTTGAGGGACTACCCGTTTTTTTTTGTCTACTTGTATAGATCTATGTTTGTCCCAAGCATGTTTGAAGCCCTTTATTGTTGACTGGCTCTCTACCTCTGCTGGAAGTTTATTCCAAGCATCAACTACCCTTTCAATAAAAAATTCTTTCTAAAATTAGCTTTGAACTTTCCCCCACTTAATTTGAGGTCATGTCTCCTTATTCTTGATTTTGGTTTCATATTGAAAATACTGTCCTCCTGAACCTTATTCACCCCTTGATGTATTTAAAGGTTTCAATCATGTCTCCCCTTTCCTTTCTTTCCTCCATACTGTACATATTAAGTTTTCAAATTTTTCAAGTCACTCTTGATATGTTTTATCCCCCAAACCTTTCACCATTTTTGTTACCTGTCTCTGGACTCATTCTATCTTATTAATATCTTTTTGTAAGTGAGGTCTCTAGAACTGGACACAGTATTCAAAATGAGGTCTCACTAAAGATCTATATAGAGGAATCAGGACCTCTTTCCTTCTGCTGGAGATCCCTCTAGCGATGCAGCCTAGAATTCTATTCACTTCCCCCACTGCCTGGTCACATTGTTTTCTCATTTTGCAATCATCTGAAATAAGTACTCCAAAATCTTTTCCCTCTGTAGTGCTGCTCCTTATAGTTCTTAATTACACTGCTTTTGAGTACCGGTGGGTCTGTGACCTGTGGGGACTGTGACCTGGGCAGTAATCATGTCCATTAAGAGATTGAGAAGGATGGTAGCAGACCCGTGGGCCCAGAGAACAGCTAAAGGGCAGCAGATCTCCTGTTTTCATGGCGGGCTATAGCTCCTGCAGATGTGCATGAAGCGGGTTTCTCACCCAGCACATTGGAGCCTTCACAACACTTGCTGCAGTGGGCATTTCCAGAATCTCAGACTCCCTCTAATGTGCCCACTGTGCAGTATAGACTGACAGGCCAGAAGTCTCATCCATTTCAAACACGCCCACAGTCCCGTCCACAGTGCCGCCCATTCAAACGCCATATCCAAGGGCATGATGGCATTTGTACACTAATCTTAAAGAACGATAACGAGCACTAACAGGAAGTAATGTCGCTGCTTCAAATATCCCTCCTCCAAGAGCCCTGGGATAGAAGAAAGTTCCCTGAAAAGAGATGACATCACAGCTTTTTAAACCTGTGTGTTTTATGCATAGTGTGCATTTTTATTAAAAATTGCAGTAGCAAGGTTGCTTATCTACTTAAATAGGACTATTCTGCAGTTCTTATAATCATCCCCAAGTTATTCTTTAACCACTTCAGCCCCGAACCATTTTGCTGGCCAAAGACCAGACCACTTTTTGCAATTCGGCACTGCATCGCTTTAACTGACAATTGCGCGGTCATGGGACGTGGCTCCCAAACAAAATTGACGTCCTTTTTTTCCCACAAATAGAGCTTTCTTTTGGTAGTATTTGATCACCCCTGCGGTTTTTATTTTTTGCGCTATAAACAAAAATAGAGCAACAATTTTGAAAAAAAAAACACATTATTTTTTACTTTTTGTTATAATAAATATCCCCCCAAAAATATATAAAAAAAACATTTTTTCCCTCAGTTTAGGCTGATACGTATTCTTCTACATATTTTTGGTAAGAAAAAATCGCAATAAGTGATTATTGATTGGTTTGCGCAAAAGTTATAGCGTTTACAAAATAGGGAATCGTTTTATGGCATTTTTATTAATATTTTTTTTTTACTAGTACTAGCGGCGATCAGCAATTTTTATTGTGACTGCGACATTATGGCGGACACATTGGACATTTTTGACACATTTTTGGGACCATTGTCATTTATACAGCAATCACTGCTATATAAATGCAGTTATTCCTGTGTAAATGACACTGGCAGTGAAGGGGTTAACCAGTGGGTGGCAGTGTAGGGGTTAAGTGTTCCTAGGGGTGTGTTACTAACTGTTGGGGACTGGGCTTTCATTTAGTGAACACTGATCTCTGCTCCAATCACATGGAGCAGAGATCAGCGTCACTAGTTGCTAGGCAGAACGGGAAGATGCTGTTTACAACGGCATCTCTCCGTTCAGCCGCCCCGTGAGACGATCGCGGGTATGCCCGCGGCGATCGAGTCCGCAGGACCCGCGACCGAGATGGCAGGGCGGCATTAAAGATTGGATGTACCTGTATGCCAATATGCCTGCCCGTGTCATTCTGCCTACGTACATCGGCGCGCGCTGGTCGGGAACTGGTTAAAGAAATTAGAAATAATTGAAACTACTGTATCCAGCTACTGCTATTCGAACTATGCACTTTTGTCCTGCTGCACTTCTGTACTGCTACACTTCCAAACAGCAAATTCTACAAGTAAACTCTACAAAGCTGCTACCCCTCTTAAATACAACATAATTTAGGCACTAATTAGGACAACAGATCACCTCTCTTATGCCGTGTACACACGACTGGACAATCCGCCGGACAATTTGATCGTGTGTGGGCTTCATCAGACCTTGCTGTTAAAAATCAGATGGCCTTTAGATTTAGAACATGTTTCAAATCTTTCCGAAGGACTCGAGTCCGGTCGTAAAAAAACGTTCGTCTGTATGCTAGTCTGACAGACAAAAAACGACGCTAGGGCAGCTATTGGCTACCGTCTATGAACTTCCTTATTCTAGTCCGGTCGTACATCATCACATTCAAATCCGTCTGACTTTGGTGTGATTGTGTGTGGCCAAGTCCGTTTGTACGGAAAGTCCATTGCAACTTACTGCTTCCAGCTACTGCTGTTCAAATAATGCACTTTTGCTCTGTTGCACTTCTGTACCGCTGCACTTCTAAAGAACAAACTCCACAGAGTTGCTCCTTCGAAGTGTACCTTCATAAGGGTTGCCTGTTTAACCGCTTGCTGACCAGCCGCTGTCATTATACTGCGGCAGGTTAGTGCATTCCCATGAACCGTCGTAGCTGTATGTCAGCTCTTTAAGCGGGTATAGCAGTCGCACACGCGCTGCACTGTGGGGGTGATAATGCGGGCACGAGAGCCAGAACAGGGACGTGTGTGCGTAAACACACAAATCCCTGTTCTGTGAGGAGAGGAAAGACAGGTCATGTGTTCCTACTAGCAAGGAGAAACGATCTGTCACCTCATCTAGCCAGTCCCATCTCCCTACAGTTAGAACACACACGAGGAAACACAGTTAACCCCTTGATCGCCCCCTTGTGTTAACCCCTTCCCTGCCAGTGACATTTACACAATAATCAGTGCATTTCTATAGCACTGATCGCTATATAAATGTTAATGGTCTCAAAAATGTGTCAAACATGTCCAATCTGTCCACCATAATGTCGCAGTCCCAATAAAATTTGCGGATCACTGCCATTACTGGTATAAAAAAAATGCCATAAATCTTTCCCCTATTTTGTATACGCTATAACTCTTTCGCAAACCAATCAATATATGCTTATTTTGATTTCTATTACTAAAAATATGTAGAAGAATACATATCGACCTAAACTGAAGAAAAAATTTGCTTTTTAAAAAAAAAAAATGGGGATATTTATTATAGCAAAATGTACAAAATATTGTGTTTTTTTCAAAATTGTTGCTTTTTTTTGTTTTGTTTATAGAGCAAAAATTTTAAATTACATAGATGATCAAATATCACCAAAAGAAAGCTCCATTTGTCGGAAAAAAAGGACGTCAATTTTGTTTGGGTACAACATCATGTGACCACACAATTTTCAGTTAAAGCGAGGCAGTGCCATATAGAAAAAAATGGCCTGGTCATTGAGCAGCCAAATCTTTCGGGCTGAAGTGGTTAAAGCAGCTAAGATTGTGAATAAACTACAGGAATGTTCATCAGTGCCCTCGGAGTTCATTCAAAACTACAAGCCATCAGCCGCGGTGACTGACAGCACTTGTAGTTCATTTATTCACAGGAAACTTTGAATGAGTGACAAAGTCATGTGGGCGGAACCCCACACGGCTGTACTCTTTTCAAAAGGTGACAGTAGGTATGAGGAGAAGATTCCTAGCCCACTGTCACACTGAATGGTGGATCGGGGGAATTGGCGGCAAAAGCTGGAAAATGTTAAATATTCCACCCTATATACGGGTGGAACTGTAACATGTTCTAATAGGTAAACTTAGCCTTTAAATAAATTCATAATGATATCCCCCTCCACGCTTGCTAAAAGTGAAATGTGTGATGAACAAACAAATAATCAAACTGATAACAAATACAAAGTGATCATCGCAACTATGATGGGCTAAATTTTGAAGTAGGTGGGTGAATACCACTAAAATAGACGACAGTGTAAAAAGGGGAGTATATGTATAAGTTCCTCTATGAAATGTAATAGTATCACAACGACTTGTACAATAAGTAAAACATTTTGCTAATTATGTTAATATATAAAAAATCACCTAAACATGTAATCACAATACTCAGCAAACAATAATAAATCCTGTGCAAAAAGAAAATGTGTGCAAAAATGTGATTCCGTGCAATCAATCCCGTGCAAAAAGCAATAATGTACAAAATAGCAGTTCTGTGCCTTATTCTATAATCCAATGAAAAAACAAAATGCAATAATCCTGTGCAAAAAAAGCAATGCTGTGATCCTATGCTAGAAAGCACTATTGTGCAAAATGTCTATAATCCTGTGCAAAAAGCAAATGCTATTCCAAGTAACAATATAAATATATATGTCAAGGAATTATATTGACCCAATAGTCCATACAATGTAGCTGATAAAACCAAATGGAGTAAAAAGTGCAGCTGTACTTCATCCAGAGTGTTCAATGGTGTTCTCCAGTGTGAAATCTTTGTGTGTGTCACTTAGTGCTCTCTATGCTCTTCCCTCTATTTAGATGATAACTGGCTTAATAAACTTAGTATGGTTGGTTGTGGAATGTTCCAGAGTCCCAGTTTATTGGGGATATTCCTCCTAGTCTTGTGCCTCTAATGTGTGCTTTCAATGGATCAGCGCGATTCCGATATTCATATACACCGGGCATTTGTGGGGAATAAAGGATAAATGATCGTAGCGTGATATGTTTAAAACACACTATACATTTTATTAAACGAACAGCCAAATGGGCACTTAAAATGATAAAAGAAAATGAATGGAAAATCTGTAAAATAATCGGCGTTACAGACGCCTCTTACATAACTTCCAGCCTTATGGTGTCCAGTCACTCTCTATGCATTATGACACCCCACGTGTCTTCATCAGGAGCACCGGATTGGTTGTAAGACCAGTCGATTTATGAGAGTAAACAGGAAGTGAGTTAGTGGCCATCTTGTTGGAGAGATGTCTCCAACATGGACGCAGCCATTTTTGCTTGGTCCCTATGTTATTATAGTAGTCTATTATATACATAGTGGCGGCTATGTTTTTGGTGGCATGATTAGAATTAGAATTAGAAGTTAATTATATTGGCCATCAAGTAACATATATATTTATATTGTTACTTGGAATACCATTTGCTTTTTGCACAGGATTATATACATTGTGCAAAATAGTGCTTTCTAGCACAGGATCACAGCATTGCTTTTTTACACAGGATTATTGCATTTTGTTTTTTCATTGGATTATAGAACCCAGCACAGAACTGCTATTTTGCACACTATTGCTTTTTGCACAGGATTTATTGTTGTTTGCTGAGTATTGTGATTATATGTTCATGTGATTTTTTATATATTAACATAATTAGCTAAATTTTTTACTTTATTGCACAAGTCGTTGTGATACTATTACAATTCATAGAGGAACTTATACATATACTCCCCTTTTTACACTGTAGTCTATTTCAGTGGTATTCACCCACCTACTTCAAATTTTAGCCCATCATAGTTGCGCTGATCACTTTATATTTTTTATCACTTTAGTGCATTGTATACACTATAGATTAAGCGGAAATTACCTTATCCATATTTTATTTACACACGTAGATAGTGCGAGGGACCGTATTTATCGGCGTATAACACGCACTTTTTTCCCCTTAAAAGCAGGGGAAAATCGCGGGTGCGTGTTATACACCAATCCCCCGCAATTCTGAGCCTCTGGGCAGCTTTCAGCTGCCTTCAGCTCTTCTCGGCAGCTTTCGCCCGCCTTTGGCTTTTCTCGGTGGCTTTCAGCCATTCTCGGCAGCTTCCGGCCGTTCTCGGTAGCTGAAAGCTGCCGAGAACGGCCGAAGGCGGCTGAAAGCTGCAGAGAACGGCCAAAGGCAGCCGAAAGCCGCTGAGAAGAGCTGAAGGTGGCCGGAGGCTACTGAGAACTGCCACGCGCCGCCGAGATACACAGGACATCCGGCTCTGTATCTCGGCTGTGGCATTTAAAAAAAAAAAACTGACAAGGCTGCAATGGTGGACAAGGCTGCAATGGTGGACAAGGCTGCAATGGTGGACAAGGCTGACTGACAAGGCTGCAATGGTGGACAAGGCTGACTGACAAGGCTGCAATGGTGGACAAGGCTGCATATGACACTGACAAGGCTGCAATGGTGGACAAGGCTGCATATAACACTGAAAAAGCTGCAATGGTGGACAAGGCTGCAGATGGACAATGATAAGGCTGCATTGATGGGCATTTAAATGTAAGTTTTTTTTTCCCTTAAACTTCCCTCCTAAAATTCCCTCCTAAACCTGGGGTGCGTGTTATACGCCGGTGCGTGTTATAGGCCGATAAATACAGTAATCAAACTGAAAACTTATGAAAAATAGTAATTATAAATAAGTGTAAAACCAACCGCCATTCTTAAATTCTCAAAGAAATATCAATATTATACATTTTAAAATGTGACCCCTTATACATAATATTGTACAGCATATTAATGGAGCTGTACTATATGAGGGAATCACATTTTTTTTTTTATTTAAATATTTTTTTATTTGCTTTTTACATGCTTTACAAAAATGTATACAAACAGATATATACCCACACTCGGACCATCAACGTTTTCTCATAACTTTTCTATTGGTTCTTTAATTACTCCATCCCCATTCTTTCTCATCTCCTTTCCCCTCCCCACCCACCAGTTACTATCCTATAATGTATTTTAGAAGACTCTCGACTTATTTATTTCAGGGGGCTTCCTACTTTCCTCCTGCTCTATACCTTATATGGGATAGCCCATCCTCTCCATCCAGGGTTTCCACATTTTTACAAATTCCTTGTAGTTCCCTCTTTTTTGTGTATACTACCTTTTCCCTCCATACCGTTTCTGTTATTGTGCTAATCCATTCTTTTACTGAGGGAGTTTCTCTGCTTGCCATTATTTTCCTGGCCTGGAAGAGGCATCTTATCACTACTTTGGTTATATTTGTTGTACCGCATATTTCCTCGCCCAGCCCCAGAATACACAACCCTGGGTCCATTTCTAACTTGATATCATAGGTTATATTTAAGGTATAGAGAACTCCGATCCAATATTGGAATAATTTCGGACATCTCCATACCATATGTAGCAAGTTCCCTGTATCCTGACATCTTGGGCAGTTGACATCAGTTTCTCCACCCAAACTGGAATAGTCTCTTAGGGGTGTAATATGCTCTATCTATTAACATCAGACCTGAGATTTTCTGTGCAGGGGATACCGATACCAAGTGCCCCCTCTCTAATACCTTCCTCCATTGCTATTCCGTAATTTCCCCTAGATCTTCTTCCCTAGGAGTTCTGGTCCTTCAATACTTCCACTACATATATATGGGTATATTTCCGATATAAATCCCTTTTTCTTACTCAGGCTAAATATTTTTTGAAATATAGGGTTTTTATTCCATCCCAGCCCTTGTTTATCAAACTGAACATTCACGGCATGTCTGGCTTGTAAGTATTTATAGAATGATTGTTTGGGTATTTTATATTCTGCTCGCAGAGCTGTATATGTTTTTAAAATACTTCCCTCATATAGTTAACAATCCCCTTTATTTCCCACTCCTTGATCTTCCCTATGGTTACCAATTCTTGAAGGTTCCTGTTATTCCAGAGTGGGGTATACTCTGTCACCCCTTCTTGACCACTCAGCAGCTTCACAGCTTTTCATACCCTTGTGGCTTTACTGTGGGGTTTCTATTAACAGAGTTTGCTTCTAATACCTCTATTAGAGTCTTATGGGGTGCCCCTGATGTCATTAATCCCCCCTCTTCTTGATCTTTACTGCCCCATAAATGTTGTAATTGTGCTGCCAAAAAGTAACTCTGTGCATGCGGTACTGCCATACACCCCTCCATTAATGGTAATTGTAGCATTTGCAGACTTATCCTGGCCTGACCTGCTTTCCAAATCAATTCCCTAAACAGAATATCTATTTTTTAAACCATTTCTTGTCAATCCATGTCGGAGAATTGTGCAGTAAGTATAATAATTGTGGCAACCACAGCATTTTAATAAGATTGCATCTCCCTGCCACTGATAAGGGAAGTCGCTACCAGATTTCAATTTTACTTTTAAATTTAGCCAGGAGGGTTATTAAGTAGTCACCTATAAACCTATTGTGATCTTTTGTTAAGTATATTCCTAAATATTTCATTTTCTCAACAACTTCCAGTTGAGGTATCTCTGACACTATTTGGTTCTCAATCGGATCAATTGGCATAAGTGCCGATTTATCTCAGTTTATTACCAGGCCAGAGAGACTTCCAAATTTTCTGAAGATGTCCATCGCCCGCCCAAGGGATTGGAGGGATCAAATTTTGAATGTCATAATTTTGATATTGGTTAATATACATTGGTGACAGCAGCAGGAGCTAATTATATGCAGCATTTAATTTTTCCTCTGCAACATGCTGAAAATGGCTGCAGCGACTTGATCCTGTGATTTAATTTGACTGTGGCAGACCACATCAGCTTGCTGACTAGCTGCTGCTAAGGCTTGAAACACATTAATAGCATTTGGTGTGCATGGAGGGAGAGCATATGAACCACAGACCATGTGTAGATAAAAGGGTACCACTCATTATAAATATATTTTCTCAGACAGAATATGTATGCAAGATTTTTTTGTTGGAGGCTTGCAGGCCTGGACAGTTTTATTTCTAAAATAATGGTTGGAAAGCAAGTGGAAAGTATAGTTCCTGGTTATATCACTGTAATATACTGTGGAGTACACCAGGTAGCATTAGTAATGGTTTCAATATATTATGTTATTTTTTTATTTTTTTGTGGATTAAGAGTGTGCCTGAAGCCATAATAGTTCTATTACATGTTGAATATACTGTTTGATACAATAAGTGTCCCTGCTGTGCCCTTTCCTCAGATGCCATGCACAGAAAACACTAAAAGAAAACTCCATACCCGAATTTGCTAAACATAAGTTTAAAGAAATCCTGTCATGGGAAATAAGGATGCTGCCATTGCTTATTCTTCCTTCTGAAAATGTTGCCTATCTCTAATAATGGGCTTCTGGCTTTAATTCTTTCTCTGAGTCCTTTATCCAGAGTACATCAGTAAATCAAAATTTCTGACTTTACTAAAGTTTCCTGGGCTACATCTTTGTTATGGATCTGTAGTTAAAACATGTTAAAACCTCCTGCTTTGAACCAGTTCACAGCAAAAGTACAGAGGTGTAAATTTTTTAGTTAATTGGCATGCTGGATGACACCATTTTTTCAGAGTTTAGCACACAGAAAATCTCTCTATTCTAAAGTGGAGTATCCTAATTCTACAAAAAAAAAAAATTGCACGTGCAATGAGCAGCATAGAATGTAAAATCAAAGTTAACCACTTCCCGACCAGCGCACGTCGATGTACATCGGCAGAATGGCATGGGCAGGCATATTGGCGTACAGGTACGTCCAATCTTAAATGCCGCCCTGCCATCGCAAGCGCATTGCCGGCAGCGCACTCGCGGGCTGGTCGGGACCCCCGTGAGTCCGGTCTCGGGTCCCACGGACTGGATCGCCCCGGGCATACCCACGATCATCTCACGGGGCAGCTGAACTGGGAGATGCCATTGTAAACAGCATCTCCCCGTTCTGCCTAGCAACAAGTGACGCTGATCTCTGCTCCATGTGATTGGAGCAGAGATCAGTGTTCACTAAAAGAAAGCCCAGCCCCCAACAGTTAGTAACACACCCCTAGGAACCGCTTGCCACCCACTGGTTAACCCCTTCACTGGCAGTGTCATTTACACAAGAATCACTGCATTTGCATAGCAGTGATTGCTGTATAAATGACAATGGTCCCAAAAATGTGTCAAAAATGTCCGATGTGTCCGCCATAATGTTGCAGTCACAATAAAAATCGCTGATCGCCGCCATTACTAGTAAAAAAAAAATTATTAATAAAAATGCCATAAAACTATCCCCTATTTTGTAAACGCTATAACTTTTGCGCAAACCAATCAATAATTGCTTATTGTGATTTTTTTTACCAAAAATATGTAGAAGAATACGTATTGGCCTAAACTGAGGGAAAAAAATTGTTTTTTATATATTTTTGGGGGACAAAAAGTAAAAAATAATGTGTTTTTTTCAAAATTGTCACTCTATTTTTGTTTATAGTGCAAAAAATAAAAACTGCAGGGGTGATCAAATACCACCAAAAGAAAGCTCTATTTGTGGGAAAAAAAGGACATCAATTTTGTTTGGGAGCATGACCGCGCAATTGTCAGTTAAAGTGACGCAATGCCAAATCGCAAAAAGTGGTCTGGTCTTTGGCCAGCAAAATGGTCCGGGGCTGAAGTGGTTAAGATTGTAAGGCAGTGGGAAGAAGGTTAGACCTGCAGTGTGTTGGCAAACCTAGAAAAATGATCATAATATCCAAAAGTTGATGCAATGTTAAAGCCACATTTTTATGTACACGTGTATAAATATACACATGTTATGTATATTTTATTTTATGTACACGTGTACAAATATACACATGTTATGTATATTTTATTTTATAAAATATATATTTTATTTTATGTACACATGTACAAATATACACATTTGCAGAAACAACCATAATAAAACCTTAAACTCTTACCAGCATTACAAGTAGACCAGAAAAAACATTGTCACCTAATAAGACCCCTGTTTATGTGAAAGCTGTTTGTTGTGGTAAGAGCTGTTCGGTTACCCAGTGGAAAAAATCTGATGTCACAAATGGTTTGTCATGTCTCTTTGCCCTTCAGTGCTGTGCTGATCTGCACTTATGACACTCCAATTTCTTCCTGTGCACCCAGAAGGATGAAAGCACTGACGTATTTCACACATGATGCGAGAAGACTCCTTGCAATCAGCAACTGGAAGGAGGCCTGGAGAACAGCAGGGACTGCTGACTGAAAAGTCCACAGGCCATCAGAGGAAAAATGATTCTGCATTTTAATATCAGTCTAGCGCCTCTAAGAAACGTTTTTTTGCATATTTAAACTATGCATGTTAATTTTAAATTTTTTTTTCCCAATAAAATATTTTATTGAGCAAAGAAAAGCAACAATTGAAGTATGTACAAAACATTTAAACTTCAACAGAATTGTATACAATTTCAATGCAAACTGTATGGAAATTGTAGCCACGAATCAGTAAAGATAAACACAAAGTCATCTCACATTGATATAAAAAAGAAAAGTTGCAATTCTTAAAATATACTGAGGTTAACTGCCCCCAACACACAGTCAGAGGGCAGAGTTCCCCATTTAGGATGGGAAAAAGAAAGAATTACCTGGATTGGTGGGGGAGATGTGGGTCATAATTTACCTAAACAGAGGTCACGGGTACAAACTTGTTATTACCATAGGGCAGTGGTCATCAACCCTGTCCTCAGGGCCCACTAACAGACCAGGTTTTATGTATTACCTTGTGGAGATGCAGACTAGATTACTGCAATCACTGATGATATCACCCATGGGCGTCCACAGGTAGGTGCAAGGGTGGTCAATCACCCCCCCCCCCCCCCGGAATCAGGGATCGGATGTTAAATTTAGCATAGTTGCTTTGCTATCGGGTGCAGGCAGCCCGCAACTGGGTGCCACCTGCCAGTGGGGTGACACCATCAAGGTTCTGTTAAGCCCTCCCATCAATGTAGTGTGGCTTCAGCTCTTTTCCCTGCTCAGTCCAGCAGAGAACTCAGCGGTGCTGTGACAGAAGAAAGACAAGCTGTGAACTGTCAGGGGTTTCCCCCGCTCGCCCTCCCTTTCTTCTGTCGGGTAGAAGAGATGGTGGCTCTAGTCAGGTTCCCCACCCAGCTTCCTGCCTGCTCCATTCCCTCCCTACTGGCCATAACTGTGGGCCAATCAAAGGAGACTAGGAGAGGAGAGCATCATGGGACATGTAGTCCCAAAGATTGGTGGCCCCATTTTCCACATGGAGGAGGCTACAGCTCAATCAATAGAGAGATTGAGAGACTGCAGCCTGGAAAAAAAGCTGAGGGAGAGACTGCTACAGGACAAAGAACGAAGAGTGTGCTGGGCAGAAGCCAGAGAGAGAGAGCCACGCTACCGACCACCACCAGAGAGAGAGCCAAGATGCCTAGCATCACCAGAGAGAGAGCCACGCTGCCCAGCACCACCAGAGAGAGAAAGACTGAGCCACTACCAGGGTACAGACATGCTACACTACGGACCAGATGTGCCCCGGGGAACCCAGAGTGAGCAATCATCCAGCAGGAGGGATCACTGCTGACGTTTTGCTGGGTCTGGTAAGAGGGCCTGTTGGACATTATACATTACTTATCCTAGGGACTGTACTACGTCTGCAGTCACTGACCATGATAATGTGATAATGACATTGTCGAAAATGGGCGGTGCATGGGGGACCCTAAAATGATACCCCCCCCCCCCCCCCCCGAAAAAAGTTCTGTGGATGCCCATGATATCACCTGTGATATATTTCAGTTATTTTGCAAACCTGGCCTATTAGTGGGCCCTAAGAACAGGGTTGATAACCATTGCCATAGGGTATCATGGATAATAAAGTTTGTACTGACAAGATTTTACTTGATCTATCTATTACTCTGATTCACCCTGTTGTCATGCTATCATAGACATCCGAATATGTGAACTGAAACCAGGCAGACCATGTTTTGTGGAACTTATCTGAAGTTTCATTCGCTATAGCAAGTGTTTCTTCCAGCTCAGAGATATGGTTTACGATTCGAGCCCATTCTCTGATTGAGGAAACTTTTGACAGTTTGCAATATTTGGGGATCAAGGATTTTGCAGCGTTAAGGAGATGTCTAGTCAGGGATTGCTTATATCTCCCCAGAGGCTAGTTAGAGGTGTGCAAAAGACAACATACTGGGGTAAGGTTAATTTTATTCTCAGTGATGTGAAGGATCAAAGCCCAGATTTTACTCCAGTAGACAGTTATCTTAGGACAATTCCACCAGATGTGCAACATGTCTCCTCTAGCCTCCCCGCATCTCCAGCACAGATCCGAAGCTGTTGGGTACCAATTTTTGCGATAGTAGTTTGTATGAATTTTCTTGTAGTCTCATGCTGATTGAACATTTGTGTGCTAGAATACATGCATTCTCCCACTGAGGGTCAGAGAAATGCATTTGGAGTGCGGCTTCCCACTGGTCTTTGACCTGGCTGAATCTGCAGCATCAGACCGTTAGAGACATGCATACATAAAATAAGTCATTTTGTCAATTTGTTTGCCGGTCGAACAAATGTATTCAAAAGAAGTAGGTTCCCTGACTACTTCCTTTTTTATCAGGAGAGAAGGTAATGACAGGTTTGCCTGTAGTTCCAGAATGGGAATACCAGGGGTCAGTGGCATAGCGTGGGTCACCAGCACCCGGGGCAAGGCAAGTAATTTGCACCCCTTAACCTGCGGACTTAGTACTCCCTTCATAGTACTGACCACTACACTAACCTTCTTGTTTTCAACACTGACCAACTTGATTCTTTTACTGACCACTATACTATAGTGTCCACTACACTGAGAACTACACTAACCACTATAATATACTGTCCATTACACTACATTGACCACTATACTGTCCACTACACTACACTGACCACTATACTGTCCACACCACTACACTGACCACTATACTGTCCACTACACTATACTGTCCAGTGTCCACTACACTGACCACTATATTGTCCACTACACTGACCACGATACTGTCCACTACACTACACTGACACTATACCGACTGCTCACACTTTCCAGTGCTTGTCTCCCCCGCGCTCAGGCCGCCATGTTCAGTGTTTCCAGGCACACTGTCATTGGGCGTATAGGGGACATGTGTGGAGGCGGGACTTCAGGAACAACCGCTTTTGCGGACAAGCCAGCCCCATGGTGCACAAGACCCACATATGCCCAATCACAGGGCGCTGGACACTGAACATGGTGACTGGAGCGAGGGGGACACAGGAAATTAAAATTAGGAGGAGGCAGCCAGTAGTGACACTACTGGCACAATATTTTGCCCCCCCTAAATGTCACTCCCGGGGTCACGGAACCCCCGCACCCCCCACTCTACGCTACTGCCAGGGGTGAGAGGTTATCCAGCAACTTGTTATGGGGTAAAATCTGGCCTGCACTGACAAAGTGTGATGCTAGGAGAGGTGTTGCGTCTCCTAAGGAAAATGTTTTCATGCCCAGTCCCAGGGGAAAGTTGGGTTTATTGAAGAGATATTTGGTATAATAGGGCAGTTTTATGAAAAAATTTCAGGTAGCTCCAATGATGGGATATTGTGAAAGCTCCAGGGTCATTTGGAACAGGGGATCCATGGGCCTTTGAGGAACTTTCCTCTAGGGACACCCAATATTTATTGACTGCATGGCAATGCCAATCAATAATTCTGGCCAGATGTGTGGCATAATAATATAGCATAAAATATAGCCTACAATTTGGGAAACCCAATCCTTCTGCGGCTTTGGGATTCATGTGTAAGTGAAGTTTGATACAGTGTTTTTTTATGTGCCCATAGACATTTACAAAACATAGATTGTAACTGCTTAAAGAAACTGGCCGGTATATTGATTGGCAGTGTGTGAAAAAGATACAACAGTCTCGGAAGTATGGTAATTTTAACAATAGCCTCTCTGCCAAATCAGGAAAAGTATTTAAGCAACCATTTAGAGAGGTCTTGTTCAATTTGGAGCAACAATGGTTTAAAGTTATGTGAAAAAATGTTGGTGCGTATGGGTGTGAGCCATATATCAAGATATTTAAGCACACTGGCCATCCATTTAAAGGAGATGTTCTGTCTTGCCTGGGTCACTACGCTCACAGGGAGGGTAAGATTCAGGGCCTCTGATTTAATGTAATTTATAGTAATATTATATATGTATCCATAGATAGTGAAAGCAAGTAGTAAAATGGAAATCGATGTGTGCAGTTGTGTTAAAGTAGGGTGCCCCCTAAAAAAAAAAAAAAATTAAAAGTCAGCAGCTACAAATACTGCAGCTTCTGACTTTTAATAATTGGACACTTACCTGTCCCAGGGTCCAGCAATGTGGGGGAACGAAGCCCCCCCTCATTCCCCGCTCCGCTCACGGCGCCGTCATTCTTACTGTGGGCCCCCGGTTATGGCTTCACAGCTGGGCACCCACTGCGCATGCGTGAGCGGTGCAGGATGCCGTGATACGCTGCACAGTCATCTGGGACACGTGACAGGTACCAGATGACTGCCCGCTGCGAGGGGAAGTGATGTCACCAGCCCGGGCAAGGAAGAAGGCAGACTACGAAGAGTAATAGGTCATCCGCAAAAGCTGTGGTTTTATATATTTTGTTTCCTACCTCGAAACCTGAAATTGAGGGGGACATGTTAACAGTGCGGATAAATGGTTCTAGTCAAATTATAAATAGCAAGGGCGACAGTGGACATCCTTGTAGTGCCGTTTTTGATGAAAACTGGCTCCGACAGGGTGCCATTGATCTTCAATCTCGCTATTGGATTCTGATATAAGGAAGAAATCCAGGTTTCAAACCTATATGTTAACATGTGGCTAGTAAAAAGTCCCAAGACACCCTATCGAAGACCTTCTCTGCATCTGTAGACAAGAGAAAGCCTCCAAAAGCCGCTCATTGGCGTGATGGATCAAGTTAAGGGCCTTTGTTACATTATCCCTAGCTTCTCTCCCTGGCATAACCTAACTTGCTCTGGACCTATCAGCTGAGGGAGCAAAGTGTAAACGCTTCAAAAGTAGCGTTATTTTAAATGTCTGGGCCAAGCAAACCAAAATTTGGGCAGCTAGTAGAAAGCGCCCCAAACCTTCTCACGACCCCCAAACCGAGAGCAGTAGACACTGGGGCACAATAAACAACCAGTCCTGTAAAGTACCAAAACAGAGTGTATAATTTTTTTGAAATGGAGGAAAGATTTTACCTCACACATAATATTTGTTTAATTTATATCGGTGCATATCATTGCAATTTTTTACAGCAAGGCCAATTCTTGCTTGCATCGAAATGACCTCTGGAGGGTTACAGTGAGAAGCCACCACCGACACCCAAAGACCAATTTTTACGCACCCGTTACTTCTATCCAAAGTCAAAGTGACACCAGAATGTATCCAAAAAATCTCTAATCTTGTTTCCAGTGCACTACATTGTGGCCTCATCATACAGACTGTTGCTGAGCAAAATAAATGCATCTTGAAGGGAAAATTAATTTTTTTTGGTTTTATAAATGCAATTATTGCTGTAGCAGATTCTAGACATACAGATCTGCCACTTTACAGGTAGACTAAGGAGACCCCCCAAGCACTATTTTGGAAGGAATTTTTCATTTTTATCGTTTCACTTTAAAAATAAAAAAAATCACTGCTCATTTAAAAATGACGTTTTTCACAAACTTTTTTTAATTGATATCTCCCCCAGGGCAGGACCTGGACCCCTATAACCATTGTATTCCCAATTACTTGCATATAAGCTTTCAAAAAGGGCACTTTTGATTTTTGCCATTCGGGTCCCATTGACTTTATTTATTTGAGTCCGAACTTTTACGGTATTCGAAAGTTCTGGTGCGAACTGCACAGGGGTCAGTTTGGCCCATCCTTACTTACCATAGATCTGTTAGTCTGCTTAATTAAGCAGTACTTGAACATTAAGGGTTATTCCAAAGATTATTGTAAATTTAACCTCAATATGTATGCTGGAGCAAAAAATAAGAAGTGAGCGTTTAAAAAAATAAAAAAAATGAATGCAGCACATAAGAGTAGATATCCAACATGTGCATAAAAGATCTTCCAGTGATTCAATACAGCTCAATTATGCACTCAACAGAGATAAGTAAATAAGAAGCCTTAGATTGCAAAAAACACTCCACCCTGTGTTGTGAAAACAAAACCACCATCTGTAAGCCTTCACCAGCATATACACTCATATACACTACACCAGAAATTAAACGGAAGTAAGCCTCAACCAACTCATATAGAGTGGTGGTCTTCCCAGCTTCTTTGGCCTCTTGTAGGGTGGAGACCATCAACCGGCAGTCATTCCAAAAAACGTAGGCAGGCTGGGGCTTCTGGTGTTCCATTTGTGTCCCCTTTACGGCCAATGAATACTTCCACACTACACACACTATCTCACCTCTCCTCCTCCACACATTGTGGCATTTTTATTCACACTTTTTGGAGCTATCATTGACAATGCCAATGTGCCTTTTGTTCACCTCTATCTCAGATGTGCCCTCTTCCTGTGGAAGGTTGTTGCAATCCTTATTCAGTAATAATCTAAGGGTTATGGCTTTTCTACTGGCACTCTAATCACACTTGTATCATAATGTTAATGGCATGCCAGTTTTTGAACGAAAATGGGATTGGAGGTCCTCATATTGAAACATAATTGATTCACCGTTAACAGGATTCTGGTTTGCCTTTTTTTACTCTAAATTTCCCTTTCTGATGAGTCCATTTTGTTATACCCCTCTCATCCATATTTAGTTAGATGATTGTGCCCTTATCCAAACTCTTTTCATTACATTGCCATTTTGTTGATTTTTTTTTGTTTTCTATGACATACTTTGATCAGTGTGTGCAATTCAAAGTTATTTCATTTTTACCTTTATCCTGTACTTGTTATGACATGTTTTGATATTCTTTCTTGCAATATGCCATTTCAGTGATCTGTAGTTGACAGAGGTTAGTCCCATTTCAGCATTAGAAAACAAATTAAAGAGTTTTTTTTTTTTTTCTTATGACACCACATTTCATTTGTAAAGATTCACTTAACAGAATCTTATCCTTTTCCACTGGACATAATTTGGGATGCAGTAAGTTGAAATGTTTACCCATAAATACTAAATAAAAATGTATTGTGCACAAAAACAATTTAATAATGAAATTATTTGTTGCACTAAATCTTTAAAATATGATGGATTTTGGAGGCAGAGAGTTGGCATATTTAACCCAGAAATATTAAGTAAAACTGTATTTTTCCAGATATGCTGTATAAACATTGTACACATTTGAGGCACAAAATCTCAACCTGTTTAATAGAAGGCATTTCTGCAGATGGCAGGGAGAAGGCATTTTTTCAGGCAAAAATATGAACTGAAAGTTTGGCTTCTCAAATAGTATATAAAAATTGAACAAATTTGATGCACTAAGTCACATCTTTTTTGATCCAAAGAAACTTCCAAATCAGTTGTATTTCAGCCAGAAATAAGCAATGAGACTGTTATTTTTTTGAATATACTAATCATGCTTAATATTTATGTGCTGCACTGAAACTTTTCTTTGTTTAATAGAAGTGAATATACCTAATACAGTCATAACAATAGAATTACACAGTAATATATCTTGGAGACCCAAAGACTGTAAATATTAATGCTCAGAACATCATCCTTTTAAAAAGATTTGGAAGCAAAATATCCTATTGTACTTTTACTCCTTGCAACTGACAAACAGCTGTGAAAAAAATGATTGTGCAAAAAAAAAAAAAAAAAGGGTAATTGCTGCAAACAACAGCATTGGGCCCACAATGTCATGGTAGTTATTGCAGGCCAACAGCAATGGCAGTAGATGTTAACAGTGGCAGGCAGCGGTATAAGGGGGTGGTAATGGTGGACAAGTGTGCTCATTAGGGTTGCCACCTCATCCCTTTAAACCTGAACACATATTAATTACACAGGTTTTGTGGATGATTAAGTTGGTAATTTAAACTCACCTAACGCCTTATCTGCATTTAATTAGCCTCAGAACCTATGTAATTCAAATGTGTTCGGGTTTAAAGGGATGAGGTGGCAACTCTAGTGCTCATGGGGGCAGAAAATGGCAATGGTTGCAGGTGGTGGGATTTATTTCAGATCTGCAGTGATAAAAACAGAAGCTTATGCTATACAGACAATAAATACTTCACAGATTCCTCAAAAAATGTAACTGCAGCTGGAGCTTGGTAAATAGAATTTACCTTAAAGCGGGAGTCCGCCGGGACTCCGCGTTTTTTTTTTTTTTTTTAAGTCAGCAGCTACAAATACTGCAGCTGCTGACTTTTAAAATAGTGACACTTACCTGTCCAGCGCGCCCGCGATGTCGGCACCCGAAGCCGATCTCTAGATCGACACTCGAGTGCTGCCACCGCCATCTTGGGTATGGGAATCAGGAAATGGAGCCTTTCGGCTTCATTTCCCGGTTCCCTACTGCGCATGCGCGAGCCGCGCTGCGCAATGAGGACCGCCCCCGCTGCCTCTGGGATCTGTGTGTTTCCCAGCAGGCACTTGCGGAAGGGGGCGGGCACTTGCGGAAAGGGGCGTAATGTACGCCCCTTTCCGCAGAGAGCTAGCCCGGAAGTGGGTGCAGTTACCTGGATTATCCAGGTAACTGCACCCCCCTCCCCCCTGAAAGGTGCCAATTGTGGCGCCGGAGGGGGGGAGGAATCCGATGAGCGGAAGGTCCATTTTAGGGTGGACCTCCGCTTTAAATCCATATTGATACATAAAGTATGAATATATAATAGATTATATTGTCACTTGAGTCTGGCTGTACTATTTCATATGTTTTTATCTTGCATATTTTGTATATACAGTATCTCACAAAAGTGAGTACACCCCTCACATTTTTGTAAATATTTTATTATATTTTATTATATATTTTCATGTAACAACACTGAAGAAATAACACTTTGCTATAAAGTAAAGTAGTGAGTGTACAGCTTGTATAACAGTGTAAATTTGCTACCCCCTCAAAATAACTCAACACACAGCCAATAATGTATAAACCACTGGCAACAAAAATGAGTACACCCCTAATGCCTCGTACACACGATCAAACAATCCAGTGGAAAAGTCTCGCCGTGTGTGGGCTTCGGCGGACTTTTTTTACCCAAAAGTACGGCGGACTAAGAAAGTATTTTTGCACTCCAATCTGTCCGCCGGACTCGCATTTCTCCCGCCCGGAGAAAAGTCTGCTCATTTTGAACATGTCTCCAGGTAGCCGGGGCCAGCGAAGGAGGCGTCGCTGGCACCGTCACCTGGTATGGACTTAAAGGGGAGCCCCTACGCCGAAAAATCGGTGTGAGGGCCCCCCCAGGTCCATATCAGTCCCTTATCTGAGCACGCTACCCGGCCGGCCAGAAAAGGGGGTGGGGATGAGCGAGGGGAGGCCGTGACATCATCACCTGGCAATCTCCCTATTTAAGTCGCCGCGCGCCGCGTCCCTGCCATTGTGACCAGAGACTGCGAAGAGGCAACATCTCCAGAAGGGAAGAAGAGAAGAACAGAAGACGGTCGGCAGCGGCAGCGGGGACAGAAGATCGGGCCACCGCCTGTAAAAGAGCTAGAAGAAGGCGTGGTGGCCCGGCAAGAAGAACCGAAGAGGGGGACAAGACCCCCGAAGTTGAAAGAAGAGGGCGGCGGCGAAGAAGAAAGCCAGGCTCCTCCGCTAGTGAAAGAGCTTGCAAAAGAGCAGAAGATAGTGGAGGAGTCCGGCAAGAAGACCCCCGAAGACGGAAGAAGACCCCCAGAGCTGTGCAATAAACTATTTTAACCCTTGTGTGTTGTGTTTTTTTTTTACTTTTTTTCACAGGTGAATGGGTAGGGGTACATTGTGATGGGCACTGTTAGCTGGCACTAATGGGCCCTAATAAGTGGCACAGATAGGCGGTACTGATGGGCACTGATGGGCATTGATGGGTGGCACTGATGGGTGACACTAATGGGCATTGAAGGACAGCAGTGATGGGTATCGATGTGCAGCACTGATAGGCAGGACTGATAGCCAGCACGGACTGGCATAACTAATGGGCACTGATTGTGGCACTTGTGGGCAGTGGTGGGCACTGATTTCTGGCAGTGGTTGGCACTCTTCGCTGGCACTGATTTGAGGCACTGCTGTCACTATTGTAATCAGGGCACTGATCATCAGTGCCCTGATTCCATGTGTAGATGACTCCTGTGAGGAGATGCCACTGATCGTCTCTCCTCGCCACACACTCTGTCAGTGTGAGGTGAGGAGTGCCGATTACCAGCATTTCCATGTTTACATGTGACCGGCTGTGATTGGTTAAAGAGCTACGGATGTGGTTCTTTACAGAGATCGGGGTCGTGCCATGTCCTAGCAACACGGCGTGGCTGCGATTGCCGCATTGCATGCCCCCTGGTACGCAACTTCACATATAATACACTTCAGACTGAAAATAAGACATACTATATAAAATTAAACTTAGCAGAGAAGGTGGAAACCATAGATATTAGATATTAGATAATAATAGATATTGGCTATAAAAACAGTCAATTTAGTATGTATTCTGCCACATACTTTTAGTTAATAAAATCGCAACAAGCATATATTGATTGGTTTGCGTAAAAGTTATAGCATCTACAAAATAGTGAAAAGATGTATGGCATTTTAAACAGATTTTCTGATAAATTTACTTTTAGTTATCATTCTATAAAATAATAAATGTGGGGGCCTTTTGGTGGGTGTAATTTGGGATGGGGGGCAGCATTTCATTCCTGGGCCCAGGCATCATAATGTCTCAAACCAGCCCTGCCTGCACAGGTGTCTCCTCCTGCAAGACTAGACCCGGGAATAGGGATGGCTGAACTGTTTGCCCGGCGGTCGGTTTGCGGCAAATTTTGTGTGTTCGCGATTCACCCGATCGGCGGACTATTGCCGCTGTTTGCCCAGCGGACATATGTGTTTACAGTGTGAAAGAACTTTGACCCATGATGACACATCCATCATGGGGTACAGGACAGCCAACTGAGACATTTCAGCACATGGACAATTGGACATTCCCCCTACCTTATAAATAGACCTGATTTGGCGGCCATTTTACATTCTGTCTTATGTCAGTTTAGGGACAGGATGCTGTGTGGAGCAGGGAGAGACTGTAATGACACAAATCACTAGCTATTAGGTCTACAAAAGTCCTTTTAAGGACTGGTATAGGTGTAGTACAGTATATAGGGTTCAGTGCACTGCTCTGCTGGTGATTGCAGCAGCCTGTCTTTTGTCAGTGTAGGGAGGGACAGGACACTGTGTGCAGCAGGGACAGTCAGTTTAATCACTAGCTAGCTATTACTATTAGGTCCACAAAGGTCCTTTTAAGGACTGGTTTAGGTGTACAGTATACAGGGTTCTGGTGCACTGCTGTGCTGGTGATTGCTGAGTGCACTGCTGACTGATTCTGCAGCTGTCTTTTGTCAGTGTAGGGACAGGATGCTGTGTGGAGCAGGGACAGTCAGTTTAATCACTAGCTATTACTATTGGGTCCACAAAGGTCCTTTTGAGGACAGGTATAGGTGTACAGTATATATGGTTGTACTCGTATAATATACTTTCTTCCAAATATAGAAAGAATATTATACTTGACTGCTGCCCGATTCTGCAGCTGTCTTTTATCAGTGTTGGGACTGAGGGACAGTCTGAAAATCACTAGCTACTAGGTCCACAAAGGTCCTTGTAAGGACTGGTATAGGTGTACAATATATAGGGTGCTGGTGCAGGGCTGTGTTGCAGATTACTGCTGGTTTCTGCAGCGGGCTTTTATCAGTGTAGGGACTGAGGTACAGTCTGCAAATCACTAACTAGTAGGTCCACAAAGGTCTTTGTAAGGACTGGTATAGGTGTACAATTTATAGGGTGCTGGTGCAGGGCTGTGCTGCAGATTACTGCTGGTTTCTGCAGCAGTCCTTTATCAGTGTAGTGACTGAGGGACAGTCTGAAAATCACTAGCTACTAGGTCCACAAAGGTCCTTGTAAGGACTGGTATAGGTGTACAATATATAGGGTGCTGGTGCACTGCTGCTGACTGTTGCCCTATTCCCTATTCTGCAGAAGTCCTTTATCAGTGTAGTGACTGAGGGACAGTCTGCAAATCACTAGCTACTAGGTCCACAAAGGTCATTTTAAGGACTGGTATAGGTGTACAATATATAGGGTGCTGGTGCACTGCTGCTGACTGCTGCCCTATTCTGCAGCAGTCCTTTATCAGTGTAGTGACTGAGGGACAGTCTGCAAATCACTAGCTACTAGGTCCACAAAGGTCCTTGTAAGGACTGGTATAGGTGTACAATATATAGGGTGCTGGTACACTGCTGATGACTGCTGCCCTATTCTGCAGCAGTCTTTTATCAGTGTAGGGACTGAGGGACAGTCTGCAAACCACTAGCTACTAGGTCCACAAAGGTCTTTGTAAGGACTGGTATAGGTGTACAATATATAGGGTGCTGGTGCAGGGTTGTGCTGCAGATTACTGCCCTATTCTGCAGCAGTCCTTTATCAGTGTAGTGATGGAGGGAAAATCTGCAAATCACCAGCTACTAGGTCCACAAAGGTCCTTGTAAGGACTGGTATAGGTGTACAATGTATAGGGTGCTGGTACACTGCTGCTGACTGCTGCCCTATTCTGCAGCAGTCTTTTATCAGTGTAGTGACTGAGGGACAGTCTGCAAATCACTAGCTACTAGGTCCACAAAGGTCCTTGTAAGGACTGGTATAGGTGTACAATATATAGGGTGCTGGTGCACTGCTGCTGACTGCTGCCCTATTCTGCAGCAGTCTTTTATCAGTGTAGGGACTGAGGGACAGTCTGCAAATCACTAGCTACTAGGTCCACAAAGGTCCTTGTAAGGACTGGTATAGGTGTACAATATATAGGGTGCTGGTGCAGGGCTGTGTTGCAGATTACTGCCCTTTTCTGAAGCAGTCTTTTATCAGTGTAGTGACTGAGGGACAATCTGCAAATCACTAGCTACTAGGTCCACAAAAGTCCTTGTAAGGACGGGTATAGGTGTACAATATATAGGGTGCTGGTGCACTGCTGCTGACTGCTGCCCTATTCTGCAGCAGTCTTTTATCAGTGTAGTGACTGAGGGACAGTCTGCAAATCACTAGCTACTAGGTCCACAAAGGTCCTTGTAAGGACTGGTATAGGTGTACAATATATAGGGTGCTGGTGCAGGGCTGTGCTGCAGATTACGGCCCTATTCTGCAGCAGTCCTTTATTAGTGTAGTGACTGAGGGACAGTCTGCAAATCACTAGCTACTAGGTCCACAAAGGTCCTTTTAAGGACTGGTATAGGTGTACTATTTGGTGTGCAGTATATATAGGTGTGTAATACACGTATAAAATACTTGCACATATATAAAGCATAGTATAGTGCGTTACCACTGTGC
Source organism: Lithobates pipiens (assembly GCF_037356315.1). Classification (NCBI taxonomy): domain Eukaryota; kingdom Metazoa; phylum Chordata; class Amphibia; order Anura; family Ranidae; genus Lithobates; species Lithobates pipiens. The sequence continues at coordinate 391,877,579 of NW_027507748.1, read as the reverse complement.
AGCATTGTGACCGCTGAGCAGTTCTGCAGCGATACTACAAAGAGTGACAAACGCAATAAAAAAAAAAGTATTATAACTGGTGTGATAGACCAGTGGCCCCCAAAAACGACAGATTGAAAAGTTCGCCTGCCATTGAAGTCAATGGGGCCTGCCGTGAACTTTGCGGTTCGCAAACTTTTGCCTGCATTCGCAGTTCGTGTTCGCGAAACTTCCCATCGGAAGTTCGTCCATCTCTACCCGGGAACACTGCAATGTGCTGCTCAGGACTAAGACTATTTATGAGCTCTTCCACCTTCTGGGAACACCTCCACAGGGATTGGCTGTGTAAAAAGGGTTAAATAAGACAGACAAACACACTTTTGAAAAATTCCTTTATTAAAAATAAAAACAATTAAAAAAAGATTCCAGCGGTGGTAATCCACTCTTGCTATCCAGCAACGGATGGTCATCTCTCCAGGGTCCAGCGATGGCTGATCTGATCCAGCAACGGGTGATTTTCAGTCCAGCACTGTCCATACATCCGTCTTCTGTCTCTACTGTGGGGATCCCAGCGCTGACGACACTGCGGGGATCCCAGAGCTGACCGTTCTTATATTAGGAGGGCGGAGCCACCTGTCACCTGATCCCGCCCCCTCTGACGCTGATAAGGGAACCCATGGGGTTCCCCAGTGACGTATGGGTGACCCCGCCCCCCTCTGATGTAACGCACCTGCCGACAATGGAAAGTGATTTTAAAAGATTTTAAAAGACTTTTTTTCCTTGCGAAATAACACTTTGTGCAGGGACAGTTCTGAGCACGGGAAACTTCCCCTTCACAGACATACTATAGACACCCCCCAGGTACAAAATTTAAAGGATTATTACACTTTTATTGTTTCACTTTAATCATTATTAAAATCACTGCTCCTGAAAAAACTGCCATTTTTAAAACTTTTTTTGCATTGATCCATGTCCCCTGGGGCAGGACCCGGGTCCCCAAACACTTTTTAGGACAGTAACTTGCATATTAGCCTTTAAAATTAGCACTTTAGATTTCTCCCATAGACTTGTATAGGGTGTTCCGGCTTTTCGAATTTGCCACGAACAGCCCAAATTGTTCACTGTTCACTGAACAGGCAAACAGGCAATGTTCGTGTCGAACATGAGTTCAACTCAAACTCGAAGCTCATCCCTATTACCAAATAACACTTTCCACCACTTTACATATAAGAGCAGGACAAGTTAAATGCAACTAAAGCCGCGTACACACGGGCGGACTGTATGGCCTACTTAGTCCGTCATACAATCCGACGGACAGTCCGTCATACTTTCGAATGAACGGACTTGACCACACACGGATGCACAAACAGTCCGTCGAAAGCATGTACGACGGGACTAGAAATAGGAAGTCCAATACACAGCAATGCACCCTTCCGCCGTGTAAATCCTTTCTGAGCATGCGCCATTCTTAGTCCGTCGAACTAGCCTACTCACGAGCGGATTGTCCGCTGAAACCAAAGTATGACGGACAGAATTTCGAAAAATCCGAAATACTTAGTACGCCAGACTGCACTCTGAAAAAGTCAGCTGAAGCCCACACACGAGCGGACTGTCCGCTGAAATGTGTTTCGACGGACTAAGTAGGCCATACAGTCCGCCCGTGTGTACGTGGCATAATAAGTTACATACCTCTGCTCAATGACCTCTCAGACTTTAAAGGGGTTGTAAAGGTTTTTTTCCAAATAGGTTCCTTTAAGGTAGAGCATTGTTGGTTCACTTACCTTTTTCTTTGATTTCCCTTCTAAATGTTTTTTTTCTTTGTTTTCTTTGTCTGAATTTCTCACTTCCTGTTCCTTCTCAGTAAGCTGTTCAGTAAGCTGTTCTGGCTGACTAAACACCACTCGGATGATGGTGTGAAGTTTACTAAGGAGAAACAAGACGTGAGAAATGTAGACAAAGAAAAAATTTTTAGAAGGGAAATCGAAGGAAAAGGTAAGTTAACCAACAATGCACTAGCTTAAAGGAACCTATTTAGAAAATAAAAAAACAAAGCTTTACAACCCCTTTAAGTCCGCTTATCTTTCCCATCAAATCTTGCTGACTGACCTCATACAATGCCTTGAATAAGTATTCATATCCCTTGAAATGTTCCACATTTTGTCATGTTACAACCAAAAATGCAAATGTATTTTATTGGGCTTTTATGTGATAGACCAACACAAAGTGGCACATTATTGTGAAGTGGAAGGAAAATTATAAATGGATTTATTTTATTTTTTTAAATAAATATCTCAAAAGTGTGGTGTGCATTTGTATTCATGCATTTGTATTCAGCCCCCCCCCCCCCCCCGAGTCAATACTTTGTAGAATTACCTTTTGCTTCTGCAATTACAGCTGCAAGGCTTTTTGGTTCTGTCTCTACCAGCTTTGCACATCTAGAAAGTAAGAATTGTTTTCCCATTGTTCTGTGAAAAATAGCTGAAGCTCTGTCAGATTGGATACAGAGCGTCTGTAAACAGCAATTTTCAAGTCTTGCCAGATTCTCAATTGGATTTAGGTCTGGACTTTGACTGGACCATTCTAACACATGAATATTCTTTGATCTAAACCATTCCATTGTAGCTCTGGCTGTATATTTAGGGTTGTTGACCTGCTGGAAGGTGAACCTCCACCCCAGTCTCAAGTCTTTTACAGACTCTAGCAGGTTTTCTTCTAAGATTGCCCTGTATTTGGCTCCATCCATCTTCCAATCAACTCTGACCAGCTTCCCTATCCCTGCGGAAGAAAATCATCCCCACAAAATGATGCTGCCACCACCATGTTTCACGGTGGGGATGGTGTATTCAGGGTGATGTGCAGTGTTCGTTTTCTGCCACACATAGCATTTTGCTTTTAGGTCAAAAGGTTACATTTTGGTATCATCTGCCCAGAGCACCTTCTTACCTTCTTCCACATGTTTGCTGTGTCCCCCCACATGGCTTCTCGCAAACTGCAAATGGTACTTCTTATGTTTTTCTTGAAAAAAAATTATGTTTTTCTTGCCACTCTTCCATAGAGGCCAGATTTGTGGAGTACATGACTAATAGTTGTACTGTGGACAGATTTTCCTACCTGAGCTGTGGATCTCTGAAACTCCTCCAGAGTTATCATGGACATCTTGGCTACTTCTCTGATTAATGCTCTCCTTGCCAGTTTAGGTAGATGGCCATGTCTTGGTAGGTTTGCAGTTGTGTCATAATCTTTCCATTTTCAGATGATGGATTGAACAGTGGTCCATGAGATCTTCAAAACTTGGGATATTTTTTTCATAACCTAACGCTGCTTTAAACTTCTCCACAACTTTACCCTTGACCTGTGTGGTGTGTTCCTTGGCTTTTTGTTCACTAAGTTTCTCTAAAAAACCTCTAAGGACTTTACAGAACAGCTGAAATTATACTGAGATTAAATTACAGACAGGTGGACTCTATTTACTAATTGGGTGACTTTCTAAGGCAATTGGTTCCACTAAACTTTAGTTAGGGGTATCAGAGTAAAGGGGTCTGAATACAAATGCACGCCACACTGTTCACATATTTATTTGTAAAAAAAAATTGAAAAACATTTCTCATTTTCCTTCCACTTCACAATTGTGTGCCACGTTGTATTGGTCTATCACATGCTGTAAAATCCCAATGAAACACATTTACGTTTTTGGTTGTAACATGACAAAATGTGGAAAATGTCAAGGGGTATGAATACTTTTTCAAGGCACTATAACTCATGCTAGGCACTGGAGGGGGAAAATTCCCACTGGATTATGTGATGTCATTTTTTTCATATTCAGAACTGTTTACCTGTAGAATGCTAGGGAAATAAAACAAATCAAGCCTCTGCACATATACCTGACAGCCAGTCAAGGGAACACCATCAATGCATTTTTTCACAGAAAAAGTCACAGTTTATGCTCTGAAACTATTTTACATACAAACAAAGCCCAGTGGAGTTCTTTAAAAGAAAGTCCGTTTATTAAGCTACTTAGTATATAAAATTATAAATTATGTTTCAAATCTTGAAAACAAAGGAGTCAATTCCCCACCTATCCATGGTGGTATTCAAGCATTTATCATTTAGGAACATTCACGTGGTTTCAATGGGATATTTATCTTTCATATACTTCACAGCAACTAGTAGCCATTACATAAATAAATGCTGGTATGTTAAGCAAATGTTAATGGCTTTACAAACTGCGGGTGCACTGGTGATTTAGAACTGCTATTATAGGTCTATTAATTACAGCAGGTGTAATTTCCATATTACAAACTATGCTGCATATGCAGAATTTACTGTGACTAGTATATTTGTAGGCATCTGGATATATGCTTCCAACATGCATTGAAAGTACTAACTAGGGAAGGTTGATCAAAAAAATAGTTGCCCAACAGGACTAATGCCTTTGGTTTGTTTCCAACAAACAAGACTATTTTATAAAGCAAAGACTCAAGTTAAATGTGCAGTACACAATAACAAACAATCAACTATCATCTTTCATTGCTCTGCTCTAAATTGAAAATATAAATACGAGTGCTATAAGTTACAACACAAGTCCTAATATGAAATATCTGACCTCTTATCGATGTTAATAATCCTTCTATTGCTCACATACATTCAACTATTTGCTGTACTTTTGCAGGAGCTCAGCATAGTGCAATTAAGGAGCTGAATTGGTTCTACAGAATAGTAAACTCTAAGGGCTCTTTTCAGGGTGGTAAAAACAGGTGGTTGAGCCACAGTTTTACTTTCTACTATTGCAGTTAGATGGGGCTTTGCACATGCTTCTGCCAATCATCTGCACAGTGTGCACCTAAAGCTACCCCAATTGCTGGTGTTCTGCTGATCCTATCCGCAGGCAGCTGTAATAATTACAGTTGGTTCATTGTGTCATCTGTGCAGTGTGCACCTAAAGCTACCCCAATTGTTGGTGTCCTTCTGATTCTATACTGCAGGCAGCTGCAGTAATTACAGTTGGTGTACTGTGTACTCTGCGCAGTGTGCGCCTAAAGCTATCACAATTGCTGGTGTTCTTCTGATCCTATACCACAGGAAGGCAGCTGCAGTAATTACAGTTGGTGTACTGTGTACTCTGCACAGTGCGCACTTAAAACGACCCCAATTGCTAGTGTTCTTCTGATCCTATACTACATGCAGCTGCAGTAATTACAGTTGGTGTACTGTGTACTCTGCACAGTGTGCACCTAAAGCTACCCCAATTGCTGGTGTTCTTCTGATCCTATACCACAGGCAGGCAGCTGCAGTCATTACAGTTGGTGTACTGTGTACTCTGCACTGTGTGCAATTAAAGCTACCCCAATTGCTGGTGTTCTGAGGGATCCTATACCACAGGCAGCTGCAGTAATTAATGTTGGTGTACTCTGCAGTGTGCACTTAAAGCTACCCCAATTGCTGGTGTTCTTCTGATCCTATACAACAGGCAGCTGCATTAATTACAGTTGTTGGTGTACTGTGTACTCGGCACAGTGTGCACTTAAAGCTAACCCAATTGCTGGTGTTCTGATGACCCTATACTACAGGCAGATGCAGTAATTACAGTTGGTGTACTGTGTACTCTGCATAGTGTGCACATAAAGCTACCCCAATTGCTGGTGTTCTCATACTAATAATACTACAGGCAGGCAGTTGATTCTGCTAGCTGCAGTATAATCAGTATATACGTCCCAGCTTTGTGCAGCTACATCTCCCTGCAGGCCATTAGTATGTCTGGAAGGCCAACAATGAGAGGCAGACAGTCACGAGCCAATAAAAGAGGGCAAGCAGGCTCTGTGTCTAGAGGCAACAGTGTTGGTCGTGGAGACGTGATTCCTCATCAGCACGTGGCCATGGGACATGCTTGTCCCTTTTTCGGCAGCTGGCCAACATGCCAAAGACTCTGTAGAGTGGATGACCAATCCGTCCTCATCCTCCTCATCCTCTCTCACCCAGGCTCAGGGTACTGGAAAAGCAGCTGCCAATGTGGCCTCTTTCTGTGGCTCAATGGCATCAGTCACTCCTTCCCTAGCCTCACCATCTCCTCCTGAGGTGTCCCCTGAACTGTTTAAGCACAGTGTTGGGTACATGTTCCAGGAGGATGGCCAGCATTTGGAAGGCTCTGATGATGATACCCAGCTAGAGGAAGGCAGTAGCGTGAGCCTAGAGAGAAGGATGCCCAAGAAGGACAGCAATCTGGCAGTCATGTTCCCCCAGCTGCAGCATACTGCCAGGTTTGCTCCAGTGATGAGGAGGGAGGGGATAATGAGGTCACTGACACCACATGGGTGTCTGATAGGAGAGAAGAGGAGGAGGCACATCTTCAACGAGGCAGTATGCCCTCCAGGGGCCAGCTTAAGGGCAGCACACTGACTGCATCACACTGCAGAGCTCTGCATGTGCAGGGTGCTGCCTCTGCGCAATATCCCAAAAGTTCTTTGGCGTGGGACTTTTTTGAGACGAGTGCATCAGATTGCACCGCTGCTAATTGGAACATATGTCTCAAGCGTATCTCGCGTGGCCAAAACATCAAAACATCAGCCGCTTGGGCACTGCATGCTTGACCAGACATATGTAGACCTGCCATGCAGTTCGTTGGCAAGCGTACCTAAAAGACCCCCACACCAAAGAACAAAGTGGACCTCTCCTTGCTCCTCGTCAGCTGGGATCTCCAACTCCACTATACCTTCGGTCCTCTCTGAAGCCTGCACTAAGAGGAATGAAGGTGTAGAATTAGGTGTTAATAATCTCAAGAAAATGTGGGGTATCCGGCGCTACCTCATATTGAAGAAGAGGACGACCACCCTTGTTTCCACCAGACCAAGTGTCACCTCAAATCAGTAGATTGTTAATATACATAAACCTTTCTATATTAGTTGAGAGTAATCGAGTAATCGCAATAAAAATTCAGTAAATTGTGAAAAAAGGCCTACAAATACCCATATAAAGTGCTTTTGTGCAAAGATAAGTGCCACATATGATACTTAATGCGAGTTACGCTAAATTCCCACAATTCCCACTGTGTGTTGTATTTATCAACTACAAACAGTCAAATGATCAGGCTAAAGTGCAAACTTATGAAAAACCACACAGTATGGCTATAAAATTTGTAAACAAAAACTCCAAACCTCATATATCTAGTTGTGCAAAAACATAATCATAATCATATCATAAACAAAAAATAATAAATAATTATGTGCATAGAAATAATAAATAAAAAATAAATTTGAATTAAAATTAAAAATATTTTTTTTTTTAAAACAATGATGAATAAACGATAAAGCCAAAATTAAGGAGAACAAAAACAGAAAAAAGGAAAAAGCAAAAAAGTCTATTAATGTCCACACGTGAAAAATAAAAAATATAAATGGAAAATCAAAAAAATCCTCGATTGTGCAAATCCAGCAGAAAGAAAGTGACTTTAGTGCTTGCAAATATGTTCTTCAGGTGACTGCTTGCTCCCCCACAAGGTTCCCCATATACCAGAAAGATACACCCCTACAGGGGTACAGTGCCTTCAGATCAGTCTTTTTGTGATTCCAATATTCAGATCCATATGCGATACGATTCTTCCAAGAGATACACCCCTACAGGGGTACTGCGCCTTTAAATACGATTCCGATTCTCAGGCCCATATACGATATCCAAAAGGGAGTCCAGTTTAATCCTCATAGGAGAAAAAATAGAATCTCCATAGTGTAATATGTAATTTGTTTATATTCAAATGGAAGCACTAATTTAATTGCTTTTGGCAGAAAAAACTTTTATTATTAAGAAGCACGTATGCCAGAGAAAAAATATATAAAAGTAAACATTTTTTACATATAGATTATAACAAAAATATGTGAAAATTAATTATCCAATACTCCTACTTAAAATTTTTTAAACCAGTGAGGTAGCAAAAGATAAAAAATGAAACATAAAAATAAAAAATAAAAATAAATAAAAAGATCCCATAAAGCTAAAAAATAAAACAAGGCTATAAAGAACGCCAGCAGAGGGCAGATTTTAAATGTTCAAATAGCTCACAACCCGAAGGGATCGAGGCTAATCCTATACTGATCAGCAGGAGATCCGCAAAACGGAGGAAAAAAGTTTTTTCTGCCAAAAGCAATTAAATTAGTGCTTCCATTTGAATATATACAAATTAAATATTACACTATGGAGATTCTATTTTTTCTCCTATGAGGATTAAACTGGACTCCCCTTTTGGATATCGTGTATGGGCCTGAGAATTGGAATCGTATTTAACCACTTGCTTACTGGGCACTTAAACCCCCCTCAGTCCCAGACCAATTTTCATATTTCAGTGCTCTCACATTTTGAATGACAATTACTCAGTCATGCAACACTGTAACCAAATGATTTTTTTTTGTCATTTTCTTCATACCAATATAGCTTTCTTTTGGTGGTATTTGATCACCTCTCGTTTTTTTATTTTCTGTGCTATAAATGAAAAAAGACCGAAAATTTAGAAAAAAAATGAATTTTTCTTCGTTTCTGTGACAAAATTTAGCAAATTAGCAATTCTTCTTCATAAATTTTGGCCACAATTTATACTACTACACATCTTTGGTAAAAATAACCCAAATTTTTGGATATTATATGATCTGTGTGAAATTTATAGAGTCTACAAGCTATGGTGCAAATCATAAAGATTTGCAAAAAAAGATCACATCTGATGTACTAAGGCCTATCTCCATTCTTGAGACCCTAACAAGCCAGGAAAGTACAAATTCCCCCCAAATGCCCCCTTTTTGGAAAGTAGACATTCCAATGTATTTAGTAAGAGGCATGGTTAGTTATTTTAAGTTGTCATTTTTTCCCATAATTCTTTGCAAAATTACGATTTTTTTTTTCACAAAATTTTCATTGTAATAGCTTATTTCTCCCACACGGAATGTGCATACCACAAATAACACCCCAAAATACATTCTCCTACTCCTCCTGAGTATAACGATACCACATGTGTGAGACTTTTACACAGCCTGACCACATACAGAGGCCTAATTTTGAAGTAGCACCTTCAGGCATTCTAGGAGCATAAATTACACATTTCATTTCTCAACCACCTATTACAGTTTTGAAGGCCCTGGAACACCAGGGCAATGGAAACGTCCAGAAAATGACCCCATTTTGGAAAGCTAACACCCCAACGTATAATCTATGAGGCATAATGAGTCTTTTCAATGGTTCATTTTTTTCCAGAAGTTTTCGGAAAATGTGGAAAAAAATGAAAACGCATTTTTTTTTACACAAAGTTGTCCGTTTATAAGATATTTCCAACGCATAGCATTTACATAGCAAAAATAACACCCCAAAATACGTTCTACTACTCCTCCTGAGTATAACGATACCAAATGTGTGAGACTTTTACACAGCCTGACCACATACAGAGGCCTAATTTTGAAGTAGCACCTTCAGGCATTCTAAGAGCATAAATTACACATTTCATTTCTCAACCACCTATTACAGTTTTGAAGGCCCTGGAACACCAGGGCAATGGAAACGTCCAGAAAATGACCCCATTTTGGAAAGCTAACACCCCAACGTATAATCTATGAGGCATAATGAGTCTTTTCAATGGTTCATTTTTTTCCAGAAGTTTTCGGAAAATGTGGAAAAAAATGAAAACGCATTTTTTTTTACACAAAGTTGTCCGTTTATAAGATATTTCCAACGCATAGCATTTACATAGCAAAAATAACACCCCAAAATACGTTCTACTACTCCTCCTGAGTATAACGATACCACATGTGTGAGACTTTTACACAGCCTGACCACATACAGAGGCCTAATTTTGAAGTAGCACCTTCAGGCATTCTAGGAGCATAAATTACACATTTCATTTCTCAACCACCTATTACAGTTTTGAAGGCCCTGGAACACCAGGGCAATGGAAACGTCCAGAAAATGACCCCATTTTGGAAAGCTAACACCCCAACGTATAATCTATGAGGCATAATGAGTCTTTTCAATGGTTCATTTTTTTCCAGAAGTTTTCGGAAAATGTGGAAAAAAATGAAAACGCATTTTTTTTTACACAAAGTTGTCCGTTTATAAGATATTTCCAACGCATAGCATTTACATAGCAAAAATAACACCCCAAAATACGTTCTACTACTCCTCCTGAGTATAACGATACCACATGTGTGAGACTTTTACACAGCCTGACCAAATACAGAGGCGCAACATGCAAGAAACACATAGAAAGAAACACAGGGACACATAGCCTGCACATACCAAGAATTACACCCCCAAATACATTATGCTGAGCAAAGGGTAAAGAAAAGATTACCTGTGGTTTTAGAAGCGCAGTTGTCCACAGGAGGATATCACTGGTCCAGGCAGCAGGCAGGGACTTGGTCAGCAACAGCGAACACAGTTTTTCAGGCAGCAGGCAGGGATACTGTCCATATTACAGTCCAGGGTTAGTGCAGAGATGTCAGCAGTGACAAAAATATTGGTCCTGGTAGTAGGCAGGTCCTTGTGGTGTGGTCAGTGCGGCATGATGGCAGTAAGTCCTACAGGCAGCAGACAGAAGTAGAGCCTCGTTCAGGACAGAATGGGGATAGGGGTAGAGGCTTCTCCCTCCCAAATCTCTTTGAAGCCTCCGAGTCTCCAGACCCTAATCTAGGAATAAGAAAACAAAGAAAATTGTTTTCTTCTTCCAGAAAAACTATACTGGAGCCCCTCACATATGTGAGACCCCGTGTTGAATCCCACTAGTCCAGTTGCAGAATACAAGATCAGTCCAAGAGGCAGGCAAATATTGTGGTCAAACAGTCCAAGGTCAGTTCCAGATCAGGCAGAGATATATACAGAATCGTTAGACAGAAGCATGGTCGAATAACAGTCCAGGGTCAGTTCCAGATCAGGCAGAGGTATGTACAGAATCGTTAGGCAGAAGCGTGGTCGAATAACAGTCCAGGGTCAGTTCCAGATCAGGCAGCGGTATGTACAGAATCGGCAGGCATAAGAGTGGTCAAATAACAAGCCAGGGTCAGTTACAAAGCAGGCAGTGGCATAAGGGGTGTGAAGGTGTATGAAGGCAGGAACTGAGGATTATGTTTACCATACTTCACTAAAAATTAATTGAAGTATGGTAACGCCGAAAACAGTCGCCTATGCAGAGGCCTGGTTGGGAAGGACATTGTGCACAATAATAAGATGTGTCTCTTCTGACTCCTGCTTTGGTACACACCTTACATCTTTTTTGGCGTCTTTTGCCTGTTGGTGTGGGGGGAATTTTATCCGGAAAGTGGCGCTCGGAGAGTCGACTAACAACGTCTGATCTGATATTTTCTGGTGGGCCGTTTGGGAAAATAAGGGCTGTGAAAACTTCCTCCTGGTAGCCAAAGAAACGTTTGGGGTTTTGGGTGGCGTTGCTGTAAATTACATATGAATTGTAAATGGCCAATTGAAAAAAATAAATTACTACTTTTTTGTACCAATGATATGTCCGTCTTGAGACCAGATATGGTTCCATCATTTGGTCGTTGAAGTCGACTCCTCCCATGAACAAATTATACTCGGAAATACATTTGGGTTTCTTTACGGGGCCATTCCTTCTGGGGATTTCCACAAAGGTATCGTTGTGGATAGAAGACAACATATACACATCCCTTCTGTCCCTCCACTTCACTGCCAGAACCTCCTTGCTTCTTAGACTTGCAGTTTCTCCTTTCCGCAGCTTCTTGTTCACCAGACTTTGAGGAAAGCCCTTCCGATTCTTTTTTACAGTGCCACATGCTGGCGTCTTCTTCCGGTGAAGGTTGTGGAACAGGGGCAGAGATGTGTAGAAGTTATCTACATAGAGGTGGTAGCCTTTATCCAGTAGGGGGTATATGAGGTCCCAAACAATTTTTCCGCTGGATCCCAAGTAGTCCGGACAATTAGGGGGCTGCAGCTGGGTGTCCTTCCCTTCGTACACCTTGAAGGAATATGTGTACCCTGTGGCTCGGTCACATAATTTGTAGACCTCCACCCCATAGCGGGCCCTTTTGCTGGGCATAAACTGCTTCATCCTAAGCCTGCCACTAAATTTAATAAGGGACTCATCCACACATATGTGTTGGTCCGGGGTAAACAATTTGGGGAATATTTCAGAAAAATAATTTAGTATTGGTCGAATTTTGTAAAGGCGGTCATAATTTGGATCATTTCGTGGAAGGCATTGGGAATTGTCACTGAAATGTAAGAACCTCAGGATCATCTGATACCTGGTTCTGGGCATTACCGCGGAGAAGAGCGGTGAGTGGTGGAGGGGGTGGGTTGACCAGTAGGTACATAATTGTTTTTTTTTGTTGAGTCCCATATTAAATGTGAGGCCTAAAAAAAGCTTGAACTCCTCCACCATTAGGTCTCTCCATTCGTAGGGACGGGCATAATAGGAGGTCGGATTTTGAAAAATAAATTGTTGTGCATACAGGTTGCACTGGGCCACAATTGACGCCAACATGTCCAAAATTAAATTAAAAAAATCGATGGGGCTAAAATTCTCCGTGTCCACCTGGACTCCTGGCTGGGCGGTGAAAGGGGGAACATTGGCCTCTCCTGAATTAGGAGGAAGCCACAAGGGGTTCTGAAGGGCATAGGGAAGGCCAGCATGGCTCCTAACCCTTTGGGGCTGAGATGACACCCCACTGGTACTTGGCCTTTCTTGCTGGGGCACTGCGGTGCTGGTGGACGGCATTGCGGTGCTGGTGGACGGCACTGCGGTGCTGGTGGACGGCACTGCCTCACTAGAACGCCTTCGCTTGATGGGCCGGATATCTTCCTCCTCGGATTCATCAGTCAGTGTTTCACTGCTGAGGACTGGCTCATAAGTTACGTCGGCTTCAGAATCCGAATCCGAAAAGGAATCGGAAGAGGAGAGCTCCCCGTTGCTCTCGTCGGCCGCGGAAATAATTTGGTACGCCTCCTCAGCGGAAAAGACGCGTTTAGCCATTGTAGCACTGATGGGCACTGATGAGGTGGCACAGATGGGCGCTTTTGAGGTGGCACAGATGGGCGCTTTTGAGGTGGCACAAATGGACACTGATGGGTCGGCACAGATGTGCACTGATTTATTGCACAGATGTGCAGATTTATTGCACGGATGGGCACTGCTGAGGCGGCAGATGGGCACTGCTGAGGCGGCACAGATGGGCACTGCTGAGGCGGCACAGATGGGCACTGCTGAGGCGGCAGATGGGCACTGATGGGTCGGCACAGATGTGCACTGATTTATTGCACGGATGTGCACTGATTTATTGCACGGATGTGCACTGATGATGCGGCAGATGGGCACTGCTGAGGCGGCAGATGGGCACTGCTGAGGCGGCAGATGGGCACTGCTGAGGCGGCAGAGATGGGCACTGCTGAGGCGGCACAGATGGGCACTGATAGGTCGGCAGATGGGCACTGATAGGTCGGCACAGATGTGCACTGATTTATTGCACGGATGTGCACTGATAAGGCAGCAGATGGGCACAGATGGGCACTGCTGAGGCGGCACAGATGGGCACTGCTGAGGCGGCACAGATGGGCACTGCTGAGGTGGCACAGATGGGCACTGCTGAGGCACAGATGGGCACCGATTGGTACAGATGGGCACCGATTGGCACTGGCGGGCACTGGCGGTGCACAGATGGGCACTGGCGGGCACTGGTGGTGCACAGATGGAGCACTGGCGGTGCACAGGTGGGCACTGGCGGTGCACAGGTGGCCACAGGTGGGCACAGGTGGGCACAGGTGGGGTAGATCTGGGCACTGGCAGGGTAGATCTGGGCACTGGCAGGGTTTTTGAGTTTTACTGGCACTTTTTATTTGTAACTGACTGGCAGAGAAGCTGACTCACGGTTTGCTGTCTCCTCACACGCTATCGCTGTGTGAGGAGACACATTCGGCAATGGGTGATGATCTTATTTGTTTACATTTGAGATCATCACCCATTGGAGGAGGCGATCGCGCTGTAAACGGCCGCTGTGATTGGCCGTTTACAGCGATCTGTGATTGGCTGTGTCCAGCGGACATGGCCAACACAGATTTTCCCCGATGCGCGCTCCCGGGAGCGCGCGGGGAACTCTTAAAGGGGACGACGTCAATAGACGTAGTCCCGGAAATTGAGATCCGCGCTGTAGCCGTCATTTTACTATAGCGCGGATCTCAAGTGGTTAAAGGCGCAGTACCCCTGTAGAGGTGTATCTCTTGGAAGAACCGTATTGCATATGGATCTGAATATTGGAATCACACAAAGACTGATCTGAAGGCACTGTACCCCTGTAGGGGTGTATCTTTCTGGTGAGTGGGGAACCTTGTGGGGGAGCACGCAGTCACCTGAAGAACATATTTGCAAGCACTAAAGTCACTTTCTTTCTGCTGGATTTAAACAATCGAGGATTTTTTTGATTTTCCATTTATATTTTTTATTTTTCACGTGTGGACATTAATAGACTTTTTTGCTTTTTCCTTTTTTCTGTTTTTGTTCTCCTTAATTTTGGCTTTATTGTTATTCATCATTGTTTTGAAAAAAATAATATTTTTATTATCTTTTTAATTTTAATTCAAATTTATTTTTTATTTATTATTTCTATGCACATAATTATTTATTATTTTTTGTTTATGATATATAAGTAAGTTGGTTGATACATATCCCATGCGCACACACCCTTTTTTGTTTTGTTTTTTTGCGATTTTGCACAACTAGATATATGAGGTTTGGAGTTTTTGTTTACAAATTTTATAGCCATACTGTGTGGTTTTTCATAAGTTTGCATTTTAGCCTGATCATTTGACTGTTTGTAGTTGATTAATACAACACACAGTGGGAATTGTGGGAATTTAGCGTAACTCGCATTAAGTATCATATGTGGCACTTATCTTTGCACAAAAGCACTTTATATGGGTATTTGTAGGCCCTTTTTGCACAATTTACTGAATTTTTATTGCGATTACTCTCAACTAATATAGAAAGGTTTATGTATATTAACAATCTACTGATTTGAGGTGACACTTGGTCTGGTGGAAACAAGGGTGGTCGTCCTCTTCTTCAAAATTAGGTAGTGCCGGATACCCCACATTTTCTTGAGATTATTAACTATTTTGAAAAACCCTTGCGGGGATTTCTTGGTTGGGGGGGCTGCAACCTATATATATATATACAGTACAGACCAAAAGTTTGGACACACCTTCTCATTCAAAGAGTTTTCTTTATTTTCATGACTATGAAAATTGTAGATTCACACTGAAGGCATCAAAACTATGAATTAACACATGTGGAATTATATACTGAACAAAAAAGTGTGAAACAACTGAAAATATGTCTTATATTCTAGGTTCTTCAAAGTAGCCACCTTTTGCTTTGATTACTGCTCTGCACACTCTTGGCATTCTGTTGATGAGCTTCAAGAGGTAGTCACCTGAAATGGCTTTCCAACAGTCTTGAAGGAGTTCCCAGAGATGCTTGGCACTTGTTGGCCCTTTTGCCTTCACTCTGCGGTCCAGCTCACCCCAAACCATCTCGATTGGGTTCAGGTCCGGTAAATGTGGAGGCCAGGTCATCTGGCGCAGCACCCCATCACTCTCCTTCTTGGTCAAATAGCCCTTACACAGCCTGGAGGTGTGTTTGGGCTCATTGTCCTGTTGAAAAATAAATGATGGTCCAACTAAACGCAAACCGGATGGAATAGCATGCCGCTGCAAGATGCTGTGGTAGCCATGCTGGTTCAGTATGCCTTCACTTTTGAATAAATCCCCAACGGTGTCACCAGCAAAGCACCCCAACACCATCACACCTCCTCCATGCTTCACGGTGGGAACCAGGCATGTAGAGTCCATCCGTTCACCTCTTCTGCGTCGCACAAAGACACGGTGGTTGGAACCAAAGATCTCAAACTTGGACTCATCAGACCAAAGCACAGATTTCCACTGGTCTAATGTCCATTCTTTGTGTTCTTTAGCCCAAACAAGTCTCTTCTGCTTGTTGCCTGTCCTCAGCAGTGGTTTCCTAGCAGCTATTTTACCATGAAGGCCTGATTCACACAGTCTCCTCTTAACAGTTGTTCTAGAGATGTGTCTGCTGCTAGAACTCTGTGTGGCATTGACCTGTTCTCTAATCTGAGCTGCTGTTAACCTGCGATTTCTGAGGCTGGTGACTCGGATGAACTTATCGTCCGCAGCAGAGGTGACTCTTGGTCTTCCTTTCCTGGGGCGGTCCTCATGTGAGCCAGTTTCTTTGTAGTGCTTGATGGTTTTTGCCACTGCACTTGGGGACACTTTCAAAGTTTTCCCAATTGTTCGGACTGACTGACCTTCATTTCTTAAAGTAATGATGGCCACTCATTTTTCTTTACTTAGCTGCTTTTTTCTTGCCATAATACAAATTCTAACAGTCTATTCAGTAGGACTATCAGCTGTGTACTGTATCCACCTCCTGCACAACACAACTGATGGTCCCAACCCCATTTATAAGGCTTGAAATCCCACTTATTAAACCTGACAGGGCATACCTGTGAAGTGAAAACCATTTCGGGTGACTACCTCTTGAAGCTCATCAACAGAATGCCAAGAGTGTGCGGAGCAGTAATCAAAGCAAAAGGTGGCTACTTTGAAGAACCTAGAATATAAGACATATTTTCAGTTGTTTCACACTTTTTTGTTCAGTATATAATTCCACATGTGTTAATTCATAGTTTTGATGCCTTCAGTGTGAATCTACAATTTTCATAGTCATGAAAATAAAGAAAACTCTTTGAATGAGAAGGTGTGTCCAAACTTTTGGTCTGTACTGTATATATATATATATATATATATATATATATATATATATATATTTATTTGTTCTTTATTCTTCATATTCTTTCTGCTTCCTCTACTACATAAGCGCGGCTGTGTTCAATCTTTTTAATTTTGTAGAATTAGGTGTGTCACAGTCAAGTGCTTGTGGGCACTCTGCTAGCAGTACACCCACGTCCGATTGTAGCAGGCAAATTTCCCTGCCCCAGCTACTGGACCATAGAAAGAAGTTCACTCCCAGCCATCCACATTCCCAGCGGTTGAATGCTATCTTGGCTAAATTGTCAGCACTTCAACTGCTTCCTTTTTAGTTGGTAGACTCTGCCCCTTTCCGTGAGTTTGTGGAATGTGCGGTTTCTCAGTGGCAGGTTTTCAAACACCACTTTTTCTCACGGAAGGCGATTCTGTCTCTACCGGCATGTGGAAGACAATGTCCATGCCTCCCTGGACAGGGTGATCAGTGGTAAGGTGCATATTACCGCTGACTCATGGTCCAGCAGGCATGGACAGGGACATTACCTATCTTTTACTGTGCATTGGGGGACTCTGCTGGCAGCTGGGAAGGATGCAGGATAAGGTACAGTAGTGTTGGAGGTTGTTCCGCCACCATGCCTCCCAAATTCTACTACTGGTGATTCTGAGACACCTCTCTCCTCCACCCCCTCCTCTTCTTCTTCCTCCATGGCCTCTTTCTGTGCTTTGTCCTCCGAACCAGCAGTGCTCCATAGGCATTCAAGGGACTATGCAAGTACGCAGGAAAAAAGATGCCATGTGATGCTTGCGCTGGTGTGCTTGGGAGACAGGAGCCACACTGGGGCAGAGATTCTGTCAGCTCTGCAGGGGCAGGCTGAGAGGTGGTTGACACCACACCAGCTTAAGCCAGGAATGGTGGTTTGCGACAATGGCAACAACCTCCTCTCCGCCCTCCGACAGGGACAACTGACCCATGTGCCCTGTTTGGCTCACGTCCTTAACTTGGTGGTGCAACAGTTCTTGGGCAGGTACTCTGGCTTACAGGAGGTCGTGAGACAGGCCAGGAAGGTCTGTGTGCATTTCGGCCGGTCATATAATGCCAGTGCTTGGCTGGCTGACCTCCAAAAGGAATTTAACTTGCCCAAGAACCGCCTAATATGTGACATGCCCACCAGATGGAACTCAATGTTGGCCATGCTGCAGCGGCTGCACACACAGCAGAGGGCCATAATTGAGTACCTGTGTGACTGTGGCACCAGGACAGGGTCAGGGGAGCTTGTTTTTTTTCCTTACGCCAGTGAGCCAAGATCAGGAATGCATGCACTGTCCTGTCACCATTTGAGGAGGCCATGAGGATGGTGAGAAGTGACAGCGCATGCATCAGTGACACTGTCCCTCTTGTCCACCTGTTAGAGCACACACTGCATGGAATAATGGACAGGGCACTTGAGGCAGAACAGAGACAGGAAGAGGAGGACTTCCTTACCTCTCATGGCCCCCTCTTATTCAGACAGTGTTCCTGCTGGCCCGCCGATCACACAGGAAGAGGACGAGGAGGAGAAGAATTGTGTCAGAATGGAGGTGGAGCCTGGCACTCAGCATTAGCAGCAGTCTTTTAGGGATCATTTACAGACCCAATAAACCCGTGGACTTGTACGTGGCTGGGAGGAGGTGGCTGCGGATCATGTCATCTTTAGTGACCCAGAGGACTCTGGACCGAATGCCTCAGCTAACCTATGCTGCATGGCCATCCTGATCCTGCAAAGGCTGTGGAAGGATCCTTGTATTCATGTCATCCTTAGTGACCCAGACGACTCTGGACTGAATGCCTCAGCTAACCTACACTGCATGGCCTTCCTGATCCTGCAAAGCCTGCAGAAGGATCCTCGTATTCGTCAGATCAAGGAGAGGAATCATTGCTGGCTGGCAACCCTCCTTTATCCACGTTAAAAGGTAAGGTCTTTGGGAGGCCTTGCAGAAAGGTCTGTGCAACGTGTTCCCAGAGACTGAGAGGTTACAAATTCCTGGTCCTGGACAACGTGTTGCTGAGGCTTCAGTCAGTCACAGAAGGAGCGATGGAGAAGGTGACCGTCTGACCGATGCATTCACACAATTTTTTAGTCCGCAGCCCCAAGGTATGATTGTTTCCAGCAACCATCACCAGCGTCTGATTTCATTGGTGCAGGAATACCTAGGGGCAAGATCAGACTTGGACACCTTTCCCACCAAAAATCCTCTGGGTTACTGGGTCTTGAGGCTGAATCACTGGCCAGAGCTTGCACAGTATGCAATTGAGCTACTGGCCTGTCCTGCATCCAGCATTCTTTCAGAATGCACATTCAGTGCTACTGGAGGCTTTGTAACTGATCACAGGGTGCGCCTGTCCACCGACTCGGTTGATCGACTGACCTTCATAAAAATTAATCAGTCTTGGATCACCGCCAGCTACCAAGCACCTGATGCTGATGTAACCGAATATATATTTTTTTGAAAAGTCAGATCCCTTCAAGACTGCCTATGCTGATGCTGAGTGACTATCCTGTTATGCTGAGTGACTATCCTCTTCCTTCTCAATGATCATGCTGATAGCTTGTAAGAACATTTCTGGTTCTGGGCGCCGCAACACCAGTGGCTAAGGCCCAATTTTTCAGCCCCTGTTAAACAGGGGCGTGCAATTACAATTTTTGAGGCAATATTTTGCAGGAGGGTTCGTTGCTGCACTCAACTACAATATCTGTGAGTGGTTGCAGTGTTGTGGCACCAGCACCAGTGCCTAAGGCCCAATTTTTCAGCCCCTGTTTAACAGGGGCATGTAATTACAATTTTTGATGCAATACTTTAGAGCAGGGCTCATTCATGCACTCCAACTAGAGTTTCTGTGAGGTGTTGCAGTGTTGTGGCACCAGTGCCTAAAGCCCAATTTTTATGCCCCTCTTCAACATGTAATTACAATTCCTGATCTAATATTTCACAGCAGGGCCCATTCCTGCACCCACCAAGAGTAACTGTGAGGGCTTACAGTGTTGTGGCAACACCACCACCACCACCAAAGGCCCAATGTTTCTACCACTGTTCAGCAATGGCATGTAATTACAATTCTTGATATAATATTTCACATCAGGGTGTTCCAGCGCTCACCAAAAGTAACTGTGAGGGCTTACAGTGTTGTGGCAACACCAACACCTTAGGCCCAAATTTCTGCAGAGCATATAGGGCAGGCCCCTACTTTCAAACAATGGAATAGAGAAAGAGACAGCGCCCTCTAAGTGCAGCAATAAAGTTGCTAAAATTTATTAAAAATGGTTAAAAAACACTCACATTAAATTAGTGGTGTACAGGCACATCAGGGATGTAATGTTTCATCCGTATGTCCACGGGGGCGACTCGCAGGGCTGTAAGGCAGGGTTTCAGGCATCTGACTTCATGACCGATGGTTGGTGTTCTGGTCTATTCCTTGTATTTCCTCGGAATGGTCAGAGCAGACAGGGTAGTGCTGGTAGCTGTAGTGCCTTTAGTCCGATGTTCACGGAGTCGGTGTCCTCAGGAGACGGGCTGGGCAAAGCGGCGCTTCGGAGCATGCGTGCTCCTTCTTCAGGCTTTAGGTGATGTGTGTGTGGTGGAGGCCAATTTGAAGAACAAGTGGGAGGGGCAATGAAGGGGCGGGTAGTAACAGAGCTAATATATACATATATAATAAGTCTGATCGTACAGAGAAATAGTGTAAGTAACAGTGTGATGACAGTTTACTTTATGATTTGTACCCTGCACGCTCCTGCAGAGCGTGCAGGGAGGTAGGTCAGACACGCCGAGATGCGGCATGTCTATAGCAGAGGCGCGCCGAATGAAGGGGGGTTGTCATGGTGACGCGTTGTGCGCACCGGCTGGCGGGGATTCCCTGTGCGGCGTGCGCGTCAGAGGGTGACGTGGGAGAGAGGGGAGAGGGTTGTCATGGGAGCGGAGCATGCGCGGTAGCGGGAAAAACTCGTGAGACTAACAGAGAGGGGACGGAGAAAAGTCCGTTCGTGCGGGACATGCGCAGTAGCGGCGGGAGAGATGGAAGATATGACAGAGAAGAGAAAAATAGAGAAAGAGAAGAAGAAGAAGAAGAAGAAGAAGAAGAAGAAGAAGAAGAAGAAGAAGAAGAAGGAATAAATAAAAAATAAAAGATGAACCGAACTGAAAGGAAAGATGAAAAAGTAAAAAATAAGATGAAAAAGTAAAAAATAATGAGGAATTAAATAATAAGAAAAATGATAATGGAAAAAAAAAAAAAAAAAAAAAAAAAAAAATTAAAACGCGTGAAAATATATAAAAGTATGTCAACATAATAAGTAATAAAGTATCATAGATAATAAAATATAATATATAAAATCTAATGAGATAAGGATGAAACAATGAAAAATAAGAGATGGGGGGAAGGGAAGGAAATTAGGGACATGAGGTATCGGGGTGAGAGTGCGTATGTGACGCCATAGAGAAGTGGGAAGAGATATCAATATGATGGACCTTAAAGGGATACTGCTCAGGGAAAAGAGAGCACCTTATAACAACACCTTATAAAGATACACTCGACCTCGTAAAATTACAAAGGTAAGACTCCATATTAGTATAAACATAGGCATAGCGGGATAATGAGTATTATGTACAAATATATAAAATATATGTTCATATAAGAAATATAGAGAGAATTTGAGGAACAAATAAAAGAATAAAAATAATAATAAAAATGACACATATATATGTATAATGAAAACATATAAAAAGAAGATGCATATAAAAACAAAGGTGCATATAAAAAAGAGGAAGGCAATGAATATAGTAATTGGTAAGGTACATGATTTTCATAGGAGGATGTTGATTTCAATTCCTTCGTTAAGCCCCCCAGGGGTTAATGTGTCTAATTTATAAATCCAAAAATTTTCTCTTTCGCATAAGCGTTTATATCGTTCAGCGGTTGGAAATGATGAGGGAATAGATTCTATTACCCAAACCCGTAGACCCATGGTAGATTGCTCATGATATTCTTTGAAGTGTCTGGGGACACTATGTTTGTCTTTTCCTTTCTCAATTAAGTTGCGATGTTCACCGAATCTTCTCCGGAGTGCACGTATAGTGCGGCCTACGTATAGTAGGCCGCAGGGACAGGTGAGGCAATATATTACGTACTCAGAACCACAATTGAAGAAGTCGGGGATGGGGTATTGTTTCCCTTTATGAACAAAGTGTTTTTGTTTATGGTTGACGTGTGCACAGGTAAGGCATAAGGGTTTTTTACATTGGTACATCCCTTTTATATCGAGGAAGGTCGTAAGGGTGTTAGCTGGGGGACCGGGATTTCTTATTTTACTGGGTGCTATTTGCGATTTGATGTTTTTGGCCCGTCTGTAGGTGATGATTGGTTTTTCACTTAAACTGTGTTTGAGATGGGGGTCTTCGTGTAGGATGGACCAATGTCTTTTGATGATTTTTTCCATGGTCTTAAATCTGTTATGGAATTTGGTGACGAATCTTGTTGACTGAACCCTACTTTCAAACATCCAACTTACAAATGTCTCCTACTTGCAAACAGAAGGAGACAACAGGAAGTGAGATGAAATCTACCCCTAGGAAGAGAAATTCTCTCCTCTAACAGTTGATATGGGAAAAACGTGTCTCCTCTCCACTGATGCTTTATCACCAATCCTTGTTTCACTAAAAACCTCAAATTTTCAAAAAACATTTTTCATTGGGACAGAAAGTGAGGTGAAATCTACTGAAGAGGCGCACAGACAGCAAAAAAATGTTACAGGGGTGATAACCCTTCCATATGTTTTCCAAAAAGCTTAAAAATAGATTTTTGACTGGAGCTACACTTTAAAAATGTAACAGTTCAAAATTACAAACAGATACTACTTAATAACAAACCTACAGTCCCAGTCTTGTTTGTACCACCTGTATACTGCTGTTCAGAGTATATAGGACCTGGGGGCTCCATGCCTTTCCATTTTTAATTTGGGTGAAGGGTTCCCCTTAATATCCATACAAGACCCAAAGGGCCTGGTAATGGACTGGGGGGTACCCATGCCCTTTGTCTCACTGATTTTCATCCACATTGCCGGGATCAGACATTACATTAAAGCCGCAAGCAGTTTTAAATGACTTGTATTCCTTTAATAAAGTCATTCTGTGCAGGGAGTGTTCTAAGCATGGGAAACACGCGCCACTACAGGCATACTATAGACACCCCTCAGGCACTGTATGTAAAGGAATATTTTACTTTTTTTTCACTTTAAGCATCATTAAAATCACTGCTCCCGAAAAAACTGCAGTTTTTAAAACTTTTTTTTGCATTGATACATGTCCCCTGGGGCAGGACCCGGGTCCCCAAACCCTTTTTAGGACAATAACTTACATATTACTTTGCCACCAACTTAACCTACAGCTCTAAAAGCAGCCTATGGCTGTTCAAAGTCTTTGCCCAGTCCATTACCTGTATCCTATTACACCAAGCCCAGTGCCAGAAGGCCATTCATTATCTGGTGGGCTTTCTGCTCATCAAACCACCCAGCATGCCCCCAACTATGAGTGGTTGGCAATCTCAACGTGCCCATTGCCAAACATAAAGTGGAATGGCACATCTATGTTCATCCCATCAGCATCAGCTCTGTCACCTCAGATAGTTACGGATTCCGCAGTCTCCACCGTTTCACTGCAATTTTTGTCCATCACTGGTTTGCAGGGCCTTGGCCTCAAGAGATTCTTCTAATTCCCGTTTTTACTCATTTTCATCATCACTGTTCGAACTATATCCCATTGTGGCAGCGGCTCAGGTCCGGGGCCATACCTGGACAGGACAAACGGTGGTCTTCACAACAGACAACCTGGCTATGGCCAAGATTATAAATAAGGCTAGGTCCAAGTTGCTCCCCATCATGTCCTTCCTATGCAGGCTGGTGCAGTTGTCCCTGCAGCACCAATTAAATTTTCACTGCATATATATTCCAGGCAAGTGCAACGTCGCAGCAGACGCACTGTCCCATTTCAACTACATTTCATTTTTCCAGCAGAAACCCGTAGTCGACCCAACGACTACTTCTATCCCACCTTGGTCACAGCTGACAATGGATTAAAGCCACTCCTTCTCAACGCGACCCAGCTCATTAATCAGTCGTTGTCCTGCAACACACTGAAGGCCTATTGCACTGCTTGGAATGCCTACTGCAGGTTTCTAGCTTCATGCCCCGGAGCAGTGACAGGTGACATTAAGAACGTCCTAGCCTTCATATAGTATTGCCACATGCAGCTGGTTCTGTCTCATAACACCTTCAGGCTATACTTAGCCTATATCCAGCATTTCTTGTCCTTACAGGACCCTGGAAAACCATTCTTATTCGCAGCCCATACACTCAAATCCATCCTACATGGCATACAGAAACAGCAGCCTGTAGCCAACTGCAAACGCTTACCCATCACAAGTGCCATCTCTAGGGACATGTTGACCATCCTTTCTCGTTCCCCATTTGGGCTTCTACCCAGCATGATAATCTTAGTAGCCATCTGCCTGGCCTTCTATGGCTTTCTTCAGCCTAGCGAGTTTACCTCTAGCAGCACCAGCAGCCAGATACTGTGCAGACACCACCTGGCTCAATTTCAAGATCATAGTCTCCAAAACCCAACAAGCCAGCCCCAGGATCTAAGTCAAGTTCTTTCAAACCAACAACGTCTGGTTCCCAGTAGCAATACTTGACTGATTACTATCTCAACTACCTAGACAGTCGAACTCTAGCCCGTTACTGCCTTTTCCAACCAGCCTTTTCAGTGGCAGCTAATTCATCAGGCATGTCAGAATCCTACTGTTTAACCTAGGACTTTACTCAGGTCGATACTCTGGACACTCCTTCAGGATCAGGGCAACCTTGGCCGCATCTCAGCATTGTATACTAGACCATATCAAATATTCCTGCTTTGCTCACTATATTCCGAACCCTCAGGAAAAATGGCACAAACCTTTGCCAAACTCACTCAATAAATGTCACAAGACCAATAAAAGAGTTACTTCCCAGTCTGAGTTTTTTGCCCCCTTTCTTGGCATACCGACCAGCCGACCAAGGCACACCTCAACTCAATGTTATGTTGTAAATCTTATGTGTGTTTATGTGGGTCATATCTGTCCCGGTTCGCTTCGACCATAAATATATATATATGTGGTAATATAATAGAGGGCGCTATTGTTAATTAACAATATATCTATATATCTTTGTATTACCTTAACCACCTCAATACAGTGCAGTTACACCCCCTTCCTGACCAGACCAATTTTCAGCTTTCAGCGCTCTCACAGTTTGAATGACAATTACTCAGTCATCCAACACTGTATCCATATGAAACTTGCGTCCTTTTTTCCACACAAATAGAGCTTTCTTTTAGTGGTATTTAATCACTAGTGGGTTTTTTATTTTTTGTGCTATAAATAAAATAATACATACATTTTGTGAAAAAAATGCCCTTTTCTTGTCATAAATTTTTGCTAATTAGTAATTTTTCTTCATAAATTTTGGCCAAAATTTATACTGTTACATATCTTTGGTAAAAATAACCCACATTAGTATATATGATTTGGTCTTTGTGAAAGTTATAGAGTCTACAAACTATGGTGCCAATCACTGAAAATTGATCACTTCTGATCAGGCCTTCAGTACATCAGGTGTACCTCATTTCTTGAGGCACTAACACGTCAGGAAAGTACAAATACCCCCCAAATTACCCCTTTTTAGAAAGTAGACATTCCAAGGTATTAAGTAAGTAGCATGGTAAGTTTTTTTAAGTTGTAATTTTTTCCCACAATTCTTTGCAAAATTAAGATTTTTTTTATTATTTTTTTTTACAAAATTGTCATATTATCAGGTTATTTCTCACACACAGCATATGCATACAAAAAATTACACCCCAACATACATTATGCTAGTGAAGAGAACGAGAGGTACTGGGCAGGATTATTGCGGTGCTATAGAAATCGAAAAACTATATAATATAAAAATGGAAAAAAGTTTTATTTAATATGATGATAAAAAAGTGAAGATAAATTCGAGATTTTGAAAACACAGATAACAATATCAGTACAATAATTAAGAGTACAAATAACCACAATCCGTCAATTAGTTCAAATCGAAAACTTCTTGGCTATTCTGATGGAATCCCGACATGTTTCGCCTACACATAGGCTTCTTCAGGGGAGCCAGTGAATTGACATAGATTAGTGTATAAAACAAGAAAAGAGATTCACTGTGAAAGAAATACAACAAATTTAGTAAATTAGGTCATAACAATACATTATGCTACTCTTCCCGAGTACGGCGATACCACATGTGTGAGACTTTTACACAGCCTGGCCACATACAGAGCACCAACATTGATGTAGTACCTTCAGACGTTTTACGAGCAAAAATTACGCATCTCATTTCTCATCCACCTATTACACTTTTGAAGGCCCTGGAGTACCAGGACAATGGAATTTCCCATAAAATGACCCCATTTTGGAAAGCAAACACCCCAACGTGAGGCATAATGAGTCTTTTGAATGGTTAATTTTTTTCCAGAAGTTTTTGGAATATGTGGAAAAAAATTAAAACACATTTTTTTTTTTACACAAAATTGTCAATTTATAAGATATTTCTAACACATAGCATGTATATAGCAAAAATGACACCCCAAAATACATTCTGCTACTCCCCCCGAGTATGCCGATACCACATGTGTAGGACTTTTACACAGCCTGGCCACATAGAGAGGCCGAACATTGAAGTAGTACGTTCAGGCGTTCTAGGAGCATAAATGACACATCTCATTTCATTCCTACCTATCACACTTTTGAAGGTCCTGGACCACCAGGACAGTGAAATTACCCACAAAATGACCCCATTTTGGAAAGCAAACACCCCAACGTATATTCTATGAGACATGGTCTGCAAATAGGTACTCGGGTACTCTGATGGGCTGGGACAGGTACTCGGGTACTCTGATGGCCTGGTGACAGGTACTCGGATACTCTGATGGCCTGGTGACAGGTACTCGGGTACTCTGATGGCCTGGTGACAGGTACTCGGGTACTCTAATGGCCTGGTGACAGGTACTCTGATGGCTTGGTGACTGGTATTTGGGTACTCTGAAGGGCGGTGACAGGTACTCATATGGACTGTGACAGGTACTCGGGTACTCAGATGAACTGTGACAGGTACTCGGGTACTCAGATGGACTGTGACAGGTACTCGGGTATTTAGATGAACCGTGACAGGTACTCTGGTAATTTGATGGGCTGTGACAGCTACTCGGGTACTTGGATGAACCGTGACAGGTACTCGGGTACTCTGATGGACTGTGACAGGTACTCAGGTACTGTGATGGACCGTGACAGGTACTCGGGTACTCTGATGGGCCGTGCCAGGTACTCGGGTACTCTGATGGGCCGTGACAGGTACTCGGGTACTCTGATGGGCCGTGACAGGTACTCGAGTACTCTGATGTGCCGTGACAGGTACTCGGGTACTCGGATGAACCGTGACAGGTACTCGGGTACTCTGATGGACCGTGACAGGTACTCGGGTACTCTGATGGATCGTGACAGGTACTCGGGTACTCAGATGGGCTGTGACAGGTACTCGGGTACTCGGATGAACCGTGACAGGTACTCGGGTACTCTGATGGACCGTGACAGGTACTCGGGTACTCTGATGGACCGTGACAGGTACTCGGGTACTCTGATGGGCCGTGACAGGTACTCGGGTACTCTGATGGGCCGTGACAGGTACTCGGGTACTCTGATGGGCCGTGACAGGTACTCGAATACTTTGATGTGCCGTGACAGGTACTCGGGTACTCTGATGGACCGTGACAGGTACTCGGGTACTCTGATGGACCGTGACAGGTACTCGGGTACTCTGATGGGCCGTGACAGGTACTCAGGTACTCTGATGGGCTGGGACTGGTACTCGGGTACTCTAATGGACCGTGAAATATACTCGGGTACCCTGATGGACTGTGACAGATACTCGGTACTCTGATGGACTGTGACAGGTACTCGGGTACCCTGATGTACCATGACAGGTACTCGGGTACCCTGATGGACCAATTTATACTACTGATGCCCCCCATATGGTTGTCTAACATGTTTATGCCAACAAACATATTCATACGTGTTCGTATGGTTATTATTAGAGGAGCACTGTCGCCCATAATCTTTAAGCAGTTGAAGATTTATATATATATATATATATATATATATATATATATATATATATATATATATATATATATATATATATATATATATAAATCTAGGACTAGGTAATTATCAGGTTATTGTCCTGTGGCTATTTGACAGATGTTCTTACTGTTAATAAATATGCTTTGCATTGATTCTTGTTCATAAGTGGAAAAATATACCATTAGGGTTCATTTATCATCATCTCTCAGCTGAAAAGTGAGCACTAAAATAAAGAACAAAGATGGTCCATTGAATTCAATGTATTAATAGAAAAGCCTGCTTCAATCGTAGAACACATTTTTATCTTAATTTTAATTACATCCAGCTAATAGATCATTTTGAATATTTACAGATTAAAGCTAAGTACACAGGCGAAACTTAGATATATATTTTTGGAGGGAAAACAGTTGTATACAGTTTATCTATTTGGCAAACAGACTGTGCACTTTGCAGAAAGACAACAGGAGTGTATTCCTGAAGACCATGCTGTAGAATGTCCTGTCTATCTCTCTCTCTTCCTGCAACACCAACCACATTCAAACTTCCATGACAAGTTCAAATCTGAAGGGTGACTTTAAGGAATGTTTCACTTATAAAATAATATGCATACCCTAAAAAAAAAATCTCTGTGTCAGTGAAAAAAAATAAACTAAAATAACATTTAACTGAACTTCTCTTTTTCATTGTCATTTGCTTGGCAAATATAGCAGTAAATATGGGTTGAAATTATCTACAGAGAAGAATGTCATAAGACAGACTTTTCCACTATAATTTATATCCATGTACATGAGTACCAGAGACATATATTGAGGAGAAAATCCACTTAGAGCCATTTCAGTCAAGAAAAACAAAGAACTTATTTTGAATGTATTAAAAGGTGTCATTACATTTTATGTTTGTCTAGGTAAGCATGCACTTAAAATATTAAATGGTTGTATCCAAGGGCAGTAAAATAATTAACTTGTTCTTGACCTAACCACTTCCAATGAAAAATGTGTAAATGCGCTTGCTGCAGAACATGAACATTAGATACATGAAACATTTCGTCCATACCCAAACATCCCATAGTGGACTATAGATATGTGCAGAGGGATTATCATGCAAGTGCAAACATAATTGAACAAACAGAATAAAGAACATCTTTAAAACTAAGTTTATTATTTCACTGTTTTAAAATAATGTTAATTTATTTCACTGCATTAAAATATTATAATGGTGCATAAAAGTACACAAAGAGAGAATTTATTAAACCTGGAGCAGCTGATCATGAGAACCAGCTTCTATTTTTTACTTTCAAACTTAAGTGATTAATCTTAAAATAGAAGCGGATTAGTTGCTCCGGAAACAGTTTGTTCCAGTTTTGATAAATTCCACTCAGTTTATCATGTTCATACTGTATGCACATATCTTCACATCTTAGTATTATAGACTCTTTCTCCAATGGTCTTCTTTTGAATTTGGAAATGCTTTAATATGGTATTAACCACTTGCATACTGAGCACTTTTACCCCCTTGCTGACCTGGTCAATATTCAGCTTTCAGCGCTGTCACACTTTGAATGGCAACAGTCATGCAACACTTTACCTGTATGACATTTTTATCATTTATTTTACACAAATATAGATTTCTTGCGGTGGTATTTAATCATCACTGGGGTTTTTTTTTTTTTTTTGCTAAACAAATGAAAATAATTTGTAATAACATTTTGCAAACAGGTATTTTTTCTCCTTCACTGATGGGCACTGATGATGTGGCACTGATGAGGCAGAATTTATGGGCACTGATAGGTGGCACTGATGGGCACTGATAGGTGGAATTGCTGGGCACTCATGATGCGACACTGGTGGGCACTGATAAGAAGGCACTGATGGGCTCTAATAAGCGGCACGGATGAGCACTGATAGGTAGTACTGATGGGCACTGAGAGGTGGCTCGGATAGGCAGCACTGATAGGTGGCACTAATAGGCACTGATAGGTGGCACTGATGGGCACTGATAGGTGGCACTGACAAGCACTGATTGGCAGAACTGGTAGGTACTGATTGGCAGCACTGGTAGAAAAGCATTGGTAATCAGGGCACTGATAATCAGTGCAGATGTCCCTTTAACATAAGCTGGTAATTTTCTTTCTTTTTATCGCAAGGTAAAGGTGTCACGTACCTAGTAGGCGAGCCCGGAATGCAGGAAGCGGCCCCTCGTTGCCCCTGGCTAAAGAACCCCTGGAGATGGTAACAGAAGCTCAACAGTTCAGGGGGCACAAGTGCCTGGCGGGTAGATGCTGGTCCGGATGGGCAGCAGGACACCAACAGCGAGCAGATGAAGCTGAAGACAAGAGACTGGTGTAGGCAGGCACAAGTGGTAGACTGGCTGGCAGACGGACGTCAGCGGGTACAGCAGTCACAGGATATCCAACCAGGTAGGTAGGAACAGCAGAGTCGGGTACAGGCCGGGTCAGCAGGTAGCGGTCAACGTGGTACAAGAGGGATGAGGCAGAGGCGTAGTCAGACAAGCAGGAGGTCGTAGGCAGGCAGCAACGGATCAGGGTCAAGGTCAAGCCGGGTAACAGGAACTAAGGTAGCAGATACAGGTATAGGGTAGTAGGATCTCCGAACGCGCTGTAGACTGGTCAGCACGAGTGGAAGGGAGCAAGTGCCTTAAGAAGATTGTAGGGCGCCAAACGGTCGCACGACGAGTCAGCGTGCGCGAGTGGACGTGCGCCCGTTCATGCCCCCACGTGCACGCGTGCGTTCGTTCAAGGCGACGCGAGTGCGTCCGATCGCTCTAGCGCGCGTTAACGGAGCACGACGGGTCCTTGACAACAAACTTCTGTGGGTAAGTCTCTCGTGCGCAAACGAGACGCCAGGACGATCGTGACACTGCCCCCCCCCCCCAAAGGGCAGTCTCCGGATGCCCAACTGAGCCATCTTACTCGGATGGGAGTTCTTAAAAGCACGGATGAGTCTTTTAGCGTGAATATTAGATTCTGGCTCCCAAGAATTCTCCTCCGGGCCGTACCCCTTCCACTTGACCAGAAATTGGGTCTGGTTTCGCCTTTTCCTGCAATCCAGTATGGATTCGATCTCAAATTCAATTTCTCCATTGATCATCACGGGTTCTGGAGGGCCGGTCATCCTGTCAACGAAGGGGTCCGGGACTGCGGGTTTGAGTAGTGACACGTGAAAGACTGGATGGATCCGGAAGGACTCGGGAAGCTTAAGTTCGAAAGCCACGTTATTCAGTTTCCTTTTGATCGGAAAGGGGCCCACAAATTTCGGACCCAACTTCTTAGAGGGGCAGGACAATCTGAGGTTCAAGGTAGACAACCAGACCTGGTCCCCAATCTTGAGATCCAGCTCCCCCCTCCTTTTCCTGTCAAAAACTTCCTTGTTGTGCTCTTGGGACTTGGTCAGGGTCTCTTGTAGAAGCTTGTTGTTTGATTCAAGGAAGTTAAGATGATCCTGTACTGCTGGTACCGAACATTCAGGGAAGGTGCCAGGCAAGAACACTGGGTGGAAGCCGAAGTTCGCGTAGAAGGGGGACTGTTTGGTGGCAGAGTGGACCGTGTTGTTGTAGGCGAATTCGGCCATAGGCAGGAGAGAGGCCCAGTCATCCTGGGAGAAGGAGGAGAAACAATGGAGGTACTGCTCCAGGGTCTGGTTCGTCCTCTCAGTCTGGCCGTTGGTCTGTGGATGGTAGGCTGAGGACAGACAAAGATCGATCTTTAAGGCTCCGCAGAGCGCTCTCCAAAATCTCGAGGTGAATTGCACCCCCCTGTCTGATGTGATGTTAACGGGAATGCCGTGGAGTCTTACGATTTCTTTGATAAAGGTGTTGGCTGTCTCTGTAGCTGAGGGAGTGCCCTTCATGGGCAGGAAGTGATGCCACAAAAGGTCATCGCAGGACAACGGGATACCGGGTGGAGGTGTTAGGCCTACGGAAGCCTGCTTAATTTGGGATAGCACATCCCCCTGGAGCAGAAGGAAGTTCCCCGTAGAGAGGATAGTATCTGTGGATGGCGAGCTCTCCGATTGGTTGTACATGCGGGAGAGAGCATCTGGTTTGGTATTCTTGCATCCGGGACGGTAGGTAATGTGAAATGAAAATCTGGAGAAGAAGAGTGCCCACCTGGCTTGACGGGGTCTCAATCTCTTTGCGGTTTTCAGGTACTCCAAATTTTTGTGGTCCGTATAGACCAGGATCGGGTGGGTGGCTCCCTCCAGCAGGTAGCGCCACTCTTCGAGTGCGGATTTTATCGCCAGTAACTCACAATCCCCGACGTCGTAGTTTCTCTCCGCCTCCGACAACTTACGGGAAAAAAGGCAACTGGGTGGAGTAAAGACTTGGCCCCCTGCCTCTGGGAAAGTATCGCTCCTACTGCAATCTCCGAAGCGTCGACCTCGAGGATGTATGGTAGAGCAGGATTGGGATGTTTCAGGACAGAAGCGGATATAAACAAATCTTTTAAGGTTTTGAAGGCCTCTTGTGCTTCGGGAGTCCAATGAAACTTCCGAGACTGCTTCGTTAGTCCGGTGATGGGGGCGATAATTGCAGAGAAGCCCTTAATGAACTTGCGGTAGAAGTTTGCAAACCCCACAAATCGCTGAACTCCTTTCTTATCGGAGGGGGCAGGCCAGTCCTGAATTGCGGAGATTTTCTGGGGATCCATCTCAATTCCCTTTACCGAGATAATCAGGCCGAGGAACTGGATGCTCGATTGTTCAAAAACACATTTCTCGGGCTTAGCGTATAGACCGTGAAGACGGAGACGGGTCAGGACCTTTTTAACGTGTACCCGGTGATCTGTTAGAGAGGGGGAGAAAATCAGAATGTCATCAAGGTAGACAATTACAAACAGGTCAAGGTAATCTCTAAAAATGTAATTGACAAAGTGCTGGAACGTGGCAGGAGCGTTACACAGCCCGAACGGCATCACTCGGTATTCAAAGTGCCCGAAACGGGTACGAAAGGCAGTCTTCCACTCGTCCCCTTTCCTAATGCGGACGAGGTTGTAAGCCCCCCGAAGATCCAGCTTAGAGAATATTTTAGCGGAACCTAGTCTCTGAAACAGTTCGGGAACCAATGGCAAAGGGTAGCGGTTCTTGATCGTGATTTTGTTCAATGCCCGATAGTCCACACATGGGCGTAGAGAGTGGTCTTTTTTTCCACAAAGAAAATCCCCGCACCAGCTGGGGAAGTAGAGGGTCGGATAAATCCCTTTTCAAGATTTTCATCCAAGTAGGTTTTCAGAGTGCTAAGTTCAGATTCAGACAGAGGGAAAATTCTTCCAAAGGGAATCTCGGCCCCCGGGAGTAGTTCGATAGGGCAGTCATAGGTCCTATGAGGTGGTAGGGTTTCAGCCCCTTTTTTACTGAACACGTCTAGGAAGTCGTGGTATTCTCTAGGCACAGCTTGCCGGGTGTCATCATCTGCTTCCAAACAGAGGAGGGCCGGAGAGTCCACGTTAATTGCTGGATAGCAATGCTGGAGGCAGTAGTCCGAAGGGAATTCAATCTTTCCGGTGGCCCAGTTGATACGTGGATTATGTGCCTTCAACCAAGGCATGCCTAGAATGATGGGGAACAGGGGAGATTTGATGACGTCTAGGCACAGGAATTCTTGGTGAGTCCCGGCGATGACAGCAGAGAGGGGACTAGTCTCCTGAGTCACCGGTCCTGATTCTAGAGCGGACCCATCGGCCAGGTATACCGAGAGTCCCTTCTCTCTCGGTCTAAGGGGAATCTTGTTCTTCAGGGCAAAGGATACGTCCATAAACCCACTGCATGCCCCCGAATCAATAACTGCGTGGGTTGAAATAGTCCTTCCTGGAAGCTGCAAAAGAACAGGAACAGCCAGGTGAGAGGAGTTTTCAGACAGCACTGACGAAGGAACAGGTGGAACAGGTAGGCACTTACGTATCTTGGCTGGGCAGGAGCGAACAAAGTGTCCTGATTCTCCACAGTACATACAGAGGTTGTTGACCCGGCGTCGTTGGCGTTCCTCTGGGGTCAGTGATGGACGGAGTAGCCCTAACTGCATCGGTTCTGGGGGATACAGCATGGCTGTGGCAGGAACTGAAGGAGCTGGGTGAGCGGAACTAGGTACCCGTGGCAACATCCAGACAGGGCGTGCGGCTGAAGAGGAACGTTCTTGGCGGCGTTCCCTCAAGTGCCTATCAATCTGAACGGAAATGTCTATCAGGGCCTCCAGGGTTTCGGGGATGCCAACACGTGCCAACTCATCCTTCAAAGGCTCGGACAGGCCCATGCGGAACTGATATCGCAGGGCGGCGTTATTCCAGTCCGTGTCAGCGCTCCATCGACGGAACTCCGACATGTAGTCCTCCACAGGCCTGCGACCTTGCTGCAAAACGTGTAGGGCTGCCTCTGCAGTTGCTGCAAGTTGGGGATCCTCATAGAGTCTTGACATTGCCATAAAAAAGGTGTCTAAGGTGTCTAAGGATGGATCCTTGCGTTCCAGTAGGCGATGTGCCCAGGCTTGGGGTTCGCTCGTTAGGAGGGAGATAACGAACCCCACCTTGGTCGCCTCGAGGGAGAAGGTCCTCGGTTGCAGGGCGAAGTAGAGCTCACAAGAGTTACGGAAGGCTCTAAACTTGTTCCGGTCACCAGTGAACCGCTCGGGGGTTGGTACTCTGGGCTCAGGTGGCATCATCACCACTGAAGGCGGGGTGTGGCCCCCTGGAACAACGGGCGGAGAAGCAGATAGTGCTTGGACTTGCTCTTCCAGTCTGCCGTAGCCTTCCTGTAGGCTCTTTACTGCCTGGGTAAGGCCGGCCAAATGGCGGCACAGTTCGTCCATGGGGGAGGCTCCCTGCGCAGGCTCGGACATGGCTGACCAGTACTGTCACGTACCTAGTAGGCGAGCCCGGAATGCAGGAAGCGGCCCCTCGTAGCCCCTGGCTAAAGAACCCCTGGAGATGGTAACAGAAGCTCAACAGTTCAGGGGGCACAAGTGCCTGGCGGGTAGATGCTGGTCCGGATGGGCAGCAGGACACCAACAGCGAGCAGATGAAGCTGAAGACAAGAGACTGGTGTAGGCAGGCACAAGTGGTAGACTGGCTGGCAGACGGACGTCAGCGGGTACAGCAGTCACAGGATATCCAACCAGGTAGGTAGGAACAGCAGAGTCGGGTACAGGCCGGGTCAGCAGGTAGCGGTCAACGTGGTACAAGCGGGATGAGGCAGAGGCGTAGTCAGACAAGCAGGAGGTCGTAGGCAGGCAGCAACGGATCAGGGTCAAGGTCAAGCCGGGTAACAGGAACTAAGGTAGCAGATACAGGTATAGGGTAGTAGGATCTCCGAACGCGCTGTAGACTGGTCAGCACGAGTGGAAGGGAGCAAGTGCCTTAAGAAGACTGTAGGGCGCCAAACGGTCGCACGACGAGTCAGCGTGCGCGAGTGGACGTGCGCCCGTTCATGCCCCCACGTGCACGCGTGCGTTCGTTCAAGGCGACGCGAGTGCGTCCGATCGCTCTAGCGCGCGTTAACGGAGCACGACGGGTCCTTGACAACAAACTTCTGTGGGTAAGTCTCTCGTGCGCAAACGAGACGCCAGGACGATCGTGACAAAAGGGCTGCTGTGATTGGCCATTTACCTCGATCTGTGATCAGCTGAGTCTGAAGGATTTGGTGATCACAGGGGTGCACGGACAGTGCGATAATGGGAGGACGTCCATGGATGCCCTCCCAGCAAACCACGCTGCTGTAGATGTCTTTCCACTATAGTGTGGACAGGAAGTAGTTAAAGTCTTGATTTTTATTTATTTTTTTCTAATGCTTAGTTAAAGATTTATTATGGATGCTGCCTTAAAATGCAGTTCTAATTTCCTTGCCATTCTACAGTCCTCTTTGTGCTGGATCCAATTTCCTGTCTCAGAGTCGCTCCTTTCCTTGCAGGGTTCCATGGAGCCACTCTTTGATGTGTGCTCCTGGGATCTAAATACAGGGTAACCGGATTGTCCTGTCTGTGGCACCATGCACAGGCAGCTCAAGAGGAGAAACACACAAGACATGACCTCTGCTCTTACTCCAGAGGAAAAATGATTGACAAGCCACCAGTGTGAACGTTGCAGTCTCTAGTGTGAAAGCCCGAGGTCTTTCACACTGGAACGGTGCGCTTGCAGGACGTTAAAAAAACTCCTGCAAGCAGCATCTTTTGAGCGGTGAAGGAAAGGTGTATACACCGCCCCTTCACCGCTCCTGCCCATTGAAATCAATGGGGCAGCATGGCAATACTGCAGGGCAAAGCGCCGCTGTAGCAGCACTTTGCGGGGGGTTTTAAGCCTTTTTCAACCACTAGCGGGGGTTAAAACATCCCACTAGTGGCCAAATAGCACCGCTAAAATGACGGTAAAGCGGCGTTAAAATAGTTCAGTTTTACTGCTGACGCCGCTCCCGCCCCAGTTTGAAAGGGGCCTAAATGAACATATATTGTGTATGTAGACCTTGCTGCATGTATGTGGTTAGGTGCAGCAGCATAATCATGTCAGGCATTTTTTCATGAACAGGAGGCATACATGCACAACAGTGCAATGAATGATGGGACATACAGACCTAAGAGTTGTACTTGCCAATGCCATGAGTGCATGCTTCCCCATCTAGAAATTCAGGAAAATAGTACAAAGAAACTTGCAGGATGCTGTGCAAATGTTGTGTTGTATTGTGTAAAGTAAATTTTTTATTAAAAAAGAAGAAGCTTTAAAAAGGAAGTAAATTTCCCTGATGTTTTTACCCATAGGTAAGCCTATACTAATGCCGCGTACACACGGTCAAACTGTATGACGTACTTAGTCTGGCGGAAAAGTACGCCAGACTGTCCGTCGGAATTTCCGAACGGGCTACTTGCCCACACACGGCACTTTTTGAGCGGAATAATACGGCGTACTAAGTCTGCCGTACTATCCGCCCTACTTTTGAAATGAACGGACTCGCCCACACACGCGGAGGAAAGTCCGCTCATTTCGAACGTGTCTCCAGGTAGGCGGGGCCCGCGAGGGAGATGTCGCTGGCCCTGCCGCCTGGTATGAACTTAAAGGGGAACCCCAACGCCGAAAAAAATCGGCGTGGGGGTCCCCCCCAAGTCCACAACAGACCCTTGTCCGAGCACGCTACCCGGCCGGCCAGGAAAGGGGGGCGAGCGAGCGCCCCCCCCCCCCCCCTGAGCCGTACCAGGCCGCGTGCCCTCAACATGGGGGGGTACCCCAAAGCACCTTGTCCCCATGTTGATGAGGACAAGGGCCTCTTCCCGACAACCCTGACCGTTGGTTGTCGGGGTCTGCGGGCGGGGGGCTTATCGGAATCCGGGAGCCCCCTTTAATAAGGAGGCCCCCGGATACCGCCCCCCCACCCTATGTGAATGAGTATGGGGTACAATGTACCCCTACCCATTCACCTGTAAAATAAAAGTACAAAAAAAACTCAACACACGAGATAAAATACTTTATTGCACAGCTCCGGGGGTCTTCCGTCTTCGGGGGTCTTCTCGCCGGACTCCTCCGCTATCTTCTTGTAGCTCTTTTGCTAGCGGAGGAATCCAGCTTTCTTCCTCGCCGCCGGCCTCTTCTCCCGACTTCGGGGGTCTTGTCCCCCTCTTCGGTTCTTCTGCCGGGCCACCGCGCCTTCTTATAGCTCTTTTACAGGCGGTGGCCCGGTCTTCTGCCGCCGCCGCCGCCGCCACCTTCCGTTCTTCTTCTTCTTCTTCTTCTCCTTCTTCTCCAGGAGATGTTGACTCGACGATCTCTCTGGCCACAATGCCAGGGCCGCGCTGCGCGGCCACTTATATAGGGACAAGGGGCGGTGTCACATGGCTTTATGTCACATGGGTTGGTGTCACATGGTGACCCCGCCCCCTTACGATGTCATAGTCCCCATGTGACATCAACCCATGTGACATAAAGCCATGTGACACCGGCCTCTTCTCCCGACTTCGGGGGTCTTGTCCCCCTCTTCGGTTCTTCTGCCGGGCCACCGCGCCTTCTTATAGCTCTTTTACAGGCGGTGGCCCGGTCTTCTGCCGCCGCCGCCGCCGCCACCTTCCGTTCTTCTTCTTCTTCTTCTTCTCCTTCTTCTCCAGGAGATGTTGACTCGACGATCTCTCCGGCCACAATGCCAGGGCCGCGCTGCGCGGCCACTTATATAGGGACAAGGGGCGGTGTCACATGGCTTTATGTCACATGGGTTGGTGTCACATGGTGACCCCGCCCCCTTACGATGTCATAGTCCCCATGTGACATCAACCCATGTGACATAAAGCCATGTGACACCGCCCCTTGTCCCTATATAAGTGGCCGCGCAGCGCGTCCCTGGCATTGTGGCCAGAGAGAGCGTCGAGTCAACATCTCCTGGAGAAGAAGGAGAAGAAGAAGAAGAAGAACGGAAGGCGGCGGCGGCGGCGGCGACAGAAGACCGGGCCACCACCTGTAAAAGAGCTATAAGAAGGCGCAGTGGCCCGGCAGAAGAACCGAAGAGGGGGACAAGACCCCCGAAGTCGGGAGAAGAGGCCGGCGGTGAGGAAGCAAGCCGGACTCCTCCGCTAGCAAAAGAGCTACAAGAAGATAGCGGAGGAGTCCGGCGAGAAGACCCCCGAAGACGGAAGACCCCCGGAGCTGTGCAATAAAGTATTTTATCTCGTGTGTTGTGTTTTTCTTTGTACTTTTATTTTACAGGTGAATGGGTAGGGGGACATTGTACCCCATACTCATTCACATAGGGTGGGGGTCGGTATCCGGGGGCTCCCGGATTCCGATAAGCCCCCCGCCTGCAGACCCCGACAACCAACGGCCAGGGTTGTCGGGAAGAGGCCCTTGTCCTCATCAACATGGGGACAAGGTGCTTTGGGGTGGGGGGGCCGCGCGGCCCCCCCTTCCCCAAGGCACCCCCCCATGTTGAGGGCACGCGGCCTGGTACGGCTCAGGAGGGGGGGCGCTCGCTCGCCCCCCTTTCCTGGCCGGCCGGGTAGCGTGCTCGGACAAGGGTCTGTAGTGGACTTGGGGGGACTTTTCGGCGTTGGGGTTCCCCTTTAAGTCCATACCAGGCGGCGGGGCCAGCGACGTCTCCTTTGCGGGCCCCGCCTACCTGGATACCCGCTCGAAATGAGCGGACTTTTCTCCGGGCGGGAAAAGTCCGCTCATTTCAAAAGTACGGCGGACTGGCATACACACGGCCGGATTGTCCGCCGAAATGCGAGTACGACGGACAGAATTTAGAAAAAAACGAAATTCTTAGTACGCCGGACTGCACGCTGAAAAAGTCCGCTGAAGCCCACACACGAGCGGACTGTCCACTGAAATGTGTTTCGGCGGACTAAGTAGGCCATACAGTCCGCTCGTGTGTACGTGGCATAAGGCTTACCTATAGGTACTGTAAACATCTCCTAAACTTGCAACGTTTAGGAGATATATACTACGCATATGACATCATTGGCTCTGAAGGAACGGCCCATGACGTTTCTTCAGAGCCATGTGTCATGACCAGAGGCTCCCATGCACATGTGCGGGAGTGACGTCACATGATTTTGACCAGTCACTCAGCCAGTCCATGGACCCAGAAGGAAGATGGATGAAGATGGTTTTGGCCTCCAGCGGGGACAACGGGGGCTTTGTTTGCAGGTAGGTATCACATAGTGTGCTAGTATGCTATGCATACTAGCTCATTATGCCTTTACTTTTCAGATAAGAATAAAGGAAAAAAAAGGTTCACTTCCTTTTTAATACTATTATAATAAACAGTGCTACAAGCCAAACGATAAAAAGCAAATTTATGCTTTAAAGTGTATGTAAACCTAAAATGTGTTTTTCAGTATGTTTGGCATCATGTCCCACTTTATACAGATTTATTGGGCAATTTTTTGCATTTACTGCAGGCTGACAATGCTTAGTCACCCATTGTCTTACAATTACACATACAATGGAAGGATATTGTTGCAAGCTGGTAATCACTGATATTAAGGGGGGTCATAAATCCAGAAGCAGGTGGTCTATAAAAAGGCCTGTAGAAGGTAATGAATAGGGGGAATACGTCTCTATAATAAGACAATAGATGGGGATCCAGTGGTAGTAGTAAACAAAACAGTTTGTAACTTAGGGCAAGCCTCTTGAGGGAAGCAGAAGCAAACTCCAGGAACATGTAAAGACAGAAGTAGAGCCGCCGCTTAAGTAAAACTGTATGACATTTATTAGAACAAAGTATAAAATCTATTACATCTGGGTAAGTGAAGTGAGGCACATCAAGAAGTCCTGTGGAAGCGAATCTCTGCACTCGCTGGGTTGCTGCTGTAGTTCGTTCTGCCTGGTCTCTTATGAACGCTGGTAATCAGCTCAGTGTGTA
The DNA here is from genome assembly GCF_037356315.1 of Lithobates pipiens. Classification (NCBI taxonomy): domain Eukaryota; kingdom Metazoa; phylum Chordata; class Amphibia; order Anura; family Ranidae; genus Lithobates; species Lithobates pipiens. The sequence continues at coordinate 391,837,250 of NW_027507748.1, read as the reverse complement.
GGCTGGAACAGGAAGGGGGGCTGGAATGCTCGTCGGCCTCAGTGGCGTGTGACGTCACCAGAAATTATGCAATGCATTTCTGAGCGTGCGGAATGGTTTCCGAGCACGTCGATGGTTGTGACAGACACCTTGATTTTTCAAGCTTGAGTCAAGTTTCAGTTGGCCACTGGTTCTGCCTAGCAGATCTACTAGGTAGGCTAGGCAATGGCCAAATGCTTGCACTGTAGGCTGACAATGCTTCTGCTAATTGCAAGGCAGTGGCTAATCTCTATCAGCAGACAGCAGGAAGCGCTGGTAATGGCAGAATCTTAAAGTAACTTTATAACAGATTCACAAACAATTATTTGTTCAAAGTTGACCTTGTACTCCAACATGGGACTTTGAAAAAAGTTAGTTAATATATGTACCTTATTCCTGGCTTTAGTAATGCAAGGTATGATGTCATCATCCTCCTCATGAGATGCTGGTGGGTTGTTGAATGATCCAAATTGATGAGATGACTTCCCAGCATAAGATCTTGCAGTAAGTATGGTAATGAAACCCTCCCTTAGACACAGCAGGGAGAAGTGGGAGAAAGGTAAGTATATTAACTAACTTGCCCCTACACACTCAGTTGTTCCTTTTTTCAGTTTAGTGTTCATTTTAGCAAGGAGAATATATAACTCACTATATAAGTAGACCTTGCCATTTTAGTGCAAAGTCTGCTTTAAGAAAACTGTATACAGTGGGACAATGAAAAACATATTGAAAAAAATGATTTTAAGTTTACATAAAGTATAAGATAAACTAATATATTTCAACTAATACTTTATGCACTTTATTTTAGAAATGGGACATAACAAATGCTTGCATGTCATAAACTATAGGGGGGTCAGACACTGTGCTGATGGACTGGATATACATCAATGATCCACAATACTGAAGTAGCTTAGTGCAGATTATTCCAAGTAATATATACAAATAGAGCAGACAAGTTATAAGTGTTAATCCAGGCACCACATTGAGTGCATAAGTATTATGATCCGATTAAAACTGCTTTATTTGACACTAACAGGAGAAATATCCGGTGGCTATTTTTTATATTTATTTTTATGTTATAAAAGACACCTGCTGTGAAAGGCTAGACATTTTCAAACATTATTCAGGACATTTTAAGATTTAAACTACTAAAATCAACAGATTATTTTGCTGGCTGTGTAAAATTCTGTAAAATATAAATCTTCAGGATAGGTGGTTTGTTGTTGAATAAATATCATGGCCTATAGAACGCCTTCATCTGATCTGACATGACTTTGTATCATTCTTATTCAAAGATATTGCTACATAGTATATCTTCTTTGCATCCTTTTTTTCTAGTTCAAAATATATGATTGAATATATAATTGCCATTTTGCTTTATGCTGTATCTGTTGAGTTTATTATATTTTTTCTCAGTCATGGCATTTCATAAGTATGATCTTCTGTGCTTTACTCCACTCAGTGATCCGCATACTGTATATAGTCGCTCGGTTAATTAAAACTCAGTAATCTATGTGTCTTAAGTATAGAAGGTCAGTAAGTGACTTTGGTCAAATCGTCAACCGAGGTAAAAGTGCATGTTTCCTAATGTACGTATAAAATGACCTAACCTCTGGCACAAGGAATACTCATCCACTGTTCCAAATAGTGATCCTTTATCTCTGTACAGACCTGCTTTGTAAATCACTGCCCACAATGTTCAGCTTTTCTTTCAAAATCGTTTTCTCTTTCCGTTGTCCTTAAACTTGTTAACACACTGCATTAATGCCCTTCTAGCTCTTGGCAAGTCAATATACATTACTATGTTCTCATTTCCTTTACCTTTCTTCCTGCTCATGAACTTATCTGCTCTATAAAATCACTTTCTACCTCTGAATACATTCTAAGCACACTACTGCTGCTTTCAGAATAGTAATGTTTGATTTGAATATAGTTCATCGGAAGCGTAATGTACGTCTTTATGTAAAAAACATCTATATCTGTTCTATTTCTCTTTGTACATAGTTATTGTTTTATGTAACTAATGTAACATTTCTATGAATGGCACTGTACTCACTTAAATTGAGGGTTTGTTCTGTTGCTGTATATGTCATACTTTACTGCTACTTTTCAAATCCCTTTTCCCATCTCCTTCTCCTCCTATCTCTCTTCACTTTCTGCTGTTTTGGCTAATTTTTAACCCACTTTTCAGACTTCACCCATTATACTAACCCGTTCCCTGGCCAAGATCCAGCATACATTGTTCACATTCATCTGTTAATACTTGTTAATAACTGTAACCTAATTAAGCCATTAACATGCCTTACTGTTGTAGCGAATTGTGACATGTTCATATTATCTGCCTTAAGCGAATAGGCCCAATCAGGGTTGAATCTAAATCTCATCAAACCAATGAATTCTTCTCTCAATATACCCATATACAGTATAGTTTTGAACATGTAATGTATTCTGACAAATAATACGCAGCCTTTAAAATAGATATGTCAGGGTCAATGCTTTACTAGCTCTTCAATGTTAAAACTTTAAGGACTGCTCTCTATGTTGTGATCACTGCTCTTTTTCCTGCAGATTAATAACAAACCTTCACTTGAATGCCAGCAACTCAGCGCAAGCTAGGTTTTTCTGCACATTTCACAGTGCATTAGCAAAGTTTACAAAAATGTTTTCTTACAATAAAAAAATTAATAGTCATGTATGCATCTAAAAATACTAAACTTCTCATGTGGCATATTCACTGATTCCTGCAGTAAATTTTCCAAATTAAATCTGGACTGCGCAGAAAATTCTGATCTTTATTGTATGGACAAGTTCTAAAATATTGAATTACAGGCATACCCCAATTTTAAATACACAATGGGGTTTATTTACTAAAGCTAGAAAGTGCAAAATCAGGCTCATTTCTGCATACAAACCAATGAGCTTCAAGGTTTTATTACCAAAGCTTAATTGAACAAGCTGGGGTTAGAAGCTCATTGGTTTCTATGCAGAAGTGAGCCTGATATTGCACTTTCCAGCTTTAGTAAATAAACCCCAAAGTGTACTTAAAAGTGGGGTATGCCTGTATAGCTTATAACTGCATATTTCTATTTGAATTTTATCTTTGTATCCATAAGACAACAAAAAAATTGAAATTAGCATATATAAAATGTATAGAACTTAGCCACATTTTAAATTGATTTCATGATTTTTTTTCCATTTTCAAATTATGTACCAAAAACGTTTATATCAGTTTATTTACTATTCTGAATTGCTACCGAATGTAATTATAATTATGTTACATATTCTATACTTGGATCTAAGTTTTACATAAAAAATAAAATGATTTTATTACTACTGCAGTGTTCTAGCCTAATGAAAATGTATGATTTTTAAATGTCCCTTAAAAGTTGACATACTGTTTTTAGATCTATAGTTCTTTACTTTAGTAAATAATACAGTAATATTGTTATGTATCTAACAGGCAGGTGAGCTGGGGCTTGGAGAGCAGGGCTGTACAGGTAGCTGTGGTAGGATGCACTAATAGGAACAAAAATGAGGTGGAGACAGTTGTGAAAGGCAAACTTGGGTTAGTTATTTATGGGTGAAAGACTCTGGATGATCACTGAGGTTTGGTAGAACATGCAAAAGGTTTAGTGATGTGCTTTAGTGCTAGGCTAGGCACACCTCCAAAGGTTTTGAGCTTCACAGGGGTAAGGAAGGCTTGTGGGCAGTTTAGGGGTATGAGGACCCTGCCAAGTGGTCTGTACTGCCCTGTTTTCTATAGTACTGTTTTATATGATATCTATGTACCCAAATATAAGAATGCAAATTATTTAAATATGGTTTTCTAAATGGCGCTCAGAAATATTAAATTAGACAAGCAATCAAACAATCTCATACTCCATGGTGTTGATGAGAAAAGGCAGATGATGCATAGAAAGCCTCTGTTAAGAAAGTTGTTTGTTTCCAGTTAACATGACAGACTGATGATGCACAGGAAGATTTTGTTTAGAAAGTTATTTACTTTCAGTCTTTAAATAGTGTCTTCTAAATTAAATAATTTCAAGCTTATACCTCCCAAATAATTGGATGTGACTGACCTCTTTCCTCTAATGCATTCTATAATTGGGCTTAATATCCATTCTTGTAATGGATACAGGAAAGAGTCAGTGTTTACTCATATTGCTTAGGAACTCAAAGGTCCAGTCATTCAATATATGTTTAACAATAATGAGTTTACTGATCTGTAAAGAAGGAAAAAGTGTTTTGCAGTCTTTATTAAATAAAGAACAAAGTGGGGATCAGTGGGGGGCTAGCACTATTTACCCAGAACTAAAGGAAAGTTAGTGGCCTACTCCAGCCATTGGAAGGCTCAAATATATCCATAGGTAATACAATAAAATAAACAAGTAAAAACCCCCAAAAAAACAAAAAACAAAAGAAACAGTCGTCTGTACTTTTTTTTTATAGCCTATTGTTAATTTTAATGTCAGACACTAACATAGTAGAGAAATGAGATAAGGGAATCTAAGGGAAAGATGAAAATTGCAATGCCACCCCTCCAGTTTCGACACTACTTCACCTGTGATGGGACCTTTGCCTGCAGTCCCCTCAGGTTACCTTTCTTTCTCACACCACCCTCCTTTCCTTCTCCTTCTCTCTCCACCCCATGTCCAATCCCTCAAACCCTTCTTTCTCTGGACATACCCTCTCCGCCACCGTTGTTTATGATCTGATATGCCGTTTTATTATTCTCTTTTTACTAAAAGATATTTTTCTTACTGTTTTCCTCTCTGCACTGCTTGGAGAAGATTCTGTAGACTGGCTTTGCCTGACGTGCCTTGTTTTGGCACCTCCCTGGGTATACCCGGGTTCTCCTGCGCTCGGGGGGGTTTATTTATTCCCCCCTTTTATTTATTCCCCTTTCCTTTTTTTTTCTTCTCCCCCTCCCCTCTTTTCTCCCTCTTATAGCTCTTCTAGTTCACTCTCGCTACTTTAGTATGGACAGAAATTAGGCCTTTGGTGGATTTATACCTACTTTGTGCTTTGTAATACCGGATCTTGCTGAGTGATTCACCTGAAACTTTGTTCAGTTAAACTCCGCTTGTTTATATTACGTGATCTGTATTGTTTGTAACTGTACCCGGAACCTTGTACTTTCTTTTGACAGGGTTCTGTTATTCTGTACCTGTACTTCTACCTTGTTTAATAAAAATTTCTATTGAAAAAAAAAAAGATATTTTGCTTGTACATTTCTATATCATGGCCTATATAGGCTCTACAAAACAATGTGTAATACCTTACTTTATACAATCTCAAATGTTTGATGAATACCCTATACAATTTCAATATCGGAATCTCAGACAATCAAGAGAAACATTATGAATCAAAATCCTCGCAAGACTTTACCCTCTACAAATCTGCCCTTCTCAAATACAGCTCCTGCCTCCACACTGCTAAACAAACCTATTAGAACACTCTTATTAAAACACTCTCATCCAAACCTTGTCAACTCTTTTCTACCCTTAATTCCTTACTTCCCCCCCAATGCCCCCACCCACCAACTTGCTTACTGCTCAGGAGTTTGCCAACCATTTTAAAAGCAAAATCAACAAAATTTGCAGGGAGATATCCAGCATGCAACTTCCTCCCCTAACTGACACATCAGGTCCAACTCCGCACTCAATACTCTCCTCCTTCTGCCCTGTTACTACCTAGGAAGTTGACAAACTCATCTCCATGGCTCACCTCCCCACCTGTCCCCTGGACCCTCACAATTCCTGCGACCACCTTCCAGCTCTATCCTAAACTCTCTAACCCACATCTTCAACCTCTCCCTGTCCTCTGGCACCTTTCCCTCCCCCGCTCAAACATGCAATGGTTACCCCAATACTTAAAAAACCCTCACTAGGCCCCACCTGTTTAAATAACTTAAGACCCATCTCCCTGCTCCCGTTTGCCTCCAAGCTCATCAAACACCTTTCCCATGACCAAATGAGTTTCTAACTCACTGACAACAACTTTCTTGATCCCCTACAGTTCTGCTTCCGCCTACAACATTCCACTGAAACTGCCCTACTTAAACTAAGCAACAATGTACTAACAGTTAAAACCAATGGGCAGTACTCCATACTCATACTCTAGGAGCTCTCTGCTGCCTTCGACACAGTTGACCCCCTGCTCCTCCTCAGCAAACTCCACTCCCTTGGCCTCTATGATTCTGCTTTATTCTGGTTCTCCTCCTACCTAACTCAGCGTACTTTCAGTGTCACTTACAACTCCATCTCCTCCGCTCCTTTTCCTTTTTCTGTTGGGGTACCCCAAGGCTCTGTCCTTGGGCCCCTCCTATTCTCTCTCTACACCTCTTCCCTGGGCCAGTTGATAACCTCAAATGGCTTCCAATACCATCTCTATGCCAACGACACCCAGATCTATCTCTTACTGAATGACATATCAGTATGGATGTCACACCACTTTCTCAAACGTAATCTTTCTAAAACTGAGCTTGTTATATTTCCTCCTTCCCCTCTCCATGACTTTACCATTTAGATCAACAGCACAACCATTGGTCCCTCCACACATGCTAGGGTGTTGGGTGTAATCCTTGATTCTAACCTCTCCTTCAGCCCCCACAGCCAATCACTGGCTAAATCTTGCCGCCTTAACCTCTGTAACATATCCAGAATTCAGCTCTTCCTGACGAACGACACCACAAAACAACTTATCCACTCTTTGGTTATTTCAAGCCTCAACTACTGCAACTCTCTCCTTAATGGCCTCCCCTTACACAGGCTCCCCCCCCCCCTTCAGTCTATTATGAATGCTGCTGTTAGACTAATACACCTCACTAACCGATCCGTGACTGCTGCCCCTCTCTGCCAATCTCTTCACTGACTTCCACTACCCCACCGTATAAAATTCAAAATACTAACCACAACATACAAGGCCCTCCACAACATGGCCCCAGCTACATCACCAACTTCATCTTCAGATATTCCCAAAATCATCCCCTCTGCTCTTCCCAGGACCTCCTGCTCTCTAGCTCCCTTGTTACCTTCTCTCATGCTCGCCTATGGGACTTCACTGGAGCCTCTCCCATCCTCTGGACTTCCTGCCCCGGTATGTCCGAGCAGCCCCTACCCTGTTCGCCTGTAGGAGATCCCTGAAAACTCACTCTTTAGGGAGGCCTATCCGACACCCACCTGACAACTGTCCCTCAGCCACCCATCAAACCATCCCTCACAGCTATTACCTGTTGTATCACCTCCCCCCTCCTTTTAGAATGTAAGCTCCATGAGCAGGGCCCTCCTGTCCATTCTGTATTGAACTGTATTGTACTTGAGCTGCCCCACCTCTTCATTGTAAAGTGCTGCACAAACTATTGGCGCTATATAAATTGTGTACAAGAATAATAATAGTTCCAATCCATGATTAGGGATGGCCGAACGGTTCGCCCGGCGGTCATTTAGCGGCGAATTTCGGCTGTTCGCCGTCCACCCGATCGGCGGACTATTGCCGTCATTCGCCCGGCGGACTTTCGTGTTTACTGTGTAAAATAACTTTGACCTATGATGACACATTCATCATGGGGTACAGGACAGCCAATTGAGACATTACAGCACATGGACACTTGGACATTCCCCCTAACTTATAAATAGACACGATCCGGCGGCCATTTTACATTCTTTCTACTGTCACTATAGGGAGAGGTTGCTGTGTGGAGCAGGGAGAGATTGCAGTGACCCAAATCGCTAGCTATTTGGTCCACAAAAGTTCCTTTCAGGACTGGTATAGGTGTTAGGTGTAGTTCAGGATATAGGTTTGAGGCACTGCTGTGCTACTGATTGTTGCAGCAGCCTGTCTCTTGTCAGTGTAGAGAGAGGGACAGTACGCTGTGTGCTGCAGGGACAGTCAGTTTAATCATTAGCTGTTACTATTAAGTCCACAAAAGTGCTATTCAAGTTATTGTTCCAGCAGCTTCTGTTTTGTCAGTTTAAATAGGGACAGGCAGGAAGCTGTGTGTGAGGCAGTGAGGGACAGTCAGTTTAATCAGTAGCTGTTACTATTAGGTCCACAAAGGTTCTTTTCAGGACTGGTATGGTAATAGGCTTGTACACATATAATATTCTTTCTTTCAAATATAGAAAGAATATTATACTTGACTGCTGCCCTTCTGCTGCACTAGTCCTTTATGAGTATAGGGACTGAGGTACAGTCTGCTAATCATTCACAACCTACTTGTTCCACAAAGGTCCTTATAAGGACTGGTAAGGTCTAGGGTGCTACAGTACATAGGGTTGAGTGAGGTACAGTCTGCTATTCCTTAAGGACTGGTATAGGTCCACAATACATAGGGTTGAGGTGCACTACTGCTGAGTCTGACTGCTGCCCTATACTGCAGCAGTCCTTTATCAGTATAGGGACTGAGAGTTTTGTCACAGGGTCATTTAAAAAATGACAGGCAGAGGAAGAGGCAGGCCCTTCCGCAGGGGTGGTAGGGGTAGGGCAGGAGCAACAGGCTTGAGCCAAAGTGGGAAGTTGCAGAAGGTGCATTCAATTACTTTAAAGGGCGCATCAGACTTGGTTGAGTGGCTCACTCAGCCTTACTCTTCTGCACCCTCCTCATCCTCTCGATCTGCACCCTCTTCTTCACTCTCTGCTATGTGCACCCCCAAAGACACTACCACCAACAACACCACCACCGCATACCTTCCGCTTGAGTCACAGGAATTATTTTCCGATCCATATCAAGACATTTCTGATGCGCAGCCACTCTTGGTATTGGATTAGGAAGAGGAGGTAGCAACAACCGCTACTCAGCAGTCTGACGACAGTACCCAGATCAGCCCAAGGAGGAGGTTGGTCCCCGGTGTTGCTGCCTACTCCGAGATCTCTACTTATAGCGGTGGGGAAGGTGACGTCGATGATGACGTGTCTAGTGATGTCACGTGGGTGCCCACAAGAGAGGAAGAGGAGGGGAGTTCAGAGGGAGATATGGACCAGCAGATAGGGAGGAGAAGCAGGAATAACTTACATTGCACAGGATGGACAAAGCAGACTGCAAATGTATCAGGAGCGAGTCATCGACCATGTACGGTCACATCTGGTGCTCCCAGGACACCGGCACATGGCTCCGCAGTGTGGGCTTTTTTTAACGTGTCCGCTGCTGACAATAGCATTGCCATCTGCAATCTTTGCAGTCAACGCATTAGTCGCGGTAAGCCTAACACTCACCTAGGGACGACCGCCTTAAGAAGGTACATGAGCAGCCATCACCGAGCCCAGTGGGAGCAACGGAACACACAAAGCCACACTCCAGGCTCTCACCGTCCAGCCTCGTCTTCTACTTCTCCTTCTCCTCACAATTGTCCTCCACTCCACCTTCCATCACGCCAAGCTCACGTTTTTCTGCAAAAAGGCAGGCTTCCATGGGCCTAATGTTCGAGCGTAAAAAAATGATGACGCCAGATAACCCTCTTGCCCAACGGTTAACGGCTGGCTTGTCAGAACTGATAGCCAGCCAACTACTGCCATATAAACTGGTGGACTCGGAGGCCTCGGAGGAAGTATTTCTCACAGAAGGGAATCCCAGAGCTATATGGCCATGTTCAGCGGCAAGTGAATATATCTCTGGCACACAGTGTCGGTGCCAAGATACATCTGACCACAGACACGTGGTCTAGCAAACATGGGCAGGGAAGGTATATCACTTTTACTGCCCACTGGGTGAACCTTCTGACGGCCGTCAAGCATGTAACCCGTGGCACCCCTGTAGATTTGGTTTTACCGCCATGGATTGCATGCAGGCCTGGCTCTTCTTCTCCTCCTCCTCCTACTCCATCCTCCTCCCTCTCCTCTTTTTCCGCTGCTAGCGTCTCTTCCGCTGCACCGCCCAAGCTCCCCAGAACCTATTCGACATGCCAGGTGAGACGTTGCCATGCCGTGCTGCGCCTGTTGTGCCTGGAAGCCAAGAGCCACACTGGCCCGGCACTCCTTTCAGCTTTGCATTCACAGGCAGATCAGTGGCTAACACCGCTCAATTTGACAGTTGGTAAAGTGGTGTGTGACAACGGTGCCAATCTGCTTAGCGCATTGAAACAGGGCAAAATCACGCACGTGCCATGCATGGCACACATCTTAAACTTGGTCGTGCAGCGATTCGTTGTCAAATACCCTGGGGTCCAGGACATCTTGCGGCAGGCAAGGAAAATCTCGGCCCATTACAGAAGATCTTACACGTCCATTGCTCGCCTTGCTGACATTCAGCGGCGACACAATCTGCCGGTCAGACGTCTTATTTGCGATTACCCGACGCGATGGAACTCAACCCTCTATATGCTTGATAGGCTGCTCCAGCAGAAACGTGCAGTTAACGTCTACCTGTATGAACTCTGCGGCAGAACAGGTTCTGGGGAGCTGTTTTTTTTTTCACCGCGCCAGTGGCTGCTCATGCGCGACGCATGCAGACTTCTGCGGCCATTTGAGGAGATCACCAAACTGGTCAGTCACAGCCATGGCGCCATCAGTGACATGGTACCTTATGCCTTCTTTATGGAGCGTGCATTGCGTCGTGTCATTGATCAAGCTGTGGAGGAGCAGGAGCGGGAAGATGAGGAAGTCGCAATGCTGGATGAATTCCCAGGGGGGGCTACTCTATCTGAGACAAGTGAACAACAGGAGTCTGAAGAGGAGTCAGAGGAGGATGGTGCCGGGGCGGATGAGGAGGAGCAAGAAGAGCATGCTTTAAACCTTTCTGGGATCCCTGTTGTTGTGCGTGGATGGGGAGAGGAGAATGAAGAGGACGACATTATCCTGGATGATGAGCAGAAGCCAGGCCACCACACCGCTTCCAGTTTAGTGAAAATGGGGGCCTTCATGCTCCAGAGTTTTAATAGGGACCCCCGTATAAAAAGCATAAGGGTCAAGGACCAGTACTGGGTGGCAACGTACTCAGACCCCTGGTACAAACACAAAATTGGGGAAATGTTACCGCCGCCACAGAGGGCTGTCAGAATGGAGCACTTCCAGGCCTTGCTTCGAGAAATGCTGCATTCTGCTTTTGCGTGCGCTGGCAGACGAGCAATTCCCACTCCCAGAGAAGGAGTTGCGGGTACCAATCCAACAGCGCCTGCAAGAAGAGGCCGGTTTGAAGATGTGTTGGTGACTTCGGATATGAGGTAATTCTTTCAGCCGACCCATCAACAGGTGTCATCCAGATCCAGCATCAGGGAACGCCTAGACCGTCAGGTGTCCGACTACATTGGGTTAACGGCCAATGTGGACGCTCTGAGGAGTGATGAACCCCTGGACTACTGGGTGGGCAGGCTTGACCTCTAGCCAGAGCTTGCCCAATTTGCAATCGAACTGTTGGCTTGCCCCTCGTCCAGTGTCCTGTCCGAAAGGACATTCAGCGCAGCAGGGGGGATCGTGACCGATAAGCGTGCTCGCCTAGCTCACGACAGTGTTAACTACCTCACATTTCTAAAAATGAATGAGGCATGGATCTCAGAGGAATTCAACACATGTGACCAGTAGACCATGTATATGTCTATAAACAATTTTTTTAATCAAGCACACAGACCTTCTTTCTTCATTTGGCTCACTTCCTTGTCCAAAAAAAGCACACCATACTATATACCCGTACCCTCCTGTTTGAAGCTCCCACCATCCCTGTGCTGTGCTGACTTCCTCCTGGGGCTGCTTATTATGAGGGGCTCCCACCATCCCTGTGCTGTGCTGACTTCCTCCTGGGGCTGTACCTCTGCTGTGCATATTATAAAGGGCTCCCACCATCCCTGTGCTATGCTCATTATGAGGGGCTCCCACCATCCCTGTGCTGTGCTGACTTCCTCCTGGGGCTGTACCTCTGCTGTGCATATTATAAGGGGCTCCCACCATCCCTGTGCTATGCTCATTATGAGGGGCTCCCACCATCCCTGTGCTGTGCTGACTTCCTCCTGGGGCTGCTTATTATGAGGGGCTCCCACCATCCCTGTGCTATGCTGACATCCTCCTGGGGCTACTTATTATGAGGGGCTCCCACCATCCCTGTGCTATGCTGACATCCTCCTGGGGCTGCTTATTATGAGGGGTTCCCACCATCCCTGTGCTATGCTGACATCCTCCTGGGGCTGCTTATTATGAGGGGCTCCCACTATTCCTGTGCTGTGCTGACTTCCTCCTGGGGTTGTACCTCTGCTGTGCATATTATGAGGGGCTCCCATCATCCCTGTGCTATGCTCATTATGAGGGGCTCCCACCATCCCTGTGCTATGCTGACTTCCTCCTGGGGCTGCTTACGTTGCAGGTGTCAGTGCTGTATATCACGGTGCTGGTGTGAGTGCTTTATGTCACGCTGCTGATGTCAGTGCTCTCTATCACGGTGCTGGTGTCAGTGCTGTATATCACGGTGCTGGTGTCAGTGCTTTAAGTCACGCTGCTGATGTCAGTGCTCTCTATCACGGGGCTGATGGCAGTGCTCTCTATCACGGTGCTGGTGTCAGTGCTGTATATCACGGTGCTGGTGTCAGTGCTTTATGTCACGCTGCTGATGTCAGTGCTCTCTATCACGGTGCTGCTGTCAGTGCTGTATATCATGGTGCTGGTGTTAGTGCTTTATGTCACGCTGCTGATGTCAGTGCTCCCTATCACGGTGCTGGTGTCAGATGACTCTATCACGGTGCATGTGTCATTGCTGTATGTCACGCTGCTGGTGATCATCTCCTGCACCCCCTTCTTTGCCTACCCTGTCCTTCCCTCTCCTCCATTGCCTTCATGCGCTCCACAGTCCTGAATTGTCACAACAATTTCACATATAAAAAAAGAATGCTTGTAGTTGTCGATCCCAGATTCACCTCATACATGTGTTATGTCATTGGCCATGTGGTGGGACTATGTTTGCACAGCTAGTAATTATTTTGTGGCTGCAAATTTGACCTGTAGGTTTGCAAAGTTCGCCTCCCATTGAAGTCAATGGGGCCAGCCGCGAACGTTACGGTTCGCAAACTATCGGCCGAGTTCGCGGTCCGCGTTCGCGAAACGTCCCGTCGGAAGTTCGTCCATCACTATCCATGATAGCCTAATGGAAAATGAAAGTGCAATTTTTTAGAGACCTTGTTGACTTATTGCTTTGAGTTGCTTGCTTCTCTCAAGTCTTTTCTGTCTTTCAAACGTATGAATGTAAAATATTAAAGAGTTCCTTTTTTGCCTTTATTCCTATACATTGATGCAGCAAGCTAGATCAGGAAGTATTTCTCAAGTTACAGAACACTATGCTGTTGTGTCCTCATGATGACATCTGCTGAGACTTTAATGAGTAAATCAGGAGACACAACTAAAGGGAATGTGTGTCAGTGAGTATAGGTGCTTATAGGACCAGATGTATTATACACCTAGAGCCAACGTACTTAGAGGCCTGAGGTGAGCTGCAAGCAAACAATATGACTTCTCTGTTTTACTGCACTGTCTCCATTCCACAGGTATTCCAAACAGGTAATATACTGTGAATTTCTTTTAAAAATAAGAACTGATTTCTTACACGGATTAAATCAAATGCAAAGATGCATAACATCTTGAAAACATGATCAGCTAAAAGTACTTGCCTACCTAATATGTGGATGTACAAATTTGAGTTAAAAGGTTATTTCAACCAAAACTAAGATTGCAGCCACAGGGAAATTCTGCTTTCCGAAATTTCTTGGGGTCTCTACGTGTGAACATTCCCTCTTATACTTCCTGGCTCAGTTCCTGCACGGCATAGAGTGTTGGCTGTTTCCATCCACCTTAAGGTGTTCTGTGTAATATAAAATATATCAATAATCCAACATGGTGATTAGAGACTCCTTTTAACCACTTCAGCCCCGGATCATTTTGCTGGCCAAAGACCAGACTACTTTTTGCGATTCGGCACTGCATTGCTTTAACTGACAATTGCGTGGTCATGAGACGTGGCTCTCAAACAAAATTGACGTTATTTTTTTCCCACAAATAGAGCTTTATTTTGGTGGTATTTGATCACCCCTGCAGTTTTTATTTTTTGCGCTATAAACAATTTTGAAAAAAAGCATTATTTTTTACTTTTTGTTATAATAAATATCCCCCCCAAAAATATAAAAAAATAATGTTTCCCTCAGTTTAGGCCGATACGTATTCTTCTACATATTTTTGGTAAAAAAAATCACAATAAGCGATTATTGATTGAGTTGCGCAAAAGTTATAGCGTTTACAAAATAGGGGATAGTTTTATGACATTTTTATTAATAATTTTTTTTTTACTAGTAATGGCGGCGATCAGCGATTTTTATTGTGACTGCGACATATGGCAGACACATCGGACATTTTTTACACATTTTTTGGACCATTGTCATTTATACAGCAATCACTGCTATACAAATGCAGTGATTCCTGTGTAAATGACACTGGCAGTGAAGGGGTTAACCAGTGGGTGGTAGTGTAGGGGTTAAGTGTTCCTAGGGGTGTGTTACTAACTGTGGGGGGCTGGGCTTTCTTTTAGTGAACACTGATCTCTGCTCCAATCACATGGAGCAGAGATCAGCGTCACTTGTTGCTAGGCAGAACGGGGAGATGCTGTTTACAACGGCATCTCCCAGTTCAGCTGCCCCGTGAGACGATCGCGGGTATGCCCGCGGCGATCAAGTCCCAGGACCCGCGACTGGACTCGTGGGGGTCCCGACTGGCAGGGCGGCATTTAAAATTGGACGTACCTGTACGCCAATATGCCTGCCCGTGCCATTCTGCCGATGTACATCGGCGTGCGCCAGTCGTAAAGTGGTTAATGACTGTAACAAATCACCACCAGAGTTGTTGAAAGTTTGAAAGTACATCATCATGTGATTCAACTTTCAACAAAAAACAAATACTGAAATATCAGTTTTGGGTTGTTGCTACTTACCTCTTCAGGCTGATGCGAACTGGATGCAGGTTTCTCTGCATTCAATTCGCATGACAGGAGATTGTGACCAAGTCTCAATGGAGCCGGTTCACACACCTCTGGGGTGGCCATGGATCGCAATGCACAAGGGTCTTGTGTGTCTTTGGCTCAGTTTCAAGTCTGAATTCAGGCAAAATTGCAGGCCTGATTCGTCCCTGAAATGGAGAACAGAGATTACCTGGACCCCACCGGACAGATACGTTAAGAAAAAAAAGATCTTTTGAATGGGACTAGATGACAAATTTAATTTCTTAATGACTTTAAATAAAAATAAAGCTAATAACTCACTTTTGTGGTATGAATGGCCGCGGCCCTTTATTTTATTGGCATGACGATATATATATTAACCAACTTAACATTAAACATATACACACATTGACGATATAACCTTTATAATCATCTTTAGATTATAAAATACCAAAAAAGGTTCAGCTTTGAAAGCTCGAACCCATAAAGTAATAACAAAACATTATACCAACAATGAAAATTAAAAGATGGCTACCAATTAAAAACGGGGGGAGGGAAGGGGAAGGACCGCGACATTGGGAGGGGAGGGCGGGCGCCTTTTTCTTCTGCTGCAACCGTCGTTCTGATAAAATTCGTTGGTTGTTTTCCTTTTATAACCTTCTGTTTATTTTCATAGGTTCGTTGGATCACCTGATGTAACTGAAGAATATTCTGGAAGATTGATCAGGTGACCAGGTAAGTAACCAATTAATTACTGCTATGAAATCTAACTGAAATTCCCTTGTCCCTATTCCCATATGTAGGGGGCGCTAGTATGCTCCCCCTACTCTCATGGGACTAGATGACAAATTTAATTTCTTAATGACTTTAAATAAAAATAAAGCTAATAACTCACTTTTGTGGTATGAATGGCCGCGGCCCTGGCATGACGATATATATATTAACCAACTTAACATTAAACATATACACACATTGACGATATAACCTTTATAATCATCTTTAGATTATAAAATACCAAAAAAGGTTCAGCTTTGAAAGCTCGAGCCCATAAAGTAATAACAAAACATTATACCACACGCCAGGCTCATTAAACTCAAGGAGCCTGGCACCCCACCCGGGCCACGGCCAATTCAATACAAGCAATAAAATCCAAATTTAAAATATCAATGCCAATATCAGATAAATGCACCTGATCTGAACGATATAAACCAGGCAAACCACCTTCCAAATCGACATGACGGAAGGACAGTCCATTTATCAAAGGCATAAATTTTTCAAGAAATCTATTTACACGTCTACGAATTTTTTCTAAAAAGAAATGCGTTGGATCAACCAACCATTTTCACCGAGGGATAATTTCAGAAAAAACTAAAACAGTTGATGGTAGAATATCGTGAAGATGAGTAAGATCTGTTTTCATTTGCGCAACCAGATCTAAAGTTTTAACAGAACCTAAATCATTACCAGCTACATGAAAAATAATAATTGATGGTTGAGTGTGAGAAGAAAGCCGAGCACGAATCGATGAATGAAGTTCGAACCACGACATTCCTCTGTATCCAAACCAAAGTACTTTATAGGAGGAATCATCTAGACCTAGGTTGAGGCCGTAGTAGCGCAATAAAGCTCTGGTTTCAGCCCAAAAAACGAACGAATGTCCGATTATCCATACCACACAAGGTGTCCCTACAAAGCAGAAAAACATAAATTAGGTCTCACATAAGATTTGAAACAGTTAGATTGCCAACCACCCAAACTTTTAATTGCAGTGGAAGAAAAACCCAGCGCAGCTGCTTCAGTCGCCGCTCCGATGCGAAAAGAATGGGTGGTGATTTTCAAATGCTGTAATCCCAAAAATATCAGGCATTTTTTCAAAACAACTCTGAATTGATATTGTGTATGTGGGATACCTGAAGCATGTACCAAAAGATGGCTACTGTGCAGTGGACGTAACAATAAAAATTTCGATAACAAAGAAAAAACGCAAAGAGGGGAATCGCTCATTTTATGAATTACAATCCAGCGACCCTTCCCCAACTGGTCAGTTTTGCTGAAGCGTAATAAAATTTTAACGCAATCCTCCTTCATAAAAACATCGGACAACATCATACCTCCAGAAGCTGAAGAAGATTTAGGCAACAATTTGGAAATGCGAAATGCACCGAAAAAACAAAGGCAAAAGGAAACTTGCAGAAGAATGGATTCATAATCCGAAAAACAAATGACAGATGACGCAACCAAGAGACGTTGCAAAATGAGCGAAGTAATAGGTACTCTATCATCAACTCGGAAGTGCAACTTGCGATATCCCTTAAGAGCCTGAACGACTGAAAAATAATGATTGCAAGGAGGCCACCCTCTCATTTTATTAAAAAAGGAAACGCCTGCTAATATCTTAACGAGATGAGAATATGAATAAGAATGTAGCATCATAAATTCAACAAAGGCTAAAACCAATGCTTCAGAAAATTGATTCACAGCAATGAGTTTAGAATTTAAAAAGGAACACCAAAGTGACCACGCGGCGTTGTATTGCGCCCGCGTGGAAGGTGCCAAAGAATTGGTAATGGATGAAACTACGGAGGGCAAACCACTGACCACAACGCTTCCGGGCAAGGACAACCAATTGGATCTGCTTCGGGTACCAAACTGCGAAATCGATCGAGCTGAAAGCGTGACAAAGAATCAGCAATTAAATTAATATTACCTGGAATATACTTGACCTTAATCCATAAATTGAAATTCAAACAATAAAAAACGAACTTCCTCAAAACTGCTAATACTGGTAAAGATTTAGATGTCAAACAATTTACTGCATATTCAACGCCTTTGTTATCAGAGTGAAAGAGAATGCGAGAATTCCTAAGTCGATCGCCCCAAAGATCAAGGGCCACCAAAATAGGAAAAATTTCAAGTAAAACTATATTTTTTGTAAGACCCTGCTCAACCCAAGAAGTAGGCCAAAAAGCCATAGACCAGTGACCCTGCCAAAATGCGCCGTAACCAATCGAATCAGCCGCATCAGTATATAGTGAAATAGCTGAAGAGTCACGAAACGGGGCTTGCCAAATGGAACAACCATTATAAGTAGATAAAAATTGATCCCAAACCAATAGATCTGAGATCAGCTCAGAGGAGAGGCGAACAAAATGAAACGGCGACTTATAATCCGCTAAGACTTTGTAGAGCCTTTTTGAAAAAACACGACCCATAGGAATTATGCGAGTGGCGAAGGCAAGCATGCTCAACAGAGATTGCAACGTTTTCACTGTGACTTTTCGTTTAGATACAACCAAGGAAACTAAATGACGCAACTTAACAACTTTTTCAGAAGGGAGGCGACATTCCATCAAAGAAGTATCTATAGTAATCCCCAAAAATTCCAGACAGGTAGTGGGCCACACAGTCTTTTCCATCGCCAGGGGAATACCAAAACGCGCACATAAAACACGGAATTCACTAAACAAATAAAAACAATGTAAAGAATCAGCGGGACCAAAAAATAAAAAATCGTATAAATAATGAATAATATTAGTCGAATTAGCTTGATATGAAACAGCCCATTCAAGGAAAGAAGCAAAAGCTTCAAAATATTTACAAGACAATGAACAACCCATTGGAAGGCTTTTATCGAAATAAAACGCACCCGCAAAGCAAAAACCCAAGGAGCTGTATGCAGAGCGATGAATAGGCAGTAAACGAAAAGCTGACTTGATGTCCGCCTTTGCTAGCAAAGTGGATTGACCAAACAGACGAATTCTAGAAACCGCATCGTCAAATGAAGAATATGTAACAGAACTATCAAGAGGATTAATACTATCATTCAACGAAGTGCCCAAAGGGTACGATAGATGATGTATCAAACGAAAACTACCCTTATCTTTTTTATGTATCAAACCAAGAGGGGACACTCTAAAATTCACAAAAGGAGGGGAAGAAAATGGCCCTGCCACACGGCCTTCACGGACTTCTTTACTTATTTTTTCCGCAACTACCCCTTGAAAACGCTTGACAGAAGGAAGGTTATCATGACAGATGCAACCTGAGCCGTCAAAAATTGGCAATCGAAAACCGTGGGAAAAACCATCAATTATGCGATCCGCTGTCAGACGATCTGGCCAAGTTTGCAGAAATGGCAACATTTCGACTAGCTTCACTGGAGTTGCCGCCAGGACGAAAATTATCCCGCACATTAGATGGGACATTAGTAGACGATTTTTTAAAACAACGAAAAGACGGATGATTACCAGAACATATGGCACATTCGTGTTTGTAACGGCAAGAATTAGGCCATTTACATTGTCCCTCATTAAATCCGAAACAGAGACCCTTCCGGAAAGGAGCCGGTTGCAAAGACGGAGAAGGAAGCAATTGTTTCTTAGGAACCAAGAAATTGAGCCACAAACCAACATCCTTGGAACCCCATTTCAAATTTTTATGGATTGCCAACTTTTGATGGAACGATTCATCGTAATAGAACCATGCAAGTCCAGAAATTTTTTTAAAAGCTTCAAGAATAATCTCAACATGTTGAAATATTCCACAACATAATTCAGGGCGTTTTTCACCCATAACGCTCGCAAAAATGCAAAAGGCTTGAAGCCAGTTATTAAAAGAACGAGGAGCTGATTTGCGTCTGTCATCTTCAGATTCCTTCTTTTCTAAACGGTTCTCTTTAAAAGAAGGGAGAAGGGAAAGAATATCAACATAATCACCTTTCCAGATTTTTTCTTTAATAGTTGCTGGCAAATGAAAGCCAAGAGGTGATAATTCACAAACCAATGCTTCTTTAAAGCAACTCTCAGGGATTGAAGGAACCGACATCTGAGCAATAGCCGGCGCAGAAATCGCTGAAGGCAACACTTCTGAATGCACAACATTCGAAATAGGTTGAGCAACATCCTTCCAAGCTTGCAACAACGGAGAATCAGAATTAACCGATAAATTGTTAATGCAACACTTGAAATAATCAGTAATGGAATTAAACGAAGACAACAACGATCGTAATTGATCAGACTCACCTTTTTCCACAGGCTGCACATTAGCCTGAGAAGATGCAGTCGTCAAAGACGAAACCCGTGTAGAATTTCCCGGCAGTACGTCTGCAAGCGACGCAGAATGTGCCAATAAGTTATGCGATTCTGCAACAGAAGGAGAGGAATGAGAAACAGCAGATAAAGTATTAGGTAACGGTAAAGAAACAGTAGGCAATATATTGCAAAATGAAGGAGATGGAACAGTATTCACAGAATTATTCGGTAAAGGTGTAGAATCAATCAAATCAGTAGACGGTAATAAAGCATTATTATCAGCGAATGAACTATCAGTAAACGGAACAGCTGATGAAATAATATTTTCCATCCCTTCATCAACTTGCTCATTCACCCTCAAAGAATGCATATTAAAGTCATTTTTAAAAGAAGAATTATAATGAAATTGAGAGCTATTACTTTTACCCTTAACTTTTGCTTTCTTCTTCACAGGCTGGCACCTGGATTCGATCCAGCGAACCGGCCTCTGTCTATTCCTCTGTGGACGTCCAGTGGCAACTGCGCATGCTCCAGCATCGCTTTCCGAAGTCTGCCTAGCAACAGATGACGCTGCAGTGGAGGAAGCACTCATTTGCAGAGGAACCAAGCCAACTTCTGAGTTTCCGGAGGGGGGAATAATTTGATGCACAGGAGGAGGAGCCATAGGAGGAAGGGACTGTGAAGGAAGAGAGGACAGCTGAGCAACTGTATCCTCCATAATTGAAATAGATGGCGGCGGAACGGCGGAGGGGAGAGCGGAGGAAGCAGGAGAAAGGCCCGGAATTATGGCATGGAAGGGAGGAGGCAACGCTGGAGAAGAAGCTGAAGACTGGCCTGAGGACAAGCAGAACCGCATCCAAGCATCGCCATCCGGAGCAGAGGCCCTCTCAATCAGCTGACACAGCAGAGAATCCATTGCAGGTAAGAGAACAACGCAGGGGTGCCTTTTTCGTTCTGATAAAATTCGTTGGTTGTTTTCCTTTTATAACCTTCTGTTTATTTTCATAGGTTCGTTGGATCACCTGATGTAACTGAAGAATATTCTGGAAGATTGATCAGGTGACCAGGTAAGTAACCAATTAATTACTGCTATGAAATCTAACTGAAATTCCCTTGTCCCTATTCCCATATGTAGGGGGCGCTAGTATGCTCCCCCTACTCTCATTCTTTTTTACGCACATCCAAATGACATGTACTACATTCTACCTCTTGTAAATGTGTTCTTAACCACTTCAATACCAGGCACTTAAACACCTTCCTGCCCAGACCAATTTTGAGCTTTCAGCACTGTCGCAATTTGAATGACAATTGCGCGGTCATGCTACGCTGTACCCAAATGAAATTTTTATCACTTTTTTCCCACAAATAGAGCTTTCTTTTGGTGGTATTTGATCACCTCTACGGTTTTTATTCTTTGCTAAACAAATAAAAAAATACTGAAAATTTTGAAAAAAAATATGTTTTTTTTGTTTCAGTTTCTAAACTTTGTAAATAAGTAAGTTTTCTCCTTCACTAATGGGCACTGATGGGGCTACACTGATGGGCACTGATAAGGCAGCACTGATGGGCACCAATGAGGTGGCACCAATGAAGTGGCACTGATGAGGTGGCATTGATGGACACTGATATGTGGCACTGATAGCCAGCACTGATGGGTGGCACTGATGGGCGACATGGATGGGCACTGATAGGTGGCACAAATTGGCACTGATAGCTGGCATGGATTGGCATGGATGGGCGGCATGGATGGGTATGGATAGGCGGTACAGATGGGCATGGATAGGCGGCACAGATGGGCATGGATAGGCGGCACGGATGGGCACTGATAGGCGGCACAGGTGGGCACTGATAGGCGGCATTGTATTATATTATACTGTACTAATGGATGCCAATCAGTGCCAAACAATAATGCATGCCAATCAGTGATGCCCATTGTGGGCACTGATTGTCACCTATTATGGGCACTGATTGGCATCCATTGTGGGCACTGACTGGCATTCCTGGTGGTCTAGGGAGGATTACCTTGTGCTGGGCATCCCTGGTGGTCTCATAGCGTCCCTGGCGGTCCAGTGTGGGCATCCTGGGGGGGGGGGCTGCGCTGATAATCGATCAGCACAGACCCCCCTGTCTGAGGAGCAGCCAATCGGCTCTCCTCTACTCGCTTTCCTATTTACACTGTGATCAGCCGTGATTGGACATGGCTGATCACATGGTAAAGAGTCTCCGTCTGAGACTCTTTACTGAGATCGTAGTTGCAGGGTGTCAGACTGACACCCCGCAACAACGATCGCCGCGATGCGCGCCCCCGGGGGCGCGCAGCAGCTCAAAATCCTGATTACGTCATATGACGTCCGGTCAGGATTTTGAAACCACTATACCACCATGTATCTGCTATAGGACGGGCGGCAAGTGGTTAACATTCTGGAACTAATAACAGTAATTTAGCACATTTCCATGTGATTTTGTTACCTGTTTGTAATTTAGATGCAAAGCTAACCAAGCAGTTTCACAAGGCAGAGGTTTCTCTTTTACCATTTACAGAATAAAATATCACAGCATCAAAGGTATTTGCCAGAGGCATTTATACATTTTCTCTCTTTACTCTTTGTTAGTTTTAGTTGCTTGACTAGGTATTGTCACATCATGTATATAATGTTCAAATTAGTCAAGACTGTATACACTATTTGAGATTTATGTACACATAACATTGACATAACCTTAACTACCTCATTTAATGAAAGAAACACATTAATACAAATAAAACTACCTGAAGTGAAACATATGCTGGTCTTATTTGAAGTTATAAAAATAATTATAATAGCATTGTATATTGCATACGATAATTCATGACTAATATATAGTGTATACGTTGTATACAAAAAGGTACACAATGAACTACTCTGAATCCGAAGCATTCAACTTTCAAAAGTTTCAAGGACTTCTGTCAGTATAAAATCAGCCAATAAATATCGGGTTTGTATAGCTGCATTTTCTCTTTTTGTTCTCCAGAAAAATCGGTAATTTCACTAATCCTTTCCCTGCACTCCATCCTAGGGCTTTTAAGTCCCTTTTATTAGTTCACTACTTGCAAGTATCTGAAGAAGTGTATGTCAGGCTTCCCATCATTGAGACACCACCTGCACTGAGATTCATAATGAGTAGCATGTAGGATGAAATTCACAGAGGTAAAACACGCCTGGGATGGGATTCATGCCCTGCCACAGGCACAAAATTCAAACATCATTCGAAATCAGAAAAAGACTTGAGTAAATTGCAAGCCATACTGCATATTAATTGCTGCATTTTTTTTTTTTTACAATTTTGCCTGGAGCTCATCTTCAAAAAATTTGTGTTCAAATAGAATGTTTAGCATAATGACTAAATCTAAACTAGTGAACTTTCTACACTCTATTATATTTGATTTACATCAGGTATTATTAAAGAAAAAGCATGCCTTTCAGTAGTGAACTGCAGCTCCCATGCATCATAAACCACTTTAATTGGTTATGCAGGGAAAATATCTTGAATGAGCTTAAAGACTTTAACCAGCAGTTCTCTATTTGCATGCCCAGGAGTGTTTTTTTTTTATTACAAGTGTTTATACAACCCTAACAATTTATTCAGCGCTTTACATACTGTGCATTCTCGTCAGTCTCTGCCTTCTGGGAGCTATATTGCACAGTCTCTGTCTAACATGCATACATACATATACTAGGGCCAATTTGGACAGGAGTCAAATAACCTACCAGAATGTCTTTAAAGTGTGGTGGAAACCCACATATGCACAAGGAGAACATGTCAACTCCATACAGATAGTGTCTTAGCCAGGATTTCAACCAGGAACCCCAGTGCTGCAATGCAGAAGTGCCAACCACTAAACCATTGTGACACCATCAGTAGGTCTCAAGCTGTTAATCTTTTCTGTCAAAACTAAAATACTGGCTAGTGTTTTTTTTCTTTTTTGAGGCAGCAGATAAGTACATCTTCTCTGTACACGTCCTTTTTATGTAGAAGAAAAATAAAAGCCGCTCTCAAAGCACAGGTTCCAAACAATACACACCCTTGATAGGCACTCAGGTGCAGGCAGGCTCTGCTGGGATCAGAGAACAAACAAATAAGCTTGGATGGCAGCACTCAGATACAGCACCTTTATTAGATTAAAATCCAACGTACAGCAGTCAATCCATCATAGCTATGATTAAGCCCCAAATCCAGGTGTGAAACATGTAAGCTGCTTGCATCCCCCTCTTTTGTACTGTATGGATTGACTGTTGTACGTCAGATTTTAATTGAATAAAGGTGTTGTATCTGAGTGCTGCCATCCAGGCTTATTCATTCCTTTTAATGTACTGTCCTAAAAAGGAACTAACTTATTAGGACTAGTGATGGACGAACGTTTCGCCCGGCGGTCGTTTCGCGGCGAATTTCCGACATTCGCGGTCCGCACGTTCGAACGCCTTTTTCCGTCGTTCGCCGCGGCGGACTTACGTGTTTAATGTATACAAGAACTTTAACCTTTGGTGACACGTTTATCATGTGATACAGGACAGCCAATTGAGACATGACAGCACATGGACACTTGGACATTCCCCCTAACCTATAAATACACCCGATCCGGTGGCCATTTTACATTCTTTCTTCTGTTACGATAGGGACAGGTTCCTGTGTGGAGTAGGGAGAGATAAACCACTAGCTATTTGGTACACAAAAGTTCTTTTCAGGACTGGTATAGGTGTTAGGTGTTGATAGGTTTGCTGTGCTGCTGATTCTTGCAGCAGCCTGAGTGTCTTTTGTTAGTTTAGAGAAAGGGAAAGGACGGTGTATGCTACAGGGACAGCCAGATTAGTCTTTCATCATCATCATCATCATCATCATCATTAGCTGTTACTATCAAGGTCCACAAAAGAGCTGTTCCAGTAACCACTAATCGTTCTCTTTTTTTGCCAATTTGTATAGGGACAGGAAGGAAGCAGTGTTGTCAGGCAGTGAGGGTAATTTTAAAGACTTGCTGTTATTATTAGTTCCACAAAGGTTCTTTTCAGGACTGGTATCAGTGGTACAGTAATAGGCTTGTACATGTATAATATTCTTTCTTCCAAATATAGAAAGGATATTATACTTGACTGCTGCCCTTCTGCTGCAGTCTGCTAAACATTCACAACTCACTTGTTCCACAAAAGTTCTTATAAGGACTGGTAACTTGGTATAGGGTGCTACGGTACATAGGCTTGAGTGCGGTACAGTCTGCTGTTCTGTAAGGACCGCTATCGGTCCACAATAGATAGGGTTGACGTGCACCACTGCTGACCGCTGCCCTATACTGCAGCAGTCCTTCAGCGGTATAGGGACTGACGTACAGTCTGCTAATCACTAACACACAACCTGCTTGTTCCACAAAAGTTCTTATAAGGACTGGTAACTTGGTATAGGGTGCTACGGTACATAGGCTTGAGTGCGGTACAGTCTGCTGTTCTGTAAGGACCGCTATCGGTCCACAATAGATAGGGTTGACGTGCACCACTGCTGACCGCTGCCCTATACTGCAGCAGTCCTTCAGCGGTATAGGGACTGACGTACAGTCTGCTAAACACTAATACACAACCTGCTTGGTCCACAAAAGTTCTTATAAGGACTGGTAACTTGGTATAGGGTGCTACGGTACATAGGCTTGAGTGCGGTACAGTCTGCTGTTCTGTAAGGACCGCTATCGGTCCACAATAGATAGGGTTGACGTGCACCACTGCTGACCGCTGCCCTATACTGCAGCAGTCCTTCAGCGGTATAGGGACTGACGTACAGTCTGCTAAACACTAATACACAACCTGCTTGGTCCACAAAAGTTCTTATAAGGACTGGTAACTTGGTATAGGGTGCTACGGTACATAGGCTTGAGTGCGGTACAGTCTGCTGTTCTGTAAGGACCGCTATAGGTCCACAATAGATAGGGTTGACGTGCACCACTGCTGACCGCTGCCCTATACTGCAGCAGTCCTTCAGCGGTATAGGGACTGACGTACAGTCTGCTAAACACTAATACACAACCTGCTTGGTCCACAAAAGTTCTTATAAGGACTGGTAACTTGGTATAGGGTGCTACGGTACATAGGCTTGAGTGCGGTACAGTCTGCTGTTCTGTAAGGACCGCTATAGGTCCACAATAGATAGGGTTGACGTGCACCACTGCTGACCGCTCACCTATACTGCAGCAGTCCTTCAGCGGTATAGGGACTGACGTACAGTCTGCTAATCACTAACACACAACCTGCTTGTTCCACAAAAGTTCTTATAAGGACTGGTAACTTGGTATAGGGTGCTACGGTACATAGGCTTGAGTGCGGTACAGTCTGCTGTTCTGTAAGGACCGCTATCGGTCCACAATAGATAGGGTTGACGTGCACCACTGCTGACCGCTGCCCTATACTGCAGCAGTCCTTCAGCGGTATAGGGACTGACGTACAGTCTGCTAAACACTAATACACAACCTGCTTGGTCCACAAAAGTTCTTATAAGGACTGGTAACTTGGTATAGGGTGCTACGGTACATAGGCTTGAGTGCGGTACAGTCTGCTGTTCTGTAAGGACCGCTATCGGTCCACAATAGATAGGGTTGACGTGCACCACTGCTGACTGCTGCCCTATACTGCAGCAGTCCTTCATCGGTATAGGGACTAAGAGTTTTGTCACAGGGTCATTTAAAAAATGACAGGCAGAGGAAGAGGCAGGCCCTTCCGCAGGGGTGGTAGGGGTAGGGCAGGAGCAACAGGCTTGAGCCAAAGTGGGAAGTTGCAGAAGGTGCGTTCAATTACTTTAAAGGATGCACCAGACTTGGTTGAGTGGCTCGCTCAGCCTTACTCTTCTGCACCCTCCTCATCCTCTCGATCTGCACCCTCTTCTTCACTCTCTGCTATGTGCACCCCCAAAGACACTACCACCAACAACACGACCACCACCACCACCACCACATACCTTCCGCTTGAGTCACTGGAATTATTTTCCGATCCATATCAAGAGGACATTTCTGATGCGCAGCCACTCTTGGTATTGGATCAGGAAGAGGAGGTAGCAACAAGCGCTACTCAGCAGTCTGACGACAGTACCCAGATCAGCCCAAGGAGGAGGTTGGTCCCCGGTGTTGCTGCCTACTCCGAGATCTCTACTTATAGCGGTGGGGAAGGTGACGTTGATGATGACGTGTCTAGTGATGTCACGTGGGTGCCCACAAGAGAGGAAGAGGAGGGGAGTTCAGAGGGAGATATGGACCAGCAGATAGGGAGGAGAAGCAGCAATGACTTACATTGCACAGCAGGGACAAAGCAGACTGCAAATGTATCAGGAGCGAGTCATCGACCATGTACGGTCACATCTGGCGCTCCCAGGACACCGGCACATGGCTCCGCAGTGTGGGCTTTTTTTAACGTGTCCGCTGCTGACAATAGCGTTGCCATCTGCAATCTTTGCAGTCAACGCGTTAGTCGCGGTAAGCCCAATACTCACCTAGGGACGACCGCCTTAAGAAGGCACATGAGCAGCCATCACCGAGCCCAGTGGGAGCAACGGAACACACAAAGCCACACTGCAGGCTCTCACCGTCCAGCCTCGTCTTCTACTTCTCCTTCTCCTCTCTCCTCACAATTGTCCTCCACTCCACCTTCCATCACGCCAAGCTCACATTTTTCTGCAAAAAGGCAGGCTTCCGTGGGCCTAATGTTTGAGCGTAAAAAAATGATGACGCCGGATAACCCTCTTGCCCAACGGTTGGCGGCTGGCTTGTCAGAACTCATAGCCCGCCAACTACTGCCATATAAACTGGTGGACTCGGAGGCCTTTCGCAAATTTGTGGCCATTGGAACACCACAATGGAAGGTCCCAGGAAGGAAGTATTTCTCAGAGAAGGGCATCCCAGAGCTATATGGCCATGTTCAGCGGCAAGTGAATGTATCTCTGGCACACAGTGTCGGTGCCAAGATACATCTGACCACAGACACGTGGTCTAGCAAACACGGGCAGGGAAGGTATATCAGTTTTACTGCCCACTGGGTGAACCTTCTGACGGCCGTCAAGCATGTAACCCGTGGCACCCGTGTAGATTTGGTTTTACCGCCACGGATTGCATGCAGGCCTGACTCTTCTTCTCCTCCTCCTACTCCATCCTCCTCCCTCTCCTCCTCAGCTGCCTCCTCCTTTTCCGCTGCTAGCGTCTCTTCCGCTGCACCGCCCAAGCTCCCCAGAACCTATTCCACATGCCAGGTGAGACGTTGCCATGCCGTGCTGCGTCTGTTGTGCCTGGAAGCAAAGAGCCACACTGGCCCGGCACTCCTTTCAGCTTTGCGTTCACAGGCAGATGAGTGGCTAACACCGCTCAATTTGACAGTTGGTAAAGTGGTGTGTGACAACGGTGCCAATCTGCTTAGCGCATTGAAACAGGGCAAAATCACGCACGTGCCGTGCATGGCACACGTCTTAAACTTGGTCGTGCAGCGATTCCTTGTCAAATACCCTGGGGTCCAGGACATCTTGCGGCAGGCAAGGAAAATCTCGGCCCATTTCAGAAGATCTTACACGGCCATGGCTCGCCTTGCTGACATTCAGCGGCGACACCATCTGCCGGTCAGACGTCTTATTTGCGATTGCCCGACGCGATGGAACTCAACCTTCTATATGCTTGATAGGCTGCTCCAGCAGAAACGTGCAGTTAACGTCTACCTGTATGAACTCTGCGAAAGAAACGGTTCTGGGGAGCTGGGTTTTTTTTCACCGCGCCAGTGGCTGCTCATGCGCGACACATGCAGACTTCTGCGGCCATTTGAGGAGATCACCAAACTGGTCAGTCGCAGCCATGGCGCCATCAGTGACATGGTACCTTATGCCTTCTTTCTGGAGCGTGCATTGCGTCGTGTCATTGATCAGGCTGTGGAGGAGCAGGAGCGGGAAGATGAGGAAGTCGCAATGCTGGATGAATTCCCAGGGGGGGCTACTCTATCTGAGACAAGTCAACAACAGGAGTCTGATGAGGAGTCAGAGGAGGATGGTGCCGGGGCGGATGAGCAGGAGCAAGAAGAGCATGCTTTAAACCTTTCTGGGATCCCTGTTGTGCGAGGATGGGGAGAGGAGAATGAAGAGGACGACATTATCCTGGATGATGAGCAGGAGCCAGGCCACCACACCGCTTCCACTTTAGTGCAAATGGGGGCCTTCATGCTCCAGTGTTTTAATAGGGACCCCCGTATAAAAAGCATGAGGGTCAAGGACCAGTACTGGGTGGCAACGTACTTAGACCCCCGGTACAAACACAAAATGGCGGAAATGTTACCGCCGTCGCAGAGGGCTGTCAGAATGCAGCACTTCCAGGCCTTGCTTCGAGAAATGCTGCATTCTGCTTTTGCGTGCGCTGGCAGAGGAGCAATTCCCACTCCCAGAGAAGGATTTGCGGGTACCAATCCAACAGCGCCTGCAAGAAGAGGCCGGTTTGAAGATGTGTTGGTGACTTCGGATATGAGGTCATTCTTTCAGCCGACCCATCGACAGGTGTCATCCGGATCCAGCATCAGGGAACGCCTAGACCGTCAGGTGTCCGACTACATTGGGTTAACGGCCGATGTGGACGCTCTGAGGAGTGATGAACCCCTAGACTACTGGGTGGGCAGGCTTGACCTCTGGCCAGAGCTTGCCCAATTTGCAATCGAACTGTTGGCTTGCCCCTCATCCAGTGTCCTGTCCGAAAGGACGTTCAGCGCAGCAGGGGGGATTGTGACCGATAAGCGTACTCGCCTAGCTCACGACAGTGTTAACTACCTCACATTTCTAAAAATGAATGAGGCATGGATCTCGGAGGAATTCAACACATGTGACCAGTAGACCATGTATATGTCTATAAACTATTTTTTTAATCAAGCACACAGACCTTCTTAATTCATTTGGCTCACTTCCTTGACCCAAAAAAGCACACCGTACTATATGCCCCTACCCTCCTCTTTGAAGAGGTTGAGCGGTGTCATATTTCTACTGGGGCTGCTTATGATATCCCTGTGCTGTGCTGACTTCCTCCTGGGGGTTCTTATTATGAAGGGATCACACTATCCCTGTGCTGTGCTGACTTCCTCCTGGGGGTTCTTATTATGAGGGGATCACACCATCCCTGTGCTGTGCTGACTTCCTCCTGGGGCTGCTTACGGTGCTGCTGTCAGTGCTGTATGTCACGGTGCTGCTGTCAGCGCTGTATGTCACGGTGCTGCTGTCAGCGCTGTATGTCACGGTGCTGCTGTCAGCGCTGTATGTCACGGTGCTGCTGTCAGCGCTGTATGTCACGGTGCTGCTGTCAGCGCTGTATGTCACGGTGCTGCTGTCAGCGCTGTATGTCACGGTGCTGCTGTCAGCGCTGTATGTCACGGTGCTGCTGTCAGCGCTGTATGTCACGGTGCTGCTGTCAGCGCTGTATGTCACGGTGCTGCTGTCAGCGCTGTATGTCACGGTGCTGCTGTCAGTGCTCTGTATTACGGTGCTGCTGTCAGATGCCTCTATCACGGTGCATGTGTCATTCCGGTATGTCACGCTGCTGGTGATCATCTCCTGCACCCTCTTCTTTGCCTACCCTGGTCCCTGACCTTCCCTCTCCTCCATTGCCTTCATTAGCTCCATAGTCCTGAATTGTTAGAACAATTTCCCAAATAAAATAAAAATGCTTGTAGTTATCGATCCCAAATTCACCTCATACATGTATTATGTCATTGTCCAGATGGTGGGACTACGTTTTACCCCCTAATAATTACCACGTGGCCGCAAATTCGACATGAAGGTTTGCAAAGTTCGCCTCCCATTGAAGTCAATGGGGCCCGCGGCGAACGTTCGGTTTCGCGAACGTTTGGGTCCGTTCGCATTTCGCTTTCGCGAAACGTCCCGTCGGAAGTTCGTCCATCACTAATTAGGACAGTGAGATTATGCAGGTGGCTTATAAAAGTATCGCAGGAAAATGAGAATGCAACTGGTTACTTGCACACACATAGCCAGACAGACCTTTGAATTGCATACAGTGTTCTCATCTGGACAAATAATTATTTTTCTTGCTGATTGACAAGTGCACATCAGCATTGCTGCATGGAGGTTTCCAATTTCTATGTTTTTTTTCTTTACCTCACACCTTCCTCTTTTTGTATCTGCCTAACCAGGATTTTTCATCAGAGTCTAAAGCACTGTTCCCATAATTTTACCAACCTGTCCACTGCAAGTGTGAAAAGACTAAACTAAATAAATATAAATTGGATAAATAACTATTGTCATACACCTCTGTGTATATGAATTAAAAGTATCTCCAAAACCAAAGTTTTTTTTAAATATTTGGATGGCCTAAGATAAGAACACCTGTCAGGGTTTTATTGCTGTCTTTGTGCCAGTTTCTGCCTTCTAATTTATTTGGGTGACCATTGTCACTGAGAGTAAAAGTTGAACAAAATCTCAAATTCTGGGTTGACAACAAAATATCAAGATGAGAGGATCAAAATACAAAGATACCACGTCCCAATAATATACATAGAAGTTCCAAAGGGAAAACAGGGGGGCCAATGGGACTGGCGGGTTTCCAACCCCTGGGACTTTAGACGGTATAAAATCAAGTGAATCTTAACATTATAATATAAAAGAAATGTATCAGTTGAATCGGATTTACAAAAATAAGAAATTTTATTTTCATCTTATAACATCAGTGTTGAAACATCAATACATGACCATGAAAGTGAACATACATGGTAGATAGCGTAAATCCATAACAAATTACCAAACCTATAGATAAAAACAAAACTGAGCTGCGATTCTCAACATGTTTCGCTCCTTCGAGCTTCCTCAGGAGATAATGCAGCCCACAGTGAATGCTAAAACAACAGAAATACAAAGAATTTTTAATTAATTTTTTAATTTTTTTTGTAAATATTAATGTTAATAAATCTTCATGTAGATAAATAAAGAATCAAATACATTGTTTCACAAGTACATAGATATTACATCACAAATTAAATTAATTATATCTCACCACTTCACCAGGATTCCCCAAATCCTAATATATTCAATTCATAGGTGAAATCTACCTTCTCCAATTTTTCACCTATGAATTGAATATATTAGGAATTTGTGGAATACTGGTGAAGTGGTGAGATATAATTTATTTAATTTGTGATGTACTATCTATGTCCTTGTGAAACTATATATTTGATTCTTTATTTATCTACATGAAGATTTATTAATATGAATATTTACAAAAAAAAAATTTTTCTCTGTATTAAAAATTAATTAAAGTTTCTTTGTATTTCTGTTGTTTTAGCATTTACTGTGGGCTGCATTATCTCCTGAGGAAGCTCGAAGGAGTGAAACATGTTGAGAATCGCAGCTCAGTTTTGTTTTTATCTATAGGTTTGGTAATTCTTTATGGATTTACGCTATGTACCATGTATGTTCACTTTCATGGTCATGTATTGATGTTTCAACACTGATGTTATAAGATGAAAATAAAATGTCTTATTTTTGTAAATCAGATTCAACTGATACATTTCTTTTATATTATAATGTTATTATTCACTTGATTTGATACCGTCTAAAGTCCCAGGGGTTGGTTACCCCCCCCCCCTGTTCCATTGCCCCCCCTGTTTTCCTCTTGGAACTTCTAGTCAAATTCTGGGTTGCCAACAGCACAGGAATAATGAGGAAATCTTACAATTTGGTACAGTAGTTCTGGTAAAATATTGTCTAAGGAAGTTTTATCTTGGTTTGAAGTGATTCCTTCTCACTTCAATTTAAAAACAAATTGCATTGTCATGCTTGCCTATACTACTACCATCTAAAGCTACCCCAACACTGCTTAACCTGTCAAGTTAAGGCATTTACTCTATTGGTGTTAAACTGGCCATGCACTATGGGAATTTGAACAGGTTTCTGATGAACTGGCTGAATTCCGTTTCGTAGGTGTCCCTGTCATCACCCTCCTGCCTGACATTCGTCAATTAAAAAACCAAAGGCATTAGATGAAATATTTTCAGTTGAACTATCAGAAATTCACTCTGTGGATGGCTCTGTCATCAACCTCCCAGCCAACAATCATTTTAGGGAATCAGATGAAAATTTTCAGCAAAACAGTGGCTACATCCAATTGGAAATAACCACTGTTTGGTTGTCCTAACAGCCACTGGTGCTGGCTTTGAGAATACAAAGGCCGAAAGGGCTGTATAGTATAAATGGACTAATTATGCAGACTGAATGAAAAAAAAATCACATTTGCCAGCTTTATTCAATGCTGCTGTGCTTTTTTTTATGGCTCCCAGTCAGTAAAATGTCTATGTTTTGAAATGCACTGATTAGAGTTAGCAGACTGATGTCCCACACTGTCGAATAGGATCCACCCAATCCACCAACAGCATTCTCTGGGAGTTTTAGCTGGCTTGGCTTTATTTATTGCCGCATACTTTTACATAAATTGTATCAAATATATTACAGTATAAGAGCGCTATTTTTTTTTCTTAAATGGCAGAGCATGTACAACAGTTTCAAATTTAGAATGGCAGAAACATAACAGGTGCTCTACATTTCCATTATTTCCTTGCATGCAAACGCAAATTGACCTCTTTATACATTGAGGTCTCACTATATGGATAGTTTTCAGCCTGAACGTTTGGTGGTGGTGCTCTTCACACAAATTAACCTTCTTACACACTGATTTTCCCATACATAGATCCGCTTTTTTTGGAAAATTTTATGGTAATACTTCCTGAGATCCTTATTATAAATATGGACACTGGGTATGGAATGCACAGTTTGTAATTAGAAGAATCTCATTTCTAGCACTGCAATTTATATTTTGTATTCAGGAAGGGCTGCATATATTGTTCTTTTTGCCTGCTGCTTTTGTATTAGTGTGGATTTTTTCCTTTTGCGTTTATATTTTAATTGTTTGAATATACTCCACACCAGATGATAATTTATATATCATTGTATGAAGCCTGAACAACTCTACCAGTGCTTCAACTTGTTGTATGGATTGGACAACCTGAGAGCGAGAGACTATAGCAGCAGATACCAGAGCCTCATTTTATTTGTGGACAATGTGTTTTTTTCTGTACACAAGAGGAGGGGAAGCTTCCAGATAATATTTCTGTAAATAAAGAAAGAAAAGTGAAACCACAGCCTCATTTTACCAGAACATGTTGCCCCCCAGACTATGAGCAGTCCAGGTTCAGCAAAGCTGTCTGCTCAGCTATTTCAATGTGATATCCTCTACTTTCCAGGTGTAGAGAGCAATGTATGGAAAAATAAAACACAAACTCAAATACCTCCAATAGTGTAATTGTACAATTTTAATAAAAAAGTTTAAAACATTCCCATAGTAAAACGGATAAAAGAGTACTCAATATACCAGACAGGACACTGCTCCATAAATCAGTCCTGGCAGCCAATAACCAAGATGGAGATAGATTCCCCCAGTCTGGACCTAGGTACTGGGTATTATAGCTGAATATTTCACCCTAGAATCTACATGACACTAGCTTAGGTGCTCTGGAACTGAAACTAACTTTATTGTAAATGACACAGAATATATAGCACACCAGACCAGGTGTGCCTAATCACATTATTCTACAGTGCCTTGAAAAAGTATTCATACCCCTTGACATTTTCCACATTTTGTCATGTTACAACCAAAAATGGAAATGTATTTTATTGGGATTTTATGTGATACACTAACACAAAGTGGCACAAAATTGTGAAGTGGAAGGAAAATGATAAATGGTTTAAGTCAATACTTTGTAGAACCATCTTTCGCTGCAATTACAGTGGCAAATCTTTCTGGGTATGTCTCCACATCTTTGCACATCTAGAGAATGACATTTTTGCCCATTCTTCTCTGCAAAATAGCTTTCCCTGTATTTGGCTCCATTAATCTTCCCATCAACTCTGATCAGCTTCCCTGCTGATTCTCCCACCTGAGCTGTGGATCTCTGCAGCTTTTCCAGAGTTACCATGGGCCTCTTGGCTGCTTCTCTGATTAATGATCTCCTTGGCCAGCCCGTCATTTTAGGTGGACAGCCATGTCTTAGTAGGTTTACACTTGTGTCATACTCTTTCCCTTTTCAGATGATGGATTGAACAGTGCTCTGTGAGATGTTCCAAGTGTTTTTTTTTTTTTTATAACCTAAGCCTGCTTAAAACTTCTCCACAACTTTATCCCTGACCTGTCTGACGTGTTCCTTGGCCTTCATGATGCTGTTTGTTCACTAAGGTTCTCTAGCAACCCTCTGAGGCATTCACAGAACAGCTGTATTTATATTGAGATTAAACTATACACAGATGGACTCTTATTACGAATTAGGTGACTTCTGAAGGCAATTTGTCATTTTCCTCCCACTTCCCAAATATGTGCCACTTTGTGTTGGTCTATCACATAAAATCCCAACAAAATACATTTATGTTTTTGGTTGTAACATGACAGAATGTGGAAAATGTCAAAGGGTATGAATACTTTTTCAAGGCACTGTATGCAAAGAAAACTGTATACAAGAATATAATTAACATAGCTAAGAACCAACCAACATGAACAGTATGCTAATCTACCTCTAGCAACTAATAGCTGAAAGGGATCTAATTATCGTGATTTAATTAACAATTAGCTACCTAAACCAGCCTAAATGACCAGACCATTTGGCACACAGCCCACAAACCTGGATGCAAAGTACATTACACATTATTATAAGCATAAACACATAACATCCCACAATGGTTCCATAACAAAGTAAAGTGGTCATAATATGAATCTCAACTCCAAGAGATGAAAAGACAGACAGAAACAAAAGGGGACTTAATTAACAATGGGAATGCACACCTAGGAGGCACACAATGGGAAAGATACAAATTTGTCTAATCTGTCCACTAGACAAGTCATCAGAAGACAAACAATGTTCCAGCAGTCTGATACAGTGGAATTAATTAACTTCATAGATTTCTTCAGTGATATTGTTTGATAAATATTTCTGTCCCAAGTGAAAGGCTTTTCCAACCTAAACACAGGAAAATTTCCCCAGGGGTTTTTTAGCAGCAGAGAGTTGGTGTGAAAATAGTTGATGTAAAAAAATAATTTATTTGACAGACAATAGTAATTCCAAATGAACAATAATACATCATCCATATAGGTAGTGCGTGTATTCGTAACATATGTATCCACATGAAAAACCCCGATGCATTTCGACCCTTGTGATTTCCAGTCTCTTTAGGGGGATTTATATTCTAGGGGAATGTCAAAATATCTAATTAAAGACTTTGGACAATATAAAAATATATATAGGTATAATATTTCAAATTAAGCAAAAATATGTCTCCATGCATATAGAGATATAGTTACCAATGGGTGTATGAGGACATGAGGACGTGTCGCATGAACCGGCATTGCAGGATTATAGCCATCCAGTGATCCCATCGCTGCCACATGTTCCCCTCGCGCCCTCTGGGTGGGTGCATAGTCCACTGAGGTTACAGGGGGCCACGTTATGGGACCCAGAGAGGAGGATGGGGGGTAAAACACCTGCAGATGGACATGCAAAAAACTTTTTGTAGGTCATCATTAAATATTAGAGGGAGTATATAGAAGTGCTTGGCACCATGTTTGTATTTGTCGCACTACCTATATGGATGATGTATTATTGTTCATTTGGAATTACTATTGTCTGTCAAATAAAGTATTTTTTTACATCAACTATTTTCACACCAACTCTCTGCTGCTAAAAAACCCCTGGGGAAATTTTCCTGTGTTTTTGTTGTATACTTATGGGTTATGCAGCTTTGGGGGCTCCCTTATTGTGTTATTTTTTCTTTTGGCTTTTCCAACCTAATCTGCAGGAGGGCCACCATATTCCCTCTGACCATTAACCTGTACAAGAATAATATTACACCTTTCCAACCAATTCAGAAGGGAAGTTTTATTGTTCTTACTCAGAGAGTTAATCCAAACCTTGCTCTCAGAGTTCACCACGTGGCTGTCTATCATTAGAGAAAGATCTGCTCTCTCCATGGGCCACAATTAGTGGGTAGGAGGCTTGCCCCTAGTCCCCTTGAAAAACCTCTGTCCCAGTTTGGTCTGTCACATTGTCCATACTTCCTAGACTCCACTCTACATGTTTTGTCACACATGACATCATCAGGGTCCTCTGAGGTAGCACTGTTGGATACCTTAGTTTGACTATAAAAATAAGGCACATATTTATTAAGTTTATTAATATTTTCTTGATTTCTGTGGATAATTGGCCTACAATCACATGTAGCGGTGACACTTTGGACAAGGTGTCTGCCATGTACAAATTTAGTTTTTTCCTCAGAACAGTAAAGGGGTCCTGAGGGCTGATTATGTAGGTTTAACTTCGGCATCAGTTTTGCTGGGCTGTGTTAGAGTTCTGCCTGGTCATGTGTACAGTTAGGTGCACATGACAGGCCCAGAACCAGGCCTGGTTGGACATTTTGTGTATCAGCGTTCCTCACAGCCAATCAGTGGGTGCATCTGGCCCCGCTGAGGAGTCTGGAGAAGGGTACTTAAGATGCTGAAGTCACGTGTTCAGGGTTCGTTTGTGAGGCGATAGCTGCCCGTTCCTGGAGCTGGACTGGTCACGGGAGCGTGTGCCACCCTGCAACATGGTCGGTGTGACTAGCCCCATTAGACCCACATGGTCTGATGTAAGGTTCCATCCGTACCTGAGTCTCGGAACCGGCTGGTCCGAGGCGCAGTAACTGATGGAGGATTCAAGGCGTCTGAGTGGCGTCTTAGGGGCACCGCAGCCCATGTAAGCAATTGGGGGGGGACTCTTCGGAGGAGGGCCAACAAGCTGGCATCCCAAGAAATGCCTGGTTGCTGGGTTGTCAATATGAGACTGTGTTTGTTGGATGTTACCCCTGCAAATAAAAACCTTTCTAAAGGACTTTTATGGTGTCAGTGTCCAAAGTTGTTGGGTACTAACCCTAGGAACCCCTAGACATGGAAGAACAAGCCAAACAGAGGTAACCAGTAAGCCCAAAAGTCAAGGCTGCCCTATCGAGGGTTATGGCCGCTACATACAAAACGCCCAATAAATCCCATACAAAAATTAATTTTTACTGTACATAAATACAGCTGCTAATAGGTTTGCAGGCTAGTTGGGTTGAGTTCTTGGGACATTGAATTTTGCACTCAAGATCCACCCTTCCTGTTGTGCACTTCCCATGGGTAACTGTCGCCCCAACTGTCTTGGAATCATTCACAAGCTCCTCCCATGTAGTCCTGGGTTGAACCCTCACTTTTCTCATGATCATCCTTACCCCTTGAGGTGAAATATTGCATGGAACTCCAGATTGAGGGTGATTGATGGTTATTTTGTATTTCTTCCATTTGCGAATAATCACTCCAACAGTTATCTCCTCCTTGCAAAGCTTCTTGCTGATGGTCTTGTAGCCCATTCCAGCCTTGTGCAGGTCTACAATCATGGTCCTGACATCCTTTGACAGCTCCTTGGTCTTGCTCATAATGGTGAGGTTTAAATGGAAGAGATTTTTTGGAAAGCTGTCTTTTATACGCATAATGAGTTGTCATTAGTTGCACCTTTCCTAAATTAACAGGGCTAATGATCAGTGTGTAAAAAGCTGTAAAAAACAGCTTATACTCACTGATCACCGGCTGCCTGCAGTGATCTGCTCTCCTCTCCTCAGTGACAAATTCTGTGTAAGGAGAGGAGAGCCAATCGTCTAGTAACCAGCTCTCTATTTATTTATGTTTTGTTTATTTCAGTTACTTATATAGCGCCATCAATTTACGCAGCGCTTTTACATATACATTGTACATTCACATCAGTCCCTACCCTCAAGGAGCTTACAATCTAAGGTCCCTAACTCACATTCATACATACTAGGGACAATTTAGACAGGATTCAATTAACCTACCAGCATGTCTTTGGAGTGTGGGAGGAAGCCGGAGTACCCAAAGTACCCGGAGGAAACCCATGAAGGCACAGGGAGAACATGCAAACTCCAGGCAGTTAGTGTCGTGGTTGGGATTCGAACCAGCGGACCCTTCTTACTGCTAGGTGAAAGTTCTACCCACTACACCACTGTTTACATCACATGATGGCTCTAATTGGACACAGCTGTCATCTGATCAGGAGGGCCAATCAAAGAGCCCTCCTGCCGATCGAAGATGCACTGTGTCCGGGTGACACGAGCGCATCGGGATTGCGCAGCTGCACGGGCATGCATGTGCGCGCGATCCCCCTCCTTCTGAGGGACATTCCTGAATGTTCACTCAGAAGGAGGAAGCGTCTACCCGGCTGTATATGACCAGTGGCTGGGTGGGAGGTAGTTAAAATACACCTATGATAGAAATTATAGACCCTTCATTTCTTTGTAAATGGGCAAACTTACAAAATATGAAGGGGATTAGATCATTTTTTTCCCCACTGTAAATCATACCTATATATTTTAAGTATGTAATAGATTGGAATTTATTGGTATCTATTGCATAATATAGCTTTGAGAAAGATAAGCTGTGACCCACTAAAAAGCCATTATTCTTCAATTTTCTCTGCTACTGTTGTCTGTGGTAACCAGTTAGATTTGTTTCCCCCAAAATATACCATGTCACCATTAGCAAAAGCATACATTTTCATATTTTCTTTTCTCTTGTTTTTTTGCTTATCAAACTTGACATTTGTGAAAATTATTTTTTCTTCTGTGCCCTAAAAGAAAAAAAAAAAGAAATGTGAACAGCACTAGCTTAGGGAAGTTTTTGTTCTTTTGAATTTTACCCTTTTAGTTATAGTTTTAGTAGAATACGGCAAGTATGTAATCCAACACTGTCTATACTGTATACTGTATTTTTTACTAATAAGGGAAAAGCATTGCTATGCTACACAGACATACAAGTTTACATGCCTCAAAGAGCAAAAAAGTCCTGGATGGCCGCACACCGATACAACACCTTAATAAGTTTACTTGCCTCACTAGCACTCCACAATCAGTCATTATTTGAGACAAGACGTTGGCTAGATGCGGTAGGACTTTTGCTTCCTATCCCATATATTAGTCAGGGGGTAATCTGTTATAGCCATACTCCAGTTAAAACATATTTTCTCTTTTTGCATAGTGGATTAGAACATCTCCCAGATTTTCATTGTAGTCTCTTTTTCAGTGGGGGGATTTTTTTTATCACTTCCCATTCCAGTGACAGCCTGTCAGAAATTGATGGGAACACTCAAGCTGAGACAGAAAATGCAACAAAACACATCCTCATTAGTTTTCTTTCTTTACAGATGACACCAATAAAAAGAAAACGATGAGACCAAGGGTAGGGAAAATCAGGGACAAGCAGCTAGAGAACACAAAACAACTGGATATCACACTACATGGCAGCTATTCAGGTTTAAGAATTAAAGAGAAAGACAGATGTAGCCAAGCATAATGGAAAACAAGGTGGCAAAAAAGCAGGAAAAGAATAGAAGCCAGAATCCAATAAGAAAGCTGTATAACAATGGGCAAACAACAAGGCTAGAGTTTATAATGCCCATAATGTCCACAAAACTGGTTGACTGGGTAAGATTGTGAGACAGGTGCAAGAACTGTATAACAATTAATAGTAAGAAGAGGCTTCCTTGCTTACAGGTTTAAGAGTAGACAGGCAAAGAAGACATGTAATGGCAAGGGTAACTGAATCAAATTCAATATAATTCAAGCAGGTTCTTCCAATTGTTATTTTCGCTAAAAGATATAAAGGCACATGTTTGCCATGCATGCTTCCTGAAAATGTTATCAAACAGCTTAAAGTGTTACTAAGGCCACAACAGTAAAATCTGTTTGTCGCTGGCTGAGTAGAGTAATGCAGATTAAGTAATTTGATGTGTTTCAGCTTATAAAGCCTTAGTCATAACCAACCATAGTATAAATCTCCTCCTGGAACATTTGGGGAAGGGATCACTGCTCCAGGTGGATGTGTGGAAATGGCACTCTCCTCGAGGTGGAAGCTTCAGGTGCAGGATAAGCATTTAGCATTTAGAATATATACATTTTAATTTATGTTTTTGTATCACATATGTATTATTTACAATTTTTTCATATGCATATGCAAATCATTTTTATTTCTCATATTTACACCTATATACATATAGGTAGCATTCTAGGTATTTAGTGTTTTATTGTACACTTATTATATAGATACAGGCACATATTTTTTCCTTTCTACACAAATGCACTTTATATATGTATGATGTATTTATTGAATGTATATGAATGAGTACATTTATACAATAACAATCACAATTTTTTATATAACTATACATTCACATTCATCCAGCGTTTCATAGTTATATAAAATGCTATTTAATTTTTCAGGTTCACTTTAAGTTAATTAATTAATCCTAATATACATATGTGCCCCTATACTCAACCACACATGTTTATTATTAACCACATTTCATTTAAATAATTGATTAGCTTCAATTAATTATACAATTGATCACATGTTTAATATGCACTAGTATATATTTGTAGCAAAGTTTTGTGGTTGTATAGATATGACTAAGCACTGTTGAGAGTGTGAAACGCATCAGCTTTTTTATCCTGTACCCTGCTGTTGTTTTTACTTTTGTTATTTTGTTATTTTGTTATTTTGCGCAATAAAGGTGTTTTTA
Source organism: Lithobates pipiens (assembly GCF_037356315.1). NCBI lineage: Eukaryota > Metazoa > Chordata > Amphibia > Anura > Ranidae > Lithobates > Lithobates pipiens. Next base: position 391,795,644 of record NW_027507748.1, on the reverse strand, counting down.
TTGGAGTGCGGCGGTGCAGACCTTCCATCTTCTAATATAAATCTCCTCCTACCTGAACATTCAGCATTTAGGCAGACACTGCAGTTAATCATGTGACCATGGTACACATATCAGCCAAAAAGGCATGTAGTGGCAATATTTTAATGTAAAAAGAAGAATTATAAGCTGTGGGCATGGGGGGGGGGGGGGGGGTGAACTATTTTCATATTACTGGGTTTAACAATACTTTAATGCTACTCTTTGAAAAAAAAAAACATTTTTTTCAAATGTAAATGTCAGTTGTGGATCTGTATTTTTATAAATGTATGATACATCTTATCTGCAGTGATATTGATTTTAACCTTAGTTCCTAATATACAGTGCAAAATATTTTTTTTATCAAATTGAACAAGCTAAAGTTAGAAGCTGGTTGGCTACCATGCAAAGCTGCACCAGATTTTGCACTCTCAAGTTTTAGTAAATCAACCCGGTGTGTTTCTTAGCACCAGCTTCTATATATTCTGTTCTGGATTGTGACACTTTTGGGAACATGAAGATAGTGTTGTTCTGTAAAGTGACACTGCCATTTTTAAGGAATTAAGGAAAGATATGTATAGTTAATAGATTGCTGAATCTGGTATATTAATATCATCAGTATTTTATGAAAGATCCACACTATGCCTGTTCTCCTTATTGTTACATTTTACCCTTTTCCCTTTTCTCTAACCACTTGTCTATTAACACAGACACTATTTATTTCTTTTTCTCTGGGTAAATTAAAACAATTTTGCAGGAAGAGCACCCAGTCATGAGGAAAGACATTCTCTGATCAATGAAACATACTATAGTCATTTTCAAGCTCTTGGTATTGATTGTTCCCTAGCAATTGATTTATATAATTTTGATGACCATTGTTCAGTTTTCTACCGAATATGACATATTCAAGTGCTATGGCTTTTAAATAGGTTTGGACACAGTTGGATTTTTTGAGAAGTTTACAGTGCAAAAATTGTGATCTTGCTAGGAGGATTTCCCCCAACATTTTGTGCCTATGACAAAATAACAAGAAATGAGGGTCATAAGTGTCACCAGCACCTGCAAAAGATATCTTGACTAAATAGAACGTGGCTCCAGTAGATTAAGGATCACTACAAGCTTAAAGAGGCTTTCCTCCATCGTTGTCTAGGTGTTATAACTGTCCTCTGGTTATTTGCATCCCTTTCCTCTTCCTTTTAGACTGTACTCTCTCATGAACAGGTTCTTTCTAATCCTCCTCTATTTTATTTATTTTTTTATGTTATCAATCTTTATTGGGATTTATAATAACAATTAAAAAAGACAAGAAATAAAACAGTTATACACTTATACATAGTATCTCAGCTTACATATACCACTCAATATATTTTACCTCCAAACAAAATAAAATGAGCTATAATACAAAACAAAAAAAACAACCACAGAAAAATAAAAAACAATGTGGGAGAGAGGGAAAAAGGAAAAAAAATGGGAGCATGTTCGTTCTCTCTTTCTGCTCCACAGAGATATCAATCATCTATATGGAAGAGTGAGAGAAAGTGATAAGGAGGAAAAATGTGTTTTAAACTCAACCACACTATACACACACCGCATCCCATATACTAAATATATCTTAATGTTTAGAAGGCTAGAGGGAACTTTAGAACTTTACCTCCAGATGCTTAGTAATAGTGAAGAAAAAAAAAGAAGGGGAGAGGGGAATTATTTTAAATATAACCAAGGTCTACTTCCCACTCCTATCCCAAGTGCCCCATGATTTCTAGGTACAGTGATCCACATTGATTGTTTGTGCATGATATATATATATATATGTGTGTGTGTAAATGTAAAAATGTGTAAATGTGAAAAAAAGATCATTTCAATCTAGTAATTATTTCCTCTTTTATCTTTCTCCCCCCCCCCCCCCCCAATTCCTCTGAAACCAACATTTATTGTTGGTAAAGTTTCCCATTTTAATTATCTCCCATCTAGATAATAAATAATGCCTTAAAAAAAAAATCAGGTGCACTTATAAGGGGAATATTAACAAACTATTGCATAGAACATCAACCCACATCCATCCAATAATAAACTTTAGTCTGTATCAATCTCTGGAGAGTAATATTTACAACCTGCCCATGTATTTTTAAATTTATGTTGTTGATTACTAACCTCATGCACCCATCTTTCCGTCTCCATTTTTAGATTGGCTTCTCTTTTCCAGTCCGACAGAGTGGGACATGCGGCCCGTTTCCAAAACCTGGGTATTAATAATTTAGCTGCATTTAACAAATGTGAAGTGATACTTTTTTTTAATAAAATTTAATAGAAGCAGGCATTCCATGAAACAAAAAGTGCAAAGGTGATAATTCTATAGGTTTAGGAGTCATCTTCTTGATCCATGGGGCGATTGCCTCCCAAAAAGGTCTAATTTTCAAACAAGACCACCATATGTGGAGGAATGTGCCCTTTTGTTTTCAACCCCTCCAACAGCAATCAGGCCAGAGTCCAATACCATCTAGCCAAAAACTTACTGTAAGTATAGTGTATAAGATATAAACTATTCTAGGTATTATATTCATTTTTAGGGCATTCACTCTTCCAAACCATGTCAGGGAATGTACTTTCCATCTCTGCTTGTCGGCAGGTAGAGATTCCTGGGGGTTGGGAAGATAGTCGTCAGCATATGCTAATCCTCCTCTATTGATTTATATTGTAACTGTACCTCCTCCCTTTTGAACAGCTATAAATCCTGAATAATAATAATACCTTTGAATTTTTTCTTCTGCTAGCACCATTCTGTTGCAGCAGGATAAGTCCTTATCATCATGCTGCAATGTCCAAAATGTTAGAAGAATGAAATCTAACAACAAAAGCTATCAATTTAGCTTACCAAAGCCAAAAAGTCAGTATTTGTTGGACAGAGCAGTGGCAAGAACGTTGCATGGATTGTTGTTAGCTAAACAATGCTGGCTACAATTTTTTTTTTTTTTTTTAATATGTTTAAAAATACATTTTCAATTATTCTCATACAAACATTAAAAGAAAAAATTATCTTCCAAAAAATAATTTTATATAGCTACCTCACATATATATGGTTTGAACATCATTGTTGTCATATGTGAACGGGAGTTATGTATGCATTTTTCTTATTTGTTTTATTTTTTTTTTTAGACTGTCCTTTTAAAAAAAAAATTTGGGTCACCTTTATTCCTATTACAAGGAATGTAAACATCCCTTGTAATAGAAACAAAGCATGACAGGACCTCTGTGAGATCTGGGATCAAAAAGACCTCAGATCTAACATTTACACTTAAATGCAATAAAAAATTAAAAAGGAATGTCTATTTTTTTTCATAAAAAATAAAAAATCCCCCTTTAAGACCATTGGGAGGAAGTGACGTTTGAAGTCGCTTCCATCATCCAATGGTAAGGAGCCGAGTGGGGACCATTTTTCCCTCACTCGGATCCATGCTACTGAGCGGAGAACACCGTATCCACTTGGCATGAACAATAGATATGACGTTGATTTATTCCTCCTTTAGGCTGTTCCATGTAAAGACTACTCTTGAGGATTTTCTATTCCTTTTCTCCCAATGTAGGAATAATTATTTTTCTTTATCATTTAATTGCTTTTGCAGTCAGATAAAATTGTTTCACTGTTTTTAGATTTCATTGTAAACATTTTATATATGCTTTTTTTGTCTGTTTTTAGAAAATCATATATATTGCACTGTGTAGGGATTATACACACACAAACACACACACGCACACGCAGATGTTACCCATTTACCTTAATTGAAGATAACATCTGATTGGTAGTGATGAACTTCCTTGTTCTGTGAACAAGGCCTGTGTGTTCTTTTCATCATGGTCATACGACAACAATAAAATTGAAGACTGAATTTCCAGTGGTGCCGGCTCTTCTATGTACATCTGTAGTGTAAGTAATTCCCCATTTTCCTTTATGTCTTTCATCTGCGCATTTCCTTTTCTTATCCTTTTCTTATCCATTCCCCGAATAATCTCCCTTTCCTAGGTGAAAAGTATTAATAGGATTAACAGTGAATTCCACTTCCTATTTGCTTTTTTGTGTGTTAAATCATTTTACCACACATATTTTAGAATCATGGGAAATATGTGTTTCCTGCAGGAAAATTATCCCAGTGGAATGTTTAACTTGTTAAGATTTTATGCCGCTTCCCAGGTGTATTCAGGCCCCAGACATTATACGTTAAAAAATGTAATGGCACCATTTTATATCTCGATCTGCTCTTGTCCCTCCCCCTCCCCCTTCTTCTCACATTTTTAAATTCCTTTCTATAATATGATTTTTAAGATGGGGGTGGGCGAAGGGCACGCAGCAAAGCAAACAGAGTTTGGAACACTTCAGGGGATATTCTCACTAAATTTATTGAAGGGTTCCCTTTCCCTCTCTCCCTCCCTCTCCATCCCTCCCATTCCCTCCACCCTAACCCTCCCCCCTAATATCCCACCTTGCCTCATCACCCTTTTGTTGGGGTGTTTCGGCCCAGCTATAGCCTTCAGAGCAAGTGCAGGTTCTTCTATCCTATTTCTTCCTGCCTTTTGACTCTCTACCCTTGAGTTTGAGCCATGTCCTTGTACACCAGCTTGGTCAAATGCTTCTTCTTCATGTGGGTGAATGATCTGAAGTTGGCTCTACCCCTGGAATCCCATCCTTCATGTATTTTTAGCTTTTCTACCTCACACCCACTCCTGTTCCCCCTATCTGTCAGTTTTGCTCTTCTCTTCATCTTTATCTATTTTCTTTTTGTTAGCATTTTCTTCTTGGGGGCTAACTGCCATTGTTGATCTTCTGCACTTACCTCTTCTTTCTGCATTTCTGACCAGCCTGGTATATCTGGTATATGCAGATCAAGCTTCTTGCCAAATTCTTCCAACTCTTCAGGAAAAGTTAATCTTACTGAAAGACCATCTTTCAGACACACCCGAAAAACCTCAGGAATACTGTATATTGTGTAATCACATTTGCGCTAATATAATCTTTAGAAGTCTTCTTCTTGCCAAGGTTTCTGGAGACAAATCTGCAAATATCTGAAGTACTATCTCTTCATATTGTATGGGTTGTGATGTTCTCAGTTTCTTCCAGATCTGTTCTTTATCTTTATAATTATGAAATCTCACAAATACGTCTCTTGGTTTTTACCGAGCTATATTTGGGGGTTTTCCAATCCTGTGTACTCTTTCGTTCCTTACATTTTCGGTTGTTGTTCTTCCAACAATGGGAAAATCACTTTAGCCATTGTATTTTGTAAGTCTTCTTCCTGCAATATTTCTGGGAGACCCCTAATTCTTAGATTTTTCCTTCTATTTCAATTCTCTTGATCTTCCATTCTGTACAAGATGTTGTTCTGCTCAATTTTTCATTTTTCATTTGTTCCTTATGTTTTTTTAATTTCTAGTGCATAGTTCTAGTGGATATACAGTTTTCGACCTGTTTTAGTATCTGGCTTTCCATGTAAAGTTGCCATGTCTCTTTTTAGGGATTGTTCCAGTTTTCCGAACATATTCGCCTTTTCAGTTTTAGTTGGGAGTTGGGCTTTTGTTCTTTGATCTTCTGTATTCCTTTCTTAAAAGTCACTGTCTTTCTAATGTTGTCTTTTGAGTGGATTGAGCTGCTAGGTCTTTTGATTGTCTATTCTGCCTGTTTTTATTAGCTCCATCCACTTGCTTACTCTTAGCTCCCAACTGTTTTGCAGGGAATTGGCTATTCTGACTTCCTTCCTATGTCATGTATTTTTTTACTGTGCGTGGGCTGGTACTTATTTTAGGGGGCATTTACCCCTGCTCCTTTTACTGGTTTTCCTCTCATTGTGTTTTCCTCTCATTTCTGTTGTCTGTAATATAAAAAATAATGTAAGCCTGCTTTCAGCAAATGAAGAGTAAAACAACCAGTGTTCTCAGGTACTATTGAGGTGTACAGTCCACTTATCAAAGGTACACATCCCTATGCCCTTGGATAAACCCTGCATAATCCAGAGTCCAATGGCGTTGGTAAAGCAGCCCAGTATTTACAAGTTGCCAAGTTGGGATTATCTAGGCCCACCTTCAATGGTAAGGAATATTTTGACCAGTGTCTTTAGGTCAGAAATGTTCCTCCTGACTTTCTATGGTCAGGGCCGCGTAGAGCAATGTTCATAGAAGTAAAATATATGGTCCAATGTTAACAAATCCACAGCCTATTGATCTGTGTTCACAGGTCAGGGGTATACTCCCCAGTTTCAAAAAACAGGAGCGTGTTCATAGGTGATCTGCATATAAGTCAGAGTTACATGGCCAAACAAATATGATCCAGTATTCTCAGAAGTGCATGAGTAAACGTGTTCACAAAAAAAGAACAAATGTATATGTCAGTGTTAATTGGTCAGGAATGTATAGGGTAGCATTCATAGAAATGTATATGCTCACATGCGCAAGAGTAAATAGATCAATTACAATTCCTTACCTGAAAATGAATTATTCCTCATTTAGTAGGTTTTTGACTAGACAGGCTTGAGTAATAAAAAGTGTTTCTTGATTGCCGATCTTACTTGACCAAAAATTGCAGTTTTAGTTACCTACAACAATAGGACTATGAACCTAATACAGCGTTTGGTAGCAAGTTTTAAAGAACTGTAAGAAATGTTCCATGTGTTTTGGTGGGAGCCAAGGCTGACTTGAGTAGTCCAATAGAGGAGATACTGTAACTCAAATTGCTAAAAACGTAAATGCCGGTTCCAATAGAAATGTGTCAAAACACACAGTGCATCACAGTTTGTTCAATATGGGGCTGCAACATGGGTGTCCATGCTTACCCGGGTCCACAGCCAAAAGCCCTTACAAGGGGCACATGCACATCAGAACTGAACTATAAAAGCAATGAAAGAAGGTTAACTGGTCTGAAAAATTCAAGAATGGTTTGAGGAACAAATTTTCCAAATCTCTATCTAATTTGAGCATCCGTGGGCTATGCTGGAAAAACAAGTCCATAGAGGCCCCAACACACAAATTACTGGACCTACAGTAAAGGATCTGTTACTGATGGCTGGGTGCCAAATACCACATCATACTTTTAGAGGTGTAGTTGAGTCCATACCTTGATGTGGTCATAATGCTATGGGTGATCAAAGAATATTACATGTACACTGGTACTTTCACTTCACATAAATCTCTTGTGGCACATATTTTCTTGTCTGGTCAGTTTATGACAAATTGTATGACAAATTGTAAAATACACAGGGACAAAGGTAACTGTCACTATATTCACTATAAATGTGATGTCAGACTATAAATACATTATTTTTATATCACATTAATCTTTGCCTTATCTCCCAGGTCTTTTTCCAGACACACTCAGTCACACGTGTTTCATGGCATGGTACATAGAGCACTGATGTGCAGTGATCAGTAGCAACCATTCACTGAGGAGCTTCCAACAGACTGTCTTTACTTGAGTGTTGCAAGTGTTATCTGACTTATTCCTCTGGGATGCATTATGTCACGGCTCTTTGACCCACTATTAAATATTCAGCAGTATCTTATGGTGCTGTGTCAAGCAGAATTATTGTCATAGTGAATTTGGCATCTTTTTTTCTTACAGCAATGAACGGCTTTGGAAAAATATACAACCAATCTGGGTACATACAGTGAGAAGTGTGGATGAATTGTGCAGTTATAATAAAGTTTAGCACCTGCAGTGTTGGTGCGTCCATAAAGGCCACAGGAGTGCCACCCTCCTTTCCCCTGGCACTGTTCTATCACCATAGATAAAATCATGCATTGCATGAATCTATCTATGGTCGGCGCTGACACCCCCTATTCAGGTGTCCGCCCCCTTTTTGGGCGCCGGGCACCTGAATTACAGTGGAGGGGGTGTTTTTGGCAAGCACCTGATTAGAGCAGTAGGCTCTAATAGGCGTCCAATAAGGTGAACAGCAGGCACAATGCTGTTTGTATATTGTTCACTCTGCTGTGTGTTAGCAAAGTGAAGAATTTCACTTTGCTAACACTGAGCCACCTCTCAGCCCATCAGGTGCTCGGGTCTGTTACCTGTCACCTGATTGGCTGAAATGTCAGGTGCTGTGATTGGATGCCTGATAAAGAGGGTGGAAGAAGACATTGAGGAGCGTGCAGGACACTGCCGCTGACCCGCTGCGAGACAGGTAAGTGCTGGGCGATGCACACTGGCAGCATTTGATGGGGCACAGTAGCGGCAGTTGATGGGCACACTGGCAGCAATTGATTGGTACAGTAGCTGCATTTGATGGCCCAGTGGCTGTGTTTGATAGGCATAGTGGCTGCGTTTGATGTTCACAGTGGCTGTGTTTGATGGAACAGTGGCTGCATTTGATGGCACAGTGGCTGCATTTGATGAGCACAGTGGCTTCGCTTGATGGGCACAGTGGCTGTGTTTGATGGCACATAGGCAGCAATTGATGGGCATAGTATCTGTGTTTGATGGCACAGTGGTGGCAATTGATGGGCACAATAGCTGCATTTGATGGGAGAGTGGCTGCCTTTGATGGGCACAGTGGCTATGTTTGATGGACACAGTGGCTGCCTTTGATGGGCACAGTGGTTGCACTTGATGGGCACAGTGGCTGCGTTAGATGGCACAGTGGCAGCAATTGATGGGCACAGTAGCTGCATTTAATGGCACAGTGGCTGCAATTGATTATTTTTTTCAGTTTGTTTGCACACCCCTAAAAATGTTGAGCACCAGCCGATACTCTGTGTTCATGTCCAAAGCAGGCCCATTTTGTGATGTTCTTGCTCCCACTACCCCTTCCTGAAGTACACACACAATCCTAGAACTACTGCCTCTTGATAAAGGCTAAAACATTTGAACTTACAAGGAAAGATGGAGCTCATAGGTTGCAATTTCTTGCTGACACGGAAGCAGGGTGTGATTGCATAGATCTATGACTGCATAGATTCATTGGGGCAGACGATACATAAGGGGTCTATTAGACCCAAGGTGTCTCATTAAAGGGAACTTGTCATCAAAAAATCATCCCATGGGAAACTGTTTGTCCCCTATGTGAAGAAAATAAAAAAAATGTAAAGTAAAATAAAAAAAATGTGAAAATTGGAAAAAAAATGTGTTACACCCAAGCATATAAAATCCCTCAGAAATGTTTTTGAGGCCCCACCAACCCCACATACACACATGTACAAATGTAGACGCACACATAGGGGGTGCCTTTGCACAAAAATGATACATGTCGCCATGCACTCTGGAGTGAGAGCAATCATTTTTGTACCAGAGATTCTGCGTAACGCTAAACTGATGACCTGTAGGGGCTTTTAAAACATTGCCTATGGAAAACATAGGTTACTGAAGTCTGTTGCCATTTCACAGGCACACATAGTTTTACATGGTTGGGTATCTATTTATTTGGCACAACCTCATCTTTTATATTTTTCCAAAATATGGATTTGATTATTGTGTTTGTATGCCATAAAATCAACTTTAGTGTATTTTTTACTGAAATGTTGCATTTCCTGGAACTTTGCGCTAATATTATGTAACATAACACAATTGGAACTACTACTATTTTCTTCTCTAGGGTGTCTGCTTTCAGAAAATTTGAAATGTTTGGGGTTTTATGCAATCTTCAGGGCTAAAAAATTTTTTTAAACATGTCTGCAAAAAAAAAAAACACAAAAAGGGCTCTGGCACCAAAAGGATTACATACATCAAGGGTATGAATAAGGTTCAGGAGGGCAGAATTTTAAACCTGGAGCTAAGATCAAGAACATGGTGGCATGATCTCAAACTAGGAAAGGTCAAGAGGAAAGATCCAAACTAAAAATATTGAAAAATATTTTTTTATTGAAAGAATAATTGATGTTTGCAACAGTAACTGGAGTTAAACATGCTTGGGGCAAACATAAGTCTATACTAGACAAAAAGGGTATACAAAGAACAAAAAAAGGAACTGACTCCATGGATATTTTCTTCAATCACTCTTCCATGTTTTTATAAAAAAGCTGATGGTGTATGATCGTTGCTGAATTTGAGCAGCTTCGTCTTCCTCTCCCTGTAGTGTGAGCATATAAATGCATATGTTTCCTCAGCCAACAGGGAGTGCCCAGTGCACTAGTACTGACAAAAAGAATTCTTCAAAAACTTTGCTTTTACATGAAGCGCTATCAAAATGTCATGGCAAATGATGTTGGTTTGGCCAGGTAATTTTGAAAAGACTTCTTGATTTTGTGCATGAACTATCTCACCTCCTGAATCTGATGGATGGAAACCTTTCCATGAACGTGCTCACTAGTGCCCAGGAGGGAGCAGGTCATGTTCAACTTGCACAGTTACAAGTGGCACCCTGTACTTAAAAGTGAGCTGTTCACCTTGCACAGTTACACTTTAAACGTGAGGTTTTTCACTCTGAGATATTTTTCTCCCATGACACCGTATACTTTATCTTTTTTGTCAGGGTATTAATACTGAAATATTAAATAGTATTAATATTCATGCAAGTAAGCAAAAATCTATGTTTCAGGAGATTTTCCCTTGTTTACATAAATAAACAAAAAACTCAAATTAGTTTATCTGTACTAATTGACAGAAACAAAATACAAAAAGGTGTAAAAATATATATATTTATTTATTAATATCAAAATATAATTGGTGATGAACACAGAATATTAATCTAAAATATCTATGGTTAATACAGATGATGAGAAAATAACCACATTCTGTAGTTTTAAAATACCAATGTCTTAAAACTTAGTAACTATTTTGTAAACAGTTAACAGCTGTTCAGTGTCTCCACAGATTAAGAAAACAAACAAGTGATCATTTTACACGTGAATTCTCTCAAACAAACAGACCTTGCAAGCTCAAACTTTAAAAGTACACAGACAAAATGTTAACCCATGCACATAGCTTCTTGATTTAACCAAGACTTATTTTTCAGGTAAAGATTAATTTCTAATGTATTTTATATTTTAACATGCATCATAACTAAGCCATTCAATAAGCTTAAAATAGCTGTGTTGAGACACAACCATGTGTATTTCTCTTTTTATTGGAACAAAAACTAATGCTACAGTTAGAAATAATCAAAGTCCAATTTATGCTACAAAGATTAAATGGTCCAGCCAATATATGTTCAAATAATCATATTGCAGACAAAAAATAGGATCTATACTTTACCATCAATGTAAAACTCTTTTGCCTGAGAGATGCCAGCTGTGTATTCAAATGGACATCGTTCCCTTCCTTTAATCTTTCCTCTCATTGTAATCTTAGCCCTTCTCCCCTCTGAAAGTGGGCGTGTATTTGACTTTCACATAACTAATAATGTCAAATTATGTGTTATTTACCATGTAGCCATAGCAACACTGTCTAGGAAGCCATTTTGGACTTTTAACATAATTATCAACAGGGGGCAGTGTTGTATTATTAAAGGTTGGAATGTTTCTTAACCTTTTTTAAAAATATGGCTAAATAACCTTTGACTTTAACTTTAAAATGCATAATAAAGCAAGATAAGGGTTCTATCTCATTGACATGTATGTCAGACTTTGGTCTCTCTTTAAAATATATGGTTTTGAGAAAATTTGGATAAGGTCAATAATGTAACTTCTCATATACCTTGAACGTCAAGTCATGGTTGCAAGAAACATACTGGCTATTCATAAATATTACCACTAATAAAATTCCTATACATTTCTCTTACACATAATCTTCAAAAATGCTATACTCAATTTAATATAAGTATACTAATATATTTTTATGAGTATATCCAACCACATATAATGAATATATAACAAAGATTATAAAAATACATAAACCAAAGATATGTAAAAGTATTCAATTAAGTAAGCATGTAATCTCTTCAATATGATGTAATAATAATATAATAGAAATTAATGCTAATACAATTACTTGTTATGAGTAATAAGGTTTGTTTAGAAGACAGTTTTTAAATAAGCTTTATTTTCTTCTCTCATTCCTGAGAAAGGAAAAAAAATATATGTGATATTTCTTCATTGTTCAGTTTGAGACAAGAGACATTGGTCTCATTTATAACCTAAACTTTGCCCCCTTGGTCTCCCTCTTATCTCTTCTGGCTAACAGAAATTCAGAATTTACAATCTGAGAGAAACTAACATAGGATTCTTGAAGTCTTCTTGTAAGGAACCTAGTTTAAAATCACAAACTCCCATTCACCATAAAAAAAAAAAAATAGCACAAAATGGCTTCTAAGTTGCTCATGAAATTGTATATGTATATAATCATATGCATAAGCCTAGAAATGAAATCTTTTCAACCCCAATAGTTCTGACATTCCTGAAGGCAGCATTTTGAAGGGGACACCACGGAGGCTATGTCCAGCTCCACCAGCCCAGCTACCCTGGCACCTCAGTCCCAGTGATAAATGTGATGAGGGGCGCTAATTAATAATATGTATTGCCACTTCTCAGTGATGAATATCAGTGGTAACTAATTTACTCACAACTGACAAGAGTAAAAGTGAAAATAAATTGGAATCGCCCAATGTCAGAAAAACAACTAGACATAAAATAGTGTTTATAACAATAAATAAAGTCCAATCATAAGTGTTTAAAAAGTCCTGAACATAAACTATCTTCAATCTTAAAAGAAAGTTCTCTGTGCAGATTCTAATCCAAAGTGTAAATAAACATATGCAGAAATGTTTTGTTCCACTGTGCAAATGGACCACCTCCACCAGCTGCACTGTACACCCAAATGTGCTCTGAAATGGATGTATCCTTACCAGAAGTTGTTGACCTTAATGGTTAGAAAAAGGCCAAATGAGCCTTATGCAAGGAATCACTTGCTGCCATAACCAAAATAAACCATGTGGGGAATGACCACCTCCTCTCCACCAATGGGAGCATCCAGAGTGTTATGCAAATGGCTGCTTACATTCTGAAGTGCCTATGCCCGGCACTGGGGCTACTGTGCTTGTAATGCAATGGAGAATCCACTCTGTGTGTGGTAGTTCCTTGGTGCGCATTCCACCACTAGCTGCCCCAGGGGCGGCTAGCGGTGGAACACATGCCAAGGAATTACCACACACACAGAGCAGATTCTCCATCTGAAGCTAGGTACATGGGGTCTCCTGTCACCCATGCCTAGTAGTACTCTCCTGCTGCCTTGCTGTTATAGTATTTCTACCATTTCTGGTTACCCATGGCAACTGCATGTTAGACAAGACTTCCTGCCAACTCCTCTGCATGGTTCCTTCCTTGGTGTTATGCTTGCTTCTCCTCTTTATCTCCATTGTTGTTACAGGTCCATTACTTTTAATATGCCATGTATCTTAATGCAATCCTTTGGACAAACTTCAGACCAGGCATTTAACAGTTAATAAAACTTTACTGTGAACAATTATATATAAACTTGCACTATGGTTACAAGTAAATGTGAAAAGAAAAGTACTGCTGTACACAAGGTGCTAATCACTTGAAATCATATAACATAAATACATACAGCGCTAGCAACTATGCAAAAAAATGCAAATAATAACATCAATTATAAAGTCCAAAAAATGTCCAATATAAAACTATATTGCAAATAACATCCCGAAATAATAAAGTACTCTTGTGCTCAATCTTCCTAAAAGTGCTGATGTGCTTCAAAAAACTCACTCCATTATGTGACACACACACCCCTCCTGTGTCCCTATTCACCAGAAATAATGGGAAGAGAGAACGAGTCGCACAGGTGCAATATGGATCTCCCTCTAACGTGGTTCTCAAAAATTCAAGATATTCACCAAAACCAGAATGAAAGAGGGAAGCAATAGTGAAATACTGTAAAGCTGATGTTTATTGTGCATAAATAGAATAGAGTACTAACAGGACAGCAGTAAAACACAGGCATGTAGAAAGCAAGTCTTCGTTTCTGGAAACGCTGTAGCCAGCATGAGTTCCACAGCAACTGGAAGTGATATTATTCTGACTCAAAACCAGAAATTGCATCAACGCGTTTCACCCTCCCACAGGGTGTCATCAAGGACCCTGAGGTGGTGAGTAGGCACACAAGAGGGGTGTATGTCACATCATGGAGTGAGTTTTGAGTTTTTGGAGCACATCAGCACTTTTGAGAAGGTTGGAGCACAAGAGCACTTAATTATTTTGGGACGTTATTTGCAATATAGTTTTAAATTGGATGTTTTTTGGACTTTATATTTGATGTTATTATTTGCATTTTTTGCATAACTGCAAGCACTTTTTTATGCTTGTCAGGGTTGGGCTCAGCTCTTCCTTCTCAAAGCTGACTGCTCAGCTGTCGGCTAATTGCCAGCTCCTATCTCTCCACAGTGACTCCCCCATTGATGATATCCTGCTCGTCAGTACTGCCTACTTAAGCCGTCCAGTTTAGGTGATCTATGCCTTCACCTTTGTCACATGTCTAGAGATGCTCTCTTGTGTTTATGTTAAAGACTTGCTTGGCTGACATTCCTTCTGGCTCCAGATCCTGCTTGCTATTCTACTACGCTCATCTCTGGCTCCCTGACGTTCCGGTTCCTGAACTCTGGCTATGTTTTGACTACGTTTTATCTGTTTACCTTTTTTTTATTATTATTAAACAAGGGTGATTTAACTGTACTTCTGCCGCAGGCACCTGCCTCGAGTATTAACTCTATAAGAGATATGTCTGATTTTGCTCCGCTTCCCCAGCAATTTGGGGGCAATCCAGTCCAATGCAGAGAATTTCTCCACCAGGTTGAGAGATACTTTGAGATGCTTCCCCAGGCGTTTCCCACGGACAGAAGCAAAGTAGGTTTCATGATATCTTTGCTTCCTGAGAGAGCCTTGGCCTGAGCAAACCCTCTATGGGAGTCTCAAAAACCTGTTGTCTTGAGTTACCCTGAGGGTATTTGACGTTCCTGCATGCTCTGCTTCTGCTGCCAAGTGCCTCATGTCCATCAAACAGAGTAGGAGAACTGTTGTTGATTACGTCATTGAATTCCATACTCTGGCAGCAGAGGTTGCTTGGAACAATGAGGCCCTCGTGGCTGCTTTTTCTCATGGTTTCTTGGATACCATTAAGGATGATATAGCAGCCCGAGATATACCCACTAAGGAGTTTCCCATCCTCATTGACTCCAGACTCCCCTTTAGGGGTCCCGCTTTGCCATCCAGCCCCTTGCCTCCCTCACCTCCCATGCCTCCTGGTACTGAGTCGGTCTTTGAAGATGAACCCATGCTTCACGTGTCTCTCTGTGGATGAGAGAACCCTTAGTAGGACTGAGAGATTGTTCCTTTATTGTGGCCAGAAAGGTAATTTTTTGAAGTCTTGTCCTACCCGTCCAGGGACCACCTGAACCTTGAGGTCCTGTCAAGGACAGACCATTGGTGGCATTGTTTCATTCCCAGTTATCCAGAAGGATAAGCCCCTGGTTTTGGTTACCCTTTCTTGGGCTGAGTCCTTCGTCGAGATACAGGCTCTAATCAACTCTGGGGCTGCAGGACTGTTCATTGATGCTGCCTTTTGTATCAAAGCACTCAATTCCTTCCTTGATTACAGGGGTCTCAATCGTTTCCTGATTAAGAATGCCTATCTGGTTCCATTGATTACAAAGTTATTCTACCACCTCAAGGGAGAAACGTTTTTCACAAAGCTTCATTCGAAAGGGGCATACAATCTCATAAGGATTAAAGCGGAGGTCCACCCTAAAGTGGACCTCCGCTCATCGAAACCCCCCCCCCCTCCGGCGCCACAATTGGCACCTTTCAGGGGGGAGGGGGGTGCAGATACCTGTACAGTACAGGTATTCTGCACCCACTTCCGGGATAGCTCTCTGCGGAAAGGGGCGTATATTACGCCCCTTTCCGCAAGTGCCCGCCCCTTTCCACAAGTGCCCCGCTGCCTGCTGGGAAACACACAGATCCCAGAGGCAGCGGGGACCGTCCTTATTGCGCAGCGCGATTCGCGCATGCGCAGTAGGGAACCGGGAAATGAAGCCGAAAGGCTCCATTTCCTGATTCCCATACCCAAGATGGCGGCGGCAGCACCCGACATACGATCTACAGATCGGCTTCGGGTGCCGACATCGCGGGCGCGCTGGACAGGTAAGTGTCACTATTTTAAAAGTCAGCAGCTGCAGTATTTGTAGCTGCTGGCTTTTTAAAAAAAAAAAAAAACGCGGAGTCCCGGTGGACTCCCGCTTTAAGGAGGGCGATGAGTGTAAAACTGCGTTTAATACCAGAACAGGCCATTATGAGTACCTCATAATGCCTTTTGGTCTTTGTAATGCCCCAGCAGTTTTCCAGGAATTTATTAACGATGTCCTCCGACATTTGTTGCAGTTATGTGTGGTGGTTTATCGCAACGGTATCCTCATATTTTCCAAGTCCCTGGAGAGCCACCACACAGATATCTGTCATGTGCTTCAGAAACTAAGAGAGAACAATCTCTATTTTAAATTGGAGAAGTGCAAATTCCATCGTGAACAGGTTAAAATCAAGTCATTTACACTGTTGGTTTTTCAATGGACCCAGAGAAGTGTTCACCAGTCCTACAGTGGCCCTGACTTATGGGTTTACGTCTCCTGCAGCGTTTCCTTGGCTTTGCCAATTATTATCAGAAATGTATTTGTAATCTCGTCTCTGGTCAAGCTCCTGACTGATATGACCAAAAAGGACAGTAACCCACAGAGTTGGTCTCCAGAGTCCATTAAGGCCTTTGTTGATGTGTTGGCACATCCTGATCCTACGTTACCTTTTATCCTTGAGGTTGATGCTTCTGAGACTGGAGTTGGCACCCTTCTGTCTCAACATCCTATCTCTGAGAGCGCTATTCATCCTTGTGGCTATTTTCCAAGAAGTTGTCATCTGCATAGTGCAATTATGAGCTTGGTGACAGAGAGCTGTTAGCGATAATTTTAGCCCTGAAAGAATGGATACATCTCCTCGAAGGTACCACTGTGCGGGCTTTCAATCATACTGACCATAAGAATCTCACATTCTTGTCTGAGTCTATACACCTCTTTCCCAGAAGGGGGCGATGGGCTGTTTTCTTGTCTAGTTTCAATTACAGTGTATAAGAATGTAAGGGCTGGTGCTTTGTCGCAATAATTTTCCTCCACGTCCATGATGGAATCGGTTCCAGTTCCTGTGATTCCACCTGATTTTATTCTGGCTACGGTTTGCACTAGTCTCACTTCTTCTTTGGGTGACAATATTTTTGCTGCTCAGGTTTATGCTCCTCCTGAGAAACCTTGTGACCGCTGCTTTGTCCCAGAGAGTCTCCATACTGCTGTGCTCCAGACTTACCATTCTCCCAAGACTTTTGGCCACTCTGAGAGGAATCAACTCTTGGGCCATTTCCCAACAATTCTGGTGGCCTAGTCTATGTGTTGATGTAACCACCTTCGTAGCTGCCTGTTCCATGTGTGCTCAGAGTAAGACTCTACCTTCCAGTGGGCCTCCTAAAACCCATAGCCAGTAAAGAGAGGCCCTGGACCCACCTGTCTATAGATTTCATTGTGGAGTTACTCAACTCCCAGGGCAACACAGTTATCCTTATGGTGGTTGACCAGTTCTCAAAAATATCCTATTGTGTTCCACATAAGAAGTTGTCCACCTCTAAGGAACTGGCTTCCATGTTTGCTTGGGAAATCTTTCACTTACATGGGCTACCCAAGGTGATTGTCTTGGACAGGGGTAGTCAGTTTGTTCCCGGTTCTGGTGAGCCTTTTGTGCATAGTTGGTAATTTAGCTTGATTTCTCTTCTGCTTATCACCCGCAGCCTAATGGGGCCGCAGAACAAGCCAATCAGTCCTTGGAGCAATTCCTACATTGCTATATTTCTGACCATCATAATATCAAACCTCTTACTGCACAATAGTGCCTTGAATTCTGCTTCCCAATTGTCCCCGTTTATGGTGAACTATGGTTTCCAACCTTCCATGTTGCCTTACTCATTTGTTCCGCAAAGTATTCCTGCAAGAGAGAAGCATCTCCGTGGTCTTTGTTCCACTTGAGCACAAGTCCAGGAGGCTTTGCGACATGCTAATGATAGAGTCCCTGCTGACTGCAGACACCTGCCTGTGCCTTCCTACCAAGTTGGAGACAGAGCCTGTCTGTCATCTTTCAACCTCCAACCTCCAACCTCGGTTTATTCTTTCTTTCCGTATTCTTCGCAGGATTAACCCAGTGGCTTACGCATTAGACCTTCCTTCTAATATACGTATCTCAAATGTATTTCATGTCCTCTTATTAAAACCTTTGGTCTGCAACCTCTTTACCACCTCGGTGCCTCGTCCTCACCCTGTACAGGTTGAGAACCATGAAGAGTAAAGTCTATTGTTGACTCCCATAGGTTCTGTGGGTGCATACAGTACCTGGTGCATAGAAATGAGGGACAACTATTAGAAACAGTATGTAGGCATAGGACACACACCCCTGCTACCAGTGGCATCATTAGGGGGTGGCTTTTGGGGCCCATAGCCCAGAGTCTCTGCATGGGTCTCCGAGGGAGGGGAGTCTCTCTGGGGACCCTGATGTAAGTGGTGGGCTCTCTGGGGACCTTGATTTTAAGGGGGGGGCTCTCTGGGGACACTGATTTTATGGGGGAGGCTCTCTGGGGATCCTAATGTAAGGGGGGCTCTCTGGGAACCCTCATGTAAGTGGGGGGTTCTCTGGGGACCCTGATGCAAGGGGGATGCTCTCTGGGGACTGTGATGTAAGGAAGAGGCTCTCTGGGGACCCTGATGTAAGGGGGGTTCTCTCGGGACCCTAATGTATGGGGGGGCTCTCTGGGGACCCTGATGTAAGTGGGGGGGGGCTCTCTGGGGATATATACACACACAATACATTACTGTATATACATGTGTATGCCTGTCCAAGCATATGACTTTCTTTAATACGCTGCTATGGGCTCTAGCCCCAGATCTTTTTTTGACCCAGCAACACCCCTAACTGCCACACCCCCTTGATGGAGAAATATACAAAAAATTATTTGTTAAATCCACATGTGCAATTTTACCGCATCTATTCCTTTATACTGGCTTTTGGAATTTACAAATCCAACAATTTAGAAATGAAATTAAGTGCTTTAAAGTGTTAAAGCATGTTTTGATAGATAACTAGTGCATTTTATATACAACTACCACTTTGGTTCAGACCAAAATGAGGGACACATGAGCGGGGAAGATGGACAAAGGGAAATTGTTCCAAATCAGGGACAGTCCCTTGAAATCAGAGAGCTATGCATAGTGCAGTAATCCTTTTTCTGTAATCTGTTCCATGTGGAAGAGAGCTCAGACTCTGAGCCCTACACTTGTAGTTATGTGGCTTACAACAGGTGTCAGGACCTAGAAAACTGGAAAAGATTTGAGACACACCTTCCCATCTCGACCCATCTCGAGGCAGCCTGAAATATCTGCAAAGCTATCCAGTGCAATTTATACAATAGCAGAAATACATTTAATTGTACCCTGTAAGCAACTGCTTACAAGCAGGATCTCTGACAGTCTAGACTCTGGTATACCTTTCACTGGTGATATTTTAGGCTCCCTCTCTGCTGCGAGAGCTTCTTAGTCCTTCCAGAGTTTTATAAGGTTAAGATGTTATTTTTCACTTTTTTAAGGGCTTTCTCTGCTTTTTCTAGGCTGGTATACCTGGCAGCTAACCTCTGATCTCATATGGACCCTGCCCCTGTGACAGAAATGTACTCTATAATGTGAGCCACCAAACTAAGACTCTTTTTCCCCAGTTAAAGGTTCTCATTGTAGCAGAGGGGCTATAAACTTTTGCCTGTGCCATTTGAGCTTGCTCCTTATGTTCCTGAACTATGGACATGACTGCTGCTATCCAGTCCTGCATCTGAGCAATACTATACTTTTGTGGGATGTGGTCTCTTGCTCCTATGTTTCTTGGCCTATATCCAGGAGTCCCCAGGGACATCTACTACTGTATATAGAAACTCTGTGGAGGACAGTGACAATTCCATTATTGAAAACATAAAGTTTGGCCACAAGCAAGTCACAATATTTTGAATCACTTTCAATCACTTTTTTAGCATACCTTTAAAGGTATCAATTGAACTGTTCTCCCAGCCCATTAGTTTGGGGTGGTACGCTGAAGTGAAGAGGTGAGTAATTTTCAACAACCAACACAGCTCTTTGGTTTCATATTATATGAAAAATGGTTCCTTGATCTGTCAACAATTCTTTAGGAATACAGGTATGGGAAAACATGTAGAATAGCTCTTTCACAGAAGCCTGGGTACAAGATGGCATAGTTAAAGTTGACCAATGTGTTCTGGTACCACCTGGTAGATTTTGGCAGTGGTCTGAACATATGCATAGCAACCCCCTCAAAAGGAACCCCAGTTATAGGAAAGTGTACCAGCAGACTTAGGAAATGTGATCAGGGTGCAATCATTTTAAACTCAGGGCAAGATTCACAACACTTAAAGTGATTGTAAGGTTTTGTTTAAAAAACAAATAACAAACATATCATACTTACCTCCACTGTGCAGCTAGTTTTGCACAGAGTGTCCATGAACCTGCTCTTCTGGGGTCCCCCATTGGCTCTCGCAACTCCTCCCCATGTCCCATAACCCCCTGGGAGAAGCGCTCTCCTGAGGGGTTACCTTGCGGGTGTGCTCCCGCGTCCATCATTTGCCGTCCATAGAGGCCAAATGCAGGACTCTGCCCTGACCCGGATAGCCATGTGACTGGATTTGATTGACAGCAGCGGGTGCCAATGACTGCTCTGCTATCAATCTATCCAAGCAAGAGCCGAGAACCCCAGGCAGAGAAACAGCACATCCCCGTGGGTCAAGTTCTAGGGCTTAGGTAAGTAAAACGGGGGGCCCTGGGGGGGCGGCCACTTCCAGGTGTTTTTTCACCTTAATGCATAGGATGCAATATGGTGAAAAACACTGAGGTTTACAACCCCTTTAATATAAGTACCCCTACTTATTCACAGAAAAAGATGCCACCTATAAATGGACACAAACACAATTTTAATTCTGGGGCCTTTGTACAGCCAGTCTATAGCATAAAAAAAGACAAAACATCTGCTTGTCTGAGCCACTAACTAAACTCAGGTCAGTTCCTGACTCCTTGATGGATTTCTCAACAAAAATAGGCAACACTTGTACCTTTTTTATATTATGTCAGCACTTTTACAAAACAGCAGGCTCCCACAGCAAACAGAATGTGAGAGAGAACCCAGCCTACATGCATAAAGGCCTATGGACAGCTGAGACAAATTATGAGGTCTGGCTACTAGGTAAGACGTGAGCCTGGGAATGGAGACTATATCCCATCCAAAGATCTACAAAGCCTCAAGGCTCCTGGACCCAGAATAGAGCTTTTTATGATTCTTAGAAAACATACATTTTGCTTTTTGCATATCAGCCATAAATCCCGGAGCCTTTCACACTGTATCAGAGAAATCTAGGTGACACATACACAATGTCCACCAGTGCACAAGATATGAGATGTTATTGTCATTTTTATTTACATTTGGTCAGTTGGTTGATTCTCCTGCTCTCTTTGTTTTGTCGTCCTGCTGCGGTGCCATGAGCCCTAGCCACAGCTCTAGGGCAAGATGCTCTTGGATGGTTGCCACTTGGAAGCACTATAACAAAAATGTCATTATGTTTCAAGCTGATCTTTTTTAGTAACCAAGTCAGTAGCATTTACTCCTGATGAAGTGAATGAATATTCACAATCACAAGTGTTATGCTGCACCTTTATTCCTGTAATTAATCAGTACTTTGTGGAGTCACAAAACAAGTGTTTATAAATATATAAAAAAAAAAAATAACTGAAATGTGATTATGAACTGTCCATAGTAAATCACCTTGTTGTTTTTAATTGTAAAGATTTTTATTGTGTTCATGCTTAAAATAAAAAAAAAACTTTTTATGAATTTTGCTTTTTTTTTGATGCACCTCTAAAAAAGCCCATTGACATTTGCAAAGTTTTTGTCAAATTACTATATTAGGGATGAAGGTACATAATTTCTTGTATCAGATCACTGTATGTTTGTTTTCTCCATATCAGCCATAAATCCTGGAGCCCTTCACCATGTGTATGTGAGACACCTAGGTGGCTGTTGGAAGTCAACATGTTTTTAATATCCAATATTTCTGGACTGTTAAGACCAGGTCATATAGAAGACATCTGGATACAGCTGGGGGTAACCTGGAATGCCAACAGAGCAAGATTACCCAGCAGGATGTTTGTAACAAGGAGTCATACATGGGAATTAATCTCATGAAGGACGTTCTCACATTGGCCTCCTGATGTGATGTATGGGGGAGTAGAGGAACATCAGCTCAGACCTCCAGGTGAGGTGAAAATTAAAATGACTGATTTCCTAACTTACTTCAACATTACAGAAACAGATGTGGACTGAAAGTTGACCTGGGTCAAGGCAGATGTTCACAGACTAATGCTACCCCACTGTGAAAGACAGTAACATATTTCCTGGAGGATGTTCAGGGCAATAAGACACTCCCTGGTGATTAAAAAGAGCAGCCCCTTATAGCTTCTCATTGAACAGAGGGCTACAGGGGCGGGCAGAGGGTGTTTGAGTGGGTTGTGTCTGAGAGTGCTTTAAAAGGCAATGGCCAGTGATGGTCTGTCTGGTGCCCAGCAACCATAGTAAATTAGCTTGGTTGATTTTATATTGTGAAGATATTTATGGTGTTCATGCATAAAATATATATACAAAAAAAAAAGTTTATGAATCTTGTTTGTTTTTAATGCACCTCTAAAAAAAATCCCATTGACATTTGCAAAGTTTTTGTCAAATTACTATATTAGGGATGGAGGTACATGATTTTGTGTATTAGATCACTACATGCTTGTTGTCTCCATTTCAGCAATAAATCCTGGAGCCCTTCACCATGTGTATATGAGAAACCTAGGTGGCACATGAACAGTTCCCACAATTCTGCCTGCCCGTGCCTCCTCGCATATATTAAATGTTTTTTTTGTCATTTTATTTTATATTGAGTTGGTATTTTACATACAAAAAGACTTCTGTGTCTAACAGAAGGCAATAATGTCCTGTGACTCCTGTTAGTTCTACTCATTTAATTAACATTAAAATGCTTATAAACAACCTACAAAGTCTTCCTCCAAGGGAAAAGAGAAAAAAAAGTCATTACCATTTTTATGTAATTAAAATCCAATTAGGATACTGGTTTCCCACATGCATTTCCTTGTTTTCACATAAGGATTTTATCTTTCTCATGCCAAATATTGTTCCCATTCATCCTCTTTGCCCCATGAGCCAACACAAGTGAAAAAAAAAAAGATAAGGTTCAGAGTGACTTTGAGATTGGATGAGCTGGGAAAGCACAGAGGAAGGAACTAATGGAAGATAATAGGGGTTATGGCTAATGCGTGAGAAACTTGGGATTGATGCACTACCCCCCCCCCCCCCCCCACTACACAAAAGAAGATAGGATTTATTAAAGACTTAACGTTAGAAAGATCTAAGACTTAAGTTTAATTGAAAATCTTGGGATATTATGATTAGATAATATTTAGGTATATATGTAACCACATTTTTCCATCGGCATTTTAGAAGTAACAGCAAACGACAGAAGTTATCCAAAACATGCAAATTTAACTATTTGATTTTACAATAAAAGGACCTGGAGATAATATTTATAAACTTGCAGATAATAGGGTCAAAAGAAGTCTTAAATCTAAGAAAAAAAATATACTGCAGTTTACCAGTCCTTCGACTGCATTCAATTTATTTTTTAAACCTTTTTTCCTTAAAAGTTCGAGTAATCTGTCTCTACCCCAACCACCACAAGTTTTATTTTTTTATTTTTGAAACCAGATTTTTTTTGACAAGAACCCTCTCCCTCTTCTGCAATGCTTGCCTAGGAAAGCATTACATATGCTTTTTCTATCCACCCCCCTTCCACAACATCCTTGGATATGTCACATGTTCTTGGCAACTGAAGGACCAATCTGATGCATGTGCACTGGGAAGCTAGCTGTGAGAAAGCCGGCTCCCACAGCCAAAATGGTGGGGCTATGGATTCAAAGACTGGGAAAGAACTGACTAGGATGAAGACAGTGCTGGACTCCCAGGCTGGTGAGTGCCTGTTTCTTAAAAGTCTGATTTATATATATTTTTTTAATGACTGGTGTTCCTCTTTAATTTTCACCTAGTGATCCTGCCAGTAACACACTCTTTGTCCAAGGGTGAGGAGCAGCATTATCATCCTAGGACAGGAAGTGTGACAGGACTACACACTACCCCCCCCCCCCCCCATCTCCATATCAGGTAAGGGTGGTGTTCTGTGGTCCAGAGAGAATTGTTTCTTGCTCCTACTATAGGTACAAGGAACAAATAATGCATGCATATGTAGTAGTGCTGGGATTGTCAGGAGTATGAGAATTTATCTTGCAATTTTTTTTGGTGGTGGTGGGTCATAGTAAAAATAAAAGGGTCCATTTTAACCATTTGCAGACTGCCCACTCTCAATGTAATGCAGTTGTGTGGCCCATACAGGCACAGCAAAGTACTGGTACCTCGCTGCCTGTTTCCGGGTTTAGTGTACTTGCATATGTCCCCCCCCCCCCCCCCCCACTGACACCTGCTGTGATTGTACATAGGGGGAATTTGTCAAGCAGGGATAAGTAACAAATAAATATTTAATAAAAAGCAGCATACATTACACAAATTAAGACTTGTTAGACACACATTTATCCCCTTGATTACCCAAGATGTTAAAGTGGTTGTAAACTCTATACTTTCACTTCAGCTCATTCTAATCTACAGTGATAAGCATGCTGATCACTGCCTGTGAAATTTCACTTACTGTTACAATCTTTTCATAATCCGTCCTGCAATCTTTAATGATGTCACCGACGCATGCGCAGTCTGTAGCTTCGTTAACAACATGCTTGGTGTGCCGTTTCAATAGCCTCTGCATCATGTAATTTCCTTCCACTGGGAATGACACAGAGGAAGCCATGCAATAGTGTGCCCTCCTCCTCACCTTCCTGGTTCTCCCCTTGTCACTGTACAAGACGTCACACAAGGGGAGTAAACCAAAGCATCACATATATACATATATATATATATATATATATATATATATATTGTGAAGTTTGGGGATACTAGCTCCGCGGGATTAAGTGCATAAATCGTTGTCAGGTTAAACCAAAATATATTTATTTATAATTAAATCAAAAATAAAGCTTTTCTTCAGCATATAAAAACCGTAAATTAAAGTCTGCTTATCTTCAGCACAAAATAATACAAAAAGAAAAGCACCTACAGTTCTGTAGACAGGTCTTCACCAAAAAGAGTCCTTGCAGAGATCTTTTTGCAGCCTCCAAAACAGCAAACAGCAAACAGCAAATATAACAACACAGCCAGACAGCTCCTCAGACAGGTGTTCATCTCCTTCTCCTCCCCACCACCACCTCTCTGTCTACTTCCTGTCTTATAGGCTGTCTGTCTTCCTGGAGGCCGTTAACCCCCTGTGGTCAGGGAGGGAGGCTCTTTCCCACCCAAATGTCACTTTAGAGCCTCCCAAATTCCGGGTCCCAACTATCTCTCTTAAAATATAGAGAGGACCGCTAATCAGTCTTCTCCCGAAAACTATACCCAGAATCTGTCATGATTCCCTTAAAGGGACCACATCCCGAATATAGGCGCCACATAGTACCCGTCCAGGACCCAACCTTGGCGTCCTGCACAATATATATATATATATATATATATATATATATATATATATATATATATATATATATATATATATAAAAGAAAAAACAAGATATAATCCCCCTCAATACACATAACAGTTGTACTAATATGTACTATTATACAAATAAATATCAAGGTTTTAAATTGGGTTTGGGCATTAATATTATTTTATATTATATATATTATATTATATAATACTTTTTCTCATCCTTACTGAGAACTGCATTTAGGATATACGGACCAGGCAAAATAAACAAAGTATTTTTCAAAAGAAACAAACCTAAACATTACTAATGACGGTACAGTTTATTAGCTCCTCTATTGTAGTGGGAACTCTCTGTAGCATGCATATCCCTACCAGTGTTTACTCCTAAATGTCCCTCACTTGCAGAGACCATCACACTCTGGAAACAGTATCCCCCTATACATTTATGTACTCAGATGTCATTCTTTTTGGTCTCATGTCAATGCAAATAAAGAAGCATTGGAAGTGGGAGGAAGACTTCGAAGTGAAAGTGAAACTGTAGCAGAGAAAGATCCTGTGGATTACAGCTGTTTACATTTCAGAACTGTATGGACAGAGGTACAAATCCTTCTGCAGGTAAAACATCTCCCATATATGTATTTCATTGGTGTATTTAGCTATTTGCTTTAATTTCAAACACTAGTTTAAATGAAAGGTTGTAGTTAAAATGGCACAAATGGTCAAATTTGTGCTTTAATTTTCATAGCCTGCATAATTGTTCAGCGAGTGGTGGAACTAGACTAGACAGTTCTAGGTAATTAATAATAAAATTATACCACTTTGAGGATTGATAATGTCTAAAAAAACACATTGTTTTTTCAGTGTTTACAATATTTATTAGAATCCTGTCTACGCTAGGATTACCCTCTAGCTGGATGTAGTTACATTTATTTTTACTAACTGCATAAAACTGCATGTGATGAAACCGATCCCTAAATGTAGTGTGTGAATAGGGCTATAGCAATGCGTGCAGCTGCGGTAGATAACTTCATCTAAAAGCTGAATTCTATCCACCCGTGTGAAAGGGACCTAATGTTTGCTTAAAGTGTCACTTTCTAAATCTTAAAAAAAAAGAATGTTATTAAAACACATTAAAGAAATGCTTGTTGGAAGAACTGTGAACACCCTGGAACTTCTATACATATTTGGTGGACTTGCCCTGAGCTTGCTTCTGTCTGGTCTGTCCTCACTAAATGTATTTTCTCGATTTTTTCAGTTACTGTTTCACTCTCTCCACAGTTGGTCCTATTGGGTTTAGACATAGACTCCTGGCCACAGACTATTCACACCATTGTATCCCATGTCTTTGTTGCCAGAAGATGGAAATCCCTGTATCCCTCTATTGGGGAAGTGATTTCTAACCTAAATAACCATTGTCTGATGGAATATACTGTATGTATGCCAAGACCTACCTTCAAATCCCCACATTCTATAGAAATTGGAATTCTTGGCTCACACATCCTAAATGCTTATTTCCAACTTGAATTGACAACCTTTTAGCTTAACTATATACTGTAGTATTTGCACCCAGCATGACCACCTTCCTGTATACCCCCTTACATTGTGTTGTCCTATAACACTATAGGCAACGCTCCTTCTCTTAAAACTCAACATATTTTTAGCTGTATGTCTAGTGCTGTTTGAACAGTTTAAACCAGTTTATACACTGAAACCTTCCATATTGTGTACTTACATTTTATCCATGGAAAGTAAGTTTGAAATGTTATCACTGGAAAATGTAAATAACATTTCTAGTTACAAAAAAAATGCATTAAAGGAGTTGTAAAGGCTTTGTTGTTTTTTTCTTAAAATAATAAACAGGTTTAAACTTTCCTGTTCTGTTCAATGGTTTCACAAATGTTGTCCTCTGCTGGTGCTCCTCCTCTTCTCTGAGTAGCCCTATAGCAAGCTGTGTGCAGTGGGGGGCTCATGTGGGCCCCACCTCCCTGCTCCCACTTCATAGGATTGGATTGACAGCAAAAGGAGCCTGTGGCTCCCGCTACCTCCTCTGTATCCTGTGAGAATAGGAAGAGAGAGAAATGTTGCTGCCCAGACACAGCCCTGGATCGAGAAAAGAGTCAGGTAGGAAGACATTTTTTGCTTTAATGCAGGCAATGAGAACGCAAATGCCTTTAGAGTCACTTTAAATAAAAAATAATAAAATTTAAATATTCAAAGTCCATACATTTTTGTTAATGTCAGCATTGTAATCCTGTGTACAGTGACGCTCTCAGGCTGGGGGAAAGAATGGCACACTTTGGGCCAATTAGGCTCTGCTGCATGCACATGTTCTGACAGGAAACACAATGACAGAAGAAAAAAGAAGAGGGATGAGCATTTCAGCTTATCTGCTCCTTATAATTTAATCACAGACAAGGGGCAAGGAGATGATCATGTCATGTTGCTTAACTGTAATGGAGAAATTTTGGGCAAGAAGGTGACCAAGTTCTGTTGCTTATCTGCAATAGAGAGGTTTTATGTACCTATCTTGCCTGTTCTGTCTTGCAGAGCTGTGTAGATCTTATGACTGGCTGGGCATAATCACAAAACTTACAACTAAGAACATAGAAATGTGTTTTCTCCATGCAAAAATTCAAGTGTTAGCACTCATGATATCACAAACTGACAAATAGATCTTCTCTCCAGCACATATCAAATACCAGAGGAGTGTGCTTTGCATATACAAATCTGGAACACTTTATCAACTGATCAATCATTTCACTCATAATTAAAAGAACATTGGACCATTTCCTCTAAAGTGGAAAGCAAACAGTGTGGAGAAACACAACACAAATTAGAGCTACAAATTATACCAGCAATTATATATCCTTGTGTAACATTTGCCATTGCTTCAAAAGCTGAAGCTGACCACCAAGGTCACAACAACTTCTAGAGGTACATCATTTGACTTGCAGAACGTAAGAACTGAATAAAGTGTCAAAAACATTCTAACTTACTTTAAGGGTTTCTTATAAAGCTTTTATTTATGCAAAATCTATTTCCGGTCTGTAAATGAGTATAAGAGGCATATCTTTTATAAGGTCACAGCAATGCTTCCTAGGTAAATAGAAAAATGCTTAAAGAGACAAGAAGAAAGCATTGTGGACTTTATGGGGTATATACATAAAGAAGGTAATGGGACTTTCGCCAAACATTCACTGCTGGCAAATCTTCCTGGTGCATAAGTTTAAACTGTCAATGATTAATTCACCTGCAGTAAATGTTTAGTGAATGTCACATTCACTGCTTGATAAATATACCCCTACGAGTAAAAACCAAAAAAGCTGAGTTTGTTTTGCTGACAATCATCTATACTCTCATATTGCTTATTTACACTTCATCGCAAATGTCTAACTCCTGTTAGGAGTCGGTCCAGTAAATCAAGATAAGGCTTTGTGAAAGGGAAGTGATTCTAAAAGTGTTGCTTCTGTCAGTGATTCTGGCCCATGTCTTGATAGTGTTAGAAATGCATCAGTATACCTCACATTGGCTCATAAAGAATAATAACCAGCATTGGGCAGGCCAACACACATCAATCAAGACTCAGGCTGTATTAGTTTAAATGTGATGTTTTCATATTCGTGTAGTTTTCCTGCTGTTTTTATATGACTTGTAATGTGCACCTTCTGCTACTTTTTACTTTAACGTCCATTGACTTATCAAAAAATTGGCTGTAAATTGCTGACATTTACACAGATCTAGCGTCTACCCATTTCTGATTTGGAATGCAGTAGCATCAGGCTGATAAGGAAACAAATACATGTGTATTATTGACTATACCTATCATAAAAGTAAAAAAATGACATTTTACACGTATAAAATAAAAAACATTTCCTACAAAGTTTCAGAGACCATTAAATGGTTACTTTCTATATACTGTAAAGTTCAGCTGTAAGCAATGAATGCATTACTGTAGCCCAGTACTCATTTTTCAATTATTAAATGTATTTTTTGAATATAGCTAGCGTAGGTACCTGAATTTAACTTTGTATAAGCCTCTTGCAACTACTATATACCAACACTCAGAATGGGAAATGGGAGGTCAGGACTGGAAGCCAATCAGGTGTGCTGGGTAGAGTAAATTGTGAAATGAGTTTATCAACTAGCTGCTGTCCATTATCCAATATGTAATATAGTGTGTAATGGATGTGACATACATAACCCATTTGTATGTCAACCTCATCAGAAAAATTACAGCCTTTATAAATTTTATTAATAAAATTTTTAAGTTAATGTTAGTAATCAGCAGCAGCGATGGCCATATGGCTACGCTCAGGAAACTGGGACCAAACTATATATGAACTGTATTTACAGTGAAACAAAATTCTTCCAAACACCAGCTCACAGCAAACATGAAGATATAAATTAACCATAAAACCCAGTGGCAGAATACAAAATAACTAATAGAAAGCCTGACTAACAACTAACTTTACACAATATAT
Organism: Lithobates pipiens; assembly: GCF_037356315.1. Classification (NCBI taxonomy): domain Eukaryota; kingdom Metazoa; phylum Chordata; class Amphibia; order Anura; family Ranidae; genus Lithobates; species Lithobates pipiens. The sequence continues at coordinate 391,765,464 of NW_027507748.1, read as the reverse complement.
GCAAAATGGGGAACACTGAAAAAGCAGAAGAAAACTGGACGTGCAGGGAGCAGATGGAAAGGGAGAAACAAAACTGGATTAGAAACAAGGAGAAGCAGGTACAAGGCAGCAGGGTATGGCAGGAGCAAGAGCATGATTTAAAGTCTTGTACGTATGATCCGACTTTCCGACGGGAAATGTGTGATGACAGGCTGTTGGCGGTAAATCCAACCGTGTGTATGCTCCATCGGACAACTGTTGCCGGATTTTCCGTGGAAAAATGTTGGATAGCAGATTTTAACATTTTTTTCGTGGACAAATGTCTGTTGTCGGATTTTCCGAACGCATGTACACAAGTCAGTCGGACAAAAGACCAAACACTCATGCTTGGAAATCAACGGCGAGCTGGAAGCGTTCGGTCTTTTACAACTAGTGTTCGTAAAAGAGATATCACATTCATGACGCTGCAAATTATGAAATCTCTAAATGCAGTGCACATTCTTCTTCTTTATAATGGGATAATAATGAAGCTGCTTTGCTTGTGATATTGACAGAGTTCTGGCAAATGTATTTCAAAAGGCTTTTTTTTTCTAGTGATATCCAGAATATTAGTGTTTTTTTTATTTTGGGTCACCATTATTATCTCGTAGTTTTTAAGCTCAAAGATACAGCTATGTTGGTGTCCCTTGTTAATTTGACTTTGTATTTTTGAAATGTAGCTGCCTACTCGCAAACAAACTGTCCTTTTTTAAGTAAAAACATAGCCAAGTATTTTTCAAACATTTTTTTTTAATAGGGAGCACAAGAAGGTCATATGAAAAGGAAGGCAGCAATGGAGAAACTGTTGGAATTGGTAAAGCCTTTGTACCTCAGGGCAGACCTCAATTATGTGAAGCGCAAAATTGGGAACCTGAGGAGTCCATTTAATAGGGAGCACAATAAGGTCCTGGACTCTGAGAGATCAGGAGCAGCAGCAGATGACATATATGTCCCGAGGCTGTGGTCTTACAACAGCCTGCGTTTTTTGCCAGACCAGACCGACCCAGGCCATCATGTTGATGTAATATCCCCTGACGCAAGTCAAACCGCGGGCCAAAGAGACCCAGAAGTGGAAGAAACTAGTCGTGAGCCTCTTGTTTGCACAAGTGAGTATTCCTTGAATCTTTGAATCTGGCTTCAAATTTGTATACATGTCAAATGTTTAGATGTTCAAAACAAACACCCACTACACACAGAGGTGGAAGGAGCCGGTAGTGTTGCTAGGTACCTGAGTTTTGTAAACCCATGCACCAGGGCCAAGGTTACAGAGTAGTTGCAGGGTGTACATTCCTAGTAGTGTAGGTGTCTGAAGGGCAAGAAGGTTGCAAACAATAATAGACTGGGTAGGTAAGTATTTTTACCAATTTGACTAGTAACTTGACCATAATTCACTATGTAGGACCTTAGCTACTTGACCATCGTTCCCTTAATACTTTTTTTCTCTTCTTACAAGGACACAAACCTCCAAGATGCACAATTGGCCATGTGAGTGCAGATATGATGCAGGCTTTGATTGATCTAGAGCAAATAAATGATATATGATTATGTCGACATGCTTACCAAATTTTAAGTTTGTCTGGCCTGAAGTTTTCTTCCACTTGTTGGCTGCTGTTTGCAGTTTTCAGATTTCACATTTTTGTATTACTTTTAAGCCCTGGTTCACATTGATGCTACTTTGAAATCACACTACTGTACTTTACTTGAAGTAGTGCGATTTCGAACAACAACAACAAGGTCAGTGCAATTTCAGGTGCTACTTGATAGAAATTTGTATGGCTTAATGCGCACATGTCTATTGAAGCTGCAATTGAAATTGGAAAAAGTAGTGCAGGAACTACCTTTGCAAATTATTGTGGCGCCGCTAAATTGGTGTCACACCCAATGGAACAGTGCCATTGCCTCCAATAGGCTGTGATTTGTCATGAAATTTTATCTATCAAATCACATGAGAAATCACTCCAATGTGAACCTAGGCTTTAGTGTCTGAGGTCAGAACCTAGGTTTTTAAGAATCACAAAGCCAAAAATTGAATATGCACACAAATTGGGCCACAAAATTCTGATTTCCCTCATGATCCCATGCCTAAAATGTGTGTCTCTCCCTACATCTAGTTTGTTAATGCCCCAAAACACACAGTGTATCAACATGTGCTATCTCCCATCACGGGAAATGAATGGACGTGTTTTGGGGTGCAACCTCTTCCTCTCACCTACTTTAGTTTGGAGGAAGGAGTTGCACCCCCAAAATGCATACATTGATATCCCATGATGGGAGATAGCACATGTTGACACACTGTGGGTTTTGGGGCTTTAGAAACTAACCTGTTTGTACCTACACGCATTTTAGGCCGAGGATCATAAGGGACATTTAACAATTATGTCTATGTTTGCGTGGCTTCAGAGGGATGAAATCACCCCATCTGAGGAAGGCAACATGAATACAGTCTTGGGATACTAAGGTCTCATATGACCTTCACTTTAGCAAAGTCGAACTTTGTAAGTTCCTGAGTTGGAGATGTGTATCTTATGTTTTTAAACATGCCTGTTTAGCCCCAAAAAGGCAAATTAATGGCAAACATATGTTATACACCAAGATGTTGGTTTGTTCAAAAACCTTTTAAAATGCACATGTGAATGTGCTTGGAGTAAAATATTTTATACTAAACAATGTGTTGCTTCTTATTGCAATGCTCAATACCAGTGTATTTGTTAAGTTGGTGTAGTTACAGTGACAATGCGCTCTAAAATGTGGCAAACTCAGGCAATTTTAGGGCCTCAAAGAAATTAAAGAAGTTGAAAAGGCTGAATATTTTTAACATTAATGCATTAGATACATTAACAACAATAACATTGTGTGTGTAGCAGACCCGCAGCACGACATATTAGTTAGCTGAAGAAGAGATTGTCACCTCATGGAGCAAATAAATACGTTTGCACTATTCTAGAAAATGCCCAAAATTAAGGCCATTTGAGAACCTAGGAGACAGATAATAAACACAAACAGTAGTTCAAATGAAATAGGAGTTTACTATCAGATCAAAGATTTATTCCTGATCAGCAACAGTTTGCTGCAAAGCCACTGCCCCTCTACCCACAAAGTAGTCCATATATTGTTGCCGGACATCTCGGGCAACCAAGTTTGGGAGGGCAACCAAGCACGGCCACTTTCAAGAGCCGTCATCACACCAGGATCAGCTGGGCCTGACACTGAAAAGTCAATCTCACTTTGCAGTGAGGCAAGGTGTCACATGCCTTAAGGCAGACCCCGGAGTGCAGGGAGTGGCCTCTCGTAAACCTCTGACTCTGACTACACAGGCTCGGGAGCACAAAGGAGCACAAGTTCCTGACTGGATGGCTGGTGTAGAAGTCAGGAAACCGTAGGTGGTAGGGAGGTGATGCAGATGGCAGTAGGACTCAGTGGGCAGCACCAGCCGGATACAATGGACCGCAGGGAGGTGTCTTGTAGCCCAGTGGCAGAGTGCAGACAGCAGGCAGGATACAGCAGACAACGAGGAGGAGTCCTGTAGTCCAGCAGCAGGATGCGGATGGCAGCAGGATACAGCAGGTAGCACGGGCTGGGTGCAGTGGACAGCGGGGAGGTGTCTTGTAACCCAGTAGCAGAATGCAGACAGCAAGCAGGATACAGTGGGCAACAAGGAGGTGTCTTGCAGTCCAGCAGCGGAAAGCAGGTAACTGGCAGGTTACAGAGTCGGTTAAACAGTGAAGGAAAATATGAAGGGAGGACAAAAAAGGAGCATTAAAAGCTTACAGCATGCATGAGGACAAAGAGGATATTAACAACATATTACAATAATGGTAATTATGGAATGAAGAAATTAATACAATACATTAGCAAACATTAAATATATAGAATGTGATGTTAAAGGATAAAACTTACCTGAATATAGTCCTTCTGCAGGACTTGGACAATGGCAGAACAAGTCTCTGGAAAAATTTGTCCCAGAGCCTGGGGGAGATCCCAGTTGTAAACTTCAGGTCCTGAAGACTTCTCCCCGTCGCTGAATATCACAAGGTGGCTATGAGCCTTTTGTGTAGGAGTAATGGCAAACCGCATGCATGTGTCCTGCTTACTAATTTAGGGGGTCAGCAATGCCAATAGACGGTGAAAGCAGGGGTCCGTCATCCGGAGATAATTCCTGAAATCATCAGGGTTATTCTCCTGGACCTTCCACAGCAAAGGCATATGAGAGAATTGGTCACGATTAACCACTTCAGCCCTGGAAGACTTGGCTGCAGAATGACTGGGCCATTTTTTTGCAATTCGCCACTGCGACATTTTAACTGACAATTGTGCGGTCGTGCACCCAAACAAAATTGACGTCCTTTTTTTCCCACAAATAGAGCTTTCTTTTGGTGGTATTTGATCTGATTTGAATTTGATCGCCTCTGTGGTTTTTATTTTTTGCACTGTAAACAAAAAAAGAACGACAATTTTGAAAAAAAAAACATTTTGTACTTTTTGCTGTAATAAATATCCTCATTTTTTTTTTTAAAAGCTAATTTTTTCCCCAGTTTAGGCCAATATGTATTCTTCTACATATTTTTGGTAAAAAATCGCAATAAGTGTATATTGATTGGTTTGCGCAAAAGTTATAGCGTCTACAAAATAGGGTATAGATTTATAGCATTGTTCTTATTTGTTTGTTTACTAGTAAATCTGCGATTTTTATCATGACTGTGACATTATGGTGGACAAATCGGACAATTTTGACACATTTTTGGGACCATTGGTCTTTATACAGCAATCAGTGCTATAAAAATGCATTGATTACTGTAAAAATGTCACTGGCAGTGAAGGAGTTAACACTATTGAGCGATCAAGGGGTTAACTGTGTTCCCTGGGAGGTGATTGTAAACTGACTAGCTAATAGGAACACACGATCAGTCATTCCTCTCAGAACAAACCACAGATTTGTGTGTTTACACTCACTCCCGTGTTCTGTCTCTCGTGCTTGCGATCACTTGTGCCCAGCAGTCACTGCGATCATTGGCCATGAGCATCGACACCCCTGCTGAGCAGCATGCACCCGCGCGCCTGCTATCCCGATCCCACGAGCCGACATATAGCTACAGGAGCTATAGCTATAGAATCTTGCCGACCTGCCGCAGTATAATGAAGGTGGCTGGTCGGCAAGCGGTTAAGCAACCAATTCATGGACCAAGAATTCCTCCTCCTCCTTCTGTTCCTGGGCTGGACTTGGGTCAAAGCAATAACTCCAAGCCCAATGATAGCACACTCTCTGACGAGAATGCCATATGGCTAGTAGACGAAAGGCCGTTCAGAAACAAACTGACAAGCACAACCTGAAAATCAGAAACAAACTGACAAGCACAGTGGTGTAGTGGTTAGCACTCTCGCCTAGCAGTAAGAAGGGTCGCTGGTTCCAATCCCAGCCACGACTCTACCTGCCTGGAGTTTGCATGTTCTCCCTGTGCCTGCATGGGTTTCCGCCGGGTACTCCAGTTTCCTCCCACAAACCAAAGACATGCATGTAGGTTAATTGGCTTCTGTCCACAATTGGCCCTAGTATGTGAATGGGGACCTTGGATTGTGGGCTCCTTGAGGGTAGGGACCAATGTGAGTGTGCAATGTACAGGGATAGGGACAATTGTAGACACTCAGGTTGAACTGGATGGACTGGTGTCTTTATTCAACCTTACTAACTATGAAACTATGAAGCATGACCTGAAAATAAGAAACAAACTGACAAGCACAAACTGAAATCGACACTCACCAAACTTCTACTAACACGAGATTAGCAGAAGGAGCCCAAAGGGTGGCGCATGACTATTGAACTTCTTTTTTATCGGCTCGTAGTACGTCTAGTACGTCACTACCTTCGTAGTTGTTGGCCAACAACTGTGTGCCATGTGTATGTAAAACAAGTTTGGGCCAACGCCCTTCAGACAAAATTCCACAGTTTTGTGGAATTTTGCAAACAATCCGATCGTGTGTTCGAGGCTTAAGAAAACAGAATCTGGCAGGAGCAAAACACTGGAGCAAAAGGCACTTAGTAGAGGAGGATGTAAATACCCTGCCAGCAGCCAGTATCAAGTGAAAACTGATTATTGGGGTCTGCTTATTGCATGTCCATGATGGACATTCATGGGCAGATGCAAAAATTACAAATTTACAAACTGTTTGTAAATGTACTACAAGTTAGCAACCCTGCCTGGATCTGTGTCAAAAGAAGGCCACTTATTAGCCTTATTTATGTTTTTTGTCAGCAGCACGCAATTACAAATCTAATACACAAAAAGAAAGGACAATTGGTGGAATAAATGAAACTACCCTGGTTACACACCCTCTAAATAAAGAAAATACCAAAATCATTTCCTTGCAATTGCTCTGCTCATCTTTAGTAAGCTTTTATCATTGAGAATTCTATAGTAGTCCCAAACATAAAGGCGTTCAAAAAGAGAGTGTACTGATTTAAAATGTGGTACTTTATTTGTTTTTTTAATCCCATATGTTAATTCCTTAATCCTGAATAGGGATGAGCCGAACACCCCCCTGTTCGGTTCGCACCAGAACCTGCGAACAGACCTAAACTTCGTGTGAACTTTAGAACCCTATTAAAGTCTATGGGACTCGAACGTTCACAATCTAAAGTGCTCATTTTAAAGGGTAATATGCAGGTTACTGTCCTAAAAAGTGTTTGGGGACCCGGGTCCTGCTCCAGGGGACATGGATCAATGCAAAAAAAAGTTTTAAAAACGGCCGTTTTTTCAGGAGCAGTGATTTTAATAATGATTAAAGTGAAACAATAAAAGTGTAATATTCCTTTAAATTTCGTAGCTGGGGGGTATCTATAGTATGCCTGTGAAGGGGCCCATGTTTCTGGTGCTTAGAACTGTCGCTGCACAAAGTGTCATTTGTGCAGGAAAAAAAGTCTTTTAAAATCACTTGCGGCTAAATTGTCGGGTCTCCGTAATACAGAGAACACTCAATGAGTGTTCTCTGTATTAGCCGACAATTCATTCATTCATTGATTAAAAAAAAAAAAAAAGCATGGGGGTTCCCCTAAATTCAATTACCAGGCCCTTCAGGTCTGACATGGATATTAAGGGGAACCCCGTGTCAAATTTAAAAAAAATTGACGTGGGGTCCCCCCAAATATCCATACCAGACCCTTCAGGTCTGATATGGATATTAAGGGGAACCCCGCATCAAATCTAAAAAAAAAATTGACGTGGGGGTCCCCCTAAAAATCCATATCAGACCCTTTATCCGAGCACGCAACCTGGCAGGCCGCAGGAAAAGAGGGGGGGACGAGAGAGCGCCCCCCCCTCCCTCCTGTACCGTACCAGGCCACATACCCTCAACATTGGGAGGATGCTTTGGGGGTCTGTGACCCCTCAAAGCACCTTGTCCCCATGTTGATAAGGACAAGGGCCTCATCCTCACAACCCTGGCCGTTGGTTGTGAGGGTCTGCGGGCGGGGGGCTTATCAGAATCTGGAAGCCCCCTTTAACAAGGGGACCCCCAGATCCCAGCCCCCCCCTGTTTGAAATGGTAAGGGGGTACAAAAGTACCCCTACCATTTCACAAAGAAAGTGTCAAAATGGTTAAATAAGACAAACACACTTTTGAAAAATTCCTTTATTAAAAATGAAAAAAAAAAAAAAGATTCCAGCGGTGCTAATCCACTCTTGCTATCCAGCGACGGATCTCCGGGGTCCAGCGATGGATGATCATATCCAGCGACGGGGGAATCTCTCAGTCCAGCGCTGTCCATACATCCTTCTTCTGTCTCCTCTCCGGAGACACTGCAGAGAGCACAGCGCTGGTTTCCGTTACATCAGAGGGGGCGGGGTCACCCACACGTCACTGGGGAACCCCTGGCTTCCCTCTCCAGCGTCAGAGGGGCGGGGTCAGGTGACGGGTGGCCCCGCCCTCCCAATATAAGAAACGTCAGCGCTGTGCTCTCTGCAGTGTCTCCGGAGAGGAGACAGAAGAAGGATGTATGGACAGCGCTGGACTGAGTGATTCCCCCGTCGCTGGATATGATAGGAATTTTTCAAAAGTGTGTTTGTCTTATTTAACCATTTTGACACGTTCTTTGTGAAATGGTAGGGGTATTTTTGTACCCCCTTACCATTTCAAACAGGGGGGGGGGCGGGATCTGGGGGTCCCCTTGTTAAAGGGGGCTTCCAGATTCTGATAAGCCCCCCGCCCGCAGACCCTCACAACCAACGGACAGGGTTGTGAGGATGAGGCCCTTGTCCTTATCAACATGGGGACAAGGTGCTTTGAGGGGTCACAGACCCCCAAAGCATCCTCCCAATGTTGAGGGTATGTGGCCTGGTACGGTTCAGGAGGGAGGGGGGGCCGCTCTCTCGTCCCCCCCTCCTCTTTTCCTGCGGCCTGCCAGGTTGCGTGCTCGGATAAAGGGTCTGATATGGATTTTTAGGGGGACCCCACGTCAATTTTTTTTAAAAATTTGATGCGGGGTTCCCCTTAATATCCATATCAGACCTGAAGGGTCTGGTATGGATATTTGGGGGGACCCCCACGTCAATTTTTTTTAAAAATTTGACACGGGGTTCCCCTTAATATCCATGTCAGACCTGAAGGGCCTGGTAATTGAATTAAGGGGAACCCCCACGCTTTTTTTTTTTTTTTTTTTTTTAATCAATGAATGAATGAATTGTCGGCTAATACAGAGAACACTCATTGAGTGTTCTCTGTATTACGGAGACCCGACAATTTAGCCGCAAGTGATTTTAAAGGACTTTTTTTCCTGCACAAATGACACTTTGTGCAGCGACAGTTCTAAGCACCAGAAACATGCGCCCCTTCACAGGCATACTATAGATACCCCCCAGCTACGAAATTTAAAGGAATATTACACTTTTATTGTTTCACTTTAATCATTATTAAAATCACTGCTCCTGAAAAAACGGCCGTTTTTAAAACTTTTTTTGCATTGATCCATGTCCCCTGGGGCAGGACCCGGGTCCCCAAACACTTTTTAGGACAGTAATCTGCATATTACCCTTTAAAATGAGCACTTTAGATTTCTCCCATAGACTTGTATAGGGTGTTCCGGCTTTTCGAATTTGCTGCGAACAGCCCAAATTGTTCACTGTTCGCTGAACAGGCGAACAGGCAATGTTCGAGTAGAACATGAGTTCGACTCGAACACGAAGCTCATCCCTAATTCTGAATGATTCTGTCTCTTGGGTGTATTTGGAAAATCACTGTTTGTGCATGAAATAGGAAGTTTTGAAATCTAAACACTGCAGTTTGATTGTATAAAAAGTAATGGAAATTACAAGATATCTGAAGTACTTTCTGCAGGTTTGGAAACTTGCTTTTTCCTTTACTTTTTTTTAACCTCTTCAGCCCCGGAAGGATTTATCCACTTCCTGACCAGACCATTTTTTGCGATATGGCACTGCGTTACTTTAACTGCCAATTGCACAGTTGTGTGATGCTGTACCCAAACTAAAATGTATGTACTTTTTTTTCCCACAAATAAAGATTTCTTTTGGTAGTATTTGATCACTTCTGTGTTGTTTTTTTTTTATGCTATAAGCAAAAAAAAGATCGATATTTTGAAAAAAAAAAACAATATTTCTTTACTTTCTGCTAAAAAACATACCCAATAATTAAAAAAAAAAAAATCTAATTTCTTTATAAACTTAGGCCAATATGTATTCTGCTACATATTTTTGGTAACAAAAAAAAAACAATAAGCGTATATTGATTGATTTCCACAAAAGTTAGTGTCTACAAAATAAGGGAAAGATTTATGTCATTTTTATTATTATTTTTTTTTACTAGTAATGTCAGTTATCAGTGATTTTTAGCGGGACTGCGACATTGTGGCACACAAAACGGACACCTAGCTGACATTTTTCACACTTTTTTGAGGCGGCAGTGGCATTATTACAGTGATCAGTCCTAAAAATATGCACTGACTTAGTACCAATGACACTGACTGGGCAGGGGTTAAAATCAGTCAGTGTATTTCTAACTGTGTGTTGGGGGGGGGGGGACAACACACAGATCCATTTTCCAGCATAGCAGAAAGAGAGGAACACTGTGTCATGCCCTGTCAGAATGGAGATTTGCTTTGTGTACATTCTGTCTCTGTGGGGAATGATCGCGGGCAACCGACAGACATCGAGTCTGCTGGGCCCGCTCATTGGCTACCCCGCTGGCCAATGGGTGCGCACGCATGTGCTGCCACAGATCCTTGTGCACAAACTGATGTACACCTACGGTGATCCACGCAGCTGAGTCAACCTGCCACAGTATAACTTTAGTGAGCATCAAGGATTAAATATTACCTTCTATATAGTATCTGTGTTTAGATAAACAAGCTCTATTGTCCCCTCCTGTCGTGTTCATCTCCAGGACTTCTCCAGAGCCTCTCTCATCCTGTGGAGCTCTCTACCTCAATCTGTTTGGCTATCTCCTCCTCTGGCTACCTTTAGACGATCTCTGAAAACGTATTTCTTCGGGGAAGCCTATCACGTCTCCAACTAACTGAACTTTTATCTCTTTTTATCAACTCAGCCCCCACAGTTATAACTTTTTGTACCACTTGCCCCAACCTATTAAGTCCCTTACACACTATACTGTTTTTCTGCTGAGTTTTTCCTTCAGATTTACCAAAACCATATAATATGAGGTCAAACCTTAGGAGTTTTAATTAGTATGCAATCAGGCAGGCCCTTGCACTACATGGTTTTGGTAAATCTGAAGGAATAACTCAGCAGAAAATCTGATAGTGTGTATGGGGCTTTAGATTGTAAGCTGTTATGAACAGGGCCCTCTTAACCCTCTTGTATATTATTGTAACTGTACTGTCTCCCCCTTAAAAAGCATATTTTTCTGCATCAGATAAATGAACAGATTGTCTCAACAATATGCTCTTAAAGAGAAACTGAAGGACTAATATTTAGCTACATTTTATAAGTGCAGGGTAAATCATTCATACATTGATTTGGAGCATAAAGAAGTTAGTCTACCCCTAAGCATGGGAGCCATCTTTAATGGCATGACCTGAGCTAGAAACGGTACAGCGTGCCCTTTCTAACTCCGGCGCATGCGGATAAGAAAGCGCCTTACAGCGATTTGCAAATATCTCCTAGACCGTGCAGTTCTGGGAGATATTTCAAGCACCTACAGGTAATCCTTAATCTAGGCTTACCTGTAGGTTAAAGTGGTTGTAAAGCGTTTACAACCACTTTAAATGCAGTCCAAAGCAGAGAAGGTGAGGTGTCAGGCTGGGAGTTAGGCATCCATCATAATTTATTATCCCCCAGCTAACAGATAATAAACTAAGAAGAACATGTAATATCATTATTCCTCCAGGAAAGCATGATCTTTAGCTTGGGTAGTGTCATTATATTAGTAGTATGAAATAATCTGGCCATGCTCAATTAATATTATTTATTGTTTGTACACACAAAGAGAGTAATGACCTTACATAAAACCTGTAAAGTTCCAGTCCTTACCTAACAAAATAAGGCTTTTGGTGTAAACAATTAATACTAAAAAGAAAAAGATACATTCAGAGGAATTTTGATTATGAGGATTAGGGATGAGCTTCGTGTTCGAGTCGAACGTACGTTCGACTCGAACATTGGCTGTTCGGCCGTTCGGCGAATTCCGAACGTTTTGGCCGTTCGCGTCAAAATTCGAGTGGCGCGCGCGCGGACCACAATGCACTGCGGTGGCGCAGTGCATTGCTGCCTCATGATTGGCCAAGCATGCACTGTGACCCCGCATGCTTGGCCAATCACAGCGCCAGCAGCGAGGAGAGCCATGATTGGCCACAGGCATCCTGCCTGTGGCCAATCATAGCTCAGGCTGTGTAGTGCACGCCCCACACTATATAAGGCCGCCTTTGAGGCGGCCTCGTGTAGTGTGTTAGCATCTGAAGCAGTGGGTGATCTGTGTACCTTCAACACAGTTACACACCGATCGTTTTTGGCTGATTTCCTATCTTGCTGCTGTGTAGTGGTTGTTGTCTGTGCCCTGACCGCAGTATACACCACTATATTCACCTCACCTATATAGCTAGTGATCTAGCTTTAACCACTTAACAACTGCCCATTGCCGATTAACGGCTTCAGGGCGGTTGTTTAACTCTGAGAGGCCGTTGATTAACGGCCTCCCAGAATTCTGCTCCCCTGGGGCGCGCACTCGAGAGCATCCGTGACCGCCGGGTCCTGTGGACCCGGCGCATCACGGATCACGGTAAACGGCCGCTCATAGCGGCCGTTTACCACGTGATCGCTCCGTCAAATGACGGAGTGATCACTTGTAAACAAACCGGCGTCATGTTAAGACGCCGGTTCCTCCCTCCCCTCTCTGTACCGATCGGTACAGCGGAGGGGAAAGAGATCGGTGTCAGCAGCGATGTGGGCTGCATCTGAAGTGCCCACATCGCTGCTCACCGAATTTAACCCCTCAATTCCCTGCCAATACTCTGCAATACCAGTGCATATTCTGCAGTACCCTGCCATTACTCTGCAGTACCCCGCCATTACTCTGCAGTACCCCGCCATTACTCTGCAGTGCAGTACCCTGCCATTACTCTGCAGTACCCCCCATTACTCTGCAGTACCCTGCCATTACTCTGCAGTACCCCCCATTACTCTGCAGTACCCTGCCATTACTCTGCAGTACCCCCATTACTCAGCAGTACCCTGCCATTACTCTGCAGTACCCCCCATTACTCTGCAGTACCCTGCCATTACTCTGCAGTACCCCCCATTACTCTGCAGTACCCCGCCATTACTCTGCAGTACCCCCCAATACTCTGCAGTACCCGCCATTACTCTGCAGTACCCCGCCATTACTCTGCAGTGCAGTACCCTACCATTACTCTGCAGTACCCTGCCATTACTCTGCAGTACCCCCCATTACTCTGCAGTAACCCCCATTACTCTGCAGTACCCTGCCATTACTCTGGAGTACCCCCCAATACTCTGCAGTACCCTGCTATTACTCTGTAGTACCCCGCCAATACCCCGCCAATACTCTGCAATACCCTGCCATAAATTGCCATACCCAGCCATACTCGGAGATACCCAGCCATACTCGGTGATACCCTGAAATACCCAGCCATAGATGCCCCCACCCCTCACCGCCCTCCGGTGCTTCTACCAACTCGCCAGTACGATCAAAGCCAGAATCTTTTTTTTCTTTTTTATTTCAGGCTTCCCAGCCTAGAGGTGAGATGTGGGGTCATATTGACCCCCAGATTTCACTGTAAAGAGGACCTGTCACCCCATATTCCTATTACAAGGGATGTTTACATTCCTTGTAATAGGAATAAAAGTGATCAAAAATATATTTTTGGGGAAAAAAATGTCAAACTAAAATAAATAAAGTAAAATGAACAATAAAAAAATAAATAAAAATGTTTTAAAGCGCCCATGTCCCCATGTGCTCGCATGCAGAAGCGAACGCATGTGTAAGCCCCGCCCACATATGAAAACGGTGTTCAAACCACACATGTGAGGTATCGCCGAGAACGTTAGAGCGAGAGCAATAATTCTAGTCCTAGACCTCCTCTGCAACTCAAAACATGTAACCAGTAAAAAAAAAATTTAAAGCGTCGCCTATGGGGATTTTTTAAGTAGCGACGTTTGGCGCCATTCCACGGGCATGTGCAATTTTGAAGAGTGACATGTTTGATATCTATTTACTCAGCATAACTTCATCTTTCACTTTATGCAAACATTGGGCTAACTTTACCGTTTTTTTTGTTTGTTTTTTAAGCACAAAACTGTTTTTTCCCCCCAAAAAACACGTTTGAAAAATTGCTGCGCAAATACCGTGTGAGATAAAAATTTGCAACGACCACCATTGTATTCTCCAGGGTCTTTGCTAAAAAAAAAATATATAATGTCTTGGGGTTCTCTGTAATTTTCTAGCAAATAAATGATGATTTTTACATGTAGGAGAGAAATGTCAGAATTGGCCTGGGTGCTCCAGAACGCCTGATGGCGTTCCCTGCATGTTGGGCCTCTATATGTGGCCACGCTGTGTAAAAGTCTCACACATGTGGTATCGCCGTACTCGGGAGTAATAGCAGAATGTGTTTTGGGGTGTAATTTGTGGTATGCATATGCTGTGTGTGTGAAATAACCTGATAATATGACAATTTTGTGGAAAAAAAAAAAAAGGAAATAGGCCGTCAGTACTTCAGGTGTGATCAATTTTCAGATATTGGCACCATAGCTTGTGGACTCTATAACTTTCACAAAGACCAAATAATATCCACCAATTTGTACTTATTTTTACCAACGATATGTAGTAGTATGAATTTTGGCCTAAATTTATGAAGAAAAAATTACTAATCTGCTAAATTTTATAACAGAAACGAAGAAAAATTCATTTTTTCGCAGAATTTTCGGTCTTTTTTCTTTTATAGCACAAAAAATAAAAAACTGAGAGGTGATTAAATACCACCAAAAGAAAGCTCTATTTGTGTGAAAAAAAGGACAAACATTTCCTATAGGTCCAGTGTTGCATGACTGAGTAATTGTCATTCAAAATGTGAGGGCACCGAAAGCTGAAAATTGGTCTGGTTATTAAGGGTGTTTAAGTGCCCAGTGGTCAAGTGGTTAATAATAGAGCTTGCAGTCAGTAGTGTTAGGAGATAGTGCGTGCTGTCTGCGTGCTCTGTACCCAGTACATACCGCTATAATATAGGGCAGGCCTCTACTTTCAAACATCCAACTTACAAACATCTCCTACTTGCAAACGCAAGGAGACAGCAGCAAGTGAGATGAAAAAAGACGGACGACAAAACAAATTATACAGGGGTGATAACCCTTCCCTATGTTTTCCAAAAAGCTTAAAAATAGTTTTTTTGACTGGAGCTACACTTTAAAAATGTACCAGTTGAAAATTACAAACAGATTCAACTTAACACAACAAACCTACACAGTCCCTGTCTTGTTTGCACCGCCTGTATACTGCTGTTCTGAGTATATAGGGCCTGGGGGCCACACGCATTTCCTTTTTTTAATATGGGTACGGGGTTCCCCTTAATATGCGTACAAGACCCAAATAGGCTGGTAATGGGCAGGGAGGGCTACCCATGCCATTTTTCTGAATGATTTTCAACCATATTGCAGGAACCAGATATAACATTAAAACCGCAAGCAGTTTTAAATGGTGTTATTTCCGTTTAATGTCATTTTGTGCAGGGACTGTTCTAAACACGGGAAACACGTGGCACTTCACAGGCATACTACAGACACCCCCCGGGCACCATATTTAAAGGAATATTTCACCTTTTTTTTCACTTTAATCGTCATTAAAATCAGTGCTCCCGCCAAAACGGCCGTTTTTAAAACTTTTTTTTTGCAATGACCCATGTCCTCTGAGGCAGGAGGCAGGTCCCCAAACCCTTTTTAGGACAATATCTTGCATATTAGCCGTTAAAATTAGCACTTTCCATTTCGAACATTCGAGTCCCATAGACTTCAATGGGGTTCTAACGTTCGTAACGAACGCGGGGGTCGTTCGCAAGTTCTGGTGTGAACCGAACCGGGGGGTGTTCGGCTCATCCCTAATGAGGATAAAAATTTTCAGAAGTATGAGATGAAGCTAGTTGGCCTCCTATAACTATATATTTACTGTTTGGATCTTTATAGATACTCTGAAATGAATCGTTTTATGAGTCATGATAGCTATCTTTCTAGTATTGATATCTGCATACATAAAACATGCCTCTGGGAGCGATTTAACAAAAACATTGGATAATTAATAAAGAAAAATGTGTGTCTTTCAAGAAGAGAGTGTAAGCATTTACCCTTTGTTGGATTCCAAATCTTTTTTTTTTTGGATGAAATAATGTCATGTATGTCGGAAATACAATTGACATTTTACTTATATTAAACTAAATATTGGCCAGCTCTAGGAAAATTACAACAATCTACCCCACATTACAAGGCTTATTTAGTCAAGGGAGAGAGGATTAAAGAGTAAATACATGCCTTAGTCCTCACTTCATCAGGCTCCCTCCAGCACTGCGACTGGTCCCCTGCAGCTACTCTATAAGCTGTGACCCACTCTGGTCACACTTCAGCTTCTTTAGCGTACAATACAGGGTTAATGTATTGTACGAGTTGATTCCATCGCTCCTCCCAAAGACTGAAAAAATGATTTAGTGTAGTGTTACTTATATACATTAATTATATCATGCTATGAACAAAATTCCTTACAAAAACAAATTTCAGCTAGCTATGATTAAACAATTCTCTGAATTAAACCACAATATATTACTCCCTTTGCCCACTGTGTGCAACACTTCAATATGAATTTAGTCCACTGTGTTGGAAATTAAATGTCCTCAATGAAGAGTTCAAATTTATTCATAAATAAGTATCCAAAATTCACTGTGATCCACTTCAATACACTCCTTCCTTCACCGTGTGTGTACTCATCTCCGTAGATATACTCTTACTTTCAGATTTTAACCTACAGATTATTATAAAGGTCACAATGAGCCTAGTAGCACTCTCCTCCACTATGCCTTCATGTTTCCTCCTTTTTCCAGGTATGTTGTAACTCAGAGTAAAGCATAAGATACACTTAATAAAATCCCATAGACATGCATAAAACTGTGATCAGCACCTCTACTCCAGTGTTTGCTTGAACACTTTCTGGCACTTTCTGGCCCATGGTGGAGTTAGATGACGTCATCAAGCTCAGGCAGAAAGTACTCCTGCAGACAGAGGATATTTTTC
The DNA here is from genome assembly GCF_037356315.1 of Lithobates pipiens. NCBI lineage: Eukaryota > Metazoa > Chordata > Amphibia > Anura > Ranidae > Lithobates > Lithobates pipiens. The sequence goes on along the minus strand of NW_027507748.1, from coordinate 391,748,698 downwards.
ATTTCTAGCTAGCATGGGAATCACATAATAGTGTTAGCGGGCTGCTTAAAATGGATTAGGAAGGAAAGTGAGCAATGTAGGAGATATATTCACAATTGTTTTGCACACAGGCTGGAACTTCCAGCTTAAACCTAACTAGCCTGAAAGTGAATGTAAAGTTATTTTTTTTTAAATATCAAATATGTCATACTTACTTATTTTGTGAAAATTTTTTTTGCACAGAGCGGTCCTGATCCTCCTGTTCTTGGGTCCCCCAGCAGTGTTCTTGGCTCCTTCTCTTCTCAGTGCACTACTGTAGATAGTGGCTTCCCATGATGGCACTCATTCAGGCTCGATTTCAAGCCAGGCTGTGTGCATCTATTGACACACATAGTGCAACTTGGCCCTGCCCCTCACTGGATTTGAGTGTTAGCAGCAAGAGTCGATTTCTCCAGATGATCCCTCCATGTCCAGTGAGGAGAGAGAGAGAGAGCAGTGCTGCTGCAGGTGGGCACAGTGTTGGATCAAGATAAAGCTCAGGGGAGTATTTGGGGGGGACTGGGGGGAGCTGAACATAGAAGGTTTTTACCTTACTGCAGAGAATGTATTAAGGCAAAAAACCTGAAGCCTTTACTTTAAAACTGTCTCCTCCCGCCTCCTAACAACTTTACTAACTAAACTGTATGTAAGGTAAACCGGATGCCCAGCAGCAAAAAATCTTTGCAGGCTAATACTCATATTTGTGCCTGTGCACATTGCTCACATGCTCATACTTCTAGGCAAGGAGACAATGTTAAATCATGTTTGTGTTCATGCTCGCACATGTACACGCACATTTCCAATTAGTGTGCGCACTTTGCGCGTAGTGGCCTATTTAAACTGGCCTGTCATCATGAACAGTTGCTGAATGGTCTTCAGCTTTTACCTGTATTCCTGAGACCTGATCCATTGAATCTGCTTACCTATATATGACCCGGATTTTCCCTCAACTTCGTCTTTGCTTTTGCATTAACCTTGTTCATCTGATCACTCTTACCTCAGCCTGTTTACTGGACTTGTCTCTGCCTGCTGATTCTGTACTAAGCTGCCTGATTGTTACCAACCTTGACCTGTTTCCTGGACTTGCTCTGCCTGCTGACACGGTTACTTGTTGCCCAGCTGCTGCTTTTCGCTGCCTGCATACTGGCTCTGCTACTATCTCTGACCTGGTGCCAAACTGCTTCAGTATCCTGAGGACTGTGACCCCCAGCTTCATCTACCTTAAGAGTGGACTTCGCCAGTCAGTTACTCCAGCACTTGTGCCACATTGTGCCTTCACACTCTCTGTCTCCACCTTCAGGAGTGTCGGAGAGGAGGTGCAAGAGAGGCCTCCACAACATTTTGCACATCACCAGATACATGATACTGTGTAAGAAAGGTGTATATACTTTTGTATATAAGATTATTTTCAGGCAACTCCAGTTCAGTTACATGATGTGGCTCCTCTGTGTCAGCCGGCGCAGCTGCAGGAAAGAGGAGGGATCACTAACAACAGATGAACCATTAAAGCCTATGGGTGATGTCACCACTCCAGGCTTTACTAGCTGTTGTCACAGCACTTTTTCCTCTGTATTGAAGTTAACTGACACAGGGGAAATCACATGTCCTCAAAATGAGTAAGTACATCCATGTCTCACACGGATTAGTTAGTGTAGATGTTAGGAGGGCGAGGAGATAGTTCTAAGAATAGATGAATGTAAGCTGTAATTGCACTTTAACCCCTAGCAACAAGCATTTAACCCATGCAGTGGGGGGATAGAGTGGATTTTTTTTTAATTTTCCTGGAGTTGGCCTTTAAAGTAGAACTAAATGTATTAGGTTTTTTTTTTTTCTTTTTACTATCTGTGTCCCAGAGGGGATATTTCCCTTTGCCATTGCCAAAACAGAAAGTGAGAGGAAATACCTCTAAACTGAACAGAAACAAAGGCAGCGATAAAAGCCTAACAAGTGCTCAAGTGGAAAGTGAAGGATCAGGTAAGATAAAGTGCCTTTTCGCTCACCTAAACTAAACAGGCAGTTAACTTTTGCAGTGTGGGAGCATACCCACTTCAAGGGAAAATGTTAAAATTGCTTAGAGTTGGGCTTTAATCAAAATATAGCAAAAGTTTTGGATACACAGTGCTTCAACGAAACTAAAGCCGGGTACACATGGCCGAGTGTCGCTGGGTTGAACAGAAAAAAAAACCTGTAGTGTGTACCAGGCTTAAATGTAGTTCTGTTAAAGCTATATCAGTTACAATTTGTAGAACCTGAGAAAAATTACAATAGTGTAGACAAATAATTAGAGCGTCCTCAGGTGCTAGTAAACATTTGGGATGGTATTTAAGGTGACAGGGGTGGCGTAAATCATTTGCGGGCATAATGGTACAACAATGAAGCACAGGGCAAAAGAGATCCTAACTTGCTTTCCATATCCAAAGATGAACTGGGGTAGATTGGTTTGGTTAAGTAATAAGGGCCTGACATGTAAGTATGTAATTAGTATACAGAATACTGAGGATACATGTCAGAAAAAAGCAAAAAAGAAATCAAGTTCATTCAAGATATTTAGGTGGAAAGCAAGTGATCTCATGCAGTACAACTGTAGGTAGAGACTTTATTCTCAAAATAGTTTCATGTCCCTCTGTTGTCAAAATCCTCCACTTGGGATTTAAGGATAAGGTTTCAGATTTTATATCAGCACAGTTGGAAGGCTTTAACCAGGCTGTCATATCTGCTTTCCATGGCATCGGAGCTATTCCCAATTGAATTATCTCTGCAGAGAGTTCTGTAATTCATTTTAAGGTCTATTCCAAATGTACTTTGGATTTTTATTTAAAAAAAAAACACCTCATGAAGGTCAACCTTTGCAATTGGTATACTGATGTAAAGCTAGCTGCTACTTTTAGGGAATTAAGTAGTGATATAATTTTTAGCACCATTTTTAATACCTTTGATAAAATATTCAAAGCTGCTGGGATATAAAGACTGCTCTGTTGGCTATCATAAGTAATAATGAGTCAAACATACCTGGATTGGTTCGAGCAAGGTTCAGCGAACATTAGGGATGGGCGAACGGTTCGGCCCAAGCATAGGTTTGGGCTGAATTTTTGCTGTTCGGTCGTTTGCCCTATAGCCGAACAAATGGGTCGATCAACCGTTTATTTGGCCCCTGAACCGACCACAATACATTGCGGAGCTGAACAGTGCATTGCAAGCCCTGATTGGCTGAAGCAGTGAAATCTTCAGCCAATCAGGGCACTGAGCACTGTCAGAGTCATGAATGGACACTGTCATCATGACTTTATTCACTCATTCCCACCCCATGGTATAAAAGTATTCTTTCAATGGCAACCATTTTCAGTGTGATTTCAGCATGGAGAGAGATAGAACAGGGCTCTGTTCAGTGCTATTAGTTAGTTAGTGTGCTATACTGTGCTATTTTGCTTCAATTGTCAGTGTAGAATATTAGTTTATTGTCAATCTAGGGATAGTGTGAGTGTAGCGAGGAGGACCATCATTCAGCTTTGCATAGTGTTCAGTTAGAGTAGGGACAACTCAGATAGTTTCACTGTAGTGTAGTGAGACCATTTAAATCATACATACATTCGTGTAGAGTAGGGACAGCTCATATAGTTTCAGTGTAGTGTAGTGAGACTGTGAATGAATGAACGAATTAATGAAATACTTGTATAGCGCACAATGCAAACTGAATCGCCTCTAGACGCTGTGGCGAGCTTTGATCATCTGCTAAAAGAGGAAGGTCTTGAGTTTTTTCCTAAAAGCCAGGTGATTTTCTTCCAGGCGGATGTTGATTGGTAGAGCATTCCATAGCCGAGGCCCTTGGACAGCGAATCTCCGATCACCCTTGGATTTATACCGGGCTTTGGGCACGAGGAGGAGGTTTTTGTTGGCTGATCGAAGACTGCGGTTTGGTGTGTAATGATTTATTTTCTCCATTAGGTATTGCGGAGCTTCTCTATGCACGCATTTGTGGGTGAGGCAAAGGGTCTTGAACGTGATCCGATTTTTTACGGTTAGCCAATGTAAGCTCCTCAGTGAAGGAGAAATGGATTCCCAGGTTTTTTTTTCCTGTTATCAGCCTTGCCGCCGTGTTTTGGATCAGTTGTAATCGCGCAAGTTGATATTGTGGTAATCCTATGTAAAGTGAGTTTGCGTAGTCCAGTCGTGAATTAATGATTGTTCCAACTACCACTGTGGGGCTGATTTACGAACGGTTTGCGCCATGAGCTGCGGCACACACTGATGCGCAATGGGCGTTTTTGTATTCACAAAACATTTGCACCTGTAACACAGCGCAATTTCCCATTTGCTATACACGGGAGGAGGCGATCGGTGCGCCTCTATAGACATGGTGCACGCATTCTTCAATTCAGAATTTAAAGAAGCTGAAAGTGCCAATATTATGGGGGTGATCTGTGTGATATGAGGAAGTATAGTTATAACTGTCCAAGTAACAAATATGCCCAAAATAGAATGGAAAAGTAACTGCATGAGGTCAATTTATGCACTGCGCATGCACAAGTGGCATTTGCGCACGTTCAAATGCTTTGGTTCACTGCACCGGCAAAATCTTAGTAGATGTCAAGCAACGTAAATGGATTTGCATAAGTTGAAGGGGCGCACCTCTCAACTTGACTTTTTTTTTTACGCTGGTTCACTTTTATGTTTTTTTAAGGCTATCTGCACACAGGTCATGTTAGCATTCAGAAAAAAAAAAATAAGAAAAAAAAAATGCGTGGGGGTCCCCTGGGCCTGATATGCTCTTGGAGGGGAACCCATGCTGGTTTTTTAATTTATAATTCAAGTCGCATGCCCTGGGGGCGACTTAAAGTCATGTTGTAAGTCGCCCCAAGTCGTGTTGTAAGTCACCCCACGTCGCGCTGTGATTCATACTCAAGTCGTGTCCAAGTTGCCTCCCAAAGTCGCATCGTCTCTGTGGGAATGGACTGTTATTGATACGGCATGCGCTATTATCAATGGCATATTACAGTGTGCACTGGCATCTTATCTGTTGTGCTTATGCACGCGCCAGTTTAAACGCTCAATTAATCATTTATCTGGCGCACAAATTAAGGTATGAACCGGCGCAATCATCGTAGTAAATTACCCCCACGTCAGTAATCTTTACATTAGTGTATAGCTAGAGTAGGGACAGTTCAGTGTCAGTGTAGTGACAGTTGAACACCATCTATTTGACTGCGTTACTGCCAGTTTTATGCCATTTACTTCTGTGTGCGTTACTGCCAGTTTAACACAATAGTTTTGAGCGTTACTGCCAGTTTAACGCTATTTACTTCTGTGTGCGTAACTGGCAGTTTAATGCCATATAGTTCTGTGTGCATTACTGCCAGTTTAACGCCATATAATTTTGTGTGCATTACTGCCAGTTTAACGCCATATATTTTTGTGTGTGTTACTGCCAGTTTAACGGCATATCATTTTGTGTGTGTTACTGCCAGTTTAGCGCCATTTACTTCTGTGTGCATTACTGCCAGTTTAACGCTATAGAATTTTGTGTGAATTGGTGCCAGTTTAACGCCATATCGTTTGTGTGCTTTACTGCCAGTTTAACGCCATATAGTTTTGCGTGAGTTATTGCCAGTTTAATGCCATATAGTTTTGGATGCATTACTGCCAGTTTACCGCCATATAGTTTGCATGTGTTAGTGCCAGTTTAACGTCATATAGTTCTGTATGCGTTACTGCCAGTTTAACACTATATAGTTTTGTGTGCATTTCTGTCAGTTTAATGCCATACAGTTCTGTGTGTGTTACTGCCAGTTCAACGCCATTTATTTCTGTGCACGTTGCTGCCAGTTTAACACCATATAGTTTTATGCATTACTGCCAGTTTAACCCCATTTTCTTCTATGTGCATTACTGCCAGTTTAACACCATATAGTTTTGTGTGCGTTACTGCCAGTTTAACACCATGTAGTTCTGTGTGCATTACTGCCAGTTTAATGTCATGTAGTTCTGTGTGTGTTACTGCCAGTTTAACACCATATAGTTCTGTGTGCATTACTGCCAGCTTAACACCATATAGTTTTGTGTGCGTTACTGCTAGCTTAATGCCATATAGTTCTGTGTGCATTACTGCCAGTTTAATGCCATGTAGTTCTGTGTGTGTTACTGCCAGTTTAACGCCATAGAATTTTGTATGCGTTGCTGCCAGTTTAACGCCATATCATTTTGCATGCATTACTGCCAGTTTAATGCCATATAGTTCTGTGTACATTACTGCCAGTTTAATGCCATATAGTTCTACGTGCATTACTGCCAGTTTAACACTATATAGTTTTGTGTGCGTTACTGCCAGTTTAATGCCATATAGTTCTGTGTGCGTTACTGCCAGTTCAATGCCATTTACTTCTGTGTGCGTTACTGCCAGTTTAACGCCATATAATTTTGTGCGTTACTGCCAGTTTAACGCTATATAGTTTTATGCGTTACTGCCAGTTTAACACCATTTACTTCTATGTGCATTACTGTCAGTTTAACACCATATAGTTTTGTGTGTTAGTTTGATGCCATATAGTTCTATGTACATTACTGCCAGTTGAATGCAATGCAGTTTGGTGTGCATTACTGGCAGTTTAATGCCATGTAGTTCTGTGTGTGTTACTGCCAGTTTAACACCATATAGTTCTGTCTGCATTACTGCCAGTTTAACACCATATAGTTTTGCGTGCGTTACTGCTAGTTTAATGCCATATAGTTCTGTGTGCATTACTGCCAGTTTAATGCCATGTAGTTCTGTGTGTGTTACTGCCAGTTTAACGCCATAGAATTTTGTATGCGTTACTGCCAGTTTAACGCCATATCATTTTGCATGCATTACTGCCAGTTTAACGCCATATAGTTCTGTGTACATTACTGGCAGTTTAATGCCATATAGTTCTACATAGACTTGTGCAATTCGTTTCGTAACGAATCGAAATTCGGCCGAATTTTGCATCTTTCGGACATTCGGATGCATCTATTGTGTTTGCATACCAAATTTGGGGTTTCTAGCTATAAGTGACCCCGAGATATGTGGCCCCAAAATCGGGTCGCAAAATGTCATTCTCTGCTCTATTAACTAATAACATTTTGCGACCCAATTTTGGGGCCACATATCTCGGTTTGGTATGCAAACACAATAGTACTAGCACTACAACATATCAAAATTTGGAGTTTCTAGCACGAAGTGACCCCGAGATACATGGCCCTAAAATCGGGTCACAAAATATTTTCGAATGTGGTTGAAATAATGTCGAATCATGTTGAAATCATTTCGAATCCGGTAGAAATATTTTCGAATTTCGTTGAAATATTTTCGAATGTGGCCGATTTTTCGAATTCGGTAGAAAACTAAACAAAATCCGAAAACGAATTTAAGGAAGTTAACGAATATAACTAAACGAAATTAATGAATTAACAAATTAAAACGAAACTAAACGAATTTTTTCCTTTTGCACATGTCTAGTTCTACATGCATTACTGCCAGTTTAACACTATATACTTTTGTGTGCGTTACTGCCAGTTTAATGCCATATAGTTCTGTGTGCGTTACTGCCAGTTCAATGCCATTTACTTCTGTGTGCGTTACTGCCAGTTTAACGCCATATAATTTTGTGCGTTACTGCCAGTTTAACGCTATATAGTTTTATGCGTTACTGCCAGTTTAACACTATTTACTTCTATGTGCATTACTGTCAGTTTAACACCATATAGTTTGTGTGTTACTGACAGTTTGATGCCATATAGTTCTGTGTTCATTACTGCCAGTTTAATGCCATGTAGTTCTATGTGTGTTACTCCCAGTTTAATGCCATAGAATTTTGTGTGCATTACTGCTAGTTTAATGCCATATTGTTTTGGGTGCGTTACTGCCAGTTTAACGCCATATAGTTCTGTGTGCATTACTGCCAGTTTAACACCATATTGTTCTGTGTGCATTACTGCCAGTTTAATGCCATATAGTTTTGTGTGCATTACTGCCAGTTTAATGCCATATAGTTCTGTGCGTAACTGTACATTTGGTACATTATATTGCAGTATATTATACTGTATCCGTGGAATCTGTGTAGTGTGAGTACTCAAATTAAAGTGCACCAAACACCTCTTTATATTGATTAACCACTACAGCCCCGGACCAATAAACACCTTAAGGACCAGAGGTCTTTTTCCAATTTCGCACTGCGCTGCTTTAACTGGTAATTGCGCGGTCATGCAATATTGCGCCCAAACGAAATTTGCGCCCTTTTCTTCCCACAAATAGAGCTTTCTTTTGATGGTATTTGATTGCCTCTGCGATTTTTATTTTTTGCGATATAAATGGAAAAAGAGCGAACATTCTGAAAAAAAAGATATTTTCTTCTTTTTGTTATAAGAAAAATCAAATAAACTAAATTTTAGTCATACATTGAGGGCAAAATTTATTCAGCCACATGTCTTTAGTAAAAAAAATGTCAATAAGCGTATTTTTTTTGGTTTGCGCAAAAGTTATAGCATCTACAAACTAGAGTACATTTTCTGGAATTTACACAGCTTTTAATTTATGACTGCCTATCTCATTTCTTGAGGTGCTAAAATGGCAGGGCAGTACAAACCCCCCCAAATGACCCCATTTTGGAAAGTAGACACCCCAAGGAAATTGCTGATGGGTATGTTGAGCCCATTGAATATTTTTTTTTTTTGTCCTAAGGGATTGAATAAGGACAAAAAAAAAAAAATGTACAAAAAGTTGTCACTAAATGATATATTGCTCACACATGCCATGGTTATATGTGGAATTGCACCCCAAAATATATTCCACTACTTCTCCCGAGTATGGGGATACCACATGTGTGGGACTTTTTGGGAGTCTAGTCGCACACGGCACCCCGAAAACCAATCACCACCTTCAGGATTTCTAAGGGTGCAAATTTTTGATTTCACTCCTCACTACCTATCACAGTTTCGAAAGGCCATAAAATGCCAAAATAGCACAAAACCCCCCAAAATGACCCCATTTTAAAAAGTAGACACCCCAAGCTATTTATTGAGAGGCATGTTGAGTCCATGGAATATTTTATATTTTGCCACAAGTTGCGGGAATATTACAAACTTTTTTTTTGCACAAAGTTGTCACTAAATGATATATTGCTCACACATGCTATGGGCATATGTGAAATGACACCCCAAAATACATTCTGCTGCTTCTCCTGAGTACAGGGATACCACATGTGTGGGACTTTTTGGGAGCCTAGCCGCGTACGGGACCCCGAAATCCAAGCACCGCCTTCAGGATTTCTAAGGGCATACATTTTTTATTTTACTCCTCACTACCTATCACTACCTATCACAGTTTTGAAGGCCATAAAATGCCAAGATGGCACAAACCCCCCCCCCAAATGACCCCATTTTGGAAAGTAGACACCCCAAGCTATTTGCTGAGGGCCATGTTGAGACCATTGAATATTTTTTTTTTGTCCCAAGGGATTGAATAATGACAAAAAATAAAAAAAAATTATTTTTTTACAAAAAGTTGTCACTAAATGATATATTGCTCACACATGCCATGGTTATATGTGGAATTGCACCCCAAAATATATTCCGCTACTTCTCCCGAGTATGGGGATACCACATGTGTGGGACTTTTTGGAAGTCTAGTCGCGCACGACACCCCGAAAACCAATCACCACCTTCAGGATTTCTAAGGGTGCAAATTTTTTATTTCACTCCTCACTACCTATCACAGTTTCGAAGGCCATAAAATGCCAAAATAGCACAAAACCCCCCAAAATGACCCCATTTTGGAAAGTAGACACCCCAAGCTATTTACTGAGAGGCGTGTTGAGTCCCTGGAATATTTTATATTTTGCCACAAGTTGCGGGAATATTACAAACTTTTTTTTTTTTTTGCACAAAGTTGTCACTAAATGATATATTGCTCACACATGCTATGGGCATAAGTCAAATTACACCCCAAAATAAATTCTGCTGCTTCTCCCGAGTACGGGGATACCACATGTGGGGGACTTTTTGGGAGCCTAGCCACGTACGGGACCCCGAAAACCAAGCACTGCCTTCCGGATTTAAATATAAAATGCTACCAAAAAAACTGTTAACGATCGCAGGGATCAGGCCTGACTCTGCGATCGCTGCAGTTATGTGTTTAGTGTTTTGTAAGTGACAGTGATCGATCGATACTGCACTTGTGTGGGCTGGGCAGAGGGGCAAAACGCAGGTGCTAGCAGGTATCTGGGCTGATCCCGCTAACAATGCGTTTTTTTGGAACCCTAAACTGCTGGGGACGCTAGTATAGATCTGATCAGATCAGATATTGATCTGTTCAGATTCTATACCACTACGGGAGGTTTATGCTTTGCGTGTGGGTGTTAGCGGTACTGGCACTAACCTAGCGCTGCCTGGGGCGACGCAGACCCTGACCCTAAAACCTAATTGATATCACCCGCCGGGTGATCAGGGGGTTAAACCTTTATTGGGTAATAAATGGTGGGTGCCCTAATGCTATAAAAAGCAAACTAACCAGAGTCACCCGTAACACTAAGTGCTCATGCACACGGACTATTTAAAAAACTGGCTGCAAAGCTAGCTCCGATGCCTGGAAAAATCGTTGTTAAAAACGTGATTTTTACCGCGTTTTGCATTGGCGTTTTTGCGCGTTTTTGCGCGTTTTTTAGCGTTAGCGTTAAGTAGCGTTTTTTAAGAAACACATCTCTTGGCTATAGCACTCAGAAAACAAAGAAAATATGTTGCGCGTTTATGCGCGTTTTTGCGCGTTAATGCGCGTTTTTGCGCGTTTTCCCGCGATTCGCGTTTTTACAGCTCTAGCTCCACGCCACGGAACGCACTGGTCCTGGGTTTTTTTTATAGCTTAAAAACGCCTATGCCATTTGCAGCTCAAAAACGCCTAGGTGGGCATGAAGCCATAGACTAACATGGACAGTCGTTTTTAAGCTGCAAAAAAAGCTCAAAAAAGTGGCTGTAAAAACGTCCGTGTGCATGAGGCCTTATACGGTGATCAGTGGTGAAAGGGTTAACTAGGGGCAATCAGGGGGTTCACATTTTTATTAGGTAGTATATGGGGGTCCCTGGCGCTATATAAAAACCTGACGGGGAACCTAAATAACTAACTGGCTAACCAGCGTCACCAGTGACACTTATACTGTGATCGCTGGTAAAAGGGTTAAGGGCAATCAGGGGGTTAAAACCATTATTGGGTAGTATATGGGGGTACCTAGCGCTATAAAAACCTGGCGGTGAACCTAAAAAAATAACTAGCTACCTAGCGACACTAATGCAGCGATCAGAAAAATGATCGCTTAGTGACACTGGCAAAAGGGGATGAAAGGGTTAACTAGGGGCAATCAGGGGGTTAAAACCATTATTGGGTAGTATATCGGGGTACCTAGCGCTATAAAAAACTTGCGGTGAACCTAAAAAAATAACTAGCTACCTAGCGACACTAGCGACACTAATGCAGCGATCAGAAAAATGATCGCTTAGTGACACTGGCAAAAGGGGGTGAAAGGGTTAACTAGGGGCAATCAGGGGGTTAAAACCATTATTGGGTAGTATATCGGGGTACCTAGCGCTATAAAAACCTGGAGGTGAACCTAAAAAAAAAAAAAACTAGCTACCTAGCGACACTAATGCAGCGATCAGAAAAATTATCGCTTAGTGACACTGGCAAAAGGGGGTGAAAGGGTTAACTAGGGGCAATCAGGGGGTTAAAACCATTATTGGGTAGTATATCGGGGTACCTAGCGCTATAAAAACCAGGCGGTGAACCTAAAAAAATAACTAGCTACCTAGCGACAGTAGTGACACTAATGCAGCGATCAGAAAAATGATCGCTTAGGCCGCGTACACACGCGCGGACTGTTCGCCCAACTTTGTCCGTCAAACAGTTTCGGCAAACAGTCCGCTCAAACTTAGCATGAACGGACATGGCCACACACGACGGACGAACAGTTTGCTGAAACCGTGCACGATGACGTGAACGGCACGTACGACGGGACGAAAAATACGACGTCCTATACACTGCATTATAACTTTCGGCATGTAAATCCTTTCTGAGCATGCGCGGAACTTAGTTTGACGAACAAGCCTACACACGAGCGGACTGTTCGCTGAAACAAGGTTTCAGCGGACAGTTTTTCGGAAATTCTGTAAAACCTTGTTCGTCAAACTGTCCGCTGAAACTGTCCGCTGAAAGCCCACACACGAGCGGACTGTCCGCCCAAACACTGTTCAGCGGACAAAGTTGGGCGAACAGTCCGCCCGTGTGTACGCGGCCTTAGTGACACTGGGAAAAGGGGGTGAAAGAGTTAACTAGGGGCAATCAGGGGGTTAAAACCATTATTGGGTAGTATATCGGGGTACCTAGCGATATAAAAACCTGGCGGTGAACCTAAAAAAATAACTAGCTACCTAGCGACAGTAGCGACACTAATGCAGCGATCAGAAAAATGATCGCTTAGTGACACTGGCAAAAGGGGGTGAAAGGGTTAACTCTAGGGGCAATCAGGGGGTTAAATATTTATTGGGGGGTGATAGGGGGCTACCCTGGACCTAACACTAACTGCCCTGACAGTTTTTACTGTTACAACTGACACTGAATGCAGTGATCAGTAAAGAAATGATCAATGCAATCAGTGACACTGTGACTGGGGGGGGGGGGGGGCGATCGGGGGGGGATCGAAGGGGGGGTTTGTGTGCCTGTGTGTACCTACATGTCAGTGTAGTGTTGGTGCACACTTACTTTTAGTCTTCTCCTCATAGTCCGGTCAAAAAGACCGCCCCGAGGAGAATGACATCACTTCCTCCTTCCTGTGTAAACAATACACAGTGGGAGGAAGCTTCTCATTGGCCAGGAGCGATCCAGAGTGGGTGACCAGAAACCAACGGCCATCCCCTCATCACGGATCGCTCCTGGAGCGAACCGGACCGCCGTATCCAGAGGGAGGGGGTCCAATCGGACCCCCCACCCGCTGGAAGGCAGGTACGTACATGTACGTGCTTGTGCCTGCCTGTGCCATTGTAATGACGTACAATGGCAATACGGCGGTCCTTAAGTGGTTAAAGTGCATCTACGTGCATATTTTAATTTCTTCTTAACATTTGCTTATAAGCACTGCCCCCTCCCTCCCAATAATGTCTGTGAGGACAACAAGGAGAGGCAGACATTCCCTTGGCACTGTAAGGGGGCCAGCAACAAATATGTCCAGAGGCAAAGGTGGACGTGGTGGTCAGTCCTCAGGCAGGGCATTATTTCCTCTGTTTAGTGAGTTTGCCTATTCTATGCAGCCACAGCATGGTGGTGGACTGGCTTACTAAACCTTCCTCATCCTCTGTCATGCAAGCAGAGACAAGTGTGCAGTCCCTTGCAGTTGCCAGAGTGGATAAACCTGCCTCCTTGTCCACATCTATTCCTGCCATAGCCTCAACATCAGCTATTGAGCTGAGTTATTTGAACACAGCATCAGCCACTTGCCCCTTGATGATGCCCAGCCATTACTGGATTAAGATGTTGGTTCTGAGGTTGAGGATGACAGGAACATGAGCTTAGAGAGAGGTAGGAACACTAGTAGTCAAACTGACATTCATATTCCCCAAGCCACAGCGTATTGCCAAGTTGTCTCTAATGGTAATAATGAAGATGGGGATGATGATGATAAGGTCACTGATGAGACTTGGGTGCCAGATAGAGCAGAGGAGGAAACTGAAAGTGAGGCAGCACAACCCAAGGAGGCCGACATCAAGAAAGAGTAGAGAGCAGCCACCTTATTCCATCACATTCTGTAGCTGTTATCTCCCGTCCCACTGTCTGGGCCTTTTTCAGCACATCTGCAGCAAAACGCTCTGTTGCTGTCTACAAACTGTGTCCCAGGCACGTAAAAACGTGGCAAAAAAACCCCATTTAGGTACCACATACCGTATATACTCGAGTATAGGCCGACCCGAATATAAGCCGAGGCCCCCAATTTACCCCCAAAAAAACTGGCAAACTTATTGACTCGTGTATAAGCCGAGGGTGAGACATGCCTGTCCATCCCTGTGTGTGTGTCCGTCCATCCCTGTGTGTCCGTCCATCCCTGTGTGTCCGTCCATCCCTGTGTGTCCGTCCATCCATCCCTGTGTGTGTGTGTGTCCATCCATCCATCCATCCCTGTGTGTGTGTGTCTCCATCCATCCATCCATCCATCCCTGTGTGTGTGTGTCTCCATCCATCCACCCATCCCTGTGTGTGTCTCCATCCATCCACCCATCCCTGTGTGTGTGTGTGTGTGTGTGTGTGTATATGTGTATGTGTGTGTGTGTGTGTGTGTGTGTGTGTGTGTGTGTGTGTGTGTGTGTGTGTGTGTGTGTGTGTGTGTGTGTGTGCCAGCCTACCTTTGTCCCGAGCCTCCGTCCCGTGCCTTGCCTCCTTGCCTCCGTTCCGTCCCGTGCCGTGCCGTGCCTTGCCCTCGTGTCGTGCCTTGCCTTGCCTCCGTCCCGTCCCGTCCCGTGCCGTGCCGTGCCTTGCCTTGCCTTGCCTTGCCTCCGTCCCGTGCCCTCTTCGGCGGCCATTGTAAAATTCAAAAGCCGCGCCTCCTCCTTCGCCTGTGATAGGCGGAACACTGAATTTCCCAGCAGCCTGTGTTCCGCCTATCACTGCCTTCGTATCATCCTCGTCCGTAGTACGAGGATGATACGATGTCCGTGATAGGCGGAACACAGGCTGCTGGGAAATTCAGTGTTCCGCCTATCACAGGCGAAGGGGGAGCCGGAGGCGCGGCTTTTGAATAGAATGGCCGCTGTCTGTCTGCTCGACACGCTGATCGAGCGGGCAGACAGCGATGACTCGAGTATAAGCCGAGGGGGGCACTTTCAGCCTCAAAAAAGAGGCTGAAAATCTCGGCTTATACTCGAGTATATACGGTACTTAACAAAACATTTAATGTCAAACCACTCAGCCCGTTGGCAAGAGCACCTAAAAGCCACACAAAAGGGGCCCAAATCTGTCCCTCCTCCTCCTTACCCACTTCAGTCTGCCCCTGTTATAGCACAGAGTGTCCCAAGTCCTAGCAGCACACCACCAGCTGTAGACTATAGCCAGCAAATTTCTCTGCCCCATCTGCTGCAGCGGAAAGAAAATACAGTTCCTGCCACCCACATGCCCAGCGTTTAAATGCAAGGTTGTAAAAGCTGTTGGCTCTCCAACTTCTGCCTTTCAGCCTAGTGGATTCTGCCCCCTTCTGTGAATTTGCACAATGTGCTGTACCACAATGGCAGGCTCCCAGTCGCTACTACTTTTCACATAAGGTCAGTCCATCTCTCTACCATCAAGTGGAAGGGAATGTTCTGGTATCATTGGGCAAGGAAGCCAGCCATAAAATCCACCTTACTGCTGACTCGTGGTCCAGCAAGCATGGGCAGGAACGATATATTTTGTACACAGCACACTGGGTAACGCTGCTTGCAACTTGAAAGGATGCAGTACAGGGCTTGGTGCTGCAGCTTGTTGTGCCCCCTCATCTCCATACAGCTGGTGGTGATGATGCCAGACCTGTGAGCTCTACCACCTCCTCCTCCTTCTCCTTTGCCACCTCCATGCCCTCCTCTGCAGAATTGTCCTATGAACATCAGGTACTCCCTAAGTGTTCAAAGGGTTATACCCAGAGTCAGGCTAAAAGGTGCCATGCAGTGCTTCAGCTGGTGTGTTTAGGGGACAGGAACCACACTGGAATAGAGATTCTTGCAGCTCTGCAGGGACAGGCCCAGAGGTGAGTCACACCAGCGTACCTCTATAGGGTTACGGTGGGAAGGTGCCCCTGACAACCAAAGAGTAATTTTTCTGCACCTGTTTGACAGGTGCATATCATTGCAATTTCTTACAGTAAGGCCAATTACTGCTTTCATCAAGAATACCTCTATAGGGTTACAGTGGGAAGGTGCCACCAACACCCAAAGATCAATTTTTATGTAATTTATTTTGGCTTTATAAATGCAATTATTGCCGCAGCAAATTCTAGACATGGTACAGATCTGCCACTTTACAGTTAGGCTAAGGGGACCCCCCCCCCCCCCCCGACACTATATTGTAAGAAATTTTTGATTTTTATGCTTTCCCCTTAAAAATAAAAAAATCACTGTTCATTTAAAAATTACGTTTTTCACAAACCCTTTTTTTATTGATACATGTCCCCCAGGGCAGGACCCAGGCCCCTATAACCATTGTATGCCCAATTACTTTCATATAAGCCTGAGCACTTTTGATTTTGACGTTTGAGTCCCACTGACTTTAATGGGGTTCATTATTCGTGTCCGAACTTTTGCGGTGTTCTAAAGTTCTGGTACAAACCGAACAGGGGTCTGCTTGGCCCATACCTAGGGAACATTAGATGAGTAAAGATACCAAATCCAAACCCCACTGAAATCAGTGGTAGCTGAATCTATAAAATTGATAAAAATTATTTTTAAAACAAATGGCCTTGTGGGGGGGGGGGGGGGGGGTGTCAGGGATGGACTGGAGATGTTTAAGGTAAAACATCAAAAATGTGCAATTTATTTTAATAATCTGCCTGGGGGTTCCCTAAACCTGTCTATGAAGTGGTCAATTTGCTACCTGCTAGCTTGTTTTCCTATTTAAAAAAACAGCATAGAACCACTCCAAATACATACCTGACCATTAAGGGTCTGTGTAAGTTTTTTTGTATGATCTTTGGGGGTCCCCATGCTGTTTTTAACAAAAAAAAAGAAAAAAAGTATTTTCCAGCGATTTTAAATAGTTTGTTTTACTTTATATGTCACTTTTGTTATAGGACATTCTACATCAAAAATGATAAAAAAAATAACATACCCTCCCCCCAATGCATACCAGACCTTTTGTACCTTCAGTAGTGATGAGCCGACCACCTCCCAATTCGTTCGCAGCAGAACATTCGAACAGGCAAAAATTTTGTTCGAACACGCGAACACTGCTAAAGTCTATGGGACACGAACATGAATAATCAAAAGTGCTCATTTTAAATGCTTATATGCAAGTTAGTGTCATAAAAAGTGTCTGGGGACCTGGGTCCTGCCCGAGGGGACATTTATCAATGCAAAAAAAAGTTTTAAAAACTGAAGTTTTTTCGGGAGCAGTGATTTTATTAATGCTTAAAGTGAAACTATAAAAGTGAAATATTCCTTTAAATTTCATACCTGTGAGTGGGAGTGTCTATAGTATGCCTATAAAGTGGCGCATTTTTCCCGTGTTTAGAACAGTCCGAGAGCAAAATTAAATTTCTAAAGGAAAAAAAGTAATTTAAAAGTATTCACAGCTATAATGAATTGTCGGTCCGTGCAATACAGATAAAATAAAGTCATTGAAAAAAATTGCATGGTATCCCCCCAGGCCATTACCTGTCCCTTTGGGTTTGGTATGAATATTAAGGGGAACCCCGAACAAAATTGTTTTTTAAAAATTACGTGGGGGTCCCCCCAAATTCCATACCAGGCCCTTCAGGTCTGGTATTGATATTAAGGGGAACTCCGCACCAAAATGTAAAAAAAAAAATGGTGTGGATGTCCCCCAAAAATCCATACCAGACCCTTATCTGAGCACACAACCTGGCAGGCCACAGGAAAAGAGGGGGGCGAGAGAGTTCCCCCCTCCTGAACCATACCAGGCCACATGCTCTCAACATGGGGAGGTTACATTGGAGTAGCCCTCAAAGCACCTTGTCCCCGTGTTGATGGGGACAAGGGCCTCATCCCCACAACCCTTGTCCAGGGTCTGCAGGCGGTGGGCTTATCGGACTCTGGAAGCCTCCTTTAACAAGGGGGCCCCCAGATCCCAGCCCCCCCCCCTGGGGAAAATGGTAATCCCTACCATTTCACAAAAAAGTGTCAAAATGGTAAAAATTACAAAACAAGACTTGGGACAAGTCCTTTATTAAAAAAAAAATGTCCCACGAAGTCCATTCATCTTCTTCTTCTCTCGCTCCGTCGGACCATTTTGAAACTTTTTTTGTGAAAGGGGTAGGTAGGGGTAAATTTGTGCCCTGTTACCATTTCACACAGGGGGTGGCTGGGATCTGGGGCTCCCCTTGTTAACCACTTCAATACAGGGCACTTTCGCCCCCTTCCTTCCCAGCCCAATTTTCAGCTTTCAGCGCTCTAGCGCTTTCAGTGACAATTGCGCAGTCATGCTACACTGTACCCAAATGAAATTTTTATCATTTTGTTCGCACAAATAGAGCTTTATTTTGGTGGTATTTATTCACGACTCTGTTTTTTATTTTTTGCGATATAAGCGCAAAAAAACGGAAATTTGGAAAAAAAAACAATATTTTCTTTTTTCTATTTTAAAAGAAATCCAATAAAATCAAATTTTGTCATAAATTTAAGCCAAAATGTATTCTGCTACATGTTTTTGGTAAAAAAAATTCTGTTAAGTGTATAATAATTGGTTTGTGTGATCACGGACATATGTACGCAAATGATCATGTACATATGTGTGCAGGTGATCACGTACATATGTGTGCAGATAATCATTGGGACATGTGATTTTAGTGGGACATATGTGGGGGACATGTTTTTATTATTAGTGACATGTGTTTTTATTATTTGGGGACATGTATGTTTTGGGGACATGTGTGGGGACATTGTGTTTATACTGTGTGGTGTGTTTACTGTGTGGTGATTTGTGTGTACACTAGACTAGTGATCAGTGAGTAAAAAGCTGTAAAAAACAGCTCATACTCACTGATCATCAGCCGGCTGCAGCGATCTGCTCTCCTCTCCTCAGCGATGACTTCTGTGTGAGGAGAGGAGAAGCCGATTGCCTAGCAACCGGCTGTTTGTTTACATCACATGACGGCAGTGATTGGACACGGCCGTCATGTGATCAGGAAGGCCAATCACAGAGCCCTCCTGCCGATCTGAGATGCGCCGTGTCCGGATGTCCTGAACGTCCTATCAGGAGTAGACGGCTCCCACCCGGCCGTATATGTGCATTGACCGGGTGGGAAGTGGTTAAAGGAAGCTTCCAGATTCCAATAAGCCCTGAGCCCGCAGACACCCACAACCACTGGGCAAGAGCTGTGGGGATAAAGCCCTTGTCCCCATTAACATGGGGACAAGGTGCTTTGGGGGGCTACTTCAAAGCACCCTCCCCATGATGGCCTGGTATGGTTCAGGAGGGGGGGTGCTCTCTCGTCCCCCCCCTTCCTTTCGTCTGCCAGGTTGCGTGCTCGGATAAGGGTCTGGTATGGATTTTCGTGGGGACTCTCACGCCATTTTTTGTTCATTTTGGCGCGGGGTTCTCCTTAAAATCCATACCAGACTCCTCCAGGGGGACCCCACGCCATTTTTTCTTTTTTTAATTTTGCTTCAGGGTTCCCCTTGATATCCATACCAGACCCAAAGGGACTGGTAATGGACTGGGGGGATCCCATGCCATTTATTTCAATGACTGTTATCTGTATTGCCGGAACCGACAATTCATTATAGCCACGAGTACTTTTAAATTACTTTTATTCCTTTATAAATGTCATTTTGTGCAGGGACTGTTCTAAACACGGGAAACATGCGCCACTTTACAGACATACTATAGACACCCCCAGGTACGAAATTTAAAGGGATATATCACTTTTATTGTTTCACTTAAAGAATTATTAAAATCTCTGCTCCCAAAAAAAGTCAGTTTTTAAAACTTTTTTTTGCATTGATACATGTCCCCTGGGGCAGGACCCAGGTCTCCTTAACACTTTTGATTTCTCCCATAGACTTTTAAAGGGTGTTTTGCGGCTTTCGAATTTGCCGCGAACACCCCAAGTTGTACGCTATTCAGAAAACAGGCGAACAGCCGATGTTTGAGTCGAATTTACGTTTGACTCGAATATCGGGCTCATCCCTAATCTCCAACCCCAAGCAAAAAACAAACACTGTGCTGGGTCCTACCAAAATCCATGCCAGACCATTAATCCAAGCAATGAAAGGATGTGGGAGTGAGTGTGCACTCATCTCCTCAACCATACTTAACTTGCCAGGGTACTTTGCCAGAGAGAAATATACATTGGCAATTTCTTAGGCAACCATTGACAGCATGGAACTCTCATGTTCATGCACATCAAACATCCTAAATGTTTAGCATTAGTATGACACATAGCTCATCTCTAATCGCAAGGTACAGTGGTGTCCATATTTGTTGCTTGGGAAGCCTTTGTAGACCCAAAGAAGGTAGACTTGTTATGGAGAGACTTCAGCCAAATAATCAGACAAATAGTAATGTGCAACTTTCAATTTACCGTATTAATGGAAGATACATTGCTAATGCCAAAAGACATGGTAAAAGGGCAAGTAACCAGCATAAAACAAAGTATAACAGGCAATGCAACTATTGTAGTACAGGGCTGTCCTTAGGTATTTCACACAAAGGCTACTAGGCAGTAATACAATACAGAATAATAGTATCTAAGAGAACAGAGTATAAGACTAAATCACTAGTTCTAAGCAGCACAGTACAGTTA
The DNA here is from genome assembly GCF_037356315.1 of Lithobates pipiens. NCBI lineage: Eukaryota > Metazoa > Chordata > Amphibia > Anura > Ranidae > Lithobates > Lithobates pipiens. The sequence continues at coordinate 391,728,188 of NW_027507748.1, read as the reverse complement.
TTTATGCCTAGAACAAACAGTTATCTGTGGGGTGAGAGGCAAGGTAACACCACTCTCACAAGAAGACTGGCTGTAGCTGGTAGCCCTCTTGGACAACAATGGGGATCTCGGCCTCTGGGCAGGTCACAGAAGGGAGATGGAAGAAGTCTCCAGTCTGGATGTCCAAGTAGCCTCAGTGTTCCAGGAATGGGTGTTCAATGAGGCAATATTCTGGGGCCAGCTTGCAGGCAGTCCAGCACAGTGACTGGGGATTAAGATGAAGTTTCAAGCTCTTGTACTTTCATGCAGCAGCCTGAACAACAAAGCAGGACCCCCTACTTGACAACAACTAACTTGCCCAGTAGCTGCTGTTTCTTCAGGTATGGTCTCTCTAAGTGCCTGAAAGTGGGACCTGGTGATTGTGGAAGCCCAGGGAATTGTGGAAGTCCACTGGATTGTGGGAAAAGACATTATAGGGGTCTGCACTCACTGCTGGTCAAGGTGGATGGAGAGGGACTACACTGCACATTCTTCAACTCATGGGTTTGGAGTTTATGACCCACAGCCACCTCCCACAATACTATTCATGTTCCTCGTTGGATGTATTTTATTTTCTCTTAGTCATAAAACCAGAAAAATTACAGGACTTTCCATAGCAATACAGATTTTTTTCTAAAGATTAACATTTTTCCTAAGACATAGTTTTTTCTTAAATGGTACCAATAGATTTTTAAATGTATCCCAATATACAAGGTCTACGGCAAACAATCTCACCAATAAGTGTTATTTTACTGTAAGGACTTTGCGTCTCTGTACAGTTTGGAATTAGTTATGTAATGTACAAGGAGAAAGCCTGTTTTATGTCCCTACCAAACTGCTGCTTGAAATCAATAGACTCTCTGCAGCAATGACTGCTAGCCAGGGCCTGCATGATTTAGGCTGCCTAGGGTAGGATAGGGCAAACATCAGTTTTTATTTATGGCAAACAAGGGACACTTTTTCATGTTAAAATACCATAAATGGCCATAGCTCCCAACTGTCCCTGATTTCGAGGTACTGTCCTTGATTTGGAGCAAAGTCCCTCTGTCCCTCTTTCCTCTTCATTTGTCCTTAGTTTTGGTCTTAATTATATAGTGGTATAAAAAATGCACTACTTATCGTTCAAAAAAGTGTTTCCCAGTGTTAAACCTTTCATACATTTTTTTTAATTGCTGCATTTGTAACTTTCAAAAGCTACTATAGAGGTTTAGTAGTAGTAAAAAAGAAGTGGGTTTAACACATTTTTTTTGTTTGTTTAATTCTATTTTAAGGGGGTATGGCAAGGGGTGTGTCCTATGCCTACACACTTTTGCTAATAGGTATCCCTCATTCCAACCTTAAAAAGTTGGGAAGTAGGAATGAGTACTATTGAAAAGTTACCAATAATTGTGAAGATAGAATTGTAATAAGTCCACTTTAAATGTGTACAGAAATCATAACAATAAAGTTCTCTTACTTTCTGTGTAGCATGGTTTGATATAATGAGGACCTCCAGGGCCAGGGATAGCTGACATACTTCTGTATGTAGTCGGTTGTGAGGCATGGTGGGTGCAGAGTAGTTAAAGTTATTGGGCACTAGACACTTCTTGGATGCAAAAGAAAGTTTATTTCTCTTAAGAAACCTTTTTGGGGAGAGAGGGTTAGGGCCAGCACACCCTTAGATAGTTGCAAGATGAATTGACAGACTCAGAGACTTCAATGCTCTCTCCTATGGCAACAGTCTTTAACAGTTCCTAAAACAAACGTAACAATTCTTTCACTTTCACTACAATCACTCCTTGTAGTTCTTCAGCCCACTGAGCTCCAGGTTTCTCACTAGACCCATTGATTCACTCCCACTGAATCCCTTGAGCTCCTCCAATCTTCATGGTGGTATCTTCCTCAAGCGTCACATCCGCTTTTCTGCTGGGTCCCTAGCTTGGCACTCTAGATAACTCCCAAGCTTCAGCCCCCACTGGCCTGCTCAGTCCCTGTCTCCAATTGGTGAGAATGTTGCTCCAGTACTTGCTTCAGTTACTCACTGTGGTCCCGGGTAATTAGGAGGATAGTCCCTTACTGGCAACAGCTTCCCCTCTACCTCCGACCACGACAGGTTCTTCATCTGGCAGAAACGTCACTTTTGGTTGTGGACTGTAGGCCACAGTCCCAACCCTTCACTGCTTTCTTGCTCCTGGATAGGCCCTCAGACAGCCTAGCAACCAGATGTGCACGGAATAGGCCCCATCTCCAGCCTAGCAGTACAAAACACGTCCACCCAGACAGCCATCCAGGTACAGAACATAGATCACCTGACTCCACCTAAATATATAGGCTCTCCCAGCAGGCCAAGGGATCCAAGAAAACCCCGGGCCCATTGGCTGAGACACCCCATATACCATATACACATAACCTGACCTCACAGTGCCCTTCTCATTTCTAGTACCACCAGGTACCTTGGCACCTAGTGGTAGCAGAGAAAAGTACCACAAGGCCAAACTTAGGGAGAAATCAACAGATCTCTAATAGGGATGAGCCGAACACCCCCCGGTTCGGTTCGCACCAGAACTTGCGAACGACCCCCGCGTTCGGTACGAACGTTAAAACCCCATTGAAGTCTATGGGACTCGAACGTTCGAATTGGAAAGTGCTAATTTTAACGGCTAATATGCAAGATAGTGTGCTAAAAAGGGTTTGGCGACCTGCCTCCTGCCTCAGGGGACATGGGTCACTGCAAAAAAAAGTTTTAAAAACTACCGTTTTGGCGGGAGCACTGATTTTAATGACGATTAAAGTGAAAAAAAAAAGTGAAATATTCCTTTAAATATGGTGCCTGGGGGGTGTCTATAGTATGCCTGTGAAGTGCCACGTGTTTCCCGTGTTTAGAACAGTCCCTGCACAAAATGACATTAAACGGAAATAACACCATTTAAAACTGCTTGCGGTTTTAATGTTATATCTGGTTCCTGCAATATGGTTGAAAATCATTCAGAAAAATGGCATGGGTAGCCCTCCCTGCCCATTACCAGCCTATTTGGGTCTTGTACACATATTAAGGGGAACCCCGTACCCATATTAAAAAAAGGAAATGTGTGTGGCCCCCAGGCCCTATATACTCAGAACAGCAGTATACAGGCGGTGCAAACAAGACAGGGACTGTGTAGGTTTGTTGTGTTAAGTTGAATCTGTTTGTCATTTTCAACCGGTACATTTTTAAAGTGTAGCTCCAGTCAAAAAAAATATCTTTAAGCTTTTTGGAAAACATAGGGAAGGGTTATCACCCCTGTATAATTTTGTTTTGTCGTCCATCTTTTTTCATCTCACTTGCTGCTGTCTCCTTGCGTTTGCAAGTAGGAGATGTTTGTAAGTTGGATGTTTGAAAGTAGGGGCCTGCCCTATATTATAGCGGTATGTACTGGGTACAGAGCACGCAGACAGCACGCACTATCTCCTAACACTACTGACTGCAAGCTCTATTATTAACCACTTGTTAGCCCAATGTTTGCATAAAGTGAAAGATGAAGTTATGCTGAGTAAATAGATATCAAACATGTCACTCTTCAAAATTGCACATGCCCGTGGAATGGCGCCAAACGTCGCTACTTAAAAAATCCCCATAGGCGACGCTTTAAATATTTTTTTACTGGTTACATGTTTTGAGTTGCAGAGGAGGTCTAGGACTAGAATTATTGCTCTCGCTCTAACATTCTCGGCGATACCTCACATGTGTGGCACATGCGAGCACATGGGGACATGGGCGCTTTAATTTTTATTTTATTTTTTTATTGTTCATTTTACTTTATTTTAGTTTGACATTTTTTTTCCCAAAAATATATTTTTGATCACTTTTATTCCTATTACAAGAAATGTAAACATCCCTTGTAATAGGAATATGGGATGACAGGTCCTCTTTACAGTGAAATCTGGGGGGTCAATATGACCCCACATCTCACCTCTAGGCTGGGAAGCCTGAAATAAAAAATTAAAAAAAAGATTCTGGCTTTGATCGTACTGGCGAGTTGGTAGAAGCACCAGAGGGCGGTGAGGGGTGGGGGGCGTCTATGGCTGGGTACTTCAGGGTATCACCGAGTATGGCTGGGTATCTCTGAGTATGGCTGGGTATGGCAATTTATGGCAGGGTATTACAGAGTATTGGCGGGGTATTGGCGGGGTACTACAGAGTAATAGCAGGGTACTGCAGAGTATTGGGGGTACTGCAGAGTAATGGCGGGTACTGCAGAGTATTGGGGGGTACTGCAGAGTAATGGGGGTTACTGCAGAGTAATGGGGGGTACTGCAGAGTAATGGCGGGGTACTGCAGAGTAATGGCAGGGTACTGCAGAGTATTGGGGGTACTGCAGAGTAATGGGGGTTACTGCAGAGTAATGGGGGGTACTGAAGAGTAATGGCAGGGTACTGCAGAGTAATGGCAGGGTACTGCACTGCAGAGTAATGGCAGGGTACTGCACTGCAGAGTAATGGCAGGGTACTGCACTGCAGAGTAATGGCGGGGTACTGCACTGCAGAGTAATGGCGGGGTACTGCACTGCAGAGTAATGGCGGGGTACTGCAGAGTAATGGCGGGGTACTGCAGAGTAATGGCAGGGTACTGCACTGCAGAGTAATGGTGGGGTACTGCACTGCAGAGTAATGGCGGGGTACTGCACTGCAGAGTAATGGCGGGGTACTGCAGAGTAATGGCGGGGTACTGCAGAGTAATGGCAGGGTACTGCACTGCAGAGTAATGGCGGGGTACTGCACTGCAGAGTAATGGCGGGGTACTGCACTGCAGAGTAATGGCGGGGTACTGCAGAGTAATGGCGGGGTACTGCAGAGTAATGGCAGGGTACTGCACTGCAGAGTAATGGCGGGGTACTGCACTGCAGAGTAATGGCGGGGTACTGCAGAGTAATGGCGGGGTACTGCAGAGTAATGGCAGGGTACTGCAGAGTATGCACTGGTATTGCAGAGTATTGGCAGGGAATTGAGGGGTTAAATTCGGTGAGCAGCGATGTGGGCACTGCAGATGCAGCCCACATCGCTGCTGACACCGATCTCTTTCCCCTCCGCTGTACCGATCGGTACAGAAAGGGGAGGGAGGAACAGGCGTCATAACATGACGCCGGTTTGTTTCCAAGTGATCACTCCGTCATTTGACGGAGCAATCACGTGGTAAACGGCCGCTATGAGCGGCCGTTTACCGTGATGCGCCGGGTCCTATGGACCCGGCGGTCACGGATGCTCTCGAGTGCGCACACCTCGGGGCACGCGAGAGCAGAATTCTGGGAGGCCGTTAATTAACGGCCTCTCTGAGTTAAACAACCGCCCTGAAGCCGTTAATCGGCAATGGGCAGTTGTTAAGTGGTTAAAGCTAGATCACTAGCTATATAGGTGAGGTGAATATAGTGGTGTATACTGCAGTCAGGGCACAGACAACAACCACTACACAGCAGCAAGATAGGAAATCAGCCAAAAACGATTGGTGTGTACTGTGTTGAAGGTACACAGAACACCCACTGCTTCAGATGCAAAGTAACACACTACAGGAGGCCGCCTTAAAGGCGGCCTTATATAGTGTGGGGCGTGCACTACACAGTCTGAGCTATGATTGGCCACAGGCAGGATGCCTGTGGCCAATCATGGCTCTCCTCGCTGCCGGCGCTGCGATTGGCCAAGCATGCGGGGTCACAGTGCATGCTTGGCCAATCATCGGACAGCAATGCACTGCGCCAACGCAGTGCATTGTGGTCCGCGCGCGCGTCACTCGAATTTTGACGCGAACGGCCAAAACGTTCGGAATTCGCCGAACGCACGAACAGCCAATGTTCGAGTCGAACGTACGTTCGACTCGAACAAGAAGCTCATCCCTAATCTCTAACAATCAACCAGGATAATTATTCCTGGCAAGTAAATTTGTAAGGAGCAACTCTGCCTAAACTCCAGGGTGCTACATCAATTTACCATCAACATTGTTGTTATATTTGTTTGATAAGCACAAAACACAATTACTTCATAATTTACAATGTTCTCAGCTCTGCCTACATTTGCCAGACTACATCTCTGTAATAAATTATGGAGCCCTGTCTAGGGTGACAACATCACTCTTCCATAGATATAGTACAGTGTGCGTTGTTACCCTAGTTCAGAAAGTGTGTCACCATGTAAATATAAAGAAAAAAAAATTGGGAAAAAAAAAAATAACGTTGCCACCATATCAAAGAACTGGTAAGATGCACATATTAAATTATTTTTATGTTTGTGGGTTTAAATGTAAAAGTGTCCTTCGCGCTACTAGAAGTAACTAGTGAAAATGACTAGTGACAGATGTGAAGTTATAATAAAAGAATAAATAAATTGCAGCAAAACCTAAAGTGTATCACAACACATGCAAATAAATAAAGTCACTGTAAGACACTATGGATAAAAAAAACAACGCAAATAGTCTATATCTCCTCCTAAACTCACAAACATGCAAATAAATAAGATGATCTTGTGCAAAATAAATAAAATCACTGTAAGACTCTATGGATAAAAAACAATGCAAATAGTCTATCTATATCTCCTCCTGGAGTGAAATAACAAGTTCAATTGTGTAAAATTACATTCGGATAAAAATGGAGGAAAGTAATTAAAAAATGTGCAATATGACTCAAAACACGTGAAATAAGTAAACAAAAATGAATTTAAAAGTGAATAGTCCTCCAAATAAATAAATGTGTATATAATAGTCCTCTAGATAAATCTTCATTTAAATTTTCAAAGTAATGGATCCAATATATATGGCATTATGCAAGCTTAAATATATAGTATATTGATACATAACCCACTTAAACGCCTCTTGATTTTACAGTCTCCCAGAACTCTCACCTTAATTACAGTGGTAAATTGCATTAAAAAAACTGTCACAGGATCTCCACTATCTTCTACTTGCCCCTCTTTAGCGGTAGGTGGACTCAGGCATTTCTCCAATGGAGCTAATAATCCACTGTACTTCCTTTCTTTTCTTTGTTCTGTTGTCCAATCTCATTGGAGAAATGCCTGAGTCCACCTACCGCTTATAGAAGGATAAAGAGGGGCCAATAGAAGATAGCGGAGATCCTGTGACAGTTTTTTTTATGCGATTTACCTCTGTAATTAACGTGAGAGTTCTGGGAGACTGTAAAATCAGGAGGCGTTTAAAGCGGAGGTCCACCCTAAAGTGGACCTTCCGCTCATTGGAATCCTCCCCCCTTCAGGTGCCACAATTGGCACCTTTCAGGGGGGAGGGGGGTGCAGGTACCTGTACAGTACAGGTATCTGCACCCACTTCCTGGATAGCTCAATGCGGAAAGGGGCATAGATTACGCCCCTTTCCGAAAGTCCCCCGCTGCCTGCTGGGAAACACACAGATCCCAGAGGCAGCGGGTCCGTCCTCATTGCGCAGCGCGACTCACGCTTTAAGTGGGTTATTTATCAATATACTATATGAGAAAAAAGGAGTGGGTTGCGCTACGAAAATAATAACTAAACTAAAAAATATGTACTCAAGTGAAACAACAAAGTTTGAACTTAGTAGTGTGTTTGTCGCCTGCCAGAAAAAGATTAGAATGCGACAAAACAGACTATCTAATGGAGATAAAAAATACTAAATCAGTGAAAATAGCAGATACCTCTTAGTGTGGTTATACACAGAATACCCTGAATGGGAGTGAATAATCAAATAAATGTGAGATAATACAAACAAACCTCTGCTGATAAAACCCAAACGTGTAAAAAGAATATATTACACCAATGATACCTAAAGATTGGAATCGTATTGGGTATCAGAAAATATATATGGTGAAAATAAAAATTACACTAAGTAATATTCATATAAGGTGAACCTGCAAAAAAAACAGTATAACATCCAAAAATCTGTTATCTTATAACAATATTGAAATAATGTGACATCCAATGGTCCATTAACTCATAACATTAGTGAGACGTGAATATAGAAATTGTTTGGGAACATGGTAAGAATGGAACAATGTTCAAAGAGTCCATATACAGTCTCTAATTGTGAGGTTTCCCACAGTGAGGTAGTGACAGTAGAGATATCCAACACGAACGTGACTTGTGCTCAGCCTCCACCAATGATATTATTGCCGCTTACCAGAAACGAATGGTTCCTTATTACAGAGAACCATGTAAAGCAGTTGACTAATTCCCCAGTCCAGGGCCTCCACGGATGAAATGTAAGGGACTCCAGAGCCCGCTCGTCTCTCAATACACTCCCGTTCGTGGATTTACATAGAAGGCAATGAGACTCACAATAGTGTAAAACCCAAAATTAACTTTAATCGAACGTAAGGGACAAATGCACACTTACAGAAATGACGATTAAAACGATCGTTACAGCAAAACCGAGCCGGCCGGTCTCGGTTAGCGCCCGTTACACCGAAAACATACAACACGAGATGGTGGCTTGCACAATGCCATATATATTGGATCTATTACTTTGAAAATGTAATAGAAGATTTATCTAGAGGGCTATTATATACACATTTATTTATTTGGAGGACTATTCGCTTTTATATTAATTTTTGTTTACTTATTTCATGCGTTTTGAGTCATATTGCACATTTTTTATTACTTTCCTCCATTGTTATCCAAATGTAATTTTACACAATTGAACTTGTTATTTCACTCCAGGAGGAGATATAGATATACTATTTGCATTATTTTTTATCCATAGTGTCTTACAGTGATTTTATTTATTTTGCGCAAGATCTTATTTATTTGCATGTTTGTGGGTTTAGCTACGCTTTAAGCCTTACAATGCTATGGGTGAAACAATGCTGATCTTACAAATTGCAAGCAATTGTTTTGTTTTTCATGGGTGGCAAATAACGAGAAAAAACTGTTAAACTTATTTTAGGAAAATGAGAAGCTACGTGACATTTGTATTTCCCAAAGGAATCAATCCCAAATAAGCATGATCAGGCTAAATATTATGGCAGACAACCGTCTATTTGTCTGGACTTCCTTTCCCAGGAGTTTTTTTAGCTCCCAGGTTAGCCGTTTTGATGGATGACCCAGTGGGAGTGATGAAAAGGAAGAGTCTAAACGAGAGGAAGGCACTAAATTGGATATAGCAGGAGTTGAGGAAGGGGGTGGCTGGAAGAAGCACTTAGAATGTATCTGACTGTGCTTAATAGTTTGTAAATGCGATTCAATGAAGATAAATGCCAATACAACCACAAAGCTAAGAGCAAAAAGCCACAGGGACCAAAGACGGTACAAGCAGCACTATGAGTTAAGTGGTAAGGAAACAGTCTCTGAGGAACATATATGCATGCAGAGGAAACACAAAGGGTCATTCCACTTGACACTCATTTATAAAGAATCCTAGAGAATACTATGTGATTTTTAAACCCTATGTTAATTTCAGCAAGCATAATTGCATATGCACATCATGTTGCCTGCATATGTGGCTCCTGAGCTTAAATTGGTATACTGAGGATAGGTCCTTGAAATCTAATAAGCCCTATGCTTTACATGTTTGTGTGTCATATGATTGCATCCTGGTAATTCAGATGAGATAAAGTGCCTTGTACTTGACTGATAAATACATAAGAAGCAGATTTAATGATCTTTTGTGCATTTAATTATCTTATGGTTCACCTGTGTCTCAATTTTCATGTGAAATACAGTTAGATGTTTCCTTGTCAAATGAATTTATTGAGTTCACATAGGGTACCAACAGGTAGGATATTGAGATATAAAAAGACAGGAGGAATGAAGCTCATTATTATGTAGATATATAGACATACAAAGTACATAAGGTATAACCATAAATGATCAAGAAAAATTATTTTGTGTGTACATAATAAATTTAGTCAAACTATTAGTAAGATTTGCATAGATTGCAGATATGTTGGGGAAGAGAGTTAAATTCTGCATTATCAGGAGCTTCAAAATCATGAAAAAAAAAAGGTAAGAGGAGGTGAAAAATAGAGAGAAAAGAAAGGGAAATAGGATGGAGAGTCGAGGAAAAGAAAGTCCAGCGTATTTTATATATGACCGAGGGTTGTCGTATAAAGTAGCAATTGATCTCATGAAGTGTGGACCAAAACCACATTTCTGTAGGGAATCATTTAAGTAAGGCCAAGAATCGGAATCAAAAGTTTTCTTGATATCGAGGGAGAGAAAGCAAGATGGGATGCAGTGATTTTTTGCGATATGGGCTAAAAGGACTGCCCTACGTATATTGTCATTAGCTTGGCATGTAAGCATAAATCCTACTTAATCACGATGTACAAGTTTATCATTCATTCATTGATAAAAAAAAAAAAGCGTGGGGGTTCCCCTAAATTCAATTACCAGCCCCTTCAGGTCTGGTATGGATATTAAGGGGAACCCCGTGTTAAATTTAAAAAAAAATTGACGTGGGGGTCCCCCTAAATATCCATACCAGACCCTTTATCCGAGCACGCAACCTGGCAGGCCGCAGGAAAAGAGGGGGGACGAGAAAGCGCCCCCCCCCTCCTGAACCGTACCAGGCCACATGCCCTCAACATTGGGAGGATGCTTTGGGGGTCTGTGACCCCTCAAAGCACCATGTCCCCATGTTGATGTGGAGAAGGGCCTCATCCCCACAACCCTGAGCGGTAGTTGTGGGGGTCTGTGGGTGGGGGGCTTATCAGAATCTGGAAGCCCCCTTTAACAAGGGGACCCCCAGATCCCTGCCCCCCTGTTTGAAATGGTAAGGGGATACAAAAGTACCCCTACCATTTCACAAAGAAAGTGTAAAAATGGTTAAATAAGACAAACACACTTTTGAAAAATTCCTTTATTAAAAATAAAATTAAAAAAAAGATTCCAGCGGTGCTAATCCACTCTTGCTATCCAGCGATGCATGATCATATCCAGCGATGGGGGATCTCTCAGTCCAGCACTGTCCATACATCCGTCTTCTGTCTCCACTGCGGAGACACTGCAGGGATCCCAGCGCTGACGTTTCTTATATTAGGAGGGCGGGGCCACCCGTCACCTGACCCCACCCCCTCTGACGCTGGTGAGGGGAGCCAGGGATTCCCTAATGACGTATGGGTGACCCCGCCCCCTCTGATGTAACATAGACCTGCGTTACATCAGAGGGGGGTGGGGTCACCCATACGTCACTGGGGAACCCCATAGCTTTCCTCACCAGCGTCAGAGGGGGTGGGGTCAGGTGACGGGTGGCCCTGCCCTCCTAATATAAGAAACATCAGTGCTGGGATCCCCGCAGTGTCTCCGCAGTGGAGACAGAAGACGGATGTATGGACAGCGCTGGACTGAGAGATCCCCCGTCGCTGGATATGATCATCCATCGCTGGACCCCGGAGAGATGATCATCCATCGCTGGATAGCAAGAGTGGATTACCACCGCTGGAATGTTTTTTTTATTTTTAATAAAGGAATTTTTCAAAAGTGTGTTTGTCTTATTTAACCATTTTTACACTTTCTTTGTGAAATGGTAGGGGTACTTTTGTATCCCCTTACCATTTAATCAGGGGGGGGCCGGGATCTGGGGGTCCCCTTGTTAAAGGGGGCTTCCAGATTCTGATAAGCCCCCCACCCGCAGACCCCCACAACTACCGCTCAGGGTTGTGGGGATGAGGCCCTTCTCCACATCAACATGGGGACATGGTGCTTTGATGGGTCACAGACCCCCAAAGCATCCTCCCAATGTTGAGGGCATGTGGCCTGGTACGGTTCAGGAGGGGGGTGCTCTCTCGTCCCCCCCTCTTTTCCTGCGGCCTGCCAGGTTGCGTGCTCGGATAAAGGGTCTGGTATGGATTTTTAGGGGGACCCCACGTCAATTTTTTTTTAATTTGATGCGGGGTTCCCCTTAATATCCATAACAGACCTGAAGGGTCTGGTATGGATATTTAGGGGGACCCCCACGTCAAATTTTTTTTTTATATTTGACACAGGGTTCCCCTTAATATCCATACCAGACCTAAAGGGCCTGGTAATTGAATTTAGGGGAACCCCCACGCTTTCTTTTTTTTTATCAATGAATGAATTGTCGGCTAATACAGAGAACACTCATTGAGTGTTCTCTGTATTACGGGAGCCGACAATATAGCCGCAAGTGATTTTAAAAGACTTTTTTTCCTGCACAAATGACACTTTGTGCAGGGACAATTCTAAGCACGGGAAACATGCGCCCCTTCACAGGCATACTATAGACACCCCCCAGGTACGACATTTAAAGGAATATAAGGCCGCGTACACACGCGCGGACTGTTGGCCCAACTTTGTCCGTCCAACAGTTTGAGCGAACAGTCCGCTCAAACTTAGCATGGACGGACATGGCCACACACGACGGACGAACAGTTTGCTGAAACCGTGCGCGATGACGTGAACGGCACGTACGACGGGACGAAAAATACGACGTCCTATACACTGCAATGCAACCTTCCGACGTGGAAATCCTTTCTGAGCATGCGCGAGACTTAGTTGGCCGAACAAGCCTACACACGAGCGAACAGTCCGCTGAAACCTTGTTTCAGCGGACAGTTTTTCGGAATTTCCGTAAGACCTTGTTCGGCCAACTGTCCGCTGAAACTGTCCGCTGAAGCCCCACACACGAGCGGACTGTCCGCCCAAACACTGTTCAGCGGACAAGGTTGGGCGAACAGTCCGCGCGTGTGTACGCGGCCTTACACTTTTATTGTTTCACTTTAATCATTATTAAAATCACTGCTCCTGAAAAAACAGCTGTTTTTAAAACTTTTTTTTGCATTGATCCATGTCCCCTGGGGCAGGACCCTGGTCCCCAAACACTTTTTAGGACCGTAACTTGTATATTAGCCTTTAAAATTAGCACTTTAGATTGTGAACGTTCGAGTCCCATAGACTTTAATAGGGTTCTAAAGTTCACACGAAGTTTAGGTCTGTTCGCAGGTTCTGGTGCGAACCGAACAGGGGGGTGTTCGGCTCATCCTTAGTCAGGGCTAATATTAAATAATCTGTTAAATAATCTTTCAGGGCTTGTTCAATGGGTAAGCGATGGGAAGGATGTTTGAGTAATGTATCTGGGAAGTACCAAGTGGGGTCTTGTGCTTTAGGGATAGGAAGAGCAATTGTGGTTAGGATTGCATTGTGATCGGACCACGTAACGGGGATTATGTCTGAATTGAGTATTTCTGGTAACATCCCTGTGGTTAAAAAGATATGGTCAATGCGTGTAAACGTTTGGTGAGGGTGTGAATGATACGTGTATCTTCTTTTAGTAGGATTGTTTTCTCTCCAAGTGTCTACTAGTTTATGTTTAGAAAGAAGCTGAGAAAAAGAAAATTTATTTGGAGTTTGGGGTGGGAGGTATGGTGATTTATTTAGGAATGGGTGAAGGACCTGATTGGAATCGCCACACATGATGATTGTTTCAACCTTATGTGCGGAAATTACCTGCATCAGGTGTGGGAGGAAAGGTGTGGGTTGTTTATTTGGTGCGTAGTATGAAATCATGGTAACAGGCTGTGTCCATAATGTGTCCTGTAAGAATTAAGTATCTGCCTTCGGGATCTTTAATTTCTGTTTGAAGTGTGAATGGGATGGAGCGGTGGAAAGCTATGAGGGTTTCATGTTGTTTGGTGGTAGTTGAGGCTGTGAATATTTGTGGATAAAAAGAACTCATGTATTTGGGTGTGGAGTTTACAGTGAAGTTTGTTTCTTGTAAACACACTTTGTGAGCTGTTGGAGCATGAAAAGAGCAAAACTCTTTAAAGTGCTTCTGTGGTATGTTGATGCCCTGAACATTCAGGGAAAAAATGTTTAGAAGAGCCATGGTGGATGATATAGGAAATAGCACTTACCGATATTCGGAAATTTCTGGTTAATTGAACCTATTCGAATGGACATGAAAGAGTGAAGAGGAACCAGGAAAGACTGGAGAAAAAAGAAGGTAAAAAACAAATGAGGTTAGATAATACATTTTTAGAATAAATCTATAGTAAGATACAAGTGTTGAGGAAAACAAATTCCCATCAGGGGAAATAGGGCCAACGTCGAACTCCCACATATTATGGGTGGGAGATCAAGGAAGATACAGTGGAGCACATGGAATGACTGTGTATGGGAGAAGAGCCTTATTACAGAGACATCATAAAGATGTACTATTATATAAACCGCTACGCTTCCTGAAATTGTTATTTTATTTTCTGAAGAATAATCCTAAGGGAGGAAGGGTGTGGGACACTAAGAAGTCCAAATTCTGTTACCATTTTGCTAAGAATAGGGATTATATAGGATCCTGGAAGAGGGAGGGAGGTTAAAGGAAAGGAATTACGAACAAGGGATAAAATAAAATTAGGCTTCCATGCATAATCAACCTGAGTAAAGACAGTTAGATGTTTCAATGATTTACAGTTTTATGCAAATTAGATACATAAGTGATGACAACTCAACATTCCATTAATAAAATCCTGAATAACAGTTTATTTTACTGTCATTTATATGAGCACAATTTATTATATGCAGATTTTATTCACTGAAAGCATACTCATAGCTCTGTTTTCACATGAGAGATGACAAGTAACAACTACTACCAATCCCTTGTGCTTAGTTAACTCAAGTGTGAGTGATTAACCTGTCGAGGTGCAGTGAAATGAGGTACCTTGAAATACCTCTTTTCTTAGTTTGATATTGCTAAATGTTTTTAAGGGGCTAGGTATAAAAGCTAAATATTTGCATACTGTTGCTTTAGGGGAAAATATAGATCCCAACTTATAATGGAGAGCTGATAATGGTACCTTCTTTCTGGTGGAAACTGCAGTGTTTACTCATCACTGTGACTGTATTTTATGGGTCATTCATGAAATTCAAGCTGCATTGTACAGCCTGCAGTAATCCATGAAGTATTCTCTGCATATTACTGCCTATAAGGCCAGCCATACATGGTTCCAATCTTAGCAGGTTCAGATTTGAACGGTTAATGGGCAGGCTTAATGTACCCAGTTGATCAATCGATCAACTTGGGTACAACCAGCCTGCCATATTCTCTTATGATTATTGCTAGCAGCTGCTATAGCCGCTAGCGATAATCACTGTCTTCTCCCATCAGGGATGGCTTTCTCCACTCTGCCGCAGGGAGAAGACAATGGCTGATTCCCCTGTCAACACTTCTGTGTTGATGAGGGAATTGTGCAAATTTCTTTCCTGCAACCCTTGGTTCCAGAAAAAAATATGCATTGTGTATGGCCTGTCACTCTTTGATTAGTTGAGCGGTCACATAATCTTTGCAGGTTATGTTGTGGGGTTTACCTCCTCCCAGTATCCCCCCTCCTTCCTTCCCATTTTTTCATTTACTTGGGACTCCAAAGCATGAAAAACTCTAAAAACATTTGTAAAGCAGATTGCTGAAATTTATGAGGCTCAAAATGTATCTAAACTAGTGGCAAGACTGCATTGTTTATTCCAGGTCCTAACTTTCTGACAGCAACTTTTTGTGTGATTTTTTTTGATTGTTGTCCCATATTGTCAAGATTGTAACTTTTCCTTCTGATGACTGTTCAAATATTAAATAGTAAATGCAGCACCCTTTTTAAACAAATGCTGAGAAAACAATTAGGCCACAAAAAAGCCTCCTAGAGATTTTTTTCAATATGAAATTTTATTAAGTTTTATATAGGAAAAGTACAATAGTAAAGATGAAGATAAAGAAAAGATGTTAGTGCATCATCTGTACAGACAACCAAATTTTAACCACATAGAACCCGACCAGTGCATGCTGGGTCAGTGATGTTACAAGGGGGTGGTGCCACTAGGTAACGTTGCCAGGTAGCACTGGCCCTTACCTATATAAGAACTGTAAAATGGCAGAGCCTGCTGTTGGCGATTAGCCTTCGTCATGTGCGGAATTTTTTTTTTGGATCTAGTGGTGGCAGTGGCTGTAGCAGTGTTGGCGGGCATCGTGCTTGACAATGGATCTACATTGGGAAACATTGTTTTTTTATTTTTAATAAAGGAATTGTCAAAAACTGTATCTGTGTTTTTATTTCTTATTGACACTTTTTTTGATGAATAGGTAGGGGTACAATGAACCCAATACTCATTCACATGGGGGGGCCGGGATCTGGGTGTCCCCCTGATTAAAGGGGGCTTCCAGATGTTGAGGGCATGTGACCTAGTATGGTTCAGGAATAGGGTGGCGCTCAGCGGGGCCTGGCAGGCTGCATGCTGAGCTAAGGGTCTGATATAGATTTTAGGGGGACCCCAAACCATTTAAAAAAAATCAATAAATGGCTTAGAGGTTTCCCTCAAAATCTATATTAGACCTAAGAGTATGGTATGAAATTTGAGGGGGACCCCATGCCGTTTTTTTAAAAAGTTTTGTGTGGGTTCCCTTTAAAATCCATACCAGACTCAGAGGCTCTGGTATGGATTGGGGGGACCCCCACTACATTTTTTCTATTGTCGGTAATGTTTTTTTTTAAATTCAGCGGGGGTCAGTGGGGAAGCCTGTTGACAGCTGATGACTCATCTGTTGTTAAGGATGCAAATGTCTGGCTTCCTGGCCTGCTCATTAACAACCAGCTATTCACTATGCAAAGCTTTGCCCAATCAGGGCTTAGAATGCATTGTGCAGTGTGCAGTGCATTGTGGGGTGCTCAGTGGTCGAACATCCCACAAAGTGTCCCGAAAATTTTGGTTTGCTGAACAGGCGATGTTTCGGTTGAACTTTTGCTCAGCTCGAACTATTTGCCCAACTCTACCTCCAGATGAATGCTGAATGCAAAGTTCAGTTGCAGGAGCCCCTGAGGATACTCACGATGTGGCATCCATCTTGGTGTTGGAGACCTAAAGACAAGATCAGCAATAATGTGGAGATCCTCCAGTCATTGTCCAATCAGATTGGAATGCAGTTTCTGACCATCAGAAACTGTAGTGTAGCACTTGAATGCTGGGTCAGCCTGCTTGCTCTGCAACTTAGTCCCCAGTAGCTTTTAATCTGCCATGCAACCAGGCCTCTAACTCCCTTTGTACCATCAGATACCTAACCTGTCTATACTGATTTTTGAGCCTTGTGCTAAAACTATCTCTATGATTAAGCCAGTGGGAGAGTGAAATGGATTAGATGCATTCGTTTTCCCCTGCTGGGTCAAACTGGATAATGCTTTGCTGGGGGGTTTTGCCTTCCTCTGGATTAACTGTGGGTATGAGATTGTGTATATAGGATTGTAAAAAAAAGGTTTTGTTTTCTTCTTTTTATTGGTTGAACTGGATGGACTTTGTGTCTTTTTTCAAGCAGACATACTATATAACTATGTATGATGGGTGTGGAAGGAATCTAGCTGAAGCCAACTTTTTTTTACATAGAAACTGGGCTGTCCGTTGGAGTGCATCCACTTGAAAGTGTGTCTATATTCATTATAGGTAGCTATAGAAGGCAGAACGAGCCCTCAATGGATACTGGCACCCTGTTACTGGTGGAGTCGGCAGATTCCCTGTATGCTGGTGCTTGGAGCGGTGCTATATGGATTTCGCTGGGGTTAAACTGAGCAAAAACTATCTATAGAATCCCAGATGAGAAGGGACAGGGTCCACTAAAATAACAAGCGCTGTATATAAAATCTATTGCAATAGACAGGTTCACCTATTAACATGACAACATCTGCTATGATGCAAGTAAGATAACAGCAAGGGGACAGATAAACTTCTGTCATGAGCCTTTAGATATTATGTATATCCAGAAGCAATGGGAAGAATAACAAACTATAAAACTTTGGAGCATTTGCCTAATAACCCCTGCTTCTGGTCTGGATTCAGCAGCAGCTTTTCCATGGACAAGATATGTGGAATCAGGCTCTCTCTTTACTTCCTCCTTCTGGGGTTTCCAACCCGACAACCCAGAGGCAGAAGTGCTATACATAATTCATTCTGCGATAAGTAGCACAGCTATTTACAAATACAGACAGTCAAGGGCGGTAGATCATTACACATTGAAGTGACTTAATTCACCAGGCCTAGTGATATGGTCTTTGTGACCAGGAGTGAATTAATATGAAAAGACATATGAAGGATCCATATCATTCCTGATTTAGGGTTCAGGTTGAGCACGAGTTCAGTAAGTTCAGTCTAAACCCAATCTGTTTGCAGTTCAGTGAACAGGTAAACAAACTGGCCATATTTGGTCAGTTCACTCACCTGAATCCCCGGCTGAAGTTTGTAAAAAAGTATAAACTAGAAGTTTGTTATATTTCAGTAATATGATAGATCCCTGATGCTGTTGGAATTTAAACAACAGTGCTGGGGCTACTGTATGAAGTCATTGACTAACTATGGTCATGACCATAGTTGGTCAATGACATCACCCAGGATCCCTGATGCTTTTGCTTAGATTTCAGCGGCAACAGGGATATGTTAATTGTTACAGGAGTAGTGTCATGGCAACACTGTGTCATGGATATGCAATAGAGTTGGTCTGCTTACCTGTTTCCATGTGTTCATCTCTAGAGTCCAACCGACCCTTACCTGACTGCTTTTGTAATCCATCCTCTGGCATGACTCCACCCTAGCTCCTATCAGAGAACTCTATATTAACCTGTGCACTGCAGGCCAACCCCACTGATCAACCATTGTGTATTGCTTGGTGTGTTAGCTTCCTGTTACCTGCCGCGTGCTCTTCTGTTGTTCTGTTACCGACTTTGGCGTGTCTTTGACTATCCCTGTTTGCCTGTGATCCTGACCTTTTGGCGTGCCCTGACTATTCCTGTCTGCTTGTGGCCCCGACCTTGGCTTTGTCCCTCACCATCCCTATCCTCCTGTTGCCTACTGTGGGGGTGAGCTGGGGGACCCTGGAGGTCACGACCTGGAGCCAGTTGCAGCCAAGTCCATCCTCACCACTCGAGGCTCTGGTGAACACCTGCTGGCTCTTAGACTCCGTGCCCAGGGAATCTTACGCTCTAACCCCGGTGGGACCTGTCTCCCCTCTGCAGCAGTCAGCCGCAGGGTCCACAACCTTGCGGTGCACTCCTGATCCCTACGGTGTGCATCTGTCACCTCGCCTCAAGGTAACCTGACAGTTTGATCAGCCATGGACCCGGCTGACGTGCCGCTTCCTGCAGATGATCCATTGCAGAGCTTAGTTCGCAGACTTGAGACCCAAGAATCGCATCAGACCCAGGTGATGCAATTCCTTCGGGATTTGGCATCCCGTGTTGAACAGGTTCAGGCCTCATTAGGACCCCCGGTTCAACAACCTCAACCGCTATCTGCGGCTGCACCTATCGCATCAGTCGCAGCCACACATTCATTACAATTACCAGCTCCTGCCCGTTTCTCTGGGGACTCCAAGGCTTGCAGGGGGTTCCTTAGCCAGTGCACAATTTATTTTGAACTTCAGCCCCAAAACTTCCTTTCCGATCGGGCGAAAGTAGCATATATTATATCCCTCCTGTCCGGCGAGGCACTAGCTTGGGCTGCCCCTCTGTGGGAACTGAATGATCCAGTGGTTTCTAGACTGTCTGATTTCTTTAAACTTTTTCGGAATATCTTCAAGGAACCGGGTCGCGTCTCCTCAGCGGCTAGCTCTCTTTTACGTCTTCGTCAAGAGTCCGCTTCTGTGGGACAGTATGCTCTTCAGTTCCGTATCCTCACAGCTGAATTGAGCTGGAATAATGAGGCCCTAGTTGCAACCTTTTTACATGGCCTCTCTGATAGAGTGAAGGATGAATTAGCAGGAAGATCCCTTCCTGCTGATCTGGACAGTGTCATCACCTTGTGTAACCAGATCGATATTCGCTTTCAGGAGAAGGCCTTGGAAAAAAGATGCCAGCAGTCTCCGTTCTTTAGGCAGCCTGAGCTCCCAGTCCCTTCTCTTCGATCCGAGGAGCACCCCCTGCCTGCTGAGGAATCTATGCAGTTGGGCCGGACAAGGTTATCTTCCGAAGAACGCGCTAGGCGCAGAACTCTGGGCCTATGCCTCTATTGTGGGGCCAAAGGTAATTTCCGTGACACTTGTTCTCTTCGTCCGGAAAAATGCTCAGGGCTAATACATCTGGAAGGTGGAGTATTAGACCCTGAAATATCACCTTCACCTTCTCGTCTTCTCCTTTCTATGTTGCTTCATGTCGGTGCTTCCTCTCGTTCGGTCTCAGCACATCTGGATTCCGGAGCCACTGCCAATTTCATGGATTGGGAAACTGCATCCTCCATGAGACTTACCCTTTTGCCCCTTACAATGCCATTGGTGGTCATGGCGATTGGTGGCACTGTTCTCCCAGGGGGCCCTATCTGCTTCCAGACTCTTCCTGTTAAGATGTCAGTAGGGACACTCCATCAGGAGTGGATATCTTTCCTTGTCTTACCTAAGGCTTCATCTCCTATCATATTAGGTCTTCCTTGGTTACGGCTCCATTCTCCACACGTTGACTGGTCTGCTGGACAGATCCTGGCTTGGGGTCCCTCCTGTTCCTCTTCCTGCCTACTCAAGGGTACCTCAAAAGAGAAACTTCCTGTTACCACCATCCCAGTATCTTCTGCTCTTCCCGCTGTATATAGCGATCTCTGGGATGCGTCCTGCAATAGTCGGACTGATGCACTCTCTAGGTCATGTGGTACTCTGGATGAGGGGCCCACCTATGAACCTGAGTCGATCATTCACTCCAGTTTGCATAACCATTTACCTTTGCCTGTCCCTAATCTCCCTTGGACGCACAGCCAGGCTAACTTGTCTGCAAGTTCCACAGTTGCTATGCCCTGTGATGCGATTGAGATGGTCGCTACACCTGACAATATTAGTCAGTCGGCCTCTGCACCAGTTATGCCAGTCCAGCCCATGCCCAATGATCTTCCTGCTTCTTGTTCAGTTCTTCTGTGACCTGGCCTCACCCTACTGCTACTATGTCCGTTCAAACCCGTTTAAGAGGCTCAATCCATCCTTTAGATAGAATACCTAATTCAGCCAGGTGGGGTTTTCAATCTTTTTCTCAGGGTTCTCTGCATTCTGTTTGTGTTTCAGCTATCCAGCTTGACTCTTGTGACATGTCACCTTGTAACCAACCTGACCTCAGGGATCCACTGACCTCTGCCCAGCCTGGTGGTCCTGTTATGGATACCCAGCTCATCTTTAAGGGTCTGGGGGACCCTGCTCAGGCTCCTGATCTTCTCATGCCCTTACCCATTCCTAAAAAGCCTTTAGTCCTCAAGTCCTCTCGTCCTCTTCCTAGCTCAGTTCCAGTCTCTGAGGATAATCTAAAATACGAGGTTAGTCAAGTTTTGGATTCCCAGCTCCGTAAAGGCATTCTTCAGTACCTCGTACATTGGAAAGGGTTTGGCCCTGAGGAGAGGTCTTGGATCACTGCATCTGAGGTCTTTGCTCCTAGTCTGTTGAGGAGGTTCCATATGGAGTTTCCCTTTAAGCCTGGACCCAGGCGGGGGAGGGGGAGGGGGAGGCCTCGTAAGAGGGAGGGTACTGTCATGGTTATGCAATAGAGTTGGTCTGCTTACCTGTTTCCATGTGTTCATCTCTAGAGACCAGCCGACCCTCACCTGACTGCTTTTGTAATCCATCCTCTGGCATGACTCCACCCTAGCTCCTATCAGAGAACTCTATATTAACCTGTGCACTGCAGGCTAATCCCGCTGATCAACCATTGTGTATTCCTTGGTGTGTTAGCTTCCTGTTACCTGCCGTGTGCTCTTCTGTTGTTCTGTTACCGACTTTGGCGTGTCTTTGACTATCCCTGTTTGCCTGTGATCCTGACCTTTTGGCGTGTCCCTGACTATTCCTGTCTGCTTGTGGCCCCGACCTTGGCTTTGTCCCTCACCATCCCTATCCTCCTGTTGCCTACTGTGAGTGTGAGCTGGGGGAACCTGGGGGTTGCGACCTGGAGCCAGTTGCAGCCAAGTCCATCCTCACCACTCGAGGCTCTTGTGAACACCTGCTGGCTCTTAGCCCCTGTACACACGGTCGGAGATTTCGACAACCAAATCCGTCAGATTTTGTCGGATCTTGTCCGAAACTGTTGCATACACACGGTTGGACAAAGTTGTCAAAAAATCAGATCTTTCAGAACGTGATGACGTAATTTCGTTACGATGGGACTACATTCAGGCTAGTAGCCAATAGCTTTGATGTAGGAATTTGATCTGAGCATGCGTGGCACTTGGTCCGATCAAAATTCTCTACACATGATCGGAGTATGTCCGATCGGCCCAGTTGGTCGGGAAATATTTCCAACAAGTTGGAAAATTATGTCCGACGGATATTCCGACAGAATCAGTCTGATGCATACCACACACAGTCGGATTATCCGACAACACGGTCCGATAGGACACATTCCGATGGATTCTCTGACCGTGTGTACAAGGGCTTAGACTCCGTGCCCCAGGGAATCTTACGCTCTAACCCCGGTGGGACCTGTCTCCCGTCCACAGCAGTCAGCCGTAGGGTCCACAGCCTTTGCGGTGCACTCCTGATCCCCACGGTGTGCATCTGTCACCTCGCCTCAAGGTGACCTGACACACTGCTAATAGTGGGTCTTCATGGCGGCAAGTCAATATCTTTGTGATGCGATTGATGTTGAATTGTCAAACACTGTTTATTTTTTTATTTTTTTGTGTGACTTTTTTCTTGGTGTGAAAGTTTTATTTACTGTTTACCTTTTTGTTTTTGAATAAGTAACAATGGGTACTATATACACCATACTAATTTACTTGGGGATTGGATATCTGGGGTCTCCCTTATTCGGCTTATATTGGCTTCCAAATTCCAAAAAGTTCCCTTTTGGGGGACAGACTGTGTGATGAGGCCTTGTCCCTATTAAC
The DNA here is from genome assembly GCF_037356315.1 of Lithobates pipiens. Taxonomy (NCBI): domain Eukaryota; kingdom Metazoa; phylum Chordata; class Amphibia; order Anura; family Ranidae; genus Lithobates; species Lithobates pipiens. The sequence goes on along the minus strand of NW_027507748.1, from coordinate 391,705,418 downwards.
CAGTTCCCTACCGGCGCACGCCGATGTACGTTGGCAGAATGGCATGGGCAGGCATATTGGCATACAAGTACGTCCAATCTTCAATGCCACCCTGCCGTTCCGGTCAGGACCCCCGTGAGTCCGGTCGCTGGTCCCGTGGACTCGATCGCCGCGGGCATACCCGTGATCGTCTCACGGGGCTGCTGAATGGAGGAAATGCCATGTAAACAGCATTTCCCATTCTGCCTAGCAACTAGTGACGCTGATCTCTGCTCCATGTGATTGGAGCAGAGATCAGTGTTCACTAAATGAAAGCCCAACCCCCCCACAGTTAGTAACACACCCCAAGGAACACTTAACCCCTACACTGCCACCCACTGGTTAACCCCTTCACTGCCAGTGTAATTTACACAGGAATCACTGCATTTATATAGCAGTGATTACTGTATAAATGACAATGGTCCCAAAAATGTGTCAAAAATGTCCAATGTGTACGCCGCAATGTCGCAGTCACAATAAAAATCGCTGATCGCCGCCATTACTAGTAAAAAAAAATAATAAAAAATTATTAATAAAAATGCGATAACACTATCCCTATTTTGTAAACGCTATAACTTTTGCGCAAACCAATCAATAATCGCTTATTGCGATTTTGTTTTACCAAAAATATGTAGAAGAATACATATCGGCCTAAATTGAGGGAAAAAAATGTTTTTTTATATATTTTTGGGGGATATTTATTATGACAAAAAGTAAAAAATAATGCGTTTTTTTCAAAATTGTCGCTCTATTTTTGTTTATAGTGCAAAAAATAAAAACCGCAGGGGTGATAAAATACCACCAAAAGAAAGCTCTATTTGTGGGAAAAAAAGGACATCAAATTTGTTTGGGAGCCACATCGCATGACCGCGCAATTGTCAGTTAAAACGACGCAGTGCCGAATCACAAAAAGTGGTCTGGTCTTTGACCAGCAAAATGGTCCGGTCTGTAAGTGGTTAACATGGGAACAAGGTGCCTTGCAATGGGTGTAAGCTTTGCCACTGCTGCCTTGCAGATTACACCCCCAATGTTAACAGTAGGTGGTCTGATATAGTTTAGGAGGGGAGAGTAGTGATGGGCTGCGTAGGTTAGTTATGTCTCTGTATGTAAAAGTATAACATGCATCTTATTAAAATTTGGAAGGAAGGCACAAACCAAAACTATGTTTATACAAGGCTCTCTAGCCCTAAAATACATTTATTATCAGTGACAGAAAAACTATTGATGGTGATATTCTTCAGTCCCTATGGGACTAATTAATGTCATGAGATAAAGGCTATTTAATCCTATTAGCACTTGTAATAAAGAAGGTTGCAAATCGATAACTTAGGGAATGCTTTGCTGTGGCCTATTAATACTTAGTGCATGCAAGACATAAGCACTTAAAATGTTGATATGTAAGTAGTTTACTGTACTCTAACTGGACCATTTCTCATCCACATCATGTTTCCGTGCTGACAGCATAGCAAATGACATATAATTCTCATATCAGCAGATATGAGAAACACGTGTAAACACCAATTCTATAATCCTTTCTATACATACCTAAATGTAATTAATACATTTATGACAGCCTGAATGGTGGCCACAGTGTAAAACAGAAGTAGGACTAGCTGGTTGGCAAATTCATTTGTTGCACAAAAGGATGACTGACTCGCCTTTCAAGGCTGAGTTAATAATTTATAAAACAAATCTATAAAATAAGGTCTGTTGGATTTAATGAAATTTTATGTACATGGATAGGAAATGGGTTACATGATTGGGTCCAGAGACTAGTTATAAATGACTCATTCTCTGAATTGTCTAAAGTTGTTAGTGGTGTGCCCCAAGGTTCTGTCTGTTGGGCCAATGCTGTTCAATTTGTTTATTAATGATACAGAAGTTGTAATCAAGAGCTCAATTTCAGTATTTGCTGATGATACTAATTTATACAGGGAAATACATTTTGCACAGGGTGAATCATCATTACAGCAAGACCTTAAAAAAAAGGGGCAGCTACACGACACATGAAGTTTAATATTAAAAAGATTAAGTTATACACTTGGGTGTCAAAAATACATATGTAAACTACACATTAGGAGGGGTTCTCCTGGAAGAATTTGTGATGGAAAAGAGTCTGGGGTGCCTTTAGATCACAGAGTTAATAATAGCATGCAAAGCCAAGCCAAGCCAAAGCTAACAATGCAAGAAAAATACTCTCATGCATTAAATGGCATACATTCAAGAGACATAAAATAGTTCCACCCCTTTACAAAACACTGATTCAGCCTCATGTTGAATATGCAGATCAGTTTTGTCCTGTGTTTGCACTCCTGAAAACGCCCTGCAATGCCCTGAGCAACTGCACAGTGCATTCTGTGCCCTGATTGGACAAAGCTTTTCCCAATCAGGGTGCAGTAAAATCTGGTTGTTGAGGAGCAGGGTTCGGAAGCTGGATGTGGCATCCTTAACAACCGATGAGTCATCAGCTGTCAATGGGCACTGTTTTTTTTATTTTTTATTTTGTAATAAAGGAATTGTCAAAAACTGTCTCTGTGTTTTTATTACTTTTTGACTCTTTTTTGGTCGATGGGTAGGGGTGCTATGTATGGGGGGGATCTGTGGGCCCCCTTTTTAAAGAGGGCTTCAATATTCTAATGAGCTCCCTGCCTGCAGACCCCCACAACCACAGCCCGGAATTGTGGGGAAGAGACCATTGTCTCCATCAACACGGGGACATGGAGGCGGGGTGGCTCGCTCTTCCCTACCTTACCTGACCTGCTAGGCTGTGTGTTTCAGATAAGGGTCTGGTATGGATCATGGGTGGGTCCCCACGCTGTTTTTTTTATTTTGAACTGGGGTTCCCCTTAAAATCTATACCAGTCTGGTATGGACTGAGTGGGGACCCCACGCCGTCTTTTTTTTTTTAAAAAGCCGAGTGCCAGCAATTGCAATGTAAATCAATTTAAATGTGATTTGACTATTGGCCTACAGCCATCAATCCACAACAATAACTTATATGATGCATGACGCTGTCTCCATGCAACTGAAAGGGACTTTTTTTTCCTCGCCACATCAAGTCTATACAAGAATAGACCTCTTTCTAGTGGATCAAAGAGTTCTACTAATGTCTAAGACAGTCTCCATCAGCACAATATCTTGGGCGGATCATGCCCCAGTGGTGCTGTCTATTGCTGACCCAATGGCAGTGAAACCACTATGGAAACTTAACTCTTATCTCATACGGCAAACCCATCTACAAGAGTTTTTCCTTAATAATAAAGGTTCAGTCTGGGACACTTGTGTTTTGTGGAATGCCCATAAGGCATATATGAGAGGTATTATGGTGCAGCTTGGAGCGAGGGCAAAGAGGCTAAAGCGGCTGAACGATATAACTAAAGAAATTTCAGATTTAGAAACACAAAACAAAACTCGCACCACGCCAGCGCTATCTAAGAAATTGTCCCAACTTAGACATAATCTTAGGCTCTTACTACTAGAGGAATTTGAAAAAACATCTAAGGGAATGAAAATGAATTACTATGTACATGGTAATAGAGCTGGTAAGCTTTTAGTCCACAAATTAAAAGGCAGCAGATACAAACTTAGAATCCCCTACGTAGTTCACCCTGAAACTAAACAAAAGGTATATCATCCCCAACAAATAGTAGATGTATTTAGCTTATATTACGGGTCACTATATAACCTTAAGGAGGACCCTTTGACACACCAACCACAATTGGACATAATTAATAACTTCTTATCCTCCATTTCCATTCCCAAATTAACGTCTACTCAACTCCTCCACTCCTTAAACAAACCTTTTATTGACACTGACATACACAAAGCTATTGCAGTTTTACTGGCAAATAAGTCTCCGGGCCCAGCTGGATTTAGTGGGGAGTATTACAAAGAATTTGCACACCTGCTGACCCCAACGCTTAGTGCACATTTTTAATGATGCCGCCGCCTCTGCCTCTGTCCCTCCAGAGATGTTAGAGGCAATAATTGTTACTCTACCTAAGCCAGGGAAGAGTCCAGATACTCCCTCCAACTTTAGGCCGATTTCGCTCCTCAATATGGATATGAATATGAAGTTGTACGCCAAATTGATAGCCTTACGCCTAGTTGAAATCATTCCCACACTTATCCACCCGGATCAAACGGGGTTTACCCTGAGTAGACAGACGTCGGATGCCACCCGTAGGATGATAAACATTATCCACATGGCCGAGGGGCAAAGAAGTCCTTCTCTGCTTCTGACTTAACTAGATGCAGAGAAGGCCTTTGATCGTTACATGACTAAGGTCCTGGAGTCGTTTGGCTTTAACGGCAGTATACTCACAGCCATCCTGGCATTATATTCTAAGCCTTCAGCCAGGGTATGCGTATCCGGAGTGCTGTCTACGCCTTTTTTAATTTTCAACGGCACTAGGCAGGGGTGTCCACTGTCCCCATTAATATTTAACCTGTTAATGGAACCCCTAGCTATACATGTTAGGAACCACCCCAATATTAAAGGTTTTCCGGCTGGCGAGGGGAAGCCATACTATCTGCTTATTCGCCGACTACATTATTCTGATTTTGTTGGAGGTGGAGTCTTCCTTGGCTGAAGTTTCTGATACTCTGGCTTTATTCAATTGGGTCTCCTATTACAAGGTTAATGACAGCAAGTCTCATGTACTAGGTCTAGGCATTAGTCAAACAACACAAGCTCTTCTTGAGAAGAAGTACCCTTACTCTTGGAACACCAAAGGGATACAATATATGGGTACTACATTAACGGCCAAGACTAGCCAGTTGGTTGACGCAAATTACACGGAATTTCTCCATCAATTAGGGCCCAAACTACAATCTCTATCCAAAATAGAACTGACATGGTCGGGCAGGTTGGCTTCCCTTAAAATTACAATTCTCCCTCAATTTATCTATATGTTTCGCACACTCCCCACCCCTGTTCCTGATACCTATTTCAGTAAAGCTCAATCTAAAATAAATAACTTCCTGTGGCAAGGGAAGAAATCTAGATGTGCATTCCAAAAATTATTCAAATCCAGAATGGTTGGGGGAATAGGGCATATCATCTTAAAATACTACTATATAGCAGCTTGCCTAGCCCAAATTAGACAGTTTTTTTTGCGCAAAGCCAATACTAGATGGCACGAATTGGAAATCTATCAATGCCCTTATAAGGAACCTCTGGACCTACTTTTGGTAGCTAGATGTATGCCTATAATTCCTCCCGGCATTTCCCCACCAATGTTAGCAGCTATAGGGGCTTGGAAAATCCTTTTGTACACTCCATTAGGTGATGTTCCCTCTAAATCCATCCCATTACCTGTGTCTAGTCTGCAACTCCTAATTCCGAACCTGAAAATTAGGCATTGGCTATCCAAGGGTATTGCCAAGGTCACTGATTTGAAAGTAGGCCCAGCAACAAAAACTTTCAGGGCACTACAATTGGAATTCGGACTACAGTCGGACGATATATTCACCTACAACCAAATTTCCCATTTACTTTCCTCTCTCCACGACCCATCCACTGCCATACCATGGAAAGCTTATCTTTATTTCACCAATCCTACCACATCTATTAAAGGAATATCGTTAATGTATAGTATACTACAACAGAAAACAATGTTTATTAAAACCCCCTCCATGCGATCGTGGGAGTTAGATCTGTCAAAGACGTACACTAATGACCAATGGCATATAACAATTTCATCCACCTACAAAACCACCAAAAGCGCCAACTTGTGGGAACTTTACCAGAAGTTGCTGCTGCGGTGGTACCTACACGGATTGCCAGTTTTGCCCCACAAACCTCGCCAATGTGTTGGAGGAATTGTGGTACCAGTGGTACGCTAATTCACATTTTTTGGGAATGCCCAATTATATGTCCCCTATGGACTTCTGTATTTAAATCAATAACAGATATTACAAATATCACTATGTACCCGAACCCGGGACTAGCCATTCTGTCTCTGGGAATAGACAATGCGCCTCTCCGACTAAGGAAAATTATAACCCATATCCTACTAAGCGTTAGACTGGAGATAGCCAGAGGATGGAGGGTGACAGCAGCACCAACAACTTCGGTGGTCCTTCGGATGACGCACTTGCATTTAACATTTGAACTGATGTTTGCATCAACTCAGGGTAAATACCAGGAGGCCTACCAGGACTGGGAACTGTGGTTAGACTGGTACGAAAGAAACAAAGTTTAATTGATGGCTCATAGTATAGATGCCTAACTAGCTAAGCTGGGGATCCAGGAGGTGGGGAGCAGACACAGCAAGGCTGGGGGGGGGGGGATCTCCCCCACTAGGGCGCAGTTAGATCCCAGATGGGGTGCCTGGGGGGGGTCAGATTACCTGGCCCGAAGGAAAGTATGCCCACGCTCCTGGTGGTGACCCGGTTGATTCATTTTATGTTTATAGGTAACTATTGCTATGCATATTATGCAGTTAACTAGTATGTATAAGTGCTATGGGGTGACCATCAATCCCCATAGAGGAAATAATGTCACTTGAATGTTAAGCATAAATCTGAGATGGCTGTGTGATGTATTACAGTTATGTTGAGTACTACATTATGACCGAACCTTTGTTGTAAACTCTTGTCTGCTATACTTGTGGAAATTTTCAATAAAAATGTATTGTTAAATGTGATTTGACTTTTTTTTTTTGAAAAATGTAATTTTTGCCGCAGCATGTTCTGTACATGCTATAGACGCGCCACTTTACAGGCAGACTAAGGGGATCCCCCAGGCACTATATTTAAAGGATTTTAAAATTTTTTATTGTTGCACTTTAAGTATCATTAAAATCCCTGCACCTTTAAAAACATTATTTTTCTTAAAATGTGTATTGATACATGTCCCCCAGGGCAGTACCCAGACCCCCATACCCCCTTTTATTGCCAATTACTTGCATACAGAGCCTTGAAAATGTATTCATACTCCTTGAAATTTTTCCACATTTTGTCATGTTACAACCAAAAATGTAACTGTATTTTATTGGGATTTTATGTGATAGACCAACACAAAGTGGCACATAATTGTGACATGGAAGGAAAATTATTTAATTTTCAAAATTTTTTACAAACACATATCTGAAAAGAAGTGTGGCATGCATTTGTATTCAGCCCCCTTTACTGTGATACCCCTAACTAAAATCTAGTTGAACCAATTGCCTTTAGAAGTCACCTAATTTGTATATAGAGTCCACCTATGTGTTTATTAGAGAACCTCAGTGAACAAACAGCATCATAAAGGCCAAGGAACACACCAGACAGGTCAGGGTTAAAGTTGTGGCGAAGTTTAAAGCAGGGCACTCATAGAGCACTGTTCAATCCATCATCTGAAAATGGAAAGGGTATGGCACAACTGCAAACCTACCAAGACATGACCATTCACCGAAACTGACAGGTCAGGCTAAACGAGCATTAATCAGAGAAGCAGCCAAGGGGCCTATGGTAACTCTGGAGGAGCTGCAGAGATCCACAGCTCAGGTGGGCAAATCTGTTCACTGAACAACTATTAGTCGTGCACTCCACAAATCTGGCCTTTATGGAAGAGTGTCAAGAATAAAGCCATTGTTGAAAGAAACCCATAAGAAGTCCCGGTTGCAATTTGTGAGAAGCCATGTGGGGGACACAGCAAACATGTGGAAGAAGGTGCTCTGGTCAGATAAGACCAAAATTGAACTTTTTGGCCTAAAAGCAAAATGTTATGTGTGACAGAAAACCAACACTGCACATTACCCTGAACACATCATCCCCACCATGAAACATAGTGGTGGTACCGTTATGTTGTGGGGATGCTTTTCTTCAGCGGGGTTAGGGAAGCTAGTCAGAGTTGATGGGAAGATGGATGGAGTCAAATACAGGGCAATCTTACAAAGAAAACCTGTTTAGCCCCATACACACTATCAGATTTTCTGCTGAGTTTTGTCTTCAGATTTACCAAAACCATGCAGTGCAAGGGCCTGCCTGATTGCATACAAATTGAAGCTCTTAAGGTTTTACCTCATATTATATGGTTTTGGTAAATCTAAAGACAAAAATCAGCAGAAGATCTGATAGTGTGTATGTAGCTTTAGAGTCTGAAAAAGACTTGAGACTGCGGTGCACCTTCCAGCAGGACAACGACCCTAAACATACAGCCAGAGCTACAATGGAATGGTTTAGATAAAAGCAATGGCCCAGTCAAAGTCCAAACCTAAATACAATTGAGGATCTGTGGCAAGACTTGAAAATTGCTGTTTACAGAGGCTCTCCATCCAATCTGACAGAGCTTGAGCTATTTTGCAAAGAAGAATGGGCAAAAATATCACTCTCTAGATGTGCAAAGCTGGTAGCGACATCCCTAAAAAGACCTGCAGCTGTAATTGCAGCAAAAGGTAGTTCTACAAATTATTTACTCAGGGTGAATACAAATGCATGCCACACTTTTCACATATTTATATGTAAAAAAATTGGAAATTAAATTTATAATTTTTCTTTCACTTCACAATTATGTGTCACTGTGTGTTGGTCTACCACAAAAAATCCCAATAAAATACATTTACATTTTTGGTTGTAACATGACAAAATGTGGAAAATGTCAAGGGGTATAAATACTTCAAGGCACTGTATCACCCTTCAAAATGGGCACTTTTGATTTCTCCTATTCGGCTCCCATTTATTTCAATGGAGTTTGTGGTTCGGGGCAGAACTTTTACCCTGTTTGGGGGGGGGGGGGGGGTGTTTTGCATATCTCTAAAACCTATTGTTAACCAGTTTCCAACCAGCCACAGCAGTTATACTGTGGCTCCCCTGGGCAAACCAACGTAATTGTATGTCGGCTCTTTAAGACGCTGTTACAGAGAGATAACTGGGATCTGTTTGTGTAAACACACAAATCCCGGTTCAGTCAGGGGAAAGGAGAGAGATTGCATGTTCCTACTAAGTAGGAACAACAATCTCTCTCCTCCTCTAGTCACTGCTATCCCCCCACAGTTAGAACACACTAGGGAACACAGTTAACCCCTTGATTGTCCCCTAGTGTTAACCCCTTTCCTGTCAGTGACATTTATACAGTAATCAGTGGCTTTTTTGGGCTCCCCCCACAGCTCTATGTGTCTTATGGATGCATAAAGCTGGGCTGGAGTGCAAGCATGTACCAGTGCCCCCATTACAAGCTGCTTGCTCTGGGGGCATTGGTCAAGGAGGAGGAGCAATGAGTGACAGCGGGGGACCCGAGAAGAGGAGGATCGGGGCTGCTCTGTGCAAAACCACTGCACAGAGCAGGTAAGTATGACATGTTATTTTTTTTTTTTTTTAATAAAGAGGGGATGTGAATACAATGTACAAATATACGTTACAGTATCTAAGGTGACTTCAATAACTGAAGAGCCACAATTTGAGTCTAGAAGTGGTTTAAACCTAGATTGGGTTTTTTACTGTCAGAACAATAAAAATGTGGAGCTCTGTCCCCCAGGAAGTGATACTAGCTAAGAATGCGCATGACTTAATAAAACCTTTAGATGTCTTTTTCCCTATACAGGGCTATGGCAATTGTTAGTGAATAAATTGCACATGCATACACACACAGACAGGTTGAACTGAAGTAAGTTGTCTTTTTCAACTTTATATAATATGTAATTATGTAAATAATCATTGTGTACTAGCACAAAAATAAAAGCAACAACAAATATTAAAGGGGTGACTTTCTCAGTTGTTGTTAGCAGTGCTGTGCTAGGAACCCAGAGCTGCCCAGAGCTGCCTCTGTAAGAAGAGTCCCCTTCTAAATAAAAGGTTATATGGAGAAGTGAGAGGAGGGATGCAGATGGTGGACCAGCACAGACAATGAGTGATTAAACACTTCTAGAAGAGGAGAGAGCTTATGATATGCAAGGGTGGAGGAAACACTGCTAGGGAATTGATACTTTATGGAATGTCAATTTCCTAGCAAGTTCCAAGGCATGTTGCAATTCAAAAAGAAAGCATTTAAAATTGATTTTCCTGTGCTTTTACCTGCATTTTTTAAACCTGTCCTGTGATGCCTATTTCTCTTCTCGGCTCTGAGCTTCTGGAACTGCAGGGGTTAATATTGTAAATACTCGAGTATAGGCCGACCCGAATATAAGCCGAAGCACATAATTTTACCAAAAGAAACTGGGAAAATTTGACTCAAGTATAAGCCTAGGGTGGCACATAATATACATTCTACCAGTGCCCATGAAATGCAGCCTGCCAGTGTTCATCATGTACAGCCTACCAGTGCCCATCAGGTACAACCTACCAGTGCCCATGAGGTACAGCCTGCCAGTGCCCATCATGTACAGTCTACCAGTGCCCATCAAGTACAGCTTACCAGTGCCCAGTGTCAGAGCTGGATCTGAATCGATGTACAGCTGCTGTAACGATGTCCCGCCTCCAATGACACACGGCACAATGATTCCTAGCTAGGGATGAGCTTCGTGTTCGAGTGGAACGTACATTCGACTCGAACATTGGCTGTTCGGGCGTTCGGCGAAATCCGAACTCTTGGTCCGTTCGCGTCAAAATTCGTATGGCGCGCGCGGACCACAATGCACTGCGATGGCGCAGTGCATTGCTGGCTCATGATTGGCCAAGCATGCACTGTGACCCCGCATGCTTGGCCAATCGCAGCGCCAGCAGCGAGGAGAGCCATGATTGGCCACAGGCATCCTGCCTGTGGCCAATCATAGCTCAGGCTGTGTAGTGCACGCCCCACACTATATAAGGCCGCCTTTGAGGCGGCCTCGTGTAGTGTGTTGGCATCTGAAGCAGTGGGTGTTCTGTGTACCTTCAACACAGTTACACACCAATCGTTTTTGGCTGATTTCCTATCTTGCTCTTGTGTAGTGGTTATTGTCTGTGCCCTGACCGCAGTATACACCACTACACTATATTCACCTCACCTATATAGCTAGCTAGTGATCTATCTTTAACCACTTAACAACCGCCCATTGCCGATTAACGGCTTCAGGGCGGTTGATTAACTCTGAGAGGCCGTTAATTAACAGCCTCCCAGAATTCTGCTCTCGCGCGCCCCCTGGGGCACGCACTCGAGAGCATCCGTGACCGTCGCGGCCGTTTACCACGTGATCGCTCCGTCAAATGACGGAGTGATCACTTGTAAACAAACCGGCGTCATGTTATGACGCCGGTTCCTCCCTCCCCTCTCTGTATCGATCGGTACAGTGGAGGGGAAAGAGATCGGTGTCAGCAGCGATGTGGGCTGCATCTGCAGTGCCCACATCGCTGCTCACCGAATTTAACCCCTCAATTCCCTGCCAATACTCTGCAATACCAGTGCATACTCTGCAGTACCCTGCCATTACTCTGCAGTACCCCCCATTACTCTGCAGTACCCTGCCTTTACTCTGCAGTACCCCCATTACTCTGCAGTAACCCCCATTACTCTGCAGTACCCTGCCATTACTCTGCAGTACCCCCCAATACTCTGCAGTACCCGCCATTACTCTGCAGTACCCCGCCATTACTCTGCAGTGCAGTACCCTGCCATTACTCTGCAGTACCCCGCCATTACTCTGCAGTGCAGTACCCTGCCATTACTCTGCAGTACCCTGCCATTACTCTGCAATACCAGTGCATACTCTGCAGTACCCTGCCATTACTCTGCAGTACCCCCCATTACTCTGCAGTACCCTGCCTTTACTCTACAGTACCCTGCCATTACTCTGTAGTACTCCCCAATACTCTGCAGTACCCTGCTATTACTCTGTAGTACCCCGCCAATACCCCGCCAATACTCTGCAATACCCTGCCATAAATTGCCATACCCAGCCATACTCGGAGATACCCAGCCATACTCGGAGATACCCAGCCATACTCGGTGATACCCTGAAATACCCAGCCATAGACGCCCCCCACCCCTCACCGCCCTCCGATGCTTCTACCAACTCGCCAGTACGATCAAAGCCAGAATCTTTTTTTTATTTCAGGCTTCCCAGCCTAGAGGTGAGATGTGGGGTCATATTGACCCCCAGATTTCAAAGTAAAGAGGACCTGTCACCCCATATTCCTATTACAAGGGATGTTTACATTCCTTGTAATAGGAATAAAAGTGATCAAAAATATATTTTTGGGGAAAAAAATGTCAAACTAAAATAAATAAAGTAAAATGAACAATAAAAAAAAAAAAAAAAAAAATTAAAGCGCCCATGTCCCCATGTGCTCGCATGCTGAAGCGAACGCATGCGTAAGCCCCGCCCACATATGAAAACGGTGTTCAAACCACACATGTGAGGTATCGCCGAGAACGTTAGAGCGAGAGCAATAATTCTAGTCCTAGACCTCCTCTGCAACTCAAAACATGTAACCAGTAAAAAAAAAATTATGAAGAAAAAATTACTAATCTGCTAAATTTTATAACAGAAACAAAGAAAAATTCATTTTTTCGCAGAATTTCCGGTCTTTTTTCTTTTATAGCACAAAAAATAAAAAAAACTGAGAGGTGATTAAATACCACCAAAAGAAAGCTCTATTTGTGTGAAAAAAAGGACAAACATTTCATATAGGTCCAGTGTTGCATGACTGAGTAATTGTCATTCAAAATGTGAGAGCACCAAAAGCTGAAAATTGGTCTGGTTATTAAGGGTGTTTAAGTGCCCAGTGGTCAAGTGGTTAATAATAGAGCTTGCAGTCAGTAGTGTTAGGAGATAGTGCGTGCTGTCTGCGTGCTCTGTACCCAGTACATACCGCTATAATATAGGGCAGGCCCCTACTTTCAAACATCCAACTTACAAACATCTCCTACTTGCAAACGCAAGGAGACAGCAGCAAGTGAGATGAAAAAAGACGGATGGCAAAACAAATTATACAGGGGTGATAACCCTTCCCTATGTTTTCCAAAAAGCTTAAAAATAGTTTTTTTGACTGGAGCTACACTTTAAAAATGTACCAGTTGAAAATTACAAACAGATTCAACTTAACACAACAAACCTACACAGTCCCTGTCTTGTTTGCACCGCCTGTATACTGCTGTTCTGAGTATATAGGGCCTGGGGGCCACACGCATTTCCTTTTTTTAATATGGGTACGGGGTTCCCCTTAATATGCGTACAAGACCCAAATAGGCTGGTAATGGGCAGGGAGGGCTACCCATGCCATTTTTCTGAATGATTTTCAACCATATTGCAGGAACCAGATATAACATTAAAACCGCAAGCAGTTTTAAATGGTGTTATTTCCGTTAAATGTCATTTTGTGCAGGGACTGTTCTAAACACGGGAAACATGTGGCACTTCACAGGCATACTACAGACACCCCCCAGGCACCATATTTAAAGTAATATTTCACTTTTTTTTTCACTTTAATCGTCATTAAAATCAGTGCTCCCGCCAAAACGGCCGTTTTTAAAACTTTTTTTTGCATTGACCCATGTCCCCTGAGGCAGGAGTCAGGTCCCCAAACCCTTTTTAGGACAGTATCTTGCATATTAGCCGTTAAAATTAGCACTTTCCATTTCGAACGTTCGAGTCCCATAGACTTCAATGGGGTTCTAACGTTCGTAACGAACGTGGGGGCCGTTCGCAAGTTCTGGTGCGAACCGAACCGGGGGGTGTTCGGCTCATCCCTATTCCTAGCATTGGATCAGTGTGCAGTCTATCACAAAAGGTGCTCTAGGAGGCGGGTCATTGTTACAGTGGCTGCACGGCGTTTCAGATTTCTGATACACAGCATGAGATCACGCTACCAGGCACTGGGGAGGCTGCACATTACACTTATGAGAAGAGCAGGAGGGAGGGGAAACTGACAGGGGCGCCCCGGGATCATACATGTGCGACATCCAGATGGACGGCACCATCTCTTTTTCGGCTCCATTTTCGGGACTTTTTTTCTTAAGTGGGACCCTCACTCGAGTATAAGCCGAGGGAGATTTTTCAGCATAAAAAATAGGCTGAAAAAGCAGGCTTATACTCAAGTATATACGGTAGCTTTGGCTTTAACATTGCAATGCATTTCAGAAAATGAAAGTGTTGAATCAATGAATTAACTATTGTTAGTGGGGGAGAGGAGAGCAAGGAGGCAGACTGCTGTCTCATTCTTCTAAAATGCATTGCAATTGTAAACTGGAGTGCTCAAACTTCAGAGCTGTGAAGAGGACTGGACATCACAGGACAGAAAACATCAGTCTGTAGGATATAGGACACTCTTTATTACATGTAAATTATGTGACTTTAACAGTAGTCAAAAAAAGAATTTAACTAAACCTCAGCTTCAAAGTGGTCCTTAATCTCTGATATAAAACAAATGAACAGGACATATCCTCATATAATGGGTACCTGCCTCAATCCATAGTATCTGGTGTGAATCCGGATTTCTCTTTCTTTCCTCTGCTATTTGTATGAGACATTTCACAGTTTCTTTCAGAGTCCAGGCAATCCATGTTGATGGCCTACCCCTTCCTCTAGCGCACAGCAGCTGGCTGACAGTCTTAGATGTGCATGTTTCACTATGATACCTTGTAACTGGGGGATGTCTATTCCTTTCACTCAGTTCTCAGATTACACTCAGCTCTGTGCTATGTGCTGTGCAGTTTGTGACATCCGATCCCTTCCCCTTGCCTCCTGAAAGCTGAGGAATACCATCTGATCTGTGTACAGTAGAAGGGTCTGTAAGGAGAGTGGGCTGCAGATAAGCAGGCACAGCTTGTATAGGAGGATTTGCCTTTTAAGAGAAGTATGGCTTACCACGTTTTTACTTAGGTGGATGCAGCATCGGTCCAATTCTGCATCTGTTCCCTGCTGGCTCTGAGGACCGAGCGATCATAAACCAAAGAGTGCTGATTGCTCGGTTCTCAGAGCTCCCTGAGCAGAGAGCTGGCAACTGTCAGTCACCGCTGTCTGCTCTGCCCCCCCCCCCCCTTGCTCACTGGAGCACTGGGCTGTGGAGGGGGTGGAGGCCTCTCAGCTGGTCCAGGGTTGTGGGCGGATCCTGACCCTATTGTCACAATCTTGCCCCAGCCTGGACTGGCTCTGTGACGTCAGCCGACAGCAGGCTTTAGCACTCCTGCACTCCGGTGATCCACAGGAGAAGTACAGCCAAACAAGCTTTGGATGTACGTCTCCTTTCATTAATGTTTAGTAACTGAGGCTAATTCTCTTTTTTTTTATATATTCTTTATTTTATTGTGTTATATAAATTACATCCAAATACATTAGCCATAAAACCATTAATAAACCTTATTGATATCGCACATTACTTATTCCCACCCCCCCCCAAGAAAAAAAAAAAAAACGACCCCCCCTCTCTCCCTCCCCTCTATGCCTCCATCAATTCCATATATATATCCTTATTGCTAAATGCAAGCCATTGTCGCCATATCTTCTGATACTCCTCCCATGCATCTTCTGCCAAATATATTGACTCTTTGATGGATCTCGTCCATTCCACCCTTGATACCCATTCCTTTAACCTCTGGGCCTCCTGAGTTCTCCACAAACATGTGATCAGTGCTTTAGCTGCATTCAAAAGATATGGGACTAAAGTCTTTCTATACTGGGACACCGCCTTCCCCGTATCAGGAAACAAGCATGTCCAAGGTTTTTGTTTTCATTTGTTCACCTGTTATATCAAGGATTGCCTCTATAATTCCATCCCAATAAGATTGTATTTTAGTGCACTCCCACCAGAGGTGCACAAAGGTCCCAGAGCATCACACCCCCTCCAACAAGTTGGGGGCTTTTCTTCCCGGTACCCATGCGCCCTCAGGGGGGGTCACGTACTACCTCGCCAACAACTTATATCCCATTTAGAGTGTCTGCATATCTCTTGCCGATGAGCAGGCCAGTCTAAGTATCTTGTTTCTATATTCCTCATCTCTCAGAGGGCCAATTTCCCTTTCCCATTTTTAGAGATAGGATAGATATTTATATTCTGCCTCCCTAATTAATATTTTATATATTTTAGATATGCTTCTAATTATGCTTGAGGGGGAGCTCAGCAATTTCTTTGTGGTCTCCATTGTCCCCTACCCCGCAGTGGTTGTGGTAATTAGTGATGGACGAACGTTTCGCCCGGCGGTCGTTTCGCGGCGAATTTCCGACTTTCGCCGTCCGCGGGTTCGAACGCCTTTTTCCGTCGTTCGCCCCGGCGGACTTACGTGTTTAATGTATACAAGAACTTTAACCTTTCGTGACACGTTTATCATGTGTTACAGGACAACCAATTGAGACATGACAGCTCATGGACACTTGGACATTCCCCCTAACCTATAAATACACCCGATCCGGTGGCCATTTTACATTCTTTCTTCTGTCACTGTAGGGAAAGGATCCTGTGTGGAGTAGGGACAGAGAAAACGCTAGCTATTTGGTACACAAAAGTTCTTTTCAGGACTGGTATAGGTGTTAGGTCAGCAGCCTGAGTTTCTTTTGTCAGTTTAGATAAAGGGACAGAGCGCTGTATGCTGCTATTTTAGGGACAGCTCAGCCAGATTAGTCTTTCTTCATCATCATCATCATCATCATCATTAGCTGTTACTATCAGGTCCACAAAAGAGCTATTCCAGCTAATCGTTCCAGCCTACTCTTTTTTGCCAATTTGTATAGGGACAGGCAGGAAGCAGTGTGTCAGGCAGTGAGGATAATTTTAAAGACTTGCTGTTACTATTAGTTCCACAAAGGTTCTTTTCAGGACTGGTATCAGTGGTACGGTAATAGGCTTGTACACGTATAATATTCTTTCTTCCAAATATAGAAAGAATATTATACTTGACTGCTGCCCTTCTGCTGCAGTCTGCTAATCATTCACAACTCACTTGTTCCACAAAGCTCTTTATCAGGACTGGTAACTTGGTCTGTCTAGGGTGCTACGGTACATAGGCTTGGGTGCGGTACAGTCTGCTGTTCTGTAAGGACCGCTATCGGTCCACAATACATAGGGTTGCCGTGCACTACTGCTGACCGCTGCCCTATACTGCAGCAGTCCTTCAGCGGTATAGGGACTGACGCACAGTCTGCTAAACACTAATACACAACCTGCTTGGTCCACAAAAGTTCTTATAAGGACTGGTAACTTGGTATAGGGTGCTACGGTACATAGGCCTGAGTGCGTTACAGTCTGCTGTTCTGTAAGGACCGCTATCGGTCCACAATACATAGGGTTGACGTGCACTACTGCTGACCGCTGCCCTATACTGCAGCAGTCCTTCAGCGGTATAGGGACTGACGCACAGTCTGCTAAACACTAACACACAACCTGCTTGGTCCACAAAAGTTTTTATAAGGACTGGTAACTTGGTATAGGGTGCTACGGTACATAGGCCTGAGTGCAGTACAGTCTGCTGTTCTGTAAGGACTGCTATCGGTCCACAATACATAGGGTTGCCGTGCACTACTGCTGACCGCTGCCCTATACTGCAGCAGTCCTTCAGCGGTATAGGGACTGACGCACAGTCTGCTAAACACTAATACACAACCTGCTTGGTCCACAAAAGTTCTTATAAGGACTGGTAACTTGGTATAGGGTGCTACGGTACATAGGCCTGAGTGCAGTACAGTCTGCTGTTCTGTAAGGACCGCTATCGGTCCACAATACATAGGGTTGCCGTGCACTACTGCTGACCGCTGCCCTATACTGCAGCAGTCCTTCATTGGTATAGGGACTGACGTACAGTCTGCTAATCACTAACACACAACCTGCTTGGTCCACAAAAGTTCTTATAAGGACTGGTAACTTGGTATAGGGTGCTACGGTACATAGGCCTGAGTGCGTTACAGTCTGCTGTTCTGTAAGGACCGCTATCGGTCCACAATACATAGGGTTGCCGTGCACTACTGCTGACCGCTGCCCTATACTGCAGCAGTCCTTCAGCGGTATAGGGACTGACGCACAGTCTGCTAAACACTAACACACAACCTGCTTGGTCCACAAAAGTTTTTATAAGGACTGGTAACTTGGTATAGGGTGCTACGGTACATAGGCCTGAGTGCAGTACAGTCTGCTGTTCTGTAAGGACCGCTATCGGTCCACAATACATAGGGTTGCCGTGCACTACTGCTGACCGCTGCCCTATACTGCAGCAGTCCTTCATTGGTATAGGGACTGACGTACAGTCTGCTAATCACTAACACACAACCTGCTTGGTCCACAAAAGTTCTTATAAGGACTGGTAACTTGGTATAGGGTGCTACGGTACATAGGCCTGAGTGCGTTACAGTCTGCTGTTCTGTAAGGACCGCTATCGGTCCACAATACATAGGGTTGCCGTGCACTACTGCTGACCGCTGCCCTATACTGCAGCAGTCCTTCAGCGGTATAGGGACTGACGCACAGTCTGCTAAACACTAACACACAACCTGCTTGGTCCACAAAAGTTTTTATAAGGACTGGTAACTTGGTATAGGGTGCTACGGTACATAGGCCTGAGTGCAGTACAGTCTGCTGTTCTGTAAGGACCGCTATCGGTCCACAATACATAGGGTTGACGTGCACTACTGCTGACCGCTGCCCTATACTGCAGCAGTCCTTCAGCGGTATAGGGACTAAGAGTTTTGTCACAGGGTGATTTAAAAAATGACAGGCAGAGGAAGAGGCAGGCCCTTCCGCAGGGGTGGTAGGGGTAGGGCAGGAGCAACAGCCTTGAGCCAAAGTGGGAAGTTGCAGAAGGTGCGTTCAATTACTTTAAAGGACGCACCAGACTTGGTTGAGTGGCTCACTCAGCCTTATTCTTCTGCACCCTCCTCATCCTCTCGATCTGCACCCTCTTCTTCACTCTCTGCTATGTGCACCCCCAAAGACACTACCACCAACAACACCACCACCACCACATACCTTCCGCTTGAGTGCAAATGGGGGCCTTCATGCTCCAGTGTTTTAATAGGGACCCCCGTATAAAAAGCATGAGGGTCAAGGACCAGTACTGGGTGGCAACGTACTTAGATCCCCGGTACAAACACAAAATGGCGGAAATGTTACCGCCGTCGCAGAGGGCTGTCAGAATGCAGCACTTCCAGGCCTTGCTTCGAGAAATGCTGCATTCTGCTTTTGCGTGCGCTGGCAGAGGAGCAATTCCCACTCCCAGAGAAGGATTTGCGGGTACCAATCCAACAGCGCCTGCAAGAAGAGGCCGGTTTGAAGATGTGTTGGTGACTTCGGATATGAGGTCATTCTTTCAGCCGACCCATCGACAGGTGTCATCCGGATCCAGCATCAGGGAACGCCTAGACCGTCAGGTGTCCGACTACATTGGGTTAACGGCCGATGTGGACGCTCTGAGGAGTGATGAACCCCTAGACTACTGGGTGGGCAGGCTTGACCTCTGGCCAGAGCTTGCCCAATTTGCAATCGAACTGTTGGCTTGCCCCTCATCCAGTGTCCTGTCCGAAAGGACGTTCAGCGCAGCAGGGGGGATTGTGACCGATAAGCGTACTCGCCTAGCTCACGACAGTGTTAACTACCTCACATTTCTAAAAATGAATGAGGCATGGATCTCGGAGGAATTCAACACATGTGATCAGTAGACCATGTATATGTCTATAAACAATTTTTGGAATCAAGCACACAGACCTTCTTAATTCATTTGGCTCACTTCCCTGACCCAAAAAAGCACACCGTACTATATGCCCCTACCCTCCTCTTTGAAGAGGTTGAGCGGTGTCATATTTCTACTGGGGCTGCTTATTATGAGGGGTTCCCACCATCCCTGTGCTGTGCTGACTTCCTCCTGGGTGTTCTTATTATGAGGGGCTCCCACCATCCCTGTGCTGTGCTGACTTCCTCCTGGGGGTTCTTATTATGAGGGGATCACACCATCCCTGTGCTGTGCTGACTTCCTCCTGGGGCTGCTTACGGTGCTGCTGTCAGCGCTGTATGTCACGGAGCTGCTGTCAGCGCTGTATGTCACGGAGCTGCTGTCAGCGCTGTATGTCACGGTGCTGCTGTCAGCGCTGTATGTCACGGAGCTGCTGTCAGCGCTGTATGTCACGGAGCTGCTGTCAGTGCTGTATGTCACGGAGCTGCTGTCAGCGCTGTATGTCACGGAGCTGCTGTCAGCGCTGTATGTCACGGAGCTGCTGTCAGCGCTGTATGTCACGGTGCTGCTGTCAGCGCTGTATGTCACGGAGCTGCTGTCAGCGCTGTATGTCACGGAGCTGCTGTCAGCGCTGTATGTCACGGAGCTGCTGTCAGCGCTGTATGTCACGGAGCTGCTGTCAGCGCTGTATGTCACGGAGCTGCTGTCAGCGCTGTATGTCACGGTGCTGATGTCAGTGCTCTGTATTACGGTGCTGCTGTCAGTGCTCTGTATCTCCTGCACCCTCTTGTTTGCCTACCCTGGTCCCTGACCTTCCCTCTCCTCCATTGCCTTCATTAGCTCCATAGTCCTGAATTGTCAGAACAATTTCCCAAATAAAAAAAAAATGCTTGTAGTTATCGATCCCAAATTCACCTCATACATGTATTATGCTATTGTCCAGGTGGTGGGACTACGTGCTACCCCCTAATAATTACCCCGTGGCCGCAAATTCGACCTAAAGGTTTGCGAAATTCGCCTCCCATTGAAGTCAATGGAGCCCGCGGCGAACGGTCGTTTTCGCGAACGTTTGTGTCCGTTCGCGTTTCGCGTTCGCGAAACGTCCCGTCGGAAGTTCGTCCATCACTAGTGGTAATGACTGTACGAAGTGCTGTAGTGGAGTATACCTCCATTTATCCAGTAGTTTATTCCCCCATTCCCGTGTCATTTCTGTATAAGTGTATAATCTATTCCCCTTCATCACATCCTTTTATGCCCACCTAAAAAAATATATGTGCTCCTCTTTCCCTTGCTTAAAGTCATTTGTGTCTATTAAGCCCCATACACACTATCAGATTTTCTGCTGAGTTTTTCCTTCAGAATTACCAAAACCATGCAATATGAGGTCAAACATTAGGAGTTTCAATTTGTATGCAATCAGGCAGGCCCTTCTACTACATGGTTTTGGTAAATCTGATGACAAAAATCAGCAGACAATCTGATAGTGTGTACGGGGCTTAAGTGATATTAATGGTGAATTATAATCCCAATGGTGTCTCCTACCCAATCCGTCCGAAATCTTTAATGTGTTCCTCGTCAAAGCATTTGTACTAAATGTGGTGGTATCCATATAATTTTATCTATATCTGTTCTACTTTGTGAAAATTCTAACTCAACCCAACTTTTCTCCTTTTTATTATACATCCAATCTGAGATTCTAGAAACAGAAATTGCTTGGTAATATTTTTTTAAATCTGGGGCTGCTAGTCCCCCCCGCTTTTTTCCTTTAATAAGTGTATCATACGCTATCCGAGGGCGTTTACGTGCCCAGATATATTTTACTACCATAGAATTCAATTTTCTGAAATAATCTTGGGGAAGTGCCATTGGAATCATTTGACAGGTATATATTAACATAGGGAGTATGAACATTTTCACTGCATTTATCCTGCCAATCCATGAGAGGGATTTATATCTCATCATATTCAGGTCCTTGATCTTATTGAGCAAAGGGATGAAGTTATCTTTAAACATATCACCCAGGGCTGATGTCAATTTTATACCCAGATATCCCAACTCCTCCTTACACCACACAAAAGGAAACTTAGGTTGAATTGCTCTCTGCTCTTCTATCGATAAAGTTATATTCAGGATTTCAGATTTGCCCATATTTATTTTGAAATTTGTTAGTTTCCCATATCGCTTTTACTCCTTCAGCACTATAGGAATCATTGTTCTAGGATTGGAAATATAACAGAGCAGATCATCCGCAAACATGGCAGCTTTGTACTCCCTTTCACCCACCTGTATTCCTTTAATGTCTGAGTTTTTTCGGATTGCAGCTAGTAAGGGTTTCAGTGTTAGAATGAACTGAATTGGAGAAAGGGGACAACCCTGTCTTGTCCCATTAAATAACTCAAGGGGAGAAGACAGGGTTCCATTTATTTTGATTCTGGCCATTGGGTGGTGGTAGAGAGAAGAGATCCATCTACTTATCGTCTCCCCCAACCCTAGATGTTTCAATGTTTCAAGCATAAACCCCCATTCGACTCTGTCAAAAGCCTTTTCGGCATCAATTGATAAGAGAAATGCCAGGGTACCCTTCCTAATTACTTCCTGAATCAAAAAGATAGATTTCAGGGAGTTATCTCTCCCTTCGCTCCCAGGGACAAATCCCACTTGATCATTATGTATCCACTTTGATAGCCATAATTTCAATCTTTCTGCTATCATTTTAGCGAAAATCTTTATCTCTGTATTTAATAGCGATATTAGCCTATAACTACCTGGGGATGCTGAGTCCTGCCCTTCTTTCAAGATAAGAGTGATATGTGCCAATAGTGATTCCTCGCAGGATCTCTCACCTTCTCCCAGTGCATTCAAATAGTCACACAATTTAGGGACCAAAACCTTAGAAAACTTTTTATAATATAAAATGGAGTATCCATTGGGGCCCGGGCTCTTTCCCAGGGCTATATTCTTTATTACTCTCTCCATCTGAGGCTAATTCTCATATAAGTACTGCGCTATTAAACTAAATAAACATGCTGCTACTTTAAATACAAATAATTAAACAAAAGGTGAAAAACAATGTAGTGTCAATCTACACTATCACGGTAGCGCAAAGAACAAGAAAACGTATTCAAAAGTGTCCATAATAAAAATCAAAAAAATGTCCATCATAATTATATTCAAATATCAAAAATTGAATTAACTGTTCATAAAGGTGGAAAATTTTGGACACTGTAGATCCTTCACCAAGGTGCACAAGTGCCAATCCACACCCTTGTAGAATGAGGCTCACCAGATTGTAGATTTCAATCGCATGTGTGATTTATTCACTTTAAGCTTTATGCAGATGATCAGTTCTATCTCCATTCAGATCTCCTCAGCTTCCAAATAGATGACAGCTCTCTCCAGATGTAGAGATAAAATCAACATTAAGCATCCAATAATGTAAAGACCTCTAGGGAAACAAATGTAATGAAAAAGTATTGCGCTTACATCACAAGTAAAAACAAATCACCTTTGGTATATATTACATGCTAGGTGCCTGCATGTTGTGTCTCTGACCTCTCCTCACTCGCACGCACAGATAACACTCTTAGCCTCAAGATTCAGTTGGCGTACTGAGCCACACCCCTAATATGTTTCATCACTTCCTACTTGATCACAGGGGATATATTTGGAATCTGAGGAGATCAGAGTGGAGATTGGGTTGATCATCTGTATAAAACTGAAAGTGATTTTACTCACACAGATCCACGTCCCTGCTCTGTGACCGGCAATCACCGGGGGTGACAGGCAGACATTGCGGCCGCCAGGCACACACATCGGCTCCCGAGTGTGCCTGCCCCCTAGTGGCCGGGAAGCTGGGGTTGTCATATGACGGCTGCCCAGGATGCGAGAGCAACATTGCGGCCATCATTTGACTATACGCAGGATGGGAAGAGGTTAAATCACACATGTGATTGAAATCTTCAATCTGGTGAGCCTCATTCTACAAGAGTGTGGATTGGCACTTGTGCACTTTGGTGAAGGATCTACGGTGTTTAAAATGTTCCACTTTTATGAACAGTACTACTTTCACAATTGAATTTTTGATATTTAACTATATTTATGGTGGACCATTTTTTTATTTTTATGATGGACACTTTTGAATACGTTTTATTGTTCTTTGCGCTACTGTGATTGCGTAGATTGGCACTACATTGTTTTTCACCATTTATTTAATAACTGAGGCTGGTCAATTCAGAGTGCTTATGAACTGTCGGTTACTTTATGTTGCTGATTGGCTCGCATTCATGATTATTTCATGTAAACCTTCACAGTAACAACTGGAAGTTTGCAGTCATTGATACACAACAGTTTATACTTTAGACTGTGTAATTGTGACATTTATCTGATTTTATGATGTATCATGTATTTGAATATATTATAGAGTAGGTTTTGGGTTTTTACATAGAAAATGAAAGTCAGCAGATTTGATCACTGTCGATAAATAGATTCTGCACTACATATACTTATAGTTTATAAGTATATAAAAAAAAGAATCTCAGAGGCAGGCATTCATTTTATGTTTGTATTAGGGGGCTGAGTGGGATTCACTTTGAAATGCTCCTCTGTCCTTTGAGAAATAACCCTTGTGAATACATTTTACCTCAATACATTTTTAATGTTACGAATCAAAAATTGATGTTACTTTTCACTCCTTGTTTATATTCTTT
Source organism: Lithobates pipiens (assembly GCF_037356315.1). NCBI lineage: Eukaryota > Metazoa > Chordata > Amphibia > Anura > Ranidae > Lithobates > Lithobates pipiens. The sequence goes on along the minus strand of NW_027507748.1, from coordinate 391,681,205 downwards.
CTTTTCAATGTGCATTAGGAATCAGAGCGCACAGCCAGAAACATGACCCCATGTCAGCAGCCAGCTGTGCTCCACAACTGGATTCCTAATATCCTTTCTCACTTAGGCTGTGTCTGCTGTTCAAGAGTTCACTTCTTCAAAATCTGTTTCTTTTCATAGTAAAAGCCCAAAAGCATGAATGAGATATGAAATGAGCTGTGTCCTGATTCATTTACTTGTCCTGCAGGAATTGAGTCCAACTCACGTACTGCAATGTCAAAAAATCTACAGTATATGGCAAATTTGCTCTGGATGAGTTTTTGCCTAGAACAGGGAACTATAAAACGTACACTAATGTTTTCGTATGTTACTTCATGCTCTACATTAAAAAAGAAAGAGAAGAGATGTGCTGCTGAAGGCGACAGAATAATAATAAAAAAACAATATTGCTGGTGCTTTTGAGGATATTTGTACTATGATATATACTGTATATATTATACAGTATATTGCAGAAAATAAATATGTAAATTAAACAAAAAGTGTAAAAGAAAAAAAATTTAAAAATAAAGTAAAAAATTCTATATCAAGGTGTGATCAAGGTCAGCACCAGGGTTAGCGTTAGGGTCAACGTAAATTTTAAAATTCGAGGTCTGGGTCAAAGGCCAGGTGAGATTTAAAAAAAGAGAAGATGCAGTTAAGGTAAAGGTAAGGTTTTAAGGTCCAGGCCAAGGTCAAAGTTCAGGTAAGATTTAAAAAAAGAGAAGATGAAGGCACCTCTAAGTGTAGACTGTTAAGCATTTAATAGTAGAATAAAAGAGTAAAACTCACATGGAGGACATAAGTAATAGGCAGATATAATGATCTGGTCCACTCGTGGGGCTGTCCTGACCGGCAGGTTGCTGATAAGATGGTGGATGGTTGATACCGAGGGCTGGAACACAGCATCGTCCATGATGGCATCACTGGTATCAAGGACAACGCTGTCCGTGACAACGCAAGGACAGCCCCATGAGTGGCGGAAACGGCTCTCAGTGCGGACCAGTGGAGCTTCCTCCAACCGGATCATTATATGTGCCTATTACTTATGTTTTCCATGTAAGTTTTATTCTTTTATTCTACTATAATATGCTTAACAGTCTACACTTAGAGGCATCTGTATCTTCTCTTTTTTTGCATGTTTGGAAACCGCTTCTGCTTCCCCCAAGGCTGGAAGTAAGTTTATTGACGTGTATCTTCTATCTTATGTACAGAGCCTGTGGCTCAATGGACTATATGATGGACTTTGCATTGCCATAAACGCACCTCTGCTTGCATAACCTCCCACATGTTTTTTTTTTTTTAAGATTAAAAAAAACAGCATTTTTTAAATTAGTGTTAGTGTCACTTAGTGTCAGTGCCAGTGTATTTTAGGTATGATAAAAAAACTCCAGTGGGCAATATGGCCGATATGTGAGATATTTTGATTTGCATCCCTAGATGTAGAGTCTCTGTTTGCTTGCCTTGATTTGAAATTTCTTCTCTTCTGATATTGGTTTATATGACAACATCATTCTTGGAAAGGTACTAAGCACAACTAAGCACGATCCGCTGTGTAAATTATAAAACACATAATCATTTACATCTAAATAATTTTTTTTTAATTAAACCAGTCAAGCAGCTTAAATAGAATTAGTTAGGAATTCATCTTCAACCCTTACAATGTTATAATAGTGCACCCTTACTTTCCAAGGATAAATGTTTGACATTATTACTTGTTTTTCTTCTGGTTGGAGTAAAATAGGCAGATGTACTAAAGGAGCTGAGAATCATTACGCAAATAGAGTGAAAATTTATTTCAAATATCAAACCACGTGGAAAGCAAATTGTTGTCCACTTTGCATACCCAGTGATGTGCAGATGAAACAAGCAAACAGGAATCTGCTTTTTACATAATTGGATCATTTGGCCACTTAAGCCCTGGACCATTTTGCTGGCCAAAGACCAGAGCACTTTTTGTGATTCGGCACAGCGTCACTTTAACTAACAACTGCGCGGTCATGCGACGTTGCTCCCAAACAAAATTTATGTCCTTTTTTCCCCCACAAATAGAGCTTTCTTTTGGTGGTATTTGATCACCCCTGCGGTTTTTATTTTTGCACTATTACCAAAAAAAGAGCGACAGTTTTGAAAAAAATACATTATTTTTTAAATTTTGCTATAATAAATATCCCCAAAAAATATATAAAAAAACATTTTTTTTCCCTCAGTTTAGGCCGATACATATTCTTCTACATATTTTTGGTAAAAAAAAATCTCAATAAGCATTTATTGATTGGTTTGCGCAAAAGTTATAGCGTTTACAAAATAGGGGATAGTTTTATGGCATTTTTATTAATAATTTTTTATTACTCATATTGGCAGCGATCAGCAATTTTTATCATGACTGCGACATTATGGCGGACACATCAGACATTTTTGACACATTTTTGGGACCATTGTCATTTTTACAGCAATCAGTGCTATACAAATGCACTGATTCCTGTGTAAATGGCACTGGTAGTGAAGGGGTTAACCAGTAGGTTGCAGTGTAGGGGTTAAGTGTGTCCTGGGGAGTGTTTCTAACTGTGGGGGTGTGGCTACGTGTGACACATCACTGATCTCTGCTCCCGATCACAGGAAGCAGAGATCAGTGACACAGTCACTAGGCAGAACAGGGAGATACTTGTTTACATTAGCATCCCCCCGTTCTTCCTCTCTTTGAGACGATCGTGGGTATCCTCACTAAGGGAAACAAGCAGTGGAGCCTTGTGGCTTCACTGCCTGTTTCCTACTGCTCATGCGCAAGCTGCACAGCACTTTGTGGATGGGGTGCGCTGTGTTCTGGGACACACACAGTTCCCAGAACACAGCGCGCCCCATTCCCCAGAAGAAAATGCGAGGAGAAGACTGAAAATCACCGCGGAGTAGGAAGAGGCACATTAGGAAGACTGCCTAGCAACAGGGGTTTCTGGTAAGTTAAAAAAATTTTTTTCAAATGTTTATTTATTTAATTTTTTTTAAAGAATATTAATGCAATTTTTTTTATTTTTTTTAGGGTGGCCCTCCACTTTAAGTGACAGGCTGGAGAATGATAAAATTGCTAATCAACAAAGCCCTTAGGGCTCATTTATACTGGCAGTTGGGAAGGGGCGGTAAAATGTTGTTGAGATGTTTTTTGATCACTCCCTGACTGCCCTCCTTAACCAGTTCCCAACCAGCGCACGCCAATGTACGTCGGCAGAATGGCATGGGCAAGCATATTGACATACAGGTATGTCCAGTCTTTAATGCCGCCCTGCCATCGCGACCATAATGCTGGTCGGGACCCCCGTGAGTCCAGTCGCGGGTCCCACAGACTCGATCTCCGCGGGCATACCCGCGATCGTCTCACGGGGCGGCTGAACAGAGAGATGCCGTTGTAAACAGAATCTCCCCGTTCTGCCTAGCAACTAGTGACGCTGATCTCTGCTCCATGTGATTGGAACAGAGATCAGTGTTCACTAAATGAAAGCCAGGACAGGAATCACTGCATTTATATAGCAGTGATTGCTGTATAAATGACAATGGTCCCAAAAATGTGTCAAAAATGTCCGATGTGTCTGCCATAATGTCGCAGTCACAATAAAAAATGCTGATCGCCGCCATTACTAGTAAAAAAAAAATTATTAATAAAAATGCCATAAAACTATCCCCTATTTTATAAACGCTATACTTTCACGCAAACCAATCAATAATGGCGTATTGCGATTTTTTTTACCAAAAATATATAGAAGAATACTTATCGGCCTAAACTGATGGAAAACAATTTTTTTTGATATTTTTGGGGGATATTTAGTATAACAAAAAGTAAAAAATAATGTGTTTTTTTCAAAATTGTCGCTCTATTTTTGTTTATAGCACAAAAAATAAAAACCGTAGGGGTGATCAAATACCACCAAAAGAAAGCTCTATTTGTGGAAAAAAAGGACATCAATTTTGTTTGGGAGCCCCGTTGCATGACCGCGCAATTGTCAGTTAAAGCGACTCAGTGCCGAATTGCAAAAAGTGGTCTGGTCTTTGGCCAGCAAAATGGTCCGGGGCTAAAGTGGTTAAAGGAGTTGTAAAGGTAGAATTTTTTTTTACCTTAATGCATATAACAATATAACCTGTTACTTTTATTTATTATTTGTTTTAAAAGAGCCTTTACAATCACTTTAAGCTTGCACAGGCAGCCTTACTGTGTTGTACACATGCCATGACTGCTGCAAAAATGAGTTCCCCTGTCCTGCTTGGGATGCAGTACCCTGACCAAAGCAACCTATTCAAGTGAATGAGGCCCTGAGAGGCAACATATTGCCTTCTCACCACTGTCAAATACAAGGGATACTGCACCTCTAAATGTAATCTATGATTGCTTTTATAAAATCATAAAAACCTATAAAAAAAATAAGCAGCTGACTGCTGCCTGCACCTAATTCAAATTTGCTAATAGGGATGAGCCCGATGTTCATGTCGAACATAAGTTCAATTCGAACATCCTGTTCGCCGAATAGCGGACAATTTGGGGTGTTCTCGGCAAATTCGAAAGCCACGGAACACCCTTTAAAAGTCTATGGGAGAAATCAAAAGTTCTGGTATGGATTTTAAGGGGAACCCCGCGCCAAAATAAAAAAATGGCACGGGGCCCCCCAAAAATCCATACCAGACCCTTATCCAAGCACGCAACCTGGCAGGCCGCAGGAAAAGAGGGGGGCGAGAGAATGCCCCCCTTGAACCGTACCAGGCCACATGTTCTCAACATGGGGAGGGTGCTTTGGGGTAGCACCTTGTCCCCAAGTTGATGGGGAGAGGGGCCTCATTCCCACAACCCTTGCCCAGTGGTTGTGGGGGTCTGCTGGCGGGGGGCTTATCGGAATCTGGAAGCCACCTTTAACAAGGGGAGCCCCAGATCCCAGCCTCCCCTCCTGTGTGAAATGGTAACGGGGTACAAAAGGACCCCTACCATTTCACAAAAAAAGTGTGAAAATGGTAAAATGGTAAAAATGACATGACACGGCTTGGGACAAATCCTTTATTAAAAAATAAAAATGTCCCATGAAGTCTATTCATCTTCTTCTTCTCTTGCTCTGACAGACCGAGAAAAGAAGAAAAAAAAAGCCGCACCCCGCCACCGCATTGCCTCCATGGGAGGCACCCGCTGTAATGACCATTCTCTTAGGTGACAGTTCTTTTATAACTGATGGTGGGGCCACACGGCACGTCCCCAGGTGCCCTTGTCCCCCCTGACACAAGGGGACATCCCTATGGCTTTCCTGTAGTGTCAGAGGGGGCAGGGTAACTGGGAAAATATTAATGTTCGCGTCCCAAAACAGTGTTCGCGTGTTAGAAATATTTTTTTGCCTGTTCGCGTGTTCTGCTGTGAACCAAACCGGGGGGTGTTCGGCTCATCCCTATTTGCAAAGTGAATTATCACCTAGCTTACGTAATGAAGTGAAGTGCAGGAAAAAATCTTTTTCTTTTTTATTTCTCACATTTTCCTGACACATGATTGAGTTTTCTTTGCAAAGCTTCACCTCATTCACTGAGGTAAGTGAAAATACATTTGCATAGTGAACATGCTGTACAGCTTTAGGCTGGGTTCACAAATATGCGAATTGGATGTGTGTTTCAACTCATCCAATTCACATGAAAGGAGAGTGTGAACCAGTGGCAGCCCATCCATAGGGGGCGCACGGGCGCCGACCCCCCTACGGACAGTCTAGAAAAAAAAAAAAAATTAAAATAATTTATTTTTAATTTTTTTTAAACTGGCCCTTTAAAAAAAAAAAAACTTTTGTTAAAAAAGGTCCATAAGTTCACTGTGTTCGGGCACTGTACACAGTGCACTATGAGAAGTGCCACGTCTATGTGATCACGAGATTGCAGACTTGGTGCTTCATTCATTTGTGGGCTTTAAACCCGCCTTGTGGCGCAATCCATCGTGCCCAGTAGCTTCCGCATTAGTATGCATATTATATGCATTGCTATTGCCGGGTGCTTTGAGTGACACTCAGTTATGATGTCACTTCTGCTTTTATCTCCCAGTGTGCCCGAACACAGGAAGCATGTGGAGTGGACTCATCTACTGCCATGTGACTACACAGTCTATCTATCTATCTATCTATCTATCTATCTATCTATCTATCTATCTATCTATCTATCTATCTATCTATCTATCTATCTCACCCACTCTATCTATCTATCTATCTATCTATCTATCTATCTATCTATCTATCTATCTATCTATCTATCTATCTATCTATCTATCTATCTATCTCTATTTCACCCAGTATCTCTATCTAACCATCTCTCTCATTCTCCCCCTCCCACCCAATATCTACCTGTCTGTCTATCTCTCCCACCCAGTGTCTAAATCTGTAGGCCCTATTGCAGGCGACTGACGGGGGGGTTGGTTAGGGCTTTTTTTGTGCCCCCCCCCCCCAAAAATGGAGCACCAGCCGCCATTGGTGTGAACGGCTCTCAATGAAGAAGAAGGATCCTGTGCTTCTTCTGGTCCAATTCAGGTGTGAATTCAAGGAAAAATCCTGAGCTGACTTGCACCTGAGTCATTAAACAGTGATGCACCGGACCCCTGCTATGAGCCATGGCCGCACATATGTGAAAGGAGCCTAAGTAAATTAACCTCAAGGCATTTTTGGCAAACATAATCAAAAATAAAATAAATAGCTTTTTGAAAAAATTACCTCTTCTCTTCACCACTATATGCAAAAGAACTATTCTATTGAATATAATATTTTTTTTTTTTTTTTTTAACCACTTGACCTCTGGAAAATTTACCACCCTTTATGACCAAGACATTTTTTGCAATACGCATTACTTTAACTGACAATTGCTTGGTCATGCAACACTACCTAAATAAAATGTATGCAATTTTTTTCCCACAAATAGAGGTTTCTTTGGTGGTACACAGAAAGCAGGAGTCAGCCTCACCCCCCGGCGCCCGCGTCATTGAATTTGATTGACAGCAATGGGAGCCAATGGCTGCACTTCTATCATTCTATCCCATCAGGACATGAGACACCAGCTAGAGCTGGTGTGCTCGTTCCTGGCTGAAGAAAGACAGATAAGTAAAATGGGGGGGGGGGGGGGGCTGGGAGGCTGCAACACTACAGAAGATTTTTCACCTTAATGCATTAAAGTGGAAGTAAACCCATGGATTTAAACAGTTAAAAAAAAAAAGGCATGCCGGGAATGCTAACTGCACATTGGCTGTGCTCTCAGCCAAACTATCAAACCATCCAATGGCTGGTGTCATAATGAATCACATGTGCAGCACCATAGCAGTTGAAGATTAAACAGAGGCAAAGATGGCAGCTTCCTTGGCTGAAAACGATAGGGGAGCTTACTTCCACTTTAACCACTTCCCGACCAGCGCACGACGATGTACGTCGACAGAATGGCACGGGCAGGCATATTGGCGTACAGGTACGTCCAATATTCGATGCCGCCCTGCCATCGGGAGCGCGCAGCCGGCGGCACGGTCCCGCGCTGGTCGGGACCCCCGTGAGTCCGGTCGCGGGACCCGCGGACTCGATCGCCGCGGGCATCCCCGCGATCATCTCACGGAGCGGCCGAATGGAGGAAATGCTGTGTAAACAACATTTTTCCATTCTGCCTAGCAACTAGTGACGCTGATCTCTGCTCCATGTGATTGGAGCAGAGATCAGTGTACACTAAATGAAAGCCCAACCCCCCCACAGTTAGTAACACACCCCTAGGAACACTTAACCCCTACACTGCCACCCACTGGTTAACCCTTTCACTGCCAGTGTCATTTACACAGGAATCACTGCATTTATATAGCAGTGATTACTGTATAAATGACAATGGTCCCAAAAATGTGTCAAAAATGTCCGATGGGTCCCCCACAATGTCGCAGTCACAATAAAAATCGCAGATCGCCGCCATTACTAGTAAAAAAAAAATAATAAAAAATTATTAATAAAAATGCTATAAAACTATCCCTATTTTGTAAACGCTATAACTTTTGCGCAAACCAATCAATAATCGCTTATTGCGATTTTTTTTACCAAAAATATGTAGAAGAATACGCATCGGCCTAAACTGAGGGAAAAAAATGTTTTTTTATATATTTTTGGGGGATATTTATTATAACAAAAAGTAAAAAATAATGCGTTTTTTTCAAAATTGTCGCTCTATTTTTGTTTATAGCGCAAAAAATAAAAACCGCAGGGGTGATCAAATACCACCAAAAGAAAGCTCTATTTGTGGGAAAAAAAGGACGTCAATTTTGTTTGGGAGCCACGTCGCACGACCGCGCAATTGTCAGTTAAAGCGAAGCAGTGCCGAATCGCAAAAAGTGGTCTGGTCTTTGACCAGCAAATTGGTCCGGTCTGAAAGTGGTTAAGGTGAAAAACCTTGAGGGTTTCCAACCCCTTTAAACAGTAGTCTCAGGCACTTCAAATAACCTTTCTACGAATCTCTCTGTCACCATATCTCTGTGCCACCATATGGTAAATGCAGACAGTGCTTTAAGCCTTCTTTGTCCTAGTAGCCCATCATATTTTTGGTGTAGTACAAAGGGTGCACATTATTACTTACAAATTACCTCATAATAGAGAAAAGGAAGGACAGACCTGGACAGTTATACAATTGTTTTCCTGGGTTATCCACTGCTTATTGGGGAGAGTAAAGTACAGATAAATGCGTTCAATATTATATTTGTATTATATTTGTTAACCAGTTCCTGACCATGTCATGCAGATATACTGTGACACAATGGCTCTCCTGGGCAAAATTCCTTTTTCGACCACCAGAGGGTGCACGCGTGCCACCGCTGTGTGGCGAGGGACCCATTGCACGCGGCTGGTGGGCGCGATTGCTGCTGGCCACGCACGGTCGCGTTCACAAGCACCAGCAAAGGGATTTGTGTGTGTAAATACACAAATCCCTGTGCTGTCAGAGGAGAAGAGCCATATCGTTTGTTCCTACTACAATATCTCCTTTCCTAGTCACTCACATCCCCATACAGTTAGAACACACTGAGGGAACACACAATTAACCCCTTGATCACCCACTAATGTTAATCCCTTCCCTGTCTGTGACATTTACACAGTAATCAGTGCATTTTTATAGCACTGATCTCTGTATAAATGCCAATGGTCCCCAAAAAGTGTCAGAAGTCTCAGATCTGTCTGTCGCAATGTCACAGTACCACTAAAAATCACAGATCACCGCCATTTCTAGTAAAAAATAAATACAAATTCCATAAAAATGCCATAAATTTCTCCCATAGTTTGCAGATGCTATAACTTTTTGAGCAAACCAATCAATATACACTTATTGCATTTTTTTTAACCAAAAACATGTAGAAGAATATAAAAAAGAACTTGATTCAGACCTCCATCAACACCCCATTACATGGCACCTCATCCCTATTAGAAAAAAATTTTTTTTTGGAAAGACCAAACCAGGGAAATGGGACATTAATGGTGCAATACTCAAAAAGAAGAATTATATATATAAAAGTTTATAAATATTTTATTATAACAATCTCATAAAAGCAAGGAAGCAACCTATATAATCATACAAAAATGTTGTATACAACTTGCGGTCCAAAAAGAGGTATGGTTGAGGTAGTTGTAATTGATTTATCCCGACATGTTTCGCTTATTGCTTCATCAGAGGATATGCCAACTACCAAAATAACAAAATAAAACAATAGAAAAGAAAAAAACATAAATTAAGTTTACAATGTCCAATCAATTTACATAATTTTGTACATATAATCAACATATATATTATTGACAAAAGGCATGAGTAAGGCTCAAAAATGGAAAGGTATGCTCACCCCCACTTCACCACCCCATTCACCGCCAAAAGGATCTTCCAGATGATATAAAAGATGCAGCCCGACAGCCAAGTGATATAGCAAGGAGGGCACAGACAGCGACTAATCGGGACAGATTGATAGAAAGAAATATATATTTTTGTAATTTGAAATATTTTATGAGGGGCAATTATTTTAGCGTTTTAATTATATTACAAAATAAATTCTGTGTATACCCTATCCCAATTCCATTTTATTTATCATTAACCATATAGGCATACACAATGGAGAAGAAAGAAATACCTCTCCAAATATTCATTATAATAATATCAGTTAATCATAAACCTATTATACTTTTTAAAGCAGATGTTGTTTTTTGAGACATTAACTAATCTTATAATAATATCAACTTATTCTATCATATCCAACAATCGTTTTGATTTAATCATTATGCTTTTTGTGTACAAAAGGAACAGATTTATTCTAATTCGTCAACTTACATAATCAAAGAGGAAGTAGGGATTCCTTTTTACGATCCACAAATTTATTGTTAGACCAACAAAAGTATCCAGAAGCCCCTTCAAAGTAAACTGAGCTACAAGGGATAGCGCACCCAACAAGCTTCACAGCCTGTTCACAGGGTGTCTATAATATAAAGAGAAAGTATATTGTAAATCAATTAATACTTAGAAAGAAGGATTCCAAGGAATACATCGTTCAGGAGTTTATACTGAGCGTTTTAAAGCATAAGCTCCCTCCTAGCACGGCTCCTCCACAACTGAGCCGGGTATAGTCGTGTCCCAATATATAAAGCCGCTGTCCATCGAGCCGGCGTCTGACGTCACCGGCTCGATGCGGATGTCTAAAGCAGCAATGCGCATGCGCGAGGGGAAAAGATAGAACGGGAAACTACATTTCCCATCATGCAACGGTGTAATCACTGGCATTTAATGTCACGCTGAAAGAAAACAGCGAACACACGGCGAGTGCGGCATTCAAAACAACATGCTCGCACTGCCCTTTGATGTCAAACTCCCCAGACTAATACGCAGGCATTGCCGCTAACACACGGACATCCCGCTCGGAGGGACATTATCAAACCGAGCTAAGATGTCCTTGGGCGTCCGTATGCTCCTCCCTAATGCCACAGTGACACAGGCCGCAGGCTAGCGCCAATGCATCTGGGATAAAGATTCTATGCGATTCTCCAAAAGGGGGAATCACATGGTGAATAGGCGGCGATGGGGGGAATATAGGAAGGAGGGAAAAAGAAAGAACACCCCCATATGTCAATGGATCCGATCGCGATCATGGACCAGACTGATCGCTAAATCGGGATACATAATTAGAGCCTGCTTCATGCCTATAAAATAAAAAGACCATTAGATTCATATGCTAATATATAAATTGTTACAACAATATACAAATACACCCAATAGAGCATCTTTACAATTCTTTTGTATTTAAATGTAAAATAAAAAAATAAAAATAAATATAGAAACAATTTTAACAAAACAAAACAAAACAAAAAACACCACACCCTTTTCCCAGAATCCCACCCTCCCCTTCTCCAAACACCATAGTTCATCCTGATCACCACATCACATCCAAAATATGGGAGATGTCATTTGTAGTAACAATAACACCCACCAATTTTAGAGGAATGATCGATAACTTAAATTTTCATTGAACCCAGGGAATATTGTTGCCTTTAAATTAAAAATCCACTTTGCCTCCATCTGTAATAGTTTCCTATCAACACTCCCCCCTCTCGAGGAGAGTGGAATATGATCCAATGCCTGAAATTTAATATAATCTGGATCAAATGCATGGTATATGCCGATATGTCTGCTAATCGCAGTAGTCATTTTTTTGGTTAAAATTGGTTTTATATGGTCACACATATGTATCGAGAAGGCTCTTTTCGTCTTCCCTACGTAGAATCCTCCACATTGGCATTGTGCTAAATACACTATGCCTAATGTGGAGCACGTCACATGAAATTTAGGTTGATACCAATTTCCATTGGGCAATTTGAATCTTTTACAATTAGCCATATATCTACACATTTCGCAATGTCCACATGAATATGAGTCATATTTCCCTGTTTCAGTTCTATCATCCGGGTCAACAAAGTGACTATGCACCAAGCGATCCCTCAAAGAGGGAGCGCATTTGTAGGTTATCCCTGGATATTCATTAACATATTTTTTCACCACAGGGTCAGCCAATAGTAGAGGCCAGAATGTTTGTATAATATCCCTAAATTTTTTGTTTTGATTAGAATGTCTAGTAACTAATCTTACTGTATTAGTTTCTTTAACAGATTTTTTTGAAAAAATGAGAGTATTCCTATCTTTTTGCTGGACTAAATTGTATGCTTTTTTCAAGCTATTATAGCTATATCCACGTTTTTTAAGTCTATCATAAAGAGCTTTAGCTGCTTGTTTGTAATCTGATTCCTGGCTACAATTCCGCTTAAGTCTGAGATATTGACTATATGGTATAGACCGTACCAATGACGGTGGATGTGAGCTCTTTAGGAAGCCGTCGGCTTCCTAAAGAGTGAGGAAGTCAACAGACCATCAGAATTAACACTAATCTTAAGGTCCAGGAACTCAACCTCCCTTCTATCATATTTTAAAGTAAAGCGAAGATTGTAGTTATTAATCAAAATTAATTGAAAAAAATGATTTAATTCAGCTTCAGTTCCAGACCAAAAAATGAGAATATCGTCCAAATACCTATACCAGGCAAGAACGTTCTCAATCATAGGTATCACATCATCTCGTGAAAACAGGTCTTTTTCCCATCCCTCCAGGTACAGGTTGGCATACGATGGGGCACATTTAGTCCCCATCGCAACCCGCTGTACCTGGAGGTAATGGGTTTGGTCAAATTGGAAAATGTTATGTCTAAGCACAAAATTCAGCAATTCAAGCACAAAGCCACTATACTTAGCATTCAGAGGACCTCTCTCATTTAGAAATGTCTGTACAACCTCCACCCCTCTGTCATGAGGGATGGCGTTGTAGAGACATTCTACATCGATAGTAACAAGCCAACAATTTGGTGGTAGGGAGATTCCTTCAATCGTCTTAAGTAAGTCAATAGTGTCTTTGATGTAGGTAAATAAAAATGTAACGTGTGGGCGTAAATAGTTATCTATTAATGAACTAGTATTTTCAGTAAGACATTGGCAGCTGGATATTATAGGTCTACCTGGTGGTTCAAATAAAGACTTATGTACTTTTGGGAGCGCGTAAAAGGTAGGTATCTTTGGATCTTTTGTGTTCAAAAATTCCCAAGTATTTTTATCAATAATTCCTGATCTATAGGCTTTAAATATTATGTGACGAAATTGCATCTCATAGTTAGAAATTATTGTGGTCGAAATGGGACGATACCAATCTTTGTTTTTCAATATTTTGTTACACATGTGGACATATTGCTCTTTATTCATAATAACTAAATTGCCCCCTTTGTCCGCTGGTTTAATTATCAAGTCAGAATTAGATTGCAGAGAATGTAACGCTTGTAATTGTTGCTTATTAAGATTAGGATTCCCAGTAGGCATGAACAAACTTTTTTCTATTTTTTGACAGGCTTGTTGAGTAAATGCCCAAATATTTGGATTAGAGCTTAATTGGGGAAAATTATTTGATTTAAGCTTAAAAGATTGTGGGGGGGGGGGGGGGGACATACCCTCAATGGATAAACCAACAGGCTCTAATATTCCCGGGTCATCCACCGTGGTGTGTCCCTCCTCCCAAAGATCCATCACATTTTCGATCGCCTGATGTTCAATTATATTATCTTTTAACTTATCTTCACATGTATTTTGAGTGAATACAATCTCACTTCTGTCAAAAACAGTTTTGTAAAGAAGTTTACGGGAAAATAAATGCACATCCTTTATCAATTCAAATATATAGAGGTGTACCAGAAGGAGAGATAATAATATTCTGGTTTGGATTACTTACCGTAAAGGAATTAATGGTGGCGGTGTTGTTAATTGAAGTAGAAGTGACAGTAGGGATAGTAGAAACAGATGATCTACGGAGAGGGGGTGCCTGTAGTGATTGAAACATAGTAAGTGAACGTGCTGGTGCTTGCTTAGAGGAGGTTGAATGTGCTGGAGGTGGTAGAGGAGTGCTCAAATGGGAGTGTAAAGGTTCTGAAGAGACTGTATCCATGTTTCCCTTTCTCCTTTTAGGTAGTCGATCTCTGGTTAAATCTCTATAAATAGTTGACTGACTAGATGGGGCAGAGGGAGATGAAGAAGAAGGAGATAAGTTAGACATATTATTCTCAGCTCTATTATTTCTAGTTCTATAAGATTGTGGGTTTTTATTACCCTTATTGCGTTCATTAGTAGGCCATTTATAGGCATATCCACTACTATATGCATTGTAGTCCCGTAAATATTTATTTTCCTTAGATCGAATAATATCCAACGTATATGATTCAATATGTTTTTGGATCTCTTGCTCCCTTTTCTTAAATCTAGACGTAGAGGTAGCTGCAGTATAATCCTCACACCACTGGTCAAAAGCTTTGTCCAGCTGTATGAGGTCATGTTCAAACTGTATATTTAGCAATGTCATCATTTGAAATGAACAATTTTGCAGGTTCTCTTCCCATTTCGTTTTTATCAAATTTGATAAAAACTAAATGGGAAGAGAACCTGCAAAATTGTATAATTTTTAATGATAATAATACAGTAAGATTAGTTACTAGACATTCTAATCAAAACAAAAAATTTAGGGATATTATACAAACATTCTGGCCTCTACTATTGGCTGACCCTGTGGTGAAAAAATATGTTAATAAATATCCGGAGATAACCTACAAACGCGCTCCCTCTTTGAGGGATCGCTTGGTGCATAGTCACTTTGTTGACCCGGATGATAGAACTAAAACAGGGAAATAATGGCTCATATTCATGTGGACATTGCGACATGTGTAGATATATGGCTAATTGTAAAAGATTCAAATTGCCCAATGGAAATTGGTATCAACCTAAATTTTATGTGACGTGCTCCACATTAGGCATAGTGTATTTAGCACAATGCCAATGTGGAGGATTCTACGTAGGGAAGACGAAAAGAGCCTTCTCGATACATATGCGTGACCATATAAAACCTATTTTAATCAAAAAAATGACTACTGCGATTAGCAGACATATCGGCATATACCATGCGTTTGATCCAGATTATATTAAATTTCAGGCATTGGATCATATTCCACTCTCCTCGAGAGGGGGGAGTGTTGATAGGAAACTATTACAGATGGAGGCAAAGTGGATTTTTAATTTAAAGGCAACAATATTCCCTGGGTTCAATGAAAATTTAAGTTATCGATCATTCCTCTAAAATTGGTGGGTGTTATTGTTACTACAAATGACATCTCCCATATTTTGGATGTGATGTGGTGATCAGGATGAACTATGGTGTTTGGAGAAGGGGAGGGTGGGATTCTGGGAAAAGGGTGTGGTGTTTTTTGTTTTGTTTTGTTTTGTTTTGTTTTGTTAAAATTGTTTCTATATTTATTTTTATTTTTTTATTTTACATTTAAATACAAAAGAATTGTAAAGATGCTCTATTGGGTGTATTTGTATATTGCTGTAACAATTTATATATTAGCATATGAATCTAATGGTCTTTTTATTTTATAGGCATGAAGCAGGCTCTAATTATGTATCCCGATTTAGCGATCAGTCTGGCCCATGATCGCGATCGGATCCATTGACATATGGGGGTGTTCTTTCTTTTTCCCTCCTTCCTATATTCCCCCCATCACCGCCTATTCACCATGTGATTCCCCCTTTTGGGGAATCGCATAGAATCTTTATCCCAGATACATTGGCGCTAGCCTGCGGCCTGTGTCACTGTGGCATTAGGGAGGAGCATACGGACGCCCAAGGACATCTTAGCTCGGTTTGATAATGTCCCTCCGAGCGGGATGTCCGTGTGTTAGCGGCAATGCCTGCGTATTAGTCTGGGGAGTTTGACATCAATGGGCAGTGCGAGCATGTTGTTTTGAATGCTGCACTCGCCGTGTGTTCGCTGTTTTCTTTCAGCGTGACATTAAATGCCGGTGATTACACCGTTGCATTATGGGAAATGTAGTTTCCCGTTCTATCTTTTCCCCTCGTGCATGCGCATTGCCGCTTTAGACGTCCGCATCGAGCCGTGACGTCAGGCACCGGCTCGATGGACAGCGGCTTTATATATTGGGACACAACTATACCCGGCTCAGTTGTGGAGGAGCCGTGCTAGGAATAACGCTCAGTATAAACTCCTGAACGATGTATTCCTTGGAATCCTTCTTTCTAAGTATTAATTGATTTACAATATACTTTCTCTTTATATTTTAGACACCCTGTGAACAGGCTGTGAAGCTTGTTGGGTGCGCTATCCCTTGTAGCTCAGTTTACTTTGAAGGGGCTTCTGGATACTTTTGTTGGTCTAACAATAAATTTGTGGATCGTAAAAAGGAATCCCTACTTCCTCTTTGATTATGTAAGTTGACGAATTAGAATAAATCTGTTCCTTTTGTACACAAAAAGCATAATGATTAAATCAAAACGATTGTTGGATATGATAGAATAAGTTGATATTATTATAAGATTAGTTAATGTCTCAAAAAACAACATCTGCTTTAAAAAGTATAATAGGTTTATGATTAACTGATATTATTATAATGAATATTTGGAGAGGTATTTCTTTCTTCTCCATTGTGTATGCCTATATGGTTAATGATAAATAAAATGGAATTGGGATAGGGTATACGCAGAATTTATTTTGTAATATAATTAAAACGCTAAAATAATTGCCCCTCATAAAATATTTAAAATTACAAAAATATATATTTCTTTCTATCAATCTGTCCCGATTAGTCGCTGTCTGTGCCCTCCTTGCTATATCACTTGGCTGTCGGGCTTGCTGTCCTGCATCTTTTATATCATCTGGAAGATCCTTTTGGCGGTGAATGGGGTGGTGAAGTGAGGGTGAGCATACCTTTCCATTTTTGAGCCTTACTCATGCCTTTTGTCAATAATATATATGTTGATTATATGTACAAAATTATGTAAATTGATTGGACATTGTAAACTTAATTTATGTTTTTTCTTTTCTATTGTTTGATTTTGTTATTTTGGTAGTTGGCATATCCTCTGATGAAGCAATAAGCGAAACATGTCGGGATAAATCAATTACAACTACCTCAACCATACCTCTTTTTGGACCGCAAGTTGTATACAACATTTTTGTATGATTATATAGGTTGCTTCCTTGCTTTTATGAGATTGTTATAATAAAATATTTATAAACTTTTATATATATAATTCTTCTTTTTGAGTATTGCACCATTAATGTCCCATTTCCCTGGTTTGGCCTTTCCAAAAAAAAATTTTTTATGTAGAAGAATATATATTGGCTTAAACTAATGAAGATTTTTTTTTAAATTGGGGATATTTATTATAGCAAAAAGTAAAAAATATATATATTTATTTTTTTATAGCGCAAAAAATAAAAACTGTAGAGGTGATCAAATACCACCAAAAGAAAGCTCTATTTGTGGGAAAAAAAGGATGCAGATTTAGTTTGAGTACTGTGTTGAACAACGCAATTGTTAGTTAAAGCGACACAGTTCCAAATTGTTAAAAGTGCTCTAGTCAGGAAGGGGGTAAAAGATTATATAATTTAAAATGAATAATAAAATTTGGATTATTTTGTATTAATTATAGTGTTAAAGCATCTAATCAATTTTATAGGTATTTTGTTTCTATGTCCTGTCATGATTCTTCTAATTTAATGAACAGGTACAGTTCTGTATAGTATATAGTACAAATGTCAGAAAGCCAGTGCTCGTGTGCATACACCGGCATGCAAGCACATGACTCTTGGCAGTAACTGGCGTGCACTCATGTTGGCACATCTACATGCAAATGTGCGCACTGGCGAATGCCCACGTACAGTCTCAGGAAGGGAGTCAAGCTGCCTATTTAAAGAAAGCAGTGATGTCTGGTATTGCTGGATGTTCTTCAGCTCCCTTGCGACCTATGTTCCTATTCTTGCTAATTGATCTACCGTTGCTGTCTTGGCTTACTCCTGATCTTGCCCTGCATACTCTGGATCCTGATCTCAGTTTGTCTCTGACCACACCCTGCTGTTTCCTGGTGCTCGCCTCCTGATAACGCTTACTCTTGCTCCTCCATGCATGACCCCAACCTGACTACTGATCTCGCCTCTGCTGTCCAACTGTGCTGATCACGGCTTGTCTCTTCACTACATTTCTAATCCTGGTGGTTACCAATCCCGGTCTCTGATCAAACTACTGCAGTCTCCACACTGCTAAAGTGCAAACAAAAATGTGCAAATAAATGCAATATACAAAGTGATTTCCCCTTTTCCGTGCAACAGACACAATGTGCAAGGTGCAAAAAGTGAACTTTGCATATTGTGTTTGTTGCACTGAAGAGGAGAAATCACTTTTGCACTTTACATATTGCATTTATTTTCACAACTTTTTTGCACTTTAAGGACAAGTCACTTTATATGTTATATTTACACTCAACTTGAGAGTGTACACATCACCTTATTTTGCTTTCATCTATAAGACTGTGATTTGTATGTATTTGGGGAAATCTTTTGTAACATTTATACTACTACCTTTAGCATTTTAATGTATGCTTCACTGTTTGGATATTCTTTAACATATATTGCTCAGGTCATTTTAGTTTTATTTCATCTCTATCTTTAACCTGTTAACAGTGCAGCACCATCTATTTTATATATTTCATATGTACGGTTATGGATTGACCCTTTCCGGTGCTTGCGGCAGTTGAATTATTATTTTCATAGTAGTGCGGGAATATATATTTAACTTAGTCTCCACACCCCGTTGCCAAGGCTATGGTTCCTGGTGCCATCCTGCAGACTGCCAACCTCTATCCTTCCCTGTGTGATCCCACTGCTGCTGAATACAGTCTGGAGCCTCCTGCTACCTGCTTTCTGGTCACCACCACCCTTGCTTCTTAATGCCATGTGCCCCTGTCTCCATACTCAGGAGCACTAGGACCAGAGCTGGTAGGGGAACCCTTTTGTCATTCCAGCCTCTGACCACAGTATGTGACAGCAAGGAAAGTGAAAAAAAGAAGGCTGAGAAAAAGAGTTGGTATAGTAATCTGTACTACTACAGGGAATAAGAACAAAAAATTGTCAGCAGCAAATACAGAAAATAAACAGGGAAGAAATTGATCTTTTGCTGATATTACCTATCACTTTCAAAATATCTGGAAGATTGCAACCTCTTCTTTCCCTGCAATAGTGTTAGCTCTGTGAAAAGAAACATTTTCTAGACCAGGATTAGAATACAATAGCTTGTGTATCTGGCACAATACTGACGCTTTCAAACTAATTACTTGAATAAAAGTCATTGTTACTGGACAGAATCACATTTTTTGTTATTGCAATTTTGAATTTTGAAAATTAAGAAAATACAAATGATGTATTTTGAGTGTTTTAAATTACACTGCTTAAAAACAGAGTTGTTTCCATTCTTTGCTTACATGAATTTCTACTTGCAATGCATGCTTTCCTTTCATATTGTACAAAATTGCTCAAACCAATTAAGGGTAATTAATAGCTCAATATTTTTTTTAAACAAACATGTAAACTATATCCCCCATTAAATCATTGCATGCATCTATTATCTTTTGTACCACCACCCCCTCCTTTTAGAATGTAAGCTCTACGAGCAGGGCCCTCCTGTCCATTCTGTATTGAACTGTACTGTAATTGTGCTATCCCCCCTCTACATTATAACACGCTGCGTAAACTGTTGGTGCTATATAAATCATGTATTATAATAATAATAATAATAATAATAATAATAATAATATCCAATTAGAGTAAATTATCTCATCAAGTGGTGATAATGTTTTAAAAAAACTGGTTTCTATGTATAATTTGTAGTTGTATGTATACATGAGGGCAGCTATACTTGCTTAGTAACTATGCAAGTTCTGCTTCCTGTACTGCAGGTAAGTTAATGAGTCAGCCAACTCAGTGAAAATAATGAACTTGCATTAAAGCATATCTATGGTCAAAATGTAAAATAAAATATTCATTCTTTTTTGTTTCAATTATTTCTAGCCCACTCCTATTAATCTGAATGATCTTGAGGTTTGTAAATGTAGCGCCCTGCTCCTAATGGGCAGACACTATTATTTTTTTCAAATTTAGTTGTCTGAAGCTGTAGCTTCTGTGCCAGTCCAGCTGGGTTGCACTGGTTCCCACTTGACCGTAGGTGTCGCTGTCACTGCCGGTAAGTGTGGAAATGCAGCAGGCTGGATGTATTGAATACTACTACTTTCTCAGAAATAGCTCAGTGGGAGTGTCTTCCCTGCTGTGCATTCAGGGAGAGGGTATTTAAGGTACTGATGCCGTTTTTGGTGGTTCTTTTGCAGGGTCTGCTATCCCGACTTTATGATCCTCCTGGCCTGGGGTCCGTGTCGCATGGTCCTGCGCCTCGGGGCCGGCTGGCCCGAGGCTCTGCAACTGAGAGGGTAGGCCCAGAAAAGTTTTGGGGCCTACTGATACAGGGGTTGTCCTGTGCTGTCTCGCCTACGGGGAGAAGCCAAGAAAACTGAAGGATCCAGGGTAGGACTTTTCTATGAGAGGACCGAGCGCAAGGCTGGTGTCTCTGGAGGAGCCTGGAAACTCAGTTAGAGGATGGATCCCGATCAACACCCATACAGTATCGCCAGGTCGACTGAAAGAATCTGATACTGTATGGTAGTTCTTCTAAACTCTCAGGATTTCTTAAGTTTGATTGACAAGTCTGTGGCACAGACTATGTTGAGCATCCCATCGGCTGCTAGGTCAAGTGAGAGGGGACTATCTGATGGTTGCTGGATCCAGTCTGTGGAGCTGTTTGTCCTCTGGATCTGACCAATACCTCTAACCCGGAATTACTAGGTGCCTAAACTCCCCCTTTATCCTCTGACCCTCAATTGAAGGACTTTTGTAATTATCCTGAATAAATGTTAAAAAAAGGACTAAGTGTTGGATTCATCATCATTTGGCCTACTTTCCAACGGGACCCCTAAGATGGAGAGGCGAGAAGGTGAGGTAACCGTAAGTCCAAATAAAACCAGCAGCTCCTTTGGGGGTTAGTGCTACATAAACTTTTGTGAAGACCCCCACACATTTCTTGAATTCTGTGACATGTATTCACCAAGCCCTGTGCATATGCACTGCTGTTTTACAGAGTTTACAAAGCATGCCTTCTGGACTGCAGAGATGTTTTGGGCAGTGGAGTCAGTAAAGGAATCAATACTGGCAGACAGTAAGGTACCATGGGGTATGTAGTCCTTAAAAGTTGAAAGTAACAGCAGAAGAGGAGCTGCAAAGCATGCAGAGAATCCAGGAAGTTGTGGAAAGAGATGGCCAGCAAGCAGGCAGCATTTACAACATAAAGGGAAATTGTTTCAAGTAAGCTTACATTGGATTGTCAAAAATAACAACATTTGCAATATTTGTAAATCACTCATACATTAAACATGACAGAACAAGTGAAAATGTTAAAGCCACATCAAAAATTACTAGGAAAATAATTGTTTTTTTTTGTGCCCTTGCAGAGAATTTATTGTATGTTACATTTCTCTGTGCAGAAAAAATCTGTTATGATGTGAAAAGGACACACACCAATTGTTTTCTTTGCGTCCTCATTAATTCAAAAAGTCCAGCACTTTGAGACAGCCATTTAGATGAAACATGTCAGGAAGTGATGTAAGCCGGAACCAAAAGTGCCTGTGATGCCATCTTGATTACTGGAAATGATATATAGTCTGCCAATGTGATCATAATAAATGTGGGATATAACAATATAATAATATAGTGGGATTCTCTGCACTATTAGCTCTTGTACACATGGTCAGAGATTCCGACGGAATGTGTCCTATCGGACCATTTTGTCAGATATTCAGACTGTGTGTGGTGTCCATCGGACTGTTTCCGTCGGAATATCTGACGGACCAACTTTTCCAACTTGCCGGTAAAATTTTCCGACAAAATGCTCCAATCGGACATACTCCGATCATGTGTAGCCTACTCCGACGGACAAAGTGCCACGCATGCTCAGATCAAATTCCTAGACCAAAGCTATTGGCTACTAGCCTGAACGTAGTCCCGTCGTAACGAAATAACGTCATCATGTTATGTACAATCGGATTTTCCGACAACTTTGTCCGACCGCGTGTATGCAACATTTTCAGAAAAAATCAGTCGGACAAAATCCGTCGGACAAAATCCAACGGATTTGGTTGTCAGAATGTCCAACCGTGTGTACAAGGGCTTAGTCTCCTTTTTCATTCTATGTCCTGCCTTTTTTATGGGGATTGTATATTCTGGTGGATCAATGGATGTGGAGCAGCTTTGAGCAAGTGAAATTACCCAACCCTAGGGGTTGCTAGGGGTAAGGTATTTTGGTGTATGGGGGAATGGGCACTGCAGAGGGTTACATATTTGACACTTTTATGATAAAAAGAAAGCGTGAGCACAATATATTAAAGATTTGAATAACAGTTGAGTTTTGAATATACTGCACTATTGAATGCTCCTTTTTACAAGTGACATAGTGTGAAGAGGATTTGAATATAAAGGGTGGTTCATGAGAGGAAGGGTAGATTTGGATTGATGGGCATGATAGTTTTTTCTGTATAGTGAGGATTTAGACAAAAGGGAAATCACAAAGTCACTGATCACTGGTGGTTACACATGCATGATGCATGCATGCATGTCAGGACATGAGTGGAAAGTCTATTACAGTTTGGAAGATACTGTCATTTTTTTTTTTTTGGGGGGGGGGGGATATACTGGAGAGATTGTGAAGAGGTTTAAGGAAGACACAGATGTTGGAGTGGAAAAAAGCTTTATTAGACCCATTGATTGCCTGGTGTATAGGTTGGAAATCCTGGTAAGAATATTTGAGATTGAACCTACTGGATATACTTACCTGCTGATTGATTGAAGAAATAGCTGCATTTTCTTTTAGCACTGGACTTTTTGAATTCATATACTAAAATTCACCAGGGCACATTATTGTGCAGTTTGGAGACACTTGAGCACTGATTAAAGTCTTTTAACATGCAGAGAAGTACATAATAAATACACACATCTTTGCACATGGTGTGAACAAGCCTGGGAAAAACAAATCTGTGTGGTTTTTCCATGCACGTATGGTGTAAATGAGGCCTAAAGGTAAAGATGGTATGTGTTTCTAAGGAATTTGCTGATGGTGCTTAATGCAGGCTTCTGGTACTAAAAATCTAATGGTTGATAGCACTGTTTGTCACATCATGTGCTTAAGTAATACGCTTTGTGAGCTGAAAGTTCCTAATCTGGATATAGATGAGTCATTTTTACTGGTCTATCGTTGCGTTAAACAAAAAACTGAACCAGCCACACTTTCAAGATGGATGGGGGAATACTCCCCTCTGTTCTCTGTTTCGTGACATTGGGGAGATTTAGGGCCGTTTTTAAGGCAAGGCAAAAGGGGCAGCTGCCCTGGGCCTTGTCATTGTTGTGGGGCCCAAAGCAGCTGCTTCATACTTGCCAACTATCCTGGTTTAAATTTCCTCGCCCCTTGAGGTTTTAGTCCTGTGCTGTGTCCCGATATCTCAGTGTGAAGTGATGCTACTAATGCTGCCCAGCTCTGCCCTATTGTTGTGTACAGATGACTCACCTACAGACCCTGTGTTTACATGTAAATTACCGTCATTCATATGTAAATAGAGGCGGCCGGCAGAATTGATATGTATATCATGCCCCCCTGAGGTCATATCCACAGTAATCTCTAGCAACCAATCAAACAAGCAGAAATAATGTGCTGTAACCTCTATCAACTAACCGGTGAGCTGTAATGTGTTCTGTAACCTCTAGCAACTAGTCAGTGAGCGGAAATGATACACTGTAACCTCTGGCAATCAATCACAATAGCTGCCTGATCTGATTCAGTAAACTGATTTTGAGTCTAGCTGCTATTTATTGTATGTCTGAGAGCAGGTGAAGAGTGAATCTGCATGGAAGATGGGGGGGGGCAAGAAAAGTTTTGCCCAGGGTCCAATCAATATTAAAGACGGCCCTGGGAAGATTTCCCCACCATCAGAATACATTGATCAGTGATGCACGCTATAGTCTGCAGTGCTGATCAAACAGCTAAATTTTAACAGGGTGATGAACAGAACTCAATTGGTAGCTCAACTTCGGTTCAATCACAGTGGCCATATATGGATTGAAATTCAGCTGGTCTCTGCTGAGCATGAATTTAAATGTGAATAGACCGTTTTAGGTCCAGGGATAACTTTGACTTTGCTGTGATTACAGGGACATAGCTCAGAGATTCAGATGACTGGAAAATAACTATACTAGGACACGTACTATATAGGAATGACAGAATGGGAAGGCATGGAGGGTGTATTTATGTCAAAAACAAACATAAAATAACAATTTAGAAAATAAATTAGCTACTTGAAACCCTCTGGGCCTACCGACAAACCAGATAGTGATCTTCCCTTAGAAATGCTATAGTACAGACCCCCAGGAGAGTCTAAGGATTGTGATGATCTGTTGATTGATAAGATAATTCAAATAAGAAATGACAATGAAAAGGGTGATTTTAATTATGGGTGACTTCAACATGCCGTACATTATGTGGAGTTTTTAAACTGTGCTTACAATCAGGAGCAGAGATATGTTATAGTTATGGAAAGGGGTTTCTCTAAAATAGCCAGTAAAAAGCTCAACCATAGGAGATCATATTCCAGACCTTCTACTGATAAATTGGATTGATTGTTTAATGCTGAGATGTTGAAAATTTGGGTTCTAGTGACACCAATGTCTTGGTTTGATATTAGAAAAAACTCAAAATTCATATAGGACAACAAAAGTTTTATTTTTTTAAAGGACAGAGTTTTCAAATGAATGAATTCTAAAAAAAAAAGAAATGAAAAGTTTGACGTAAACCAGCAGAAGTCAGTAATTGTGGACACTAATAAAATCCATAATTCTGGAGGCAACTAGAATTTTTGCTTAGCAAATTAGTAAAACTAATGAAGAGAACACGATTATGGTTCACTACATGTATGTAGGTAAGGGAGAAAAAAAAATCAGCATATAGATTATAAAAAAGAAACAGAAAGTGTAGCTGATAGTGTGTAAAAATAGACAAAAGGAGACCAAACACTGCTGCTAAAGTATAGAAAGTGGAGAAAATTGCTTAAAGTCATTTTAGGTACAGTATATCAGTAACAAGAAGAAAAGATGACATGAGATCACAAAAATGAGAACAGGGGTACAATACTTTTTTGAAGGAGACCTGGATGTAGCAAACCATTTACATAATTAATTATGTTCAGTCTTTTCAAAGTAGCTGAAACCAACAAAAACAAATGGAAGTACCATATTGTTTTAGTGATAAGGGTTTGTTTCAGGGCTTCTAGAGATATCATTGCTGGTCCTTTAACTGGTCTCTTTAACTGGAGAAGTCCCCTGTGACTGTCAGACTATTAATATATCCACATGAAGAGCAAATAAGTTAAATAGTTGGCAAATACATGCCAGATAATTTAACATTTGTAGTAGTAAAATTATTGAACTCTCTCCCAAAAGGAAGGATCGGTGTTCGATTCAAAACACATCAGGGTAGTGATGTGGGCATAGCCTATTTTGATTTAAGTAAAGCACATGATACAGTTCCACATAATGATCTAAAAACAAGTTGTACAATATAGGACTTGACCTTGGATAATCCAGTGGACATGCTGGTAGCGAAAAGATAGAGACCAGAGTGTGGTTGTAAATGGGGTTTATTCAGAACAGAGACCAGTAACTAGCGGTGTACCACACAGCTCTGTACTAGGTCCTGTTCCACTTAATCTATTTGTAAATGATGTAACTAAAGGTCTGGTGGGTAAGTTATATATTTTTGTTGATGATACAAAGGTGTGCAATAGGGTTGATATCCCTGGAGGTGTTTGTAGCATGGAATATGAATTGCCATTGGCGGACGTTTGGTCAAAGAAATGAAAACTTTGGTTATTTTTTTTTTTTTTTCTAACGCAAAATAATGCAGTTAGGGAAAAATAATCCTTTTATATGGCACAGTATTTGTGGCACAGTGTTGGCCGAAATTACAAAGGAAAAACTCTGAGGGTGCTTGTTCCAGGCGATTGCAAAATGAACAAATAGTTAGGCCAAGCAGTGGTGAAAGCTAATAAAATTCTGCTGTACGTTAATATAGGAATCTTTGAGAGATAAAACATATCAGGTGTGACTGCAGGAACTTAATAAGTACAGTCTTGGGCAAAGAAGGGAAAGGGGGCCCTTTAAGGGTTTAAATACAGTTTTTTCAGTATTTTCAATATGAAGCTAAGACCAAGAACACGTAGTAATTCTATGTTTCTATCTGCACTAATAAATCTAAATTTGCACTGAGTGAAAATACACTAAACCTTTACTTAAAGAGTTTGTTCCCCCAATACTTCATATTCCTGATATTTGCCTGCTATATCATGTACTTGTATGAGAAAGTATCCTGTTCTCTTTGTATTGCATTCTTTATGTAAAATATCCCTGGTGATCCTTGCTTTCCTAATAAAAACTAACTGCACTAAGCAGGAGAGCATACTGTGGTCAGATCTCTAGCTATGCTGGGAACTCATTGTACTCTCTTCCAACGATCAGACTTGTCCTGACATGCCACCGCTGCACAGCCATTCACTGGGAAGCTCTATGTGCTGCTGGTTCTCCTCCCCCCAGCTCTTATGCAGAGGGAATGCGACCACTTATAAAAAAGGGAAACAAGGTATTTATAATGTTTTTTTTAATTGTATATCCATACAAAAATGTTTTGCCTTTCATTTCTATTTTAAACTGAATGGGTTGTTTTAAAAGGTGATCGTTTACAATCACTTTAACTGTCTTTTCTTATATGCTTAGTTATGTACTGAACAGTTTATTTTTTTAAGCTAAATCTGTAACAATACTTGGCAATTCACACTGAGCGTATGATAAAAAAAATACATAAGTATAGATTACATTCAGTAAAAAAAAAAAAAAAAAAAACGCACGTCAAAGCAGTCAGTAGGCAAGATATAGGCTGCTGGAGGTATTGACAAATCTCAGCCTTTTCTATGTTCAATTTTGCGACAAGTTTATTTTAAACTTTAAAGTAGCACTACAGCTAAAACTTAATTGTCCATTTTCAGGTGTCCGAAAATATTATCAAAAGTTCACCAAACACAGTAAAATACCAAGTGAGTCAGAAAAAGGAACAGTCATTAAATGATAGCTTAATGCAGTCAAAAACAGAAAAACAAAATGAACCAGCTACAACAACCGTTGACCCTGTAAAAGATTGCGTAACCCTTTTAATGCACTTACAAAAACAATAAACATTAAATAAATGTTTTTATTTTTTTCTGAAGGTTACTTTCTGCTTTCAAACGACATTATAAAACAGTAGCTTAACCACCTTCAGACCGGACCATTTTGCTGGTAAATGACCAGAGGTCTTTTTACAATTTGGCACTGCGCTGCTTTAACTGGTAATTGCGCGGTCATGCAATGTTGTACCCAAACAAAATTTGCGTCCTTTTCTTCCCACAAATAGAGCTTTCTTTTGATGGTATTTGATTGCCTCTGCGATTTTTATTTTTTGCGATATAAACGTAAAAAGACCGCAAATTTTGAAAAAAAATGATATTTTCTACTTTTTGTTATTAGAAAAATCCAATAAACTCAATTTTAGTCATACATTTAGGCCAAAATGTATTCAGCCACATGTCTTTGGTAAAAAAAAAGTCAATAATTGTATATTTATTGGTTTGCGCAAAAGTTGTCACATCTACAAACTAAGGTACGTTTTCTGGAATTTACGCAGCTTTTAGTTTACGACTGCCTATCTCATTTCTTGAGGTGCTAAAATGGCAGGGCAGTACAAAACCCCCCCAAATGACCCCATTTTGGAAAGTAGACACCCTAAGGAAATTGATAAGTGGCATGTTGAGCCCATTGAATATTTTATTTTTTTGCCTCAAGCGATTGAATAATGACAAAAAAATATATATTTTTTTTTTTTACACAAAGTTGTCACTAAATGATATATTGCTCACACATGCTATGGGCATATGTGAAATGACACCCCAAAATAAATTCTGCTGCTTCTCCTGAGTACGGGGATACCACATATGTGGGACTTTTTGGGAGCCTAGCCGCGTACGGGGCCCCGAAAGCCAAGAACCGCCTTCAGGTTTTCTAAGGGCGTAAATATTTGACTTCACTCCTCACTACCTATTACAGTTTTGAAGGCCATAAAATGCCAAGATGGCACAAAACCCCCACAAATGACCCCATTTTAGAAAGTAGACACCCCAAGCTATTTGCTGAGAGGCATTTTGAGTCCATGGAATATTTTATATTTTGCCACAAGTTGCGGGAAAATTACAAACTTTAATTTTTTTTTATTTTTTTTTCACAAAGTTGTCACTAAATGATATATTGCTCACACATGCTATGGGCATATGTGAAATGACACCCCAAAATAAATTCTGCTGCTTCTCCTGAGTACGGGGATACCACATATGTGGGACTTTTTGGGAGCCTAGCCGCGTACGGGGCCCTGAAAACCAAGCACCGCCTTCAGGCTTTCTAAGGGCGTTACAGTTTTGAAGGCCATAAAATGCCAAGATGGCACAAACCCCCCCAAATGACCCCATTTTGGAAAGTAGACACCCCTAAATTTAGGGGTACACTAGTGAGACTAGGTAATAAATGGCGGGTGCCCTGAAACTATAAAAAAAATAACTAACCAACCAGCGTCACCTGTAACAGTTATATGGTGATCACTGGTGAAAGGGTTAACTAGGGGGCAATCAGGGGGCTTTATGCGGTAGTATATGGGGGTCCCTGGCGCTATAAAAAGCTGCGGCGAACCTAAATACCTACCTGCCTAACTAGCGTCACCTGTGACACTAATACAGTGATCAGAAAAACGATCGCTTATTAGGCTGGGTTCACACTGGAGCGATGCGGGAACGCCACGAATGCGCGGCGGGTTCCCGCATCACATGCCTCCCGGCGGCAGTTCACACTGCCCTATGCGAACTGCTGGGAGTGTCAGTGAAATGTTAATGACACCCCCAGATCAGTTTGCATATCGCAGTGCGATCTGCAAACTCGGATCGCATGGTGTGAACACCCATGCGATCCGATTCTGCTGCGGACCAAAAAAAGGGTCCCGTGCGAGTTTGCGGCGGGTGCGGCGGGTGCGACATGAATTCAGCCATACTATCTGTATGGCTGAACTCGAATCGCACAGAGATCGGATGTGATTTGCACTGCAGTGCGGTGCGAATCACATCCGTTCTCATAAACCGCTGCAATGTGAACCCAGCCTTAGTGACACTGGCGACGGGGGGTGATCACGGGGTTAAACCTTTATTGGGGGGGTTAGGGGGGTACCTTAGAACTAAAGGGGGCTAACCCTAACTGCCCTAACAGTTATTACAGTCACAAATGACACCCGCCGGGTGATCAGGGGGTTAAACCTTTATTAGGTAATAAATGGCGGGTGCCCTGAAACTATAAAAAAATAACTAACCAACCAGCGTCACCTGTAACAGTTATATGGTGATCACTGGTGAAAGGGTTAACTAGGGGGCAATCAGGGGGGCTTTATGCGGTAGTATATGGGGGTCCCTGGCGCTATAAAAAGCTGCGGCGAACCTAAATACCTACCTGCCTAACAAGCGTCACCTGTGACACTAATACAGCGATCAGAAAAACTATCGCTTATTAGGCTGGGTTCACACTGGAGCGATGCGGGAACGCCATGAATCCGCGGCGGGTTCCCGCATCGCATGCCTCCCGGCGGCAGTTCACACTGCCCTATGCGAACTGCTGGGAGTGTCAGTGAAATGTTAATGACACCCCCAGATCAGTTCGCATATCGCAGTGCGATCTGCAAACTCGGATCGCATGGTGTGAACACCCATGCGATCCGATTCTGCTGCGGGCCAAAAAAAGGGTCCCGTGCGAATTTGCGGCGGGTGCGGCGGGTGCGGCGGGTGCGACACGAATTCAGCCATACTATCTGTATGGCTGAACTCGAATCGCACAGAGATCGGATGTGATTTGCACTGCAGTGCGGTGCGAATCACATTCGTTCTCATAAACCGCTGCAATGTGAACCCAGCCTTAGTGACACTGGCGACGGGGGGTGATCACGGGGTTAAACCTTTATTGGGGGGGTTAGGGGGGCACATTAGAACTAAAGGGGGCTAACCCTAACTGCCTTAACAGTTACTACAGTCACAAATGACACCAATGCAAAAAAAAAAAAAAAAGCAATTGGTGTCACTGTGACTGGGGGGGCAGGGGTAATTGGGGGGTGATCGGGGGTAAAGGGGGGGTGTGAGTGTGCCTGGCATGTTCTACTGTATGTGGGGTGTGTTGGTGCAACTCACCGAACCTCTCTCCTCGGTGCCGGAACGAAAACTACCGACACAGAGGAGAGAATACATCACTTCCTCTCCTGTGTTTACATTACAGGAGAGGAAGTGATGTCACCGGACATTTTCATTCGCCGGGAGCGATCGAGAGGGGGTGGCCATGAATGAATGGCCGTCCCCTCGTCCGGGATCGCTCCCGAACGAATACCGACCGCCGCAGGCACCGGGCGGGGGCCCGATCGGGCCCCCGACCGGCGGGCAGGCAAGGACGTACATGTAAGCCCTTATGCCTGCCCGTGCCATTCTGCCGACGTACATCGGCGTGCGGCGGTCGGCAAGTGGTTAAATGGACCTAAAAGGAAAGCAGACAGCAAACATAACCAAATAGTTTATTATTTTATCCTTTGCAAATGTCTAGCCTCTGTTATCTCTTTAGAACTGTAGCATGCGC
This sequence comes from Lithobates pipiens, assembly GCF_037356315.1. NCBI lineage: Eukaryota > Metazoa > Chordata > Amphibia > Anura > Ranidae > Lithobates > Lithobates pipiens. The sequence goes on along the minus strand of NW_027507748.1, from coordinate 391,650,410 downwards.
AAAGTGGAACCAAAAAGCAACCCTTTACTGTTTTATTTTTCAATGCACCAACACAAAGGGACTGAAGAACTTCTACTGCGGTGGTAGACATACATAATTCATACAATGTTCACACAATGCTTTAAACTAGTCTATTTTGGGTGAGGAAGGCGCTGGCAATAAATTGTACAATAAATTAATAAGGATTTGTAAGAAATTGGTGCAGAGTAGTAGTTCACATCTGCTGAGCATGTATTCATCCTTAAAGTCAGAGAAAGGAAATGCCTGGCAAGTTTAACAGTAAATATTCATTTCAAAGAAAGCCGGGTAAAGCATGCAAGGGAAATAAACTATTTGAAAAAAAATGTAAAGGGAATTTACTATTTCAATTAAATAACGACATATATAAATGTGTAAAGAATGACAAAAAGAGCAGCAAAGAAGTGTTTTATGGTCTCTACCAACACATGTGCCGTCTGTGCAATAAAGCTGCTATGCTGAAAATTACCGACTAGCAATTATTCAAAATCAATGGAATCGTTAATGTCCACTGGCTCCCTGAGTGGTGAAGGAGCTTCACTAACAGACATCATAAAGCAGTCAGTGACTGTGCTCTTAAGCACAAACTATAAAGCCACTGACGCCTGTCTCTTTTTGTCTGCTAGACTTGGAGGACTATGCATCAGCATTGCATGATAGACATGATATAGGATACTTACAGGCACAAATCACTTGTGCTTTACCCCAACATTAAATTAAGAATAAAGATCATATCTTAGTTTATATTTAAGGTGCCCAAATATAGGGTACTTTTTATGGCTTTTTAGAGCATTTTTTTTTATATAGTAGAATTTATTATATGACAAACAAAATACAGAGAACAACAGTGGCAAAAATGACTTGTTACATAGGGCATTTTATCTGCTTGTGTATGCATTAATCACATTTTTACTATTGTCACCTGAATGCTCTGTTTGATCACCCATTGACAAAATGTACAGCGGATATGAACACTCTGCTAGAGAACCCTTTGACTAAAGTAATGTCGCGTACACACGAGCGGACTTTTCGGCAGACTAGGTCCGATGCTCTTCCCGATGGATTTTCAGTGGAGTTCCGACGCACTTTCCGAACGAAAGGACTTGGCCACACACAAGCACACCAAAGTCGGACGGATTCGAACGTGATGAGGACGTACGACTGGACTAGAATAAGGAAGTTCAATAGCCAGAAGCCAATAGCTGCCCTAGTGTCGGTTTTCGTCCGTCGGACTAGCATACAGACGAATCGATTTTTTGACCACACTTGAGTCCGTCGGAAAAATGCGAAACATGTTCTAAATCTAAAGCCCGTCTGATTTTTTGACAGCAAAGGTCCAATGAACCCCAAGACACGATCGAGTTGTCCGCCAGATTTTTTTCGTCTGACCTTTGCTTTAGAAAAGTCTGGCCATGTGTACACGGCATTAGGCCATAGAGGAGTAGATCTGAAGGTTCAGCTGAGCACCCATTGACAAAAAAGGCCATAAATGAGCAGATATCGCTCACTCACAACTTTCCACTCTCCACTACTCATCTTACATTGACAGAGGTGTATGATCATTCATTTTTACACTTCCGTGTTCTCCATAGAAATCTGAAGGATCAGAACTGTTCACAGGACATTTTTTTAACGATTTTAAAACTCCTTGTACAGTAAGCAACACGGTCTGAGACACTGCCCATTGCTCTTAAAGAGAGGAGAAACTGGCCAGTATTAAAAGCTATGCTTGAATCATGCTTTTATTGAGCCAATTATGGTCAGCCTAAAGCCCCGTACACACGAGCGGAGTTTTCAACATCCAAAGTCTGACGGAATGATTCCGGCAGACTATTCGATCGTGTGTGGGCTGCAACGGACTTTTGATTCGCAAAAGTCTGACAGACTTTAGAAATGGAACATGCTTCAAATTTTTCCGCCAGAACTCTGCCGGACCCAGTTCCTACCGAAAAATTCGCTCGTGTGTATGCTATTCCGACGGACTAAAACCGACGCTAGGGCAGCTATTGGCTACTGGCTATGAACTTCCTTATTCGAGTCCAGTCGTACGTCATCACGTTCGAATCCGTCGGAGTTTGGTGTGATTGTGTGTGGCCAAGTCCGCTCATTCAAAAAGTCCATCAGAACTCTGTCGGAACTCCGTCAGAACTCCGTCGAAAGTCTGTCGGACTTAATCCCTCGAAAAGTCCGCTCGTGTGTACGCGGCATAAAGCCTAGTACAATCCATAATTTTTTTTGTTTAACTCAGATCAGATGGTCTTCCCGACGGACTTTCGACTAAGTTACGACTGACTTCTGAACGAACTAACTTGCCCACATATGAACGTTCGAAAGTCCATTCGTTTTGAACGTGATGAAAAGGAAGTTCAATAGCCAGGAGCCAATACTGACCTTGAGTCATATTTGGTCTGTCGGACCAACATACAGACGAACGGTTTTCCCAATAGGAATTGAGTCCATCAGACAGATTTGAAACATGTTCTATTTCTAGGGCCGTCTGATTTTTTTTAAAGAAAAACGATCGGACTATCCCCCACGCGATAAGACTATCCGACGGAATGATTTCCAGTCGTGTGTACGCGGCATCAATCTTCTTTCTGTCCTGTTTCTGTAATATCCAGCTTTCTCAACTGAGGAAATGAGTGCATAAACAAGTCCGATCTTCGTTTTGAGTGCAGTTTCTTAGCATTTGACTACTTTGGGGAGAGTCTTCATTGTGTAACTACCACGTGCTATCATTTAGAACATTTTGCCACTGCTAGTTGCTTCCTTGTTTATGAGACCAGGAGATAAAAATGCTTTATAACTTCTATTCTTTCACCAACAAGCTCAAAGTCGTCCTTATTTTCTGTGTTCATAATCTTCGTTTTGTTTATATTCAGTTCTAATACCATATTACGGCTTTTGGCTTTTACTTTCCCTACTATATATAGCATATTTTCTTTGCTGCTGTGATGAGTGTTGCGTCATTTGCAGGTTGAATATTATCAGGTAAATAGGGTGTGCCAAGGCACATCCGGCACACCCTGTGCGCACGCCATTGGTAGTTTTGTCTGCTGCTGTGAGTGCTGGTTGGGAAGGAGCCCAACCACGCTCCAGAAAATGATAGGTAAGATCAGAAGATTCTGGGACCATTCCCATGGGCAAGCTCCAGAGGCCGAGTGAAATGCATTGGGAGTGTGGCCTGGTGGAGGTCCAGGCTGAGACTACCACACGTCTTTACACAGTAGATCTTGTTCTGATGTGTGGCTCCCGGGGTCTTCTGCTCTTCTCCAAACCAAGCCTGAGCTTCAGATAGTCCTCTCTCAGTGTATGATTGTATTCTTCTTTGTATTGTTTCCAGTAATACTTTGGTATGTGGAATTTATGCAATTTTTTTGTAGTTGTTACAATCTTTGGCATTCCCTTTCTTTAACCACTTCAATACAGTGCACTTACACCCCCTTCCTGACCAGACCAATTTTCAGCTTTCAGTGCTCTCACAGTTTGAATGACAATTACTCAGTCATCCAACACTGTATCCATATGAAATTTGCTTCCTTTTTTTCCACACAAATAGAGCTTTCTTTTAGTGGTATTTAATCACTAGTGGGTTTTTTATTTTTTGTGCTATAAATAAAATAAAACATACATTTTGTGAAAAAAATGCCTTTTTCTTTGTTTCTGTCATAAATTTTTGCTAATTAGTAATTTTTCTTCTTAAATTTTGGCCAAAATGTATACTGCTACCTATCTTTGGTAAAAAATAACCCACATTAGTATATATTATTTGGTCTTTGTGAAAGTTATAGAGTCTACAAACTATGGTGCCAATCACTGAAAATTGATCACTTCTGATCAGGCCTTCAGTACATCAGGTGTACCTCATTTCTTGAGACACTAACAAGTCAGGAAAGTACAAATACCCCCCAAATGACCACTTTTTACAAAGTAGACATTCCAAGGTATTAGGTAAGTAGCATGGTGAGTTTTTTTAAGTTGTCATTTTTTCCCACAATTCTTTGCAAAATGAAGATTTTTTTTTATTATTATTGTTTTTTACAAAATTGTCATATTATCAGGTTATTTCTCACACACAGCATATGCATACAACAAATTACACCCCAAAATACATTCTTCTACTCTTCCCGAGTACGGCAATACCACATGTGTGAGACTTTTACACAGCCTGGCCACATACAGAGCACCAACATTGATGTAATACCTTCAGACGTTCTACGAGCAAAAATTACGCATCTCATTTCTCAACCACCTATTACACTTTTGAAGGCCCTGGAGTACCAGGACAATGGAATTTCCCATAAAATGACCCCATTTTGGAAACACCCCAACGTATAATCTGTGAGGCATAATGAGTCTTTTGAATGGTTAATTCTTTTCCAGAAGTTTTTGGAATATGTGGAAAAAAATTAAAACACATTATTTTTTTTACACAAAATTGTCAATTTATAAGATATTTCTAACACATAGCATGTATATAGCAAAAATTACACCCCAAAATACATTCTGCTACTCTTCCCGAGTATGGCGATACTACATGTGTAGGACTTTTACACAGCCTGGCCACATAGAGAGGCCGAACATTGAAGTAGTACCTTCAGGCGTTCTAGGAGCATAAATGACACGTCTCATTTCATTCCTACCTATCACACTTTTTAAGGTCCTGGAGCACCAGGACAGTGAAATTACCCACAAAATGACCCCATTTTGGAAATCAAACACCCCAACGTATATTCTATGAGCTATGGGCTGCAAATAGGTACTCGGGTACTCTGATGGGCTGGAGATAGGTACTCTGGTACTATGATGGCCTGGTGACAGGTACTCGGGTACTCTGATGGCCTGGTGACAGGTACTCGGGTACTCTGATGGCCTGGTGACAGGTACTCGGGTACTCTGATGGCCTGGTGACAGGTACTCAGGTACTCTGATGGCCTGGTGACAGGTACTCTGATGGCTTGGTGACTGGTATTTGGGTACTCTGAAGGGCGGTGACAGGTACTCGGGTACTCAGATGAACTGTGACAGGTACTCGGGTACTCAGATGAACTGTGACAGGTACTCGGGTACTCAGATGAACTGTGACAGGTACTCAGGTACTCAGATGGACTGGGACAGGTACTCGGGTACTCAGATGGGCTGTGACAGGTACTCGGGTACTCAAATGGGCTGTGACAGGTACTCGGGTACTCGGATGAACCGTGACAGGTACTCGGGTACTTTGATGAGCTGTGACAGCTACTCGGGTACTTTGATGGGCTGTGACAGCTACTCGGGTACTTTGATGGGCTGTGACAGCTACTCGGGTACTTTGATGGGCTGTGACAGGTACTCGGGTACTCTGATGGACTGTGACAGATTCTCGGGTACTCTGATGGACCGTGACAGATACCCGGGTACCATGATGGACTGTGACAGGTACTCGGGTACCCTGATGGACTGTGACAGGTACTCGGTACTCTAATGGACTGTGGCAGGTACTCGGGTACCCTGATGGACTGTGACAGGTACTCGGGTACCCCGATGGACCGTGACAGGTACTCGGGTACTCTGATGGGCCGTGACAGGTACTCGGGTACTCTGATGGGCTTTGACAGGTACTTGGGTACTCTGATGTGCCGTGACAGGTACTCAGGGTACTCTGATGTTCTGTGACAGGTACTCGGGTACGCTGATGGGCTGGGACAGGTACTCGGGTACTCAGATGGGCTGTGACAGGTACTCGGGTACTCAGATGGGCTGTGACAGGTGCTCGGGTATTTTGATGGGCTGTGACAGCTACTCGGGTACTCTAATGGACTGTGACAGATTCTCGGGTACTCTGATGGACCAGAACAGATACTCGGGTACCATGATGGACTGTGACAGGTACTCAGGTACCCTGATGGACTGTGACAGGTACTCGGTACTCTAATGGACTGTGACAGGTACTCGGGTACCCTGATGGACTGTGACAGGTACTCGGGTACCCTGATGGACCGTGACAGGTACTCGGGTACTCTGATGGGCCGTGACAGGTACTCGGGTACTCTGATGGGCTATGACAGGTACTTGGGTACTCTGATGTGCCGTGACAGGTACTCGGGGTACTCTGATGTTCTGTGACAGGTACTCGGGTACGCTGATGGGCTGGGACAGGTACTCGGGTACTCAGATGAACTGTGACAGGTACTCGGGTACTCTGATGGGCTGTGACAGGTACTCGGGTACTCTGTGACAGGTACTCTGATGGACTGTGATTGACAGGTACTATGAGGGGTGGTGACAGGTCCTCTTTATTGGGGGGGCAATCAGTGTGCTTGTTGTGTACTGTAGGCGGTAACGAGATGTTACCACAATCTCCTCCTCACACACGATCGGTGTGTGAGGAGGAGAACCCGGTAACATCTCGTTACCGTGGTTTGTTTACATTTTATTGATCGGCTGTGAAAGGATCACAGCCGATCACGTGGGTAAACAGCTGGCCAATGGCTGTTTACCAGCGTCGGTGATGAGCAGTGTTCCCGGGGAACACGCCGCCACCGACGTGCACGCGCAGCGCGCTCACGAACGCGCGCATGCGCCGTGCACAGTCGGGGTGTGACCATCTGTGATCGGCAGTGACTTCATCACGGCCGATCGCGTGGTAAACAGCCATAACCAATGGCTGTTCACCCCCTTCGGTGGCGAGCAGTGTCTCCGTGACACGCTGCCACCGAAGAAACAGGGATGCGCGCGCATGATCGCACGCATTCCCTGTTTAAGCGGGAGGCCGTCATATGACGGCCTCCCACCACAATAGGTGCGCCGCCTGCCCGCCATTTGACAGCCGGCGGTCAGCAACTAGTTAATATAGGAAAATTTATGGATACATATTTTTAAACCAGAAACAAAGTCTGTTGGGATTAGCATAATGGCCTGTGTCAACAGGTTTCAATAGTCAAATGCAATGTGCTTTTGATATTAGTTTGAGATCTCCAAATTAAAAAAAAACAAAACAAATGTATTCATCAATTTAGGCCGATATGTATTCCGCTACATATTTTTATAAAAAAAAATCACAATAAGCGTATATTGATTGGTTTACGCAAAATTTATAGCATCTAAAAAATATGGAATAGATTTATGGCATTTTTATTTTTACATTTTTTTTACTAGTAATGGCAGTGGTTAGCAATTTTTATTGGGACTGCGACATTGCAATGGACAGATCGGAAACCACTTTTTTGGGACCATTGACATTTATACAGCGATTAGTGCTATAAAATGCACTGGTTACTGTGTAAATGTCACTGGCAGGGAAGGGGTTAACATTAGGGGGTGATCAAGGGGTTAAATGTGTTCCCTAGGTGTGTTTCTGCCTGTGAGGGGATGGGAGCTATGACTTTTAAAGGAGTCACCGTACATATACAGCAATTTGTGCAGGAGAGCCATCCTGCCGCCGTATATGAACAGGAGCTGGTTGGCAAGTGGTTAAGAATTCATTGCAGGTATATTTGACGTGCAGTTGACCTGTAGTGGACCTAAATGTTTTTCTCATAAACTCTTATAGGCAGAAAGCGGTTTGAAGGGAACAGATAACTGCCAACACTTGTCTTTAGCAGCCGTGTTGATGTGCTTTGAGCTTGAGTCAATGGCCTCCATTTGACATCAGTTTTATACATTTCTGAGATTATTCCAAATTCATTGACAGATGTATCTTGCCTACAGTTGGCTTCCTTCTGATCTGCATTTGACCTGCTTCAAGTGGGCATTCTTTTTATTTTAATACATATATATGTGGTATCTGGATATTTTGCTAGCAGCTACAAAGATTTTGAATAGTTTTGTTAATACAGCATGGATATTTTTTGTTATATTGTTTTTATGAAAAAAAAAAACCATCATCTGCTGGTATATAGGTTCAGGTACAGGGATGTCCAGGAACATTGCCCAAATTGGGGTTTAGTGAAGCTGTTGGTATATATATTTGATGCTTTTTGCTGGGGGCCCTATAGCTGGGTACATTTGTTGGTATTAGGTAGGAATGAGCTTTGAGTTCGAGTCAAACTCATGTTCGACTCGAACATTGCCTGTTCGCATGTCCGGCGAACAGTGAACAATTTTGGTTGTTCGCGGCAAATTCAAAAAGCCGGGAACACCCTGTACAAGTCTATGGGAGAAATCTAAAGTGCTAATTTTAAAGGCTAATATGCAAGTTAGTGTCCTCAAAAGTGTTTGGGGACCTGGGTCCTGCCCCAGGTGCCCAGTGGTCCTGGATCAATGCAAAAAAAAGTTTTAAAAACTGCTGTTTTTTCGGGAGCAGTGATTTTAATAATGATTAAAGTGAAACAATAAAAGTGTAATATTCCTTTAAATTTTGTACCTGGGGGGTACTAATGCAGGTAATGCAGGTTTCCGTTACATAAGCTCCAGGTTCATAAGCTCCAGGGTTCCTTTTTCAAAATAATACCCAAAGGCGATATCCTAAAATTTTTGAATGGGTGAATTGAGAACTCTCCCTGCAAGCACCTCCTTTAACAATTCCGCTGCCTGACACTGAGGCCACATGCGGAAAAATGATAAAATTTCTATTAACTTCACTGGCGTTACTGCCTTTACGAAAATTATCCTTAGTAGAAGGATGCACAGTCAAAGCCATCTTCCTAAAGCATCTGGAAGCCGGGTGAGCACCTGTACAAGAATCACACTCATGCTTATATCTGCAAGTCTGTGGCCATTTTCATTCATTTAAACTGAAACAAATACCCTTTCGAAAAGTCCCAGACTGAAAAGAAGGAGGTCCCGGAAATGGTTTCTGGGGCAACAACAAAATGAGCCATAGCTCAACGTTCTTTGTGCCCCATTTCAAAGATTCATGAGCTGTCAACTTCTGGCGAAAAGATTCGCCGAATGAAAACCGAGATAAACATGAAATGTTTGTATAGGCTTCTAAGATGATTTCAACATGATTAACCACTTCGGGACCGCCGTATTGCCAATGTACGTCAACACAATGGCACAGGCAGGCAGAATCACGTAAATGTACGTGATTGCCTTCTAGCGGGTGGGGGGTCCGATCGGACCCCCTCCCGCTAGATACGGCGGTCCCTTTCGGTGCCGGAGCGATCGGCGATGAGGGGATGGCCGTTGGTTTCCGCCCATCCCCTCTCGATCGCTCCTGGCCAGTGACGAACTTCCTCCCCTGTGAAAATGTAAACACAGGAGGAGGAAGTGATGTCACACTCCTCGTGGCGGTCTTTTTGAACCGGACAGCGAGGAGTGAAGACGCAAGTAAGTGCACCAACAGTCCACTGACACATAGGTACACACAGGCACACATTTCACCCCAGTCACCCCCCGATCACCCCCCCGATCGGCCCCCCGCCCCCCCCCCAGTCACAGTGTCACTAATGCAGTGTTCATTTATTTATTGATCACTACATTTAGTGTCAGTTGTGACTGTAAAAAGTGTCAGGGCAGCTAGTGTTAGGCCCCTTTAGGTCCAGGGTAGCCCCCTACCCCCCCCTAATAAAGGTTTAACCCTTTGATTGCCCTCCCAGTTAACCCTTTCACCCTCTTTTACCAGTGTCACTAAGCGATCGTTTTTCTGATCGCTGCAATAGTGTCACTGGTCCCGCTAGGAAGCTAGTTTTTTTTTAGGTTCAACGCCAGGTTTTTATACCGTTAGGTACCCCGATATATAACCTAATAAAGGTTTTAACCCTTTGATTGCCCCTAGAGTTAACCCTTTCACCAGCGATCGCTGCATAAGTGTCACTGGTGACGCTGGTTAGCCAGTTAGTTATTTAGTTATTTAGGTTCCCCGTCAGCTTTTTATAAAGCTTCAGGTACCCCCATATAAATACCCAATAAAGGTTTTAACCCCTGATTGCCCTTAGTTAACCCTTTCACCAGTGATCACCGTATAAGTGTTACGGGTGACGCTGGTTTGGTAGTTCGCTTTTTATAGCATCAGGGCACCCGCCATTTATTACCTAATAAAGGTTTAACCCCCTGATCACCCGGCGGGTGATATAAATTTGGTTTTAGGGTCAGAAAGGGTCTGCGTCGCCCCAGGCAGTGCTAGGTTAGTGCCAGCACCGCTAACACCCACGCGCAAAGCATACACCTCCCTTAGTGGTATAGTATCCGAACAGATCAATATCTGATCTGATCAGATCTATACTAGCGTGCCCAGCAATTTAGGGTTCTAAAAAAACGCATTGTTAGCAGGATCAGCCCAGATACCTGCTAGCACCTGCGTTTTGCCCCTCTGCCCAGCCCAGCCCAGCCCAGCCCACCCAAGTGCAGTATCGATCGATCACTGTCACTTACAAAACACAACACACATAACTGCAGCGTTCGCAGAGTCAGGCCTGATCCCTGCGATCGCTAACAGTTTTTTTTTGGTAGCGTTTTATACAGTCGCTGACAGGCTAGGTGCTTTTTTACCTGTGAGTCTCACTACTGTACCCCTAAATTTAGAGCCCAAAATGGCAAAGCGAAGGTACACTAGTGAAGAGGCCTACACGTTTCTGAGCATGACAGATAGTGAAGAGGAAGACACTGATCTGTCAGAATCAGGCTCAGAATACGAACCTGTAGAGGACAGCGCCTCCATGTCAGATAGCTCTGACGACGAAGAAGAGGTCCCTGCTATTGTCAGGCGTACCCGGCCCCGATTTTCTGATGTTGTTGAGGTGCAGGAACCGGAAGTCCCTCGTATGGAGTATAGAGCCAGTACTAGCGCCGCTCATCCTTTTGGTGAACTGGCAAGCACCAGCGGCCTAGTACACCCTGGGCGTACATCCAGCACTGCAGTATCACGTGGTGACGTGGCGAGTCCCATAAGTGCAGTTCAAGCTGGCGAGGTGGCAAGCACAAGTAGTGTCCCGCTGCCACCAAGAAGAAGAAGACAAAGACAGGCCCGTCGTACCCATAGTGCCCTTCCTGCAGAATTCGCCTATCCCAATTGGGTGCCCACCACTTCTGCAGAACCCGTACTTCCCCCATTCACTGCCCAACCCGGTATTCAGGTGGATACAGATGATTTTACGCCACTCGATTTTTATTCTCTGTATCTCACGGAAGATCTCTATAGATCTATTGTGGACCAAACCAATTTATATGCTGGTCAACGCATCGCCGCTAATCCCCAGTTGCCGTCTCTTGCCAGAGATTGGAAACCAGTTACGGTTTCCGAATTTAAGTCGTTTCTGGGCCTTTCCCTCAACATGGGCACACACAAATTTATGCGGATGCGGGCTTATTGGTCCACGCATCCGGCTGACCACATGCCCCTGTTCTCTAACTCCATGCCCAGGGCACGATACGAGCAGATCTTGCAGTTCTTGCACTTCAGTGACAATGAACTTTGTCGTCCACGTGGAGACCCTGAATACGATCGGCTCTACAAAATTCGGCCCCTCATAAACCACTTCAACCAACGTTTTGCAGACTTGTTTATTCCCCAAAAAGTTGTCTGCGTTGATGAGTCCCTGGTTAAGTTTACTGGTCGCTTGTCATTCAAACAGTACATTCCCAACAAGCGTACCAGGTACGGGGTCAAGCTCTATAAGTGCTGTGACAGGGCCACAGGCTATGCATGGAGCTTTATGGTTTATGAGGGTAAAGATAGTTACGTAGAGCCGGAGAACTGCCCTGATTACATAGGAAGCGCTGGCAAGATAGTGTGGAAATTGGTGTCACCCTTATTCGGAAAGGGGTACCACTTGTACGTGGACAACTATTACACCAGCGTGCCACTGTTTAGTCATTTATTTGATAATCAGATTGGAGCATGTGGCACCGTGCGACCTAATCGCCGGGGCTTTCCCCAGCGGCTTGTAGATTCCCGTCTTAGGCTGGGGGAGAGAGCCTGCTATCGGTGTAATAATTTGCTCGCTATGAAGTGGAGGCATAATAAGAATGTTTTCGTTCTTACCTCCCTTCATGCAGACACGACGGTCCAAATTTCTACGGCGACTGGTATTGTGGAGAAACCCCTCTGTGTCCACGAATATAACAAAAATATGGGAGGGGTGGACCTCAATGACCAGATGTTAGCGCCGTATCTAACTTCCCGTAAGACCAGACGCTGGTACAAAAAAGTGTCTGCTTACTTATTTCAATTGGCTTTGCTGAATGCTTTTGTGCTATACAAAGCTTCAGGCGGAACATTAACCTTTCTTTTCTTCCAAAGAGAGGTTGTCACAGAGCTTCTGTTTCCAGACGGTTCTGTACCTCACCATTCCCAACCAAATGCAGTAAGCCGGCTGTATGAGAGGCATTATTCTTATGTCCTCCCGAGTACCCCTACCCAACGAGCCCCCCAAAAAAGATGTCGTGTCTGTAGCAAGCGCGGATATAGGCGTGACACCCGTTCTTATTGTCCACGCTGTCCTGGCCAGCCTGGTCTTTGTCAGGGTGAGTGTTTTGAACGCTACCACACACTAGTGAAGTATTAGCGTAGGGTACAGCATTTCACAGGCTAGGCACACTAACACAGGGTCTCCCAAGATGCCATCGCATTTTGAGAGACCCGAACCGTTACAGTTACAGTTTACAGTTCAAAAAAAAGTGTATAAAAAAAAAAAAAAAAAAAAAAAAAGTAAAATAAAAAAACCAAAAAAAATATAAAATATAAAAACCAAAAATAGTTGTCGTTTTATTGTTCTCTCTCTCTCTCTCTCTCTCTCTCTTCTCTCAAATTTTTTATACTTTACTGTTTACTGTGTTATTGTTAACCATTTTTCATGTTTTCAGGTACGCCATTCAGCTGCAGCGTGGATTTATTTATCTTGACAGCAACAGCGTTTGCTCCCACGATACATAAAGCCGCGACTCCAGTGCTGTAGGAGGTGATTTCACCACCACAGTTAAAAAAGAGCATATATGCCGAAGCATGGGGGCATAAGGGGTGGAGGAGCGATTTTGCTCCTAATGCCGCGTACATACGGTCAAAATTCCGACGGAGGGCTTGCCCGTGGAAAAGTTTGAACGTATGTACGCAGCATAACTTTTTTGCGGGAGGATGCCCCCATGCTTCGGCATATATATATTTTAGGCACAGGTTGTGTTAAAAAATGTTTTATTTTTTACTGTTTTTTTTGGCAATTGCTTTGCAGGTATGGTATGGTAAGGTTTTACTGGGATGTTACTTTGTTTTAACGTTAACCATAATTTGCTTAGCAGGTACGCCATTCAGCTGCAGCGCGGATTTATTTATCTTGACAGCAACAGCGTTTGCTCCCACGATACATAAAGCCGTGACTCCAGTGCTGTAGGCGGTGATTTCACCACCACAGTTAAAAAAGAGCATATATGCCGAAGCATGGGGGCATAAGGGGTGGAGGAGTGATTTTGCTCCTAATGCCGCGTACATACGGTCAAAATTCCGACAGGGGGCTTGCCCATGGAAAAGTTTGAACGTATGTACGCGGCATAACTTTTTTGCGGGAGGATGCCCCCATGCTTCGGCATATATAAATGGTGCATGTATGTCCATCATTAGAAGTGGGTGGATGAAGGGAGGTATCTAATGGTGGGCATACCCACCGATCAATCTCTTTTTTTTCGTTCAGACAACATGACTCTCAGTAAATAGCTTGGGGTGTCTACTTTCCAAAATGGGGTAATTTGGGGGGATTTTGTGCTATTTTGGCATTTTATGGCCTTTGCACCCTTAGAAATCCTGAAGGTGGTGATTGGTTTTCGGGGTGCCGTACGCGACTAGACTCCCAAAAAGTCCCACACATGTGGTATCCCCATACTCGGGAGAAGTAGCCGAATATATTTTGGGGTGCAATTCCACATATAACCATAGCATGTGTGAGCAATATATCATTTAGTGACAACTTTGTGCAAAAAAAAAAAAGTTTGTAATATTCCCGCAACTTGTGGCAAAATATAAAATATTCCATGGACTCAACATGCCTCTCAGTAAATAGCTTGGGGTGTCTACTTTCCAAAATGGGGTCATTTTGGGGGGTTTTGTGCTATTTTGGCTTTTTATGGCCTTCGAAACTGTGATAGGTAGTGAGGGGTAAAATCAAAAATTTGCACCCTTAGAAATCCTGAAGGTGGTGATTGGTTTTCGGGATGCCGTGCGCGACTATACTCCCAAAAAGTCCCACACATGTGGTATCCCCGTACTCGGGAGAAGTAGCGGAATATATTTTGGGGTGCAATTCCACATATAACCATGGCATGTGTGAGCAATATATCATTTAGTGACAACTTTTTGTACATTTTTTTTTTTTTTTTTTTTTTAGTCATTATTCAATCCCTTAGGACAAAAAAAATAAATATTCAATGGGCTCAACATACCCATCAGCAGTTTCCTTGGGGTGTCTACTTTCCAAAATGGGGTCATTTGGGGGGGTTTTGTGCCATCTTGGCATTTTATGGCCGTCAAAACTGTGATAGGTAGTGATAGGTAGTGAGGAGTAAAATAAAAAAATTATGCCCTTAGAAATCCTGAAGGCGGTGCTTGGATTTCGGGGTCCCGTACGCGGCTAGGCTCCCAAAAAGTCCCACACATGTGGTATCCCTGTACTCAGGAGAAGCAGCAGAATGTATTTTGGGGTGTCATTTCACATATGCCCATAGCATGTGTGAGCAATATATCATTTAGTGACAACTTTGTGCAAAAAAAAAAAAGTTTGTAATATTCCCGCAACTTGTGGCAAAATATAAAATATTCCATGGACTCAACATGCCTCTCAGTAAATAGCTTGGGGTGTCTACTTTCCAAAATGGGGTCATTTTGGGGGGTTTTGTGCTATTTTGGCTTTTTATGGCCTTCGAAACTGTGATAGGTAGTGAGGGGTAAAATCAAAAATTTGCACCCTTAGAAATCCTGAAGGTGGTGATTGGTTTTCGGGATGCCGTGCGCGACTATACTCCCAAAAAGTCCCACACATGTGGTATCCCCGTACTCGGGAGAAGTAGCGGAATATATTTTGGGGTGCAATTCCACATATAACCATGGCATGTGTGAGCAATATATCATTTAGTGACAACTTTTTGTACTTTTTTTTTTTTTTTTTTTGTCATTATTCAATCCCTTAGGACAAAAAAAATAAATATTCAATGGGCTCAACATACCCATCAGCAGTTTCCTTGGGGTGTCTACTTTCCAAAATGGGGTCATTTGGGGGGGTTTTGTGCCATCTTGGCATTTTATGGCCGTCAAAACTGTGATAGGTAGTGATAGGTAGTGAGGAGTAAAATAAAAAAATTATGCCCTTAGAAATCCTGAAGGCGGTGCTTGGATTTCGGGGTCCCGTACGCGGCTAGGCTCCCAAAAAGTCCCACACATGTGGTATCCCTGTACTCAGGAGAAGCAGAAGAATGTATTTTGGGGTGTCATTTCACATATGCCCATAGCATGTGTGAGCAATATATCATTTAGTGACAACTTTGTGCAAAAAAAAAAAAGTTTGTAATATTCCCGCAACTTGTGGCAAAATATAAAATATTCCATGGACTCAACATGCCTCTCAGTAAATAGCTTGGGGTGTCTACTTTCCAAAATGGGGTCATTTTGGGGGGTTTTGTGCTATTTTGGCTTTTTATGGCCTTCGAAACTGTGATAGGTAGTGAGGGGTAAAATCAAAAATTTGCACCCTTAGAAATCCTGAAGGTGGTGATTGGTTTTCGGGATGCCGTGCGCGACTATACTCCCAAAAAGTCCCACACATGTGGTATCCCCGTACTCGGGAGAAGTAGCGGAATATATTTTGGGGTGCAATTCCACATATAACCATGGCATGTGTGAGCAATATATCATTTAGTGACAACTTTTTGTACTTTTTTTTTTTTTTTGTCATTATTCAATCCCTTAGGACAAAAAAAATAAATATTCAATGGGCTCAACATACCCATCAGCAGTTTCCTTGGGGTGTCTACTTTCCAAAATGGGGTCATTTGGGGGGGGTTTGTACTGCCCTGCCATTTTAGCACCTCAAGAAATGAGATAGGCAGTCATAAATTAAAAGCTGTGTAAATTCCAGAAAATGTACTCTAGTTTGTAGACGCTATAACTTTTGCGCAAACCAAAAAATATACGCTTATTGACATTTTTTTTACTAAAGACATGTGGCTGAATAAATTTTGCCCTCAATGTATGACTAAAATTTAGTTTATTCGATTTTTCTTATAACAAAAAGAAGAAAATATCATTTTTTTTCAAAATTTTCGCTCTTTTTCCATTTATATCGCAAAAAATAAAAATCGCAGAGGCAATCAAATACCATCAAAAGAAAGCTCTATTTGTGGGAAGAAAAGGACGCAAATTTCGTTTGGGTGCAATATTGCATGACCGCGCAATTACCAGTTAAAGCAGCGCAGTGCGAAATTGCAAAAACACCTCTGGTCCTTAAGGTATTTATTGGTCCGAAGCTGAAGTGGTTAAACATTCCGCAACAAAGTTCCATATGTTGCTCCCTCATCATGCTTGCGTATATACAAATGGCTTGTAGCCAATTATTAAAAGTGTGAGGCACAATCTTGCATCTATCATCATTACATTTTTCTGAATCCCTTTTAAGAGATGTATCTTCAGCCAATGGTAAAAGAGATAAGATGCCTACATATTCGCCTTTCCAAATTTTAGCTTTAGTAGCAGCAGATAAATGGAGGTGACATTTCACATGCCATTGCTTCTCTGAAGCAATTCTCTGCTACCATAGAAAGCGAAGAATCATGCAAAAAGGTTCAGACAGCAAACATGACAGGATGCAGAACTGAAGATGATGGTTGAGGAGTCAGCTGACCAGACCAAGCGTGGGACAAATCAGCAGATGGCAAAGCAACATTAGACATGATCCATTTAAATTGGTCAGCAAGCGAAGAGAAATTATTAATTAAAATAAATAAAGCCTTTTGAGCCCAAGACTCACCTCACAGATTTTGATTGTTCATTGCATCAGTTGGCACAACGTGCTATGGTTGATCCTGTGCTGCTTGCACTGAGACATGTAAAGGTATGTCAACTTGTCCTGCATGACAAAAAACGTTAGAGGCAGCAGGGAAATCCAAAGCAGCATCAGAAGTAATGACCGACATACTTTCCATAGAAATAGCATAAATCTTTTAAAAACCCTTTTTTAACAGGAGCCTTTTTTGCTTTATTGTACAGGGAAGGAACATTTTTAGCACCCTAATGCCACGTACACACAATCGAATTGTCTGGTGGAATTGGTCCTGCAAAAAATCCAGTAAACAATCCGGCGGACTTTATAACGAACGGACTTGGCCACACACGGACGCTCCGAAAGTCTGGCGATTTCTAACGCGATGACGTACAGCACGTACGACAGGACTAGAAAAAGGAAGTTCAATAGCCAGTAGCTAATAGCTTCCTTCTCGTACTTGCGTCATTCTTAGTCCACCAGACTAGCACACTGACGAACGGATTGTCCGCTGAAAGCCAAGTCCGGACAAATTTTGAGTCAAAACTACTTTCTAAGTCTGCTGGACTTTACGATGAAAAAGTCCGCTGGAGCCCACACACGATCGAACTGTCTGGCGTACTGTGGTCCGGCGGACCTAGTCCGCAGGTCAATTTGATCATGTGTATGCGGCATTACCATTTTTACTGTTCCTAGGCGGTGATGGGGATTTGAACTTGTGGTTCCTCTTCTGTCTAGCAGGCATAGACTTGCTAGACCGTTCTGCGCATGTGTCAGCATTAATTACATTATCCAGAATGAGATCTCCATCAAGAGGGGGAGCTGATGATACAGAAGGGCAAGCTGGTAAACATGCAGGAGTCTGTGGAAGCTGCTGGTAACTCGATGCCTTGTAGAGGAAGAAGCATGTTCAGGGGAACCTGAAGCCGAGCCTCTGCAGGAAGAGACATCATAGCAGGAGACACAGATAGACACTCTTCCAGAATGGCCACAGAAAATTTAGGAGAGACAGGCAGCGCTTCACCCACTCATCCCCGCCGGGTGCCGCCACCCGAGCTCTCAGCTGACTCAGGTAAAATTTCATGGAGAGGAACGTAGAGAGCATGTCTTCTTAATCGTCACTGCCACTCTGCTGAATAATGGACTTATCCACTCTTATAAATAGGTACTCCAGAACACCTGATCCAACTGACAAGGGTTTGTGCATAGAGGTAAGTAACCAATCATTTTATACTTAAATTTATGTTATTTATTTATTTATTTATTTTTACAGCTTTATCCCTTATTCTGTCTCATCTCCATATGATGGGCAACTAATCATCCCCCCTCTTTTATTCCATCCAACTGCACGGATGTACCCAAGCATTCCTATGCATTACAGAGTGTCAGCTATATCATGATTATTTCAGTATCCCAGTTTGTAAAACTTTCGAGCTGTCTAGTGTAGAGTATGTTAGCTTGCAAGTGTGAATCTTTTATGTGTTTTGTATTGTTCTTATTTGTTGTGATGAAGTTGATCCTATCTGTCATGGCTTCTGTTGTGTTGTCTAACTATGTAATTGTCCTTTGTGCTGGTTATACTTTCCAATGTTTTTGTTTTATCATCTGGCCAATAGCTGTGGGGCCTTTCTAGAGAAAATACTTAGGTTTCCAAACTTCTAATCAAGGACTCTGGTGAAGACGATGTCTTTGTGCTGCAGGTCATGCCTATGCTATTTTGCTTCCCTGCTTGCATCCAACCCAAGATCCTTGAATGTGCACCTAACCTGGCCAGGCCAGTTAAGTGCCTCCACCCCAAACTTTCTCATCCATGTCTTTATGGACCTTGCTTTGTACACTGGTGTGCATTCATGTTGGAACAGGAAGGGGCCATCCCCAAACTGTTCCCACAAAGTTGGGGGCATGAAATTGTCCAAAATGTCTTGGTATGCTGAAGCCTTAAGAGTTCCCATCATTGGAACCAAGGAGCCAAGCCCAACCCCTGAAAAACAACCCCACACCATAATCCCCCTCCACCAAATGATTTGGACCAGTGCACAAAGATCCATAAAGAAATGAATGAGTGAGTTTGGGGTGGAGGAACTTGACTGACCTGTACAGAGATCTGATCTCAACCCGATAGAACACCTTTTGGAATGAATTACAGCCTGCAAGTCAGGCCTTCTTGTCCAGCATCAGTGCCTGACCTCACAAATGCACTTCTGGAGACACATTCCTAAGACCCCTTTCACACTGGGGCCATGGTTGCATTTGTGGTAAAGCGCCGCTTAACTGCTTTTTAATAGTGGGGAGCTTTTAACCCAAAGAAGGGGTTAAAAACTCCCATGTTGCGGCGCTTCTCAAGTGCTTTTTAGGAGCTTCGGAAGTACTGCTCATTCATTCCAATGGGCAGGGCACTTTGGGAGCGCTAAATACAGTACTCCCAACCCCCGCAAGATCACAGCGCGAGTGTAAAAAGTCACATTTGAATGAGTGGGAGGCGGTTTTCAGGCACATAGCAGAGGCTATTTCCAGCACTAAAGCACCTGAAAACTGACCCAGTGTGAAAGGGGTCTAAACCTTGTGGATAGCATTTCCAAAAGAGTTGAAGCTGTTATAGTTGCAAAGGGTGGGCCAACTCAATATTGAACCCTACGGACTAAGACTTGGGTGCCATTAAAATTCATGTGCGAGTAAAGGCAGGTGTCCCAATACTTTTGGTAATATAGTGTATATTCACATCAGTCCTTTAAGGTCCGTAACTCACATTCATACATACACATACTAGGGCCAATTTAGACAGGAGATCAATCACCTACCAGCATGTCATTGGAATCTGAGAGGAAACTGGGAAAAAAACCCACGCAGTCAAAGGGAGATCATGAGATCATGGAAACTCCAGGCAGGTAGTGTCGTGGTCGGTACTCAAAGTGAAGACCCTAGTACTGCTAGGCATAAGTGCTAACCAATGCCCCATACTGTATTATTATTATTATTATTATTCACTATTTATATACAGTGGTGTGAAAAAGTGTTTGCCCCCTTCCTCATTTCCTGTTCCTTTGCATGTTTGTCACACTTAAGTGTTTCGGAACATCAAACCAATTTAAACAATAGTCAAGGACAACACAAGTAAACACAAAATGCAATTTGTAAATAAAGGTGTTTATTATTAAAGGTGAAAAAAAATCCAAACCATCATGGCCCTGTGTGAAAAAGTGATTGCCCCCTAAACCTAATAACTGGTTGGGCCCCTCTTAGCAGCAGCAACTGCAACCAAGCGTTTGCGATAACGTGCAATGAGGCTTTTACAGCGTCCTGGAGGAATTTTGGCCCACTCATCTTTGCAGAATTGTCCTAATTCAGTTACATTAGAGGGTTTTCGAGCATGAACGGCCTTTTTAAGGTCATACCACAACATCTCAATAGGATTCAGGTCAGGACTTTGGCTAGGTCACTCCAAAGTCTTAATTTTGTTTTTATTCAGCCATTCGGTGGTGGACTTGCTGGTGTGTTTAGGATCATTGTCCTGCTGCAGAACCCAAGTTCGTTTCAGCTTGAGTACACGAACAGATGGTCGGACATTCTCCTTCAGGATCTCTTGGTAGACAGCAGAATTCATAGTTCCTTTTATCATGGCAAGTCTTCCAGGTCCTGAAGCAGCAAAACAGCCCCAGACCATCACACTACCACCACCATATTTTACTGTTGGTATAATGTTCTTTTTATGAAATGCAGTGTTCCTTCTACGCCAGATATACTTGGACACACACCTTCCAAAGAGTTCCACTTTTGTCTCATCGGTCCACAAAATGTTGTCCCAAAAGTCTTGGGGATCATCAAGATGTGTTGTGGAGAAATTGAGACAAGCTTTGATGTTCTTTTTGCTCAGCAGTGGTTTTCTCCTTGGAACTCTGCCATGCAGGCCATTTTTGCCCAGTCTTTTCCTGATGGTGGAGGCATGAACGCTGACCTTAACTGAGGCAAGTGAGGCCTGCAGTTCCTTGGACGTTGTTGTGGGGTCTTTTGTGACCTCTTGGATGAGTCGTCGCTGCGCTCTTGGGGTAATTTTGGGCGGCCGGCCACTCCTTGGGAAGGTTCACCACTGTTCCATGTCTTCGCCATTTGTGGATAATGGCTCTCACTGTGGTTCGCTGGATTCCCAAAGCTTTGGAAATGGCTTTATAACCCTTTCCAGACTGATAGATCTCAATTACTTTCTTTCTCAATTGTTCCTGAATTTCTTTGGGTCTCGGCATGATGTGTAGCTTTTAAGGATCTTCTGGTGGACCTTACTGTGTCAAGCAGCTCCTATTTAAGTGATGCCTTGATTGTGAACAGGTGTGGCAATAATCAGGCCTGGGAGTGGCTATAGAAATTGAACTCAGGTGTGGACAACCACAGTTATAGTATGTTTTAACAAGGGGGCAATCACTTTTTCACACAGGGCCATGATGGTTTGGATTTTTTTTCACCTTTAATAATAAACACCTTCATTTACAAATTGCATTTTGTGTTTACTTGTGTTGTCCTTGACTATTGTTTAAATTGGTTTGATGTTCCGAAACACTTAAGTGTGACAAACATGCAAAGGAACAGGAAATGAGGAAGGGGGCAAACACTTTTTCACACCACTGTAGCGCCAACAGTTTATGCAGCACTTTACAATGTATAGGGGGAACAACACAATTACAGTACAATACAAAAGGTACAGGAGGGCCCTGCTCGTAGAGCTTACATTCTAAAGGGATGGGGTGGTGGTACAATATATATATATATATATATATATATATATATATATATATATATACTGTATATCACACTGTATACACACACACATTTCATATTTCCAGTGTCGCCGGATAATACATTTGATTTAAAAAAAAAAAATCTAATAACATTCGCAGCAGATTAAAAATAACATTTCTAAAATGTTTGATCCAAAATAATCAAGCATTTTTAAAATATCTATCAGTGATCAGCCTAGGAGTATTTTGCCTTCTTTTTATGGCTTTGAGTTAAAGTTTAGTAATGAACACATGCAGCCCATGGCTTCAAGAAGAGGGCATTAATTGGAAGAGACAGCTTTCTCTGTTTCAACTACAAAGCTGTAATGAGTTGAGGGTATATGGTGGGCAGAGAGGGCATGGGAACAGGTGTGTGTCCCTGTCAGAAACACCTGCCCACAATTCTAACTAATTACTCGAGCTGCCAGGCTCTAGGCAGGAGGGAGCACCTGGCCTAATCCATCTTAATTAGCCATGTTTTTTTTTTATTTGCTCTGCCCCTCGACTTGTATATGGGGGGAAAGTACAATAGGGATATTGAAGTAAAATAAAATATATTTATTTCAAATAAATATTTTTCAACAGATAGATCTGTACCGTATGTATATGATGTTGTACATTATTGAATTGTAATATTTTTAATCAATAGAATGATGATGCAAATGCCATTATTTACAACACTGCAGACAGGCTTGACTTGCATCAATGAACAATATACAAAGTAAATATGTGAATATCTTACTCTAGTACCCTGATGTTCATTCGTGTATGCAAGCTTTGATCTGCTTTTTGATTACAGCAAGAATTTGTAAATTCTAACGTAGCCTAAACCATAACTTAATGGCTCAAGTCAGATCCTTCCGCAAGCAGAACAGTGAGCATCACAGTAGTTATATCACCAAATTTCACTCCACATCTCCTGAGACCTGCAGTTAGAGGCAATAGTACTACAGATCTTACACTACAGATTTAGGTCCCTATCATGCATAAACAAGCAGCAGCTGCACAGTAAAGCTGCAGTGTGCCAGGGGTAGGGGGCAGTGTGGTGTGCGGTTCAGTGAATCACATAGCTCGCATTTTTTTCTTTATTTTAAAATTAACTTTATTCGAAGTGCACAAAAGTAACACTTCATTCATGTCACTGTAGGGCAGTGTGGTGTGTTACACTGCTGTACATTGACATGCAATCCTGTCCAGTGTGCAGTGATAAAATGCAGCATGTCTGCATTTTACTTCAGGTCACTGCAGTGCAGCTCTGGGCTGCTTTTTAGCATGAAGAGGACACATAGAAAACAATTGTTTTCTGAGTATCCTAGCGGTGAATGACTTTTTCCAGTGGAGAAAAAATACCGGTCACCAAAACAGTGTGTTCGGGCAGCGCTGGCGGGTCTAGCGGAGGTGATGCCTGAGTGTGTTGTGTGATGGTGCAAGGGAGCTGAGTGGAGCCTCGTGAGTGGGTCTGCAGGATGGGAGCAAGGCAACCCAGAAGTGGGACTGTCAGTGCTGTTTGGACTGGAGTGGACTGAAGGGACCACGTGGCATGGAGAGAGACTGTCACAGTAACTCGGGAGGGGATGTGTCATGTCCATGATGTGTCACCATCATCTGTGCTGCTGCACACTGCTGTCGGGGTCATTTTCATGTGTGTGTGCCGCCCATTCTAATTTCTTGCCCTCCCGAGTCCTGTCCCTGAGCTTCTTACTTACTATATTGAAACTAAAATAGGAAATATGCTTTTTGTCTTAATATCTAATTGCATATTGTACTTGTTTGAAGCCTAAATACTCAAATATGTACTTAAAACTGTAGTTTTGTAACTTTTAGTAATACCAGTAAAAAATTGGCTGTGCCAGTAAATTTTGGGTGTTGTGTCCGTAAATTTCATGATTAGACAGGTAAATTTGGTTGGCCAGCGGTCTGGTTGGTGAGTTGAGCTATGGAATTGTTGTTGTCTTATATGTATATGCCCGCCATGTGCTCCTCACTGTGAAAGCCAGTTATAGGTGTGGGCAGTGGCCAGTTTTTTGTTATTGTTTGTATATATGGTCCGGGGACACTCTGGGCACCTTCACTGCCATTATGCTCTTCCAGGGTGTACAGCGTGCTCCTGTTCCTTTAAGGGGGCTTGGGCAGCTTTCAGGCTCACCTGTCCCACATCTATCCATTCCATGCATGTGCTTCCACTGTGGAGACACTTATAAATTTGTAGTGTTAGGACTGTAAGCAATGCAGGGTGCCGTGATAAGGCCTTGCAGCTTTCACATGCGTTTGCAAATGTGTGCTAATTAAACCCCTGTTTTTAACAGACGGTAAATTTGGTTGGTCAGCAGACTAGTTGGGGAGTTGAGCTGTGGAATTGTTTTTGTCTTATATGTCAGTAAATTTCAACCTGGTAGGTTGGCAACAGTGTCCAGTGGGGCCCCATATATGCATGCTGTTGGTGCGAAGGGGTTAAACAGAAAGGAAGAGAGATGTTCAGAAGCAGATTATTATTATACTATAGAGTGTGTGATATTGTAGTGTGGAATCACAATCCACAACATTTATTAGTGACATTGCACCTTAATAAAAGAGAAATCTAAAGAGAAATATTTAAAAAATCTGTTGATTTTAGAGCTGAACAAACAGTATTCTATAATGGTGCTATTGTGAGACTAGATATAACAAGCCTGTAAATCACAGATGGATCAATATTTCACAATTATTGTCATTTTTTAGCGAGGCCACTTGAAACCTCTATTGAACTGAGTCATATTTTTAATGCAGATCAAAAAAGGTAGTGCAACTGCATTAAGACCCCTTTCACACTGGGGCCACGCCACTAGTTTTAGCGATGCTTTACCGTCATTTTAGTGGTGCTTTTTGGCCGATAGTAGGGCACTTTTCATCCCCTCTATCGGCCGAAGAAGGGGGTTAAAAGTGCCCGTGTTGCGGTGCTGTCAAATCGCTTTGTGGATGCTTTGCGGACGCTTTGGTGGCGCTGCCCATGCATTTCAATGGGCAGGGCGTTTTGGGAGCAGTGTACACACCGCTCCCAAATCGCCCCAAAGATAGTGCTTGCAGGACTTTTCAGAACGTCCCGCAAGCGCAGTGCCCCAGTGTAAAAAAGAACTTGGGCTTTCAAACTGGGGAGTCTTGAGAGGCGCTTTTCTGCCTAATCAAGTGCTTCAGTGTGAAAGGGGTCTTGATGTATAAGAAATTATTGTTTAAATCTTGGCTTCCCAATGATGTCAGATAAAAGTGTATTATTATTATAAACCAGCATATTATTGAGTTTTTTTCCACAGTTTGTTTAAGCTGATACATGTTGGCTTTGGCACAATTGACATTCTGACTTACAGTTCATTCCTAATAACCTCAAGGCTTTTTTAATGTATTTTTGTGATGTAGCCATTACGTCTTGGCCTTAATAATTTAAAGGCCAGTTAAAAACAGAATGCTTTTAGGGCTTTTTAATTAGAGGCACCTTCTTTTCTTATTACTGTTTCTGAACCTGGGGCATAATGTGCAGTTTAAAATATTAACCAGCATTCAGCAATAGACTAGAGGAAGAAGAGCCCACCCTGGGATCAGAAATGTCATATTATATCAAACATATTGCACAAAAAAAAAAAAACAAGACAATGTTACATTTAAAGGTATGTACAGTGTTTTACATGTATATTTTCTTTTTATTATTTTCAGTACTATTTTTTTTGTTAGATAAAATATTAAATTTTTGTATATGTAATGTTCCATATTTATCAGCATACAGCAAGCACCAGGTTTTGCCCCAGGCTTTTTTTGAGTTACTGCTACACTGTGAACAGTCAGAGCTGTGAATGGACCTGGGCAGCAATATATTCGATTACACACAGCTGATTAACTCAGAGGAGGGACATTCCCATCTGTTGATAAAAACATGACCCATTTAAACTCTAAAGCCTTGTACACACGATCAGATTTTCTGATGGGAAATGTGTGATGACAGGCTGTACACTTCATCAGACAATTGTTGTTGAATTTTCCGTGGACAAATGTTGGATGGCAGGCTTTAAAATGTCAGTTGTCGGATTTTCTGAGCGTGCGTACACAAGTTCGTCAAACAAAAGTCAAAAGTACAAACACGCATGCTCAGAAGCAAGAACGAGCCAGAAGCGGTCGGTCTTGTAAACTAGCATTCACAATGGAGAATTAACATTCGTGACCTCAATGGGATAATAATGAAACTGCTTTGCTGGTGATACTGATGGAGTTATTGCAAACACATTTTCAAAGGCTTTTTTTTTTTTTAATTGATATCAAGAATAATATTATTATGCTTGTTATCTATTTATTTATTTATTGGTGCAAGTTACCACAACACCATTATCCTGTAGTTTTTAAGATCAAAGATACAACTATGTTGGTGTCCCTTGTTAATTGTACATTGTATTTTTTATAATGTAACTGCCTAATCCCAAACTGTTATTTGAAGTAAAACACATAGCCAACTATTATTTGCCACATTTTTTTTATTGTGCATTAAAAAAAGAAAACAAATACAATTAGATAGATAGATCTGCCAATAGAAATTAACCAAAAAGTGCATTCTATGCATCCAAAAATATAGAAAATATACCAAATCAAATCATTATTCAACCAAAAAATAAAATAAAAACCTCATGCATGTGTCCTGCTTCTTAATATAGGGGGTCAACAGTTCCAAGAGTTGGTGAAAGCAGGGGTCTGCCATCCGGAGATAATTCCAGAAATCATCTGGATTATTCTCCTGGAGCTCCCGCAGCAAAGGCATATGGCATAATTGGTCATGATTAATAACGCAACCAATTTTTGGTCCAAGATACGTTGCTACATTTGTGGTTGTCTGACAATTCCTTGCCATTTGTATGCAAGACAAGTTCCTGGCCAATACCCTTCAGACAAAAGTCAGAGGTTTTGTCTGTGGAAAATTTGATTGCGTGTACAAGGCTTTAGACCCTTTCTCAGTGAAGGCGCTTTACAGGCATTTTAGTGACACTGTACTACTCTGGGGGGAGGGGGGTGTTTAAGAATTTTTTTTACACTATTATTGCTTATAACAGTGATGATAACTGTTATAAGCAATAGTTTTAACTGTCAATAAAAGGCTTTTAATCATGACAGCTTACTTAGTGTGGTGATGTGATTGGCTACAGCTAATCAGTAGCCAATCACATGATACAGTATGTCAGGGACCTTGTGATAGCTGAGGGCCAATCAAAGCATCACAATAGTAAGCAAGCTGTCATGAATGGAAGCCATTCACTACAGTTTTGCTTACATTGTAATCATGTGATTGCTATGATTAGTTATAGCAATCACATGATACCCAGACTGGTACAGATCACAGTGATCCAGTGGACACAGGTTTGTGGAGCTGCGTACCGCAGGGGGTTTAAATAATTCTACAGGTTGCATATTTTGAGTTACAAAGGATGTCTGAGTAAGAATTATTTATCTCGCTCTACCGATTGTGGTGATACCTCACATGTGTTGTTTGAACACTGTTTTCATATGCAGGCAGTGTTCACGTATGTGCTCGCTTCTGCACATGAGCTAGGCGGGACTGGGGGGCATTTAAAAAAAATCACTTTCACTTTGATCTCCTATTACAAGGAATGTTTACATTCCTTGTAATAGAAAAAAAGCATGACAGGATCTCTTAAATATGGGATTTAGGGTCAAAAAGTTCCCTTTAAGAGCTATGGGTGGAAGGGACATTTTAACATCCTGCAATGGCATGGAGAAGGGTGGCTGCCATCTTACCCTTACTCGTCTCCATACCAAGCCTGGGAGAGGACTGATCACCTCCGCCGCTACACGACAGCTCCAGTAAGCGCCGGAGGGCACCGGAGAGCAGTGGTGAGGCGGGGCCCTCTCCCGCTACTGATAAAAGTGATCTTGCTTTGAATCCGCCACAGAGACCTTTTTTATCTGAAATCGCTCACTGAAGAGGATACCGGGGTTATGGTAGCTAGGTGCTGCCATAACAATGATATCCCTCTTCAATGTGCTGACATATCCCCAGTGTCCACAAATAGCCCAAAGAGCTGCGAATGCATGGTATTAAACTTGTGCTTTGAAATCAAGCATTTGGTGCTCCCAGCTTTCCAGATGACCAAAAGTGCCAACTTCTTATCGGAAATACATGATATCTGCGTTATAGAGATCAAATGTGCTTGTGAAAAGTGTTAAACCCTGCCGGACACACTGTAGGTTTCCACGTATTTCCCCTATGCAATGTTACTGGCTGCGGGACTTACAGCCAGTGACTTTTTTTTTTTGCCCAGCGGTGTACAACAGTGTGTCATTTGATGTTTTTAACCTGTTACCTTTTCTTACTTGATAAAGAAGTAATTCAGCACTATTACCCTATGTTGCTTTTCTTTCTGTTATTTCTGAGGTACAGTAGCTGTGTTCCAAAGGGAGCAACTTGGAAGGGTACCGAAGATCCAGTAGGGTTTTACCCTTTTCACAAGTGCATTTGATCTCTTTATAATATAGAGATCATATATTTATGATAAGAAGCTGAAAATGTTGGTGGTTTGGAAAGTTGGGAGCATCGAATGGTTGACCTCAACGCACAAGTGCTATATTATGTTTTAGCATTATTACCCTATGTTGGTTTTCTTTACCTCCTACTGTATGAGTTAAATTTTAATTGCATGTTATATTTGTGTAATCCATGAATGCTTTATTATTTTAACTGATGTAAACACAGAAGAAATATATTTTGTTTTGCACAGGTATATTCAGTCACAGACTGATTTTCACATTCATGTGTGCACTGTTTTGGTTTTATAGTCCTGTATCTGGATATATACAGTGCTGCAATTTCGCGGTACACCAAGAACATTTGATTTTCTTCTTTATATACTTGCTGAATGGTTCTTACTTTTAATGCTGAATTCCAGGCAAACAACTTGGATAAACAATTAAAATGGTAAATGGTAATTGTCTTACATGCCAATGGATTTGAATTTCAAACTATTCCTCAAATTTATACAGCACAGCCTGATTGGTGCCAGTGACTGGACAAGATAGGCAAAGACTGACAAAAAAATGTATCTGACATTTCTTCCTCCTTAGAGCATGTTTTTTGTCATCATATATGATTTCAGAACAGTTGATTGGCCAAGTTGATTCAGCACCCAAACCCAGTGTCAATTAAATGACCTTTTTTGGCGCTACTTCATCCGTGGGTCACTTCTGCACTCCTGTGACCAATATTTAGCTAACAGCAGGCTAAAGTCCACTGTCATCCAACGTTACTCAGTCGCTACAGACTCTTAGCGCATGCTGAGAGCCAGCGACTCCCACCCCTTTCCACAGTCTGGTGCTCCAGTGAGCGCTGGAGGGGCAAGAACAGGTAGTCGGTGACTGACAGTCACCACTCTTATTCCCTGAAGACCAAGAACCGAGTGATCAGCAGTCTTTGATTGCTCAGTTCATGGCCTTAGAGGTGACAGGGGACAGATGCACCATTAGACCGATGCTTCATCCACCTAGGTGAGGGTGTATGTTTATATTTTATCCCATGCTTAAAAAAATTATTCTACTGTAAATAAAAAGTATACATTTTATCTCATTTAAAATAACAATCAAATATTGTCCCTCATACAAAGCCTGGTTAGAATTTTTGCAAATGAAAAAAAAAATGTTTTTTTTTTCTCAATTAGCAATACTGAAAAAAGGATGAAACAAAATGAATGAAATAAAAATATCAATATTAAGAGAAATAAAACCAAATCTGCAGAAAAATAATAAGAGAAGAAGAGGAGAAAGGAGTTCATTATGGTTTAGGTTTAACCATGGTAGTTAAATAGGAATACTTTTACTTAAAAAATATTACCTTGCAAGTTTCCTTTAAGTGATATATGCAGATCAAAGGGCACATCTCCGATGTATACAGTATATGAATGAAATTGTATATATAATAAACAATATAAACAAATACATTAATTTATTGTTTTAACTCAATGACACTTGGAGACTAATTTTACACAGCAGCAGCTGCATTTTGACAAATCTTCCTGCTGTGTAATACAAACCAATTACCAGCTGTCATTTTGGCAGCCAGTAATTGCCAGTATTAGTAGAGGGGGTAGTGGCAGTAGGTAAAGAGCAGTTGGAGATGCCACCTA
Source organism: Lithobates pipiens (assembly GCF_037356315.1). Lineage (NCBI taxonomy): Eukaryota > Metazoa > Chordata > Amphibia > Anura > Ranidae > Lithobates > Lithobates pipiens. The sequence goes on along the minus strand of NW_027507748.1, from coordinate 391,620,605 downwards.
AAAATGTTGCTGAAAGCGGAGTTCCAGCCATTTCTGTGTTTATTAAAAGTCATCATCTAAAAAAAGTGTCGCTGCTGACTTTTAATAAACACACACTTACCTGTTCCACAATCCAACAAAGCCTCGGTTCTCTTCCCCACCTTTCCCAGCGCCGGCATCAGTAGTGTGGGCACCTGGCTGTGACAGCTTGCAGCTCCACAGCTGGGTGCGCACTGCACATGCGCAAGTTGTGCTTCACATACTGAATGGCCGAGCAATCTTCTGGGACCTGAGATTGCGGGGGGGGGTAAAACTTTTGCCAGAATCTACAAGGCAGGCAGCGTAAGCAGAAGTGAGAGCTGGGTACCTGTCAAAACTAGATACCCAAATGTGGCATGTCAGGGGTTAGGAGTCCTTAGAAGTGGAAGTTCCACTTTGGGTGGACCTCCACTTTAAGGTTTTTAGGTTGTATCAGCTACATATAAAATCCTCAAGTGGCTAATGATGTTTTATCTAATCCCAAAAAACACAAATGTAATATGTTGCAGCATACTACTGCTAATATGTGGTGGCTACATTTGTTTTTACTTTTTAGGTAAGAACATGTAAAATCAGAAAATACTTATTGATTTTGTCAGAAAGTCCTTGTTACTTACTGTGAACATAAAAAAGCACAAGGAACCTTATCTTGATTGTGTAAACTACTAGTCCAATCAATCTATCCAATCTACCATGTAATGGAGTTGAACAAAAGCAGACACGTTTGATGTCCAGCCTGTGTTACAATGATGGCTTCTCCCACACAGTGAGGAAAAGAGTGTAGACATATAGGGACTGGAAGTATGTTATATGCAGGATCTCTAGGTTACAATGAAGGTAAACTGACTGAAAAAAAGAAAATGAATGCAGCCACTACATGTAAAGACTAGTAATCTACAATGCAATACATTTTTGTTCTCTGAGTTTAGATTCACTTTAAGATACTTTGCTGGTCCTCTGGATGTGGGCCAGAGTTGTTCATGGTTTCATCACCAGCCTCTCATGACGATTCAGCTACAGTATCTCACTAAAGTGAGTACACTCTTCACATTTTTGTAAATATTTTATAATATAGGTTTTCATGTGACAACACTGAAGAAATTACACTTTGCTACTATGTAAAGTAGTGCATGTACAGCTTGTCTAATAGTGGAAATTTGCTGTCCCCTCAAAATAACGCAGCACACAGCTATTAATGTCTAAACCACTGGCAACAAAAGTGAGTACACCCCTAAGTGAAAATTTCCAAATTGGGCCCAATTAGCCATTTTACCTCCCCGGTGCCATATGTGACTCGTCAGTGATACAAGGTCTCAGGTGTAAATGGTGAGCAGGTGTGTTACATTTGATGTTATCACTCTCACTCTCTCATACTGGTCATGGGAAGTTCAACATGGCACCTTGTGGCAAAGAACTCTACATAAAGATGGCCTAGGCTATAAGAAGATTGCCAAGACCCTGAAACTGAGCTGCAGCACAATTTGGTCTAGACCATACATTCATTTAACAGGACAGGTTCCACTCAGAACAGGCCTCACCATGGTCGACCAAAGAAGTTGAGTGCACATGCTCATATCCAGAGGTTGTCTTTGGGAAATAGATGTTTGAGTGCTGCAAGAATTGCTGCAGAGGTTGAAGGGGTGGGGGGTCAGCCTGTCAGTGCTCAGACCATATGCTGCACACTGCATCAAATTTGTCAGTGTGGCTGTTGTCCCAGAAGGAAGCCTCTTCTAAAGATGATAAATAAGAAAGCCTGCAAACAGTTTGCTGAAGACAAGCAATAAGGACATGGATTATTGGAACCATGTCCTGTGGTCCGATGAGGGCAATATAAACGTATTTGGTTCAGAGGGTATCAAGCGTGTGTGGTGGAAACCAGGTGAGGAGTACAAAGACAAGTATGTCTTGCCTACAGTCAAGCATGGTAGTGGAAGTGTCATGGTCTGGGGCTGCGTGAGTGCTTCCGGCACTGGGGAGCTACAGTTCATTGAGGAAACCATGAATGCCTCCCTTTGGAGACTGGGCCACAGGGCAGTATTCCAACATGATAACGACCCCTAACACACTACCAAGACGACCACTGCCTTGCTAAAGAAGCTGAGGGTAAAGGTGATGGAATGGCTAAGCATGGCTCCAGACCTAAACTCTATTGAGCATCTGTGGGGCATCCTCAAATGGAAGGTGGAGGAGCGCAAGGTCTCTAACATCCACCAGTTCTATGATGTCATCATGAAGGAGTAGAAGAGGACTTCATGCCCAAGAGGGTTAAGACAGTGCTGGAAAATAATGGTGGCTCCACAAAATGTGATACTTTAGGCACAATTTGGAAATTTTCACTTAGGGGTGTACTCACTTTTGTTGCCAGCAGTTTATACATGAATGGCTGTGTGTTGAGTTATTTTGAGGGGACAGCAAATTTACACTGTTATACAAGCTGTACACTCACTACTTTACATTGTAGCAAAGTGTAATTTCTTCAGTGTTGTCACGTGAAAAGATATAATAAAATATTTACAAAAATGATAGGGGTGTACTCACTTTTTTAAGATAGTGATGTTACACTTTTTGCACTGAATAGCACTTTCAAATCTTTAATAGACAATAATTTAAACAGAAAGTAAGGTTGTTAGATTAAGTTAAACAAAATCTCTGAGGGAAGCATATAGAACCTAGTTTACGTATCTACAGTATTAACTGATTATTCGTGTCTATTATCTATTTTGCTGCCACTCGCCAATGGATGCTTGCAATAGGAGTGCCTGCAAGCTGATGTCAGGAAGGAAGGTGCCAATATAGGTTTCTCTGATGCAAGGATATTTACTAAATATAAATAAATTGTTCACTAAGTAAGGCCCCTTTCACACTGACGTCCCGTTCAGGCCCGCCTGTCAGTTTTTCAGGCGGACCTGAACGGGTGCTCCATAGAGCTCTATGGAGCGTCGTATGTCAGTGGTGACATGCCCGCTGACATCCGACCCGCTCCGATCCGAAAAAGTGTAACGGAGGAAAAAGCTATTTTTCCATCCGTCTACGGATCGGATCGGGTGACGACGGGCACTGCGGTCCGTCGTCATCCGATCTCCCATAGGGGAGAGCGGCGCTGTGACAGGTCCATCCCTGCGCAGTATGCAGAGACGGACCTGTCATCTCCCGGCTCAGCGGGGATCGGCGGAGTGATCCCCGCTGAGCAAACGGATATCAACGGGGTGGATCAGAACTGATCCGCCCCGTGTGAAAGGACCCTAAGAGAAGTTGCACTTCTGCAACTAGAATTTGGGAATTTTCCCCAGAGCTCTTTTGACTTCTATCATCCAATTATGTGCAAGGAAAAATGCATTTTTTTTGTATCATCCTTACACGCAATTAGGTATTCTTTGCAAAGTGAAAATTCTGCATATCAAGTAAACTCTGTGGCAAATTCCCTTGAAAAGTGCAACTTTTGTTTTACAATAAACCTATTTGCCTTTAGTACATCAACCTCAGAGAGATCAGGATAGATGGCATCAGTTTATTAAACAATTGCTGGCTGTTTGTATGACTAAAGACACTGACTGTATCAATTAAATATTTTTTATATTATTACGCTTGTTACCTTTTTTCTGCCTAAAAGTCCTAGGGGGAGTAAGAATACGATTTTGTATAGCTAATTGGGGACACGCAGAAGCCCTTCTATGTGGTTTCACTTTGACAAGATCAGAGTCACTTCCTGTAAGCCTGGTAAGTATTATTCCTTCTTTTTCAGGCTGCTTCTTTTTATGGAGAGTGATAAAATCACTTTAAACAATAGTAGATCTATTGTATTTGTCCAAATACAAACTTTTCCTCTCCAGTCTGTTTTCCTTTAGAAAAACTGCTTATTGCAGTATAACAATAGCTATTTTCTTGTATGAAGATTCAAATTATTCAAAGTGGCTTTGACATTATAGCATGAAAGCTGTGATTGTGCAATAAAGCATTGCATGCATTTGTAAGCACAAGCAAAGATATTGCTGAGTACTTTTCTGCACTCCACAGAGGCCAAGGTCTTCTGTTAATTATAAAGCTTCAAAACAAGTCTGGTAAAGAAGAAAATATATGAGGTTCAACAGAAGCTGGAAAATAATCATTTACAAAGAACATTATTAAAGCTAAAATTTATAGTGAAAGGGAATCTGTGTTTTGCCCGTGTAGGAACATCAGAGCAACAGCATTCACTTTAAAGCAGACCTCCACAGATGCATATATTTACTATCTTTGGCTCTTTGGCCACTCCATTTAGCTCCTGAAAGTGAAAGAAAAGCCCTTTGTGGGATATGAGTCACATGAAGTATGTTACATGGTCCTATATACCCAGAAGCACATGGTACTGGCTTTCAGCTCTAAATGGAGTGGTGAAGGAGTAAAGGATAGTTGGGTATATATTGTTGGGGATGGGAAGAATCAAAGTAATATTAATGGAAGATTTAAAATGATATAATATATATATATATATATGTCATACTTAACTGCTTTTTGCAATGGTTTTGCACAGAGTTGCCCTAATCCTCCTCTATTCATGTTGACAACTGGTGCTCCTGGCCCTTCATTCCTGACTAGTGCTCCCATAGCAAGCAGCTAGCTATGGGGACATCTGAGAAGGCTGGCTCCCAAGCCACTGCTCTGTGTGTCCATATACACACGGAGTGCGTCTCGGCCCCACCCCTGCTTTTCCCTTATTGGATAACTGACTGTGATTGACAGTAATGGGAACCAATGGCTACTGAGGCCCATGAGGAGGGAGAGACCCGGGAGAACTGAAGCTCTTGTGCACATCTCTGAATCAATATAGGACTCAGGTGAGTTTTAGAGGGGGTGCTGCACACAGATGTTTATTACCTTCATGAATAGAATGCATGAAAGAAAAAACCTTGAGCCTTTACAGTCACTTTAAAGTAAACCTACTGCTTTTCACTAAGAAAACACATGTTTATTTTAAAAGATTTTTTCACTTTCAGAGAAAAAGAAAAGAAAATCTGTCTTGTGTACAGCCTGTTTCTTTTTTTGGGGTGTTCCTGCTTTAAACCTCACCTGTCAGCTGCTTTTACAGTACAGTCAAACAGATCAGAGTTTACTATCAGTTGAATAGCCACTTGAATTTCCCTGTCTCCTGTAGGCATTTATTCATTGCTTTTTGCTTTGGATTGCAAGTTTTTTCTTTTTAAATTTAACTTAAATCAAACATTTTTACTAAAACAGACAAAAAAAATGTAAACCCATCATAGTAATGTAAATCAGGCACCATGAAAGGGTCAGCCCCCCCATGTTTCTGTTTTAATCTTTTTTATTAAGATTTTTAGAAAAATAGTTTTCACAATGGCTTATGCATAGGTTACATTGCAGGGAATTTTTGTAATTTCATATTGAATATAAGTGAAAGGTACAGAGGGCTACAATAATTTTATTTAACCCCTAACAAGGTCAAAAAGTGACACCTGTACTAGTCAAGGATGAGCAGTGGTGATGTGCATTCTTCAACAGGGTAACACATGTCATAAGCAAAAGTAAGCCCCCTGAAGAGTTTAGTAGGTGCAGAGATGGGCACATAGTCTTTCATGCTTCAAAACTTACAACAACACCAACACACCACCACCAATGGCCTAATTTTTCTGACCCTGTTCAACGGGGGGCATGTAATTACAATTCTTGATATAATATTTCACAGCAGGGCCCATTCCAGCACCCACCAAGAGTAACTGTGAGGGCTTAAAGTGTTCTGGTACCACCAACACCTAGGCACAATTTTCTGCAGAGTATGTAGGGCAGGCTGTATAGTATATACAGGCGGTCCCCTACTTTCAAACATCCAACTTACAAATGACTCCTACTTACAAAGGGAGGGAGACAACAGGAAGTGAGAGGAAATATACCCCTAGGAAGGGAAATTCTCTCCTGTAAGAGTAAATATGGGAAAAAATGATGAGGCCCTGCTACTTTACTCCCTACATGTTGAGGAATGCTCAGGTAGCCATGGTTTCACAGCAAAGGCAAATATTAAGGCAGACAATGGGCATCCCTGTCTCATGCTCCTCCGTATGGGGAAGAGGAGTGATCTGAATCTAGTGTACTGAATAAAGGCCCTAGGACCATCATATAATGCAACTATCCAGGTCATAAATTGTCTCTAAGAGCAATGTGAGGTATGGTCAAGACATGATGTGAAAGACCTTTTGGATATTCAAGAAAAGAAGAAAGGCTGGTTGGTTCCACAATCTAGCTTAATGAATCATATGAAGGACTTATCTGGCATTGTCATTCCCCTATATAAATCTTTGGTGAGATCTCATTTAGAATACTATGTATAATTCTGGAGATCTCAGTTACAAAAATATATTGATAAGATAGAATGAGTCCAAAGGCAGGTAACAAAAACCATGAAAGGTCTGAGGGATAAAGCATATCATGAAAGACTTGAGGAACTTAATATGTACAGTCTGGAGGAAAGAAAGGAAAAGGAAGACATGATTGAAACCTTTAAATGCATCAGGGGAGTGAATAAGGTTCAAATGAAAAGAACTCACCACTCCAGGTATAACTGATACACCCACTGGAACACATACCTGAGTGCTAGCCCCAGCTCACCTCCATGTTAAATCATCAAAATAAGAAACGGCTGCACCTCACGTGGGCTCCATGTAAAGTTTATTGGAATATCAAAATATTGAAAATTACACCAGGGGACACCAGCAGTGGTCAAGGTAGACACGTTTCACACAATAGAAATGTGCTTAATCATTACGAGTGAGGAGGGCATTATTTTCAATATGAAGCCAAGATGAAGAACACAGGGACGTGACCTTAAACTAGCAGATAGAAATATCAAAACTAATCTTAGAAAGTATTCTTTTACCAAAAGGGTAGTTGATACTTCACCATCTTCTAGCAGAGGTAGTGAGACTGTCAACCATCTCAACCCCCATTCAAGTCAAGTATACCCTCATTCAGTCTGGTCGCCAGCACCTTGGCTAAGAGTTTAGCATCTAGGTTCAGTAAGAAGACAGGTCTGAAATTGACCCAAAAAAATTATCCAGCTTAAGCTTCTGAAGTATACATATACCTGCTGTTAAAGTATCAGGACCCATTTTACATCCCTCAATTAAAGGGTAAATAAATTGGGTGAGGTACAATTTAAAAATGCCACTAAACTTTTATAGAAAGATGCTGTGAAACCACCTAGCCTGGGGTGTTTGTCAAAATGGATATTTCAGTTTTTAGTAGATGCAAAAGTATTACATTGCCAGAACATTTCTAATATCTCACAAGGATTATGTTAATGAGACCTATTAGTTTGAGTCATGGGGTTGCACTCTTGTTGTGGCCATCATGAGGGTGTACTATTGGATTTTTTGATTTACTTGATATTATGGCTGCAAAAGACCCTGACATGTGTAAAAGTGGGTGGGATAACCAAAACTTCCAGGTGGACAGTAACAAAATGGGAACAACGGAAGGAAGATCTCATTGCTGGACCATCCAAAGTGTATGAAGCCAAGGTGTATTCAGAACATTTAATTAAATTTTTTTTTTAGTGGGCTGAGAAGGTTAAAGCCCACATATATTTGTAATGCATTTTCAAACCCACCAGGAGTTTCAGAGCGTGGCAGTCTCTGTTAGACAATAATCAACTTTATTGTCAAAAATTGAGGACCTACTTCAAAAGATGCTCAGAGACTGTGCTAAAGGAATGGCTGTGTTGGAGACTGGAGTCTTGCTGTGGGAGACAGTCAGAGACAGGGGACATGTTACATAGAATTTCTAGAGATCACTGCTTTTACAGCACCTTTTTAAATGAATGTTCTCACTACAGGGGCCCAAGGGCCACACTGCAAACAGCAAAGGGCTGCATGTGGATCATGGGCCACAGGTTTGGCTCCAGGGACCTAAAATCTTGTTATTCCTCCCTCAACAGTCCCAACAACCTTTAACTTTACCAGTTCTGTTGATGGATTTGGGGTACATAATGAAATTACTGATCATCTATGCAGGATCTTACTGACAGTGGCTAATGAAATGATCCTACATTAAAAGGCATGAAATGGCCTGTAAAATGCTTGCGTTTACTTGTGTATAGGTGTCTGTACACATGTAATTTGTCAGTACAGCATTTAGCTGCAATAAACTATGCTTCCATTCCAATAAACTTTACACATGTATGCATGGACATGTATTTGAACATATTTATATGCATAAATGTGTAAATTACTGACCTTGGATGCAGATTTTTCTGTTTTAACTTTATGGATCTGAATACAAAGATACTGACCTTTCATGCACTGTATGCATGAGGTTTTAAAAAAAAAATGGAACTGTGGTCAGATCTGCAAAAAAGAAAAAAATACAAACGCTTCTTTTTTGTGGCCTTCAGCCTTAACTTAGAAGAATCCAGTGGCAGAGAGACGAGGAAGGGAAAAAGAAAACAATTTTGTTGATTATACTTCCTTCGTACCTGCTTTCATAAGAGCTGGTCACAAGTGTCTTACGACAAATATAGCTCTACACATATTACATGTAAACATGCCATTACTCAGTACAACAAATATAAGTAATTCTCGGAATAGCAATAGTTAAATGGCCAGGGATGCATCAATTATTGAGCTGCTTTCAAAGCCTGCAGTGTGAGGCATGCGTTCATTTCCTCTGTACATTGTAAACAGGATCTTGCACCTGAGGCATAGTCTAATAAATATAAATATAGCTCCTCATAATGGAAGTTTTAAGCTTCTTATAGAAACCACAAGCAAAATAAGTGCAAGATGAAATGAAACATATTAATGCTGATGTCATGGTTATATATAATTTAAACCTACAGTCATTTAACAATAATTCAAATGCAGAGTGATAATGTCCTAAAAAAAGTAAATTTCAACCACAATATTTGACGTGTCACCATACCATATAAATCTACCATCCAAGAAATTTTTATTAGCATTCAAAAGGCAAAACACTGATAACTGTGAAATGTATGTAAATACCAAATTTACTTTTTCAGACAGAACAGACAAATATAATTTTGACTTTAAAATGGAACTACAATTTGGTTTCGTGTTTGTATAGTGTGAGCAATGCTTAGATACTCTATCAAGGTCCACTTTAATGGGTATTCACACATAAAGGTACAAAAGAACATAAATATATTAATAGTTCAGGAAATGATGACAACTAACTATATTAAAATAAAGGTGGCTTATTAAGGAGCAGTCATTTTCAATGCGCAGCTCAGTTCCTTTCCTGTTGTGCCGTAGAATAATAATAAAGTCTATAATGGTAGCTAAAATGAAATGATTATCTAATACTAAGTCTATAAAGTTAGCTAACATGAAATAATTGGTTAATAATAAGATCTATAATGGTAGCTAACACAAAATAATAGTCTAACACTAAAGTCAGTATGGTAGCTAGCATGAAACAAATGTCTAATACTAAACTCTATAATGGTAGCTAGCATGAAATAATTGTCTAAACAACAAGTAGCATGCATTTTAAATAAACAAAGATCAACGCTGATGCATATGGATCCAAAAATGGCAGTTGCTTAGCCATAAGAGAATTTTTCTAAAGTATTTCTTCTCTAACCCATACATACAAATATCTCAACCAGCACTTGTCTCCATAATATAGTTTAAAATCTAATCATGCATGTTCTCACTTTTACTTGAAATGTTAATTTTATGTCACTTTATGTTTAAGAAAAAACTGCTGAACAATATTTCCTAAAATTCACTTCTCAAGCTCATGAAGACACTGAAAAAACATTGGCAGATCGTTTATTACCAGAAAAACTTCTCAGACATGTTACCTGATATCCTTCATGCAACATGCTGTTGTCCACCTAAAGTTCTAAAATCAAATCCCTGATAGTGATGGACGAACTTCCGACGGGACGTTTCGCGAACGCGAAACGCGAACGGGCACAAACGTTCGCGAAAACGACCGTTCGCCGCGGGCTCCATTGACTTCAATGGGAGGCGAATTTCGCAAACCTTTAGGTCGAATTTGCGGCCACGTGGTAATTATTAGGGGGTAGCACGTAGTCCCACCACCTGGACAATAGCATAATACATGTATGAGGTGAATTTGGGATCGATAACTACAAGCATTTTTTTTTTATTTGGGAAATTGTTCTGACAATTCAGGACTATGGAGCTAATGAAGGCAATGGAGGAGAGGGAAGGTCAGGGACCAGGGTAGGCAAACAAGAGGGTGCAGGAGATACAGAGCACTGACAGCAGCACCGTAATACAGAGCACTGACATCAGCACCGTGACATACAGCGCTGACAGCAGCTCCGTGACATACAGCGCTGACAGCAGCACCGTGACATACAGCGCTGACAGCAGCTCCGTGACATACAGCGCTGACAGCAGCTCCGTGACATACAGCGCTGACAGCAGCACCGTGACATACAGCGCTGACAGCAGCTCCGTGACATACAGCGCTGACAGCAGCTCCGTGACATACAGCGCTGACAGCAGCTCCGTGACATACAGCACTGACAGCAGCTCCGTGACATACAGCGCTGACAGCAGCTCCGTGACATACAGCGCTGACAGCAGCACCGTGACATACAGCGCTGACAGCAGCTCCGTGACATACAGCGCTGACAGCAGCTCCGTGACATACAGCGCTGACAGCAGCTCCATGACATACAGCACTGACAGCAGCTCCGTGACATACAGCGCTGACAGCAGCTCCGTGACATACAGCGCTGACAGCAGCACCGTGACATACAGCGCTGACAGCAGCTCCGTGACATACAGCGCTGACAGCAGCTCCGTGACATACAGCGCTGACAGCAGCTCCGTGACATACAGCGCTGACAGCAGCTCCGTGACATACAGCGCTGACAGCAGCTCCGTGACATACAGCGCTGACAGCAGCTCCGTGACATACAGCGCTGACAGCAGCTCCGTGACATACAGCGCTGACAGCAGCTCCGTGACATACAGCGCTGACAGCAGCTCCGTGACATACAGCGCTGACAGCAGCACCGTAAGCAGCCCCAGGAGGAAGTCAGCACAGCACAGGGATGGTGTGATCCCCTCATAATAAGAACCCCCAGGAGGAAGTCAGCACAGCACAGGGATGGTGTGATCCCCTCATAATAAGAACCCCCAGGAGGAAGTCAGCACAGCACAGGGATGGTGGGAGCCCCTCATAATAAGAACACCCAGGAGGAAGTCAGCACAGCACAGGGATGGTGGGAACCCCTCATAATAAGCAGCCCCAGTAGAAATATGACACCGCTCAACCTCTTCAAAGAGGAGGGTAGGGGCATATAGTACGGTGTGCTTTTTTGGGTCAGGGAAGTGAGCCAAATGAATTAAGAAGGTCTGTGTGCTTGATTCCAAAAATTGTTTATAGACATATACATGGTCTACTGATCACATGTGTTGAATTCCTCCGAGATCCATGCCTCATTCATTTTTAGAAATGTGAGGTAGTTAACACTGTGGTGAGCTAGGCGAGTACGCTTATCGGTCACAATCCCCCCTGCTGCGCTGAACGTCCTTTCGGACAGGACACTGGATGAGGGGCAAGCCAACAGTTCGATTGCAAATTGGGCAAGCTCTGGCCAGAGGTCAAGCCTGCCCACCCAGTAGTCTAGGGGTTCATCACTCCTCAGAGCGTCCACATCGGCCGTTAACCCAATGTAGTCGGACACCTGACGGTCTAGGCGTTCCCTGATGCTGGATCCGGATGACACCTGTCGATGGGTCGGCTGAAAGAATGACCTCATATCCGAAGTCACCAACACATCTTCAAACCGGCCTCTTCTTGCAGGCGCTGTTGGATTGGTACCCGCAAATCCTTCTCTGGGAGTGGGAATTGCTCCTCTGCCAGCGCACGCAAAAGCAGAATGCAGCATTTCTCGAAGCAAGGCCTGGAAGTGCTGCATTCTGACAGCCCTCTGCGACGGCGGTAACATTTCCGCCATTTTGTGTTTGTACCGGGGGTCTAAGTACGTTGCCACCCAGTACTGGTCCTTGACCCTCATGCTTTTTATACGGGGGTCCCTATTAAAACACTGGAGCATGAAGGCCCCCATTTGCACTAAAGTGGAAGCGGTGTGGTGGCCTGGCTCCTGCTCATCATCCAGGATAATGTCGTCCTCTTCATTCTCCTCTCCCCATCCTCGCACAACAGGGATCCCAGAAAGGTTTAAAGCATGCTCTTCTTGCTCCTGCTCATCCGCCCCGGCACCATCCTCCTCTGACTCCTCATCAGACTCCTGTTGTTGACTTGTCTCAGATAGAGTAGCCCCCCCTGGGAATTCATCCAGCATTGCGACTTCCTCATCTTCCCGCTCCTGCTCCTCCACAGCCTGATCAATGACACGACGCAATGCACGCTCCAGAAAGAAGGCATAAGGTACCATGTCACTGATGGCGCCATGGCTGCGACTGACCAGTTTGGTGATCTCCTCAAATGGCCGCAGAAGTCTGCATGTGTCGCGCATGAGCAGCCACTGGCGCGGTGAAAAAAAACCCAGCTCCCCAGAACCGTTTCTTTCGCAGAGTTCATACAGGTAGACGTTAACTGCACGTTTCTGCTGGAGCAGCCTATCAAGCATATAGAAGGTTGAGTTCCATCGCGTCGGGCAATCGCAAATAAGACGTCTGACCGGCAGATGGTGTCGCCGCTGAATGTCAGCAAGGCGAGCCATGGCCGTGTAAGATCTTCTGAAATGGGCCGAGATTTTCCTTGCCTGCCGCAAGATGTCCTGGACCCCAGGGTATTTGACAAGGAATCGCTGCACGACCAAGTTTAAGACGTGTGCCATGCACGGCACGTGCGTGATTTTGCCCTGTTTCAATGCGCTAAGCAGATTGGCACCGTTGTCACACACCACTTTACCAACTGTCAAATTGAGCGGTGTTAGCCACTCATCTGCCTGTGAACGCAAAGCTGAAAGGAGTGCCGGGCCAGTGTGGCTCTTTGCTTCCAGGCACAACAGACGCAGCACGGCATGGCAACGTCTCACCTGGCATGTGGAATAGGTTCTGGGGAGCTTGGGCGGTGCAGTGGAAGAGACGCTAGCAGCGGAAAAGGAGGAGGCAGCTGAGGAGGAGAGGGAGGAGGATGGAGTAGGAGGAGGAGAAGAAGAGTCAGGCCTGCATGCAATCCGTGGCGGTAAAACCAAATCTACACGGGTGCCACGGGTTACATGCTTGACGGCCGTCAGAAGGTTCACCCAGTGGGCAGTAAAACTGATATACCTTCCCTGCCCGTGTTTGCTAGACCACGTGTCTGTGGTCAGATGTATCTTGGCACCGACACTGTGTGCCAGAGATACATTCACTTGCCGCTGAACATGGCCATATAGCTCTGGGATGCCCTTCTCTGAGAAATACTTCCTTCCTGGGACCTTCCATTGTGGTGTTCCAATGGCCACAAATTTGCGAAAGGCCTCCGAGTCCACCAGTTTATATGGCAGTAGTTGGCGGGCTATGAGTTCTGACAAGCCAGCCGCCAACCGTTGGGCAAGAGGGTTATCCGGCGTCATCATTTTTTTACGCTCAAACATTAGGCCCACGGAAGCCTGCCTTTTTGCAGAAAAATGTGAGCTTGGCGTGATGGAAGGTGGAGTGGAGGACAATTGTGAGGAGAGAGGAGAAGGAGAAGTAGAAGACGAGGCTGGACGGTGAGAGCCTGCAGTGTGGCTTTGTGTGTTCCGTTGCTCCCACTGGGCTCGGTGATGGCTGCTCATGTGCCTTCTTAAGGCGGTCGTCCCTAGGTGAGTATTGGGCTTACCGCGACTAACGCGTTGACTGCAAAGATTGCAGATGGCAACGCTATTGTCAGCAGCGGACACGTTAAAAAAAGCCCACACTGCGGAGCCATGTGCCGGTGTCCTGGGAGCGCCAGATGTGACCGTACATGGTCGATGACTCGCTCCTGATACATTTGCAGTCTGCTTTGTCCCTGCTGTGCAATGTAAGTCATTGCTGCTTCTCCTCCCTATCTGCTGGTCCATATCTCCCTCTGAACTCCCCTCCTCTTCCTCTCTTGTGGGCACCCACGTGACATCACTAGACACGTCATCATCAACGTCACCTTCCCCACCGCTATAAGTAGAGTAGGCAGCAACACCGGGGACCAACCTCCTCCTTGGGCTGATCTGGGTACTGGCGTCAGACTGCTGAGTAGCGCTTGTTGCTGCCTCCTCTTCCTGATCCAATACCAAGAGTGGCTGCGCATCAGAAATGTCCTCTTGATATGGATCGGAAAATAATTCCAGTGACTCAAGCGGAAGGTATGTGGTGGTGGTGGTGGTGGTCGTGTTGTTGGTGGTAGTGTCTTTGGGGGTGCACATAGCAGAGAGTGAAGAAGAGGGTGCAGATCGAGAGGATGAGGAGGGTGCAGAAGAATAAGGCTGAGTGAGCCACTCAACCAAGTCTGGTGCGTCCTTTAAAGTAATTGAACGCACCTTCTGCAACTTCCCACTTTGGCTCAAGGCTGTTGCTCCTGCCCTACCCCTACCACCCCTGCGGAAGGGCCTGCCTCTTCCTCTGCCTGTCATTTTTTAAATCACCCTGTGACAAAACTCTTAGTCCCTATACCGCTGAAGGACTGCTGCAGTATAGGGCAGCGGTCAGCAGTAGTGCACGTCAACCCTATGTATTGTGGACCGATAGCGGTCCTTACAGAACAGCAGACTGTACTGCACTCAGGCCTATGTACCGTAGCACCCTATACCAAGTTACCAGTCCTTATAAAAACTTTTGTGGACCAAGCAGGTTGTGTGTTAGTGATTAGCAGACTGTACGTCAGTCCCTATACCAATGAAGGACTGCTGCAGTATAGGGCAGCGGTCAGCAGTAGTGCACGGCAACCCTATGTATTGTGGACCGATAGCGGTCCTTACAGAACAGCAGACTGTACTGCACTCAGGCCTATGTACCGTAGCACCCTATACCAAGTTACCAGTCCTTATAAGAACTTTTGTGGACCAAGCAGGTTGTGTGTTAGTGATTAGCAGACTGTACGTCAGTCCCTATACCAATGAAGGACTGCTGCAGTATAGGGCAGCGGTCAGCAGTAGTGCACGGCAACCCTATGTATTGTGGACCGATAGCGGTCCTTACAGAACAGCAGACTGTACTGCACTCAGGCCTATGTACCGTAGCACCCTATACCAAGTTACCAGTCCTTATAAGAACTTTTGTGGACCAAGCAGGTTGTGTGTTAGTGATTAGCAGACTGTACGTCAGTCCCTATACCAATGAAGGACTGCTGCAGTATAGGGCAGCGGTCAGCAGTAGTGCACGGCAACCCTATGTATTGTGGACCGATAGCGGTCCTTACAGAACAGCAGACTGTAACGCACTCAGGCCTATGTACCGTAGCACCCTATACCAAGTTACCAGTCCTTATAAGAACTTTTGTGGACCAAGCAGGTTGTGTGTTAGTGATTAGCAGACTGTACGTCAGTCCCTATACCAATGAAGGACTGCTGCAGTATAGGGCAGCGGTCAGCAGTAGTGCACGGCAACCCTATGTATTGTGGACCGATAGCGGTCCTTACAGAACAGCAGACTGTAACGCACTCAGGCCTATGTACCGTAGCACCCTATACCAAGTTACCAGTCCTTATAAGAACTTTTGTGGACCAAGCAGGTTGTGTGTTAGTGTTTAGCAGACTGTGCGTCAGTCCCTATACCGCTGAAGGACTGCTGCAGTATAGGGCAGCGGTCAGCAGTAGTGCACGGCAACCCTATGTATTGTGGACCGATAGCGGTCCTTACAGAACAGCAGACTGTAACGCACTCAGGCCTATGTACCGTAGCACCCTATACCAAGTTACCAGTCCTTATAAGAACTTTTGTGGACCAAGCAGGTTGTGTGTTAGTGATTAGCAGACTGTACGTCAGTCCCTATACCAATGAAGGACTGCTGCAGTATAGGGCAGCGGTCAGCAGTAGTGCACGGCAACCCTATGTATTGTGGACCGATAGCGGTCCTTACAGAACAGCAGACTGTAACGCACTCAGGCCTATGTACCGTAGCACCCTATACCAAGTTACCAGTCCTTATAAGAACTTTTGTGGACCAAGCAGGTTGTGTGTTAGTGATTAGCAGACTGTACGTCAGTCCCTATACCAATGAAGGACTGCTGCAGTATAGGGCAGCGGTCAGCAGTAGTGCACGGCAACCCTATGTATTGTGGACCGATAGCGGTCCTTACAGAACAGCAGACTGTAACGCACTCAGGCCTATGTACCGTAGCACCCTATACCAAGTTACCAGTCCTTATAAGAACTTTTGTGGACCAAGCAGGTTGTGTGTTAGTGTTTAGCAGACTGTGCGTCAGTCCCTATACCGCTGAAGGACTGCTGCAGTATAGGGCAGCGGTCAGCAGTAGTGCACGGCAACCCTATGTATTGTGGACCGATAGCGGTCCTTACAGAACAGCAGACTGTACTGCACTCAGGCCTATGTACCGTAGCACCCTATACCAAGTTACCAGTCCTTATAAGAACTTTTGTGGACCAAGCAGGTTGTGTGTTAGTGATTAGCAGACTGTACGTCAGTCCCTATACCAATGAAGGACTGCTGCAGTATAGGGCAGCGGTCAGCAGTAGTGCACGGCAACCCTATGTATTGTGGACCGATAGCGGTCCTTACAGAACAGCAGACTGTAACGCACTCAGGCCTATGTACCGTAGCACCCTATACCAAGTTACCAGTCCTTATAAGAACTTTTGTGGACCAAGCAGGTTGTGTGTTAGTGATTAGCAGACTGTACGTCAGTCCCTATACCAATGAAGGACTGCTGCAGTATAGGGCAGCGGTCAGCAGTAGTGCACGGCAACCCTATGTATTGTGGACCGATAGCGGTCCTTACAGAACAGCAGACTGTAACGCACTCAGGCCTATGTACCGTAGCACCCTATACCAAGTTACCAGTCCTTATAAGAACTTTTGTGGACCAAGCAGGTTGTGTGTTAGTGATTAGCAGACTGTACGTCAGTCCCTATACCAATGAAGGACTGCTGCAGTATAGGGCAGCGGTCAGCAGTAGTGCACGGCAACCCTATGTATTGTGGACCGATAGCGGTCCTTACAGAACAGCAGACTGTAACGCACTCAGGCCTATGTACCGTAGCACCCTATACCAAGTTACCAGTCCTTATAAGAACTTTTGTGGACCAAGCAGGTTGTGTATTAGTGTTTAGCAGACTGTGCGTCAGTCCCTATACCGCTGAAGGACTGCTGCAGTATAGGGCAGCGGTCAGCAGTAGTGCACGGCAACCCTATCTATTGTGGACCGATAGCGGTCCTTACAGAACAGCAGACTGTACCGCACCCAAGCCTATGTACCGTAGCACCCTAGACAGACCAAGTTACCAGTCCTTATAAGAACTTTTGTGGAACAAGTGAGTTGTGAATGATTAGCAGACTGCAGCAGAAGGGCAGCAGTCAAGTATAATATTCTTTCTATATTTGGAAGAAAGAATATTATACGTGTACAAGCCTATTACCGTACCACTGATACCAGTCCTGAAAAGAACCTTTGTGGAACTAATAGTAACAGCAAGTCTTTAAAATTATCCTCACTGCCTGACAACACTGCTTCCTGCCTGTCCCTATACAAATTGGCAAAAAAGAGTAGGCTGGAACGATTAGCTGGAACAGCTCTTTTGTGGACCTGATAGTAACAGCTAATGATGATGATGATGATGATGATGAAGAAAGACTAATCTGGCTGAGCTGTCCCTAAAATAGCAGCATACAGCGCTCTGTCCCTTTATCTAAACTGACAAAAGAAACTCAGGCTGCTGACCTAACACCTATACCAGTCCTGAAAAGAACTTTTGTGTACCAAATAGCTAGCGTTTTCTCTGTCCCTACTCCACACAGGATCCTTTCCCTACAGTGACAGAAGAAAGAATGTAAAATGGCCACCGGATCGGGTGTATTTATAGGTTAGGGGGAATGTCCAAGTGTCCATGAGCTGTCATGTCTCAATTGGTTGTCCTGTAACACATGATAAACGTGTCACGAAAGGTTAAAGTTCTTGTATACATTAAACACGTAAGTCCGCCGGGGCGAACGACGGAAAAAGGCGTTCGAACCCGCGGACGGCGAAAGTCGGAAATTCGCCGCGAAACGACCGCCGGGCGAACCGTTCGGCCATCACTAATCCCTGATATATGGGATGGGAGAACCTAGAGCACTAAGCTCATATTTAAAACTTTTTGAATGCTGTCAAAACTTTTTTTAATCTTTTAACATAAACCCACCCAACTTCTAGGCAAACTAGGCTGTTGCGTAGGGCACATTGCCACCTAGGGGCGCACTGCCACCTAGGGAGGGTGCAGTCAGCTTGGCCCAGCTTTCCAAGACTCCGATGGAAGGACACTATAGCCCCATACACATGATCAGATTTTCTGCTGATTTTTATCTTCAGATTTACCAAAACCATGTAGTGCAAGGGCCTGCCTGACTTCATACAAATTGAAACTCCTAAGGTTTGACCTCATATTATATGGTTTTGGTAAATCTGAAGGAAAACATGAGCAGAAAATCTGATAGTATGTATGGGGCTTTTGTGTGTTGTTGTTTGCTGGTGGCCACAGCCGGTGCTACATGAGACTCCCCGTCTCCACCAGCCCGGCATACTACTGCAGACGGTGCTGCTGAATATCACTGTAGAAGCCTCACCTGTGTGCGAATTGGAGCACAGCCAGGATTGGTTGAATCCCGGGCCAGACTTGCTCCGGCACTCTGGATTATGAATAGCCAGAGGCTGCCAGCAGTGGCAGTAGTATAGCTTCCAGCCAATGAGGTGCTGTGCGTGGCGCATCTGACGCCATTTTCTCCTCCCACCCACACAACAGAGCGGGCCACAGTCAGTCCCTGTCGCTCACAGAGCTGAGAAGAAGGTAAGACAGTGACTAAGCACGGAAGAAAAGAGAAGAGATGGGGGGTCGGGGACCAGCAGCAACAGCAGGCTATTAATATTATATATATATATATATATATATATATATATATATATATATACACACAAAAGCAGCAGCAGTCTTTTAATATAATATAATATTAATTTATCTATAATATAATTTTATATATATATATATATATATATATATATATATATATATATATATATATATATACGCAGCAGTCTTTTAATATATATATATATATATATATATATATATATATATATATATATATATATATATATATATATATATATATATATATATATATATATATATATATATATATATATATATATATATATATATATATATATATATATATATATATATATATATATATATATATATATATAGCGGAGGACGGCTCGCACACACAGCGGGGAGACATCGCAGGATCCCGGGGACAAGGTAAGTAACTTTGCCTGGATCCTACAATGTGATCCAGAGTGTGGGAATACCGCCAGGGAGGTTAAGAATGTTGAGGGATATTATTGAATTCACTGACACTAATATTGAGGGTTATTATTGCACTCAATTAAACCAATGTTGTTTGTGCCCCTATTGGATTGCACCTTCTCTTCTTGTCCTGTTTACCATTATCATTCAAAGTAAAAGTAAAAGAAAATCCCAAATTATAGGTTGTCCCCAGAAAAGTAATAGAGAGGACATCTTCCAATGGGGACACAGATGGCAAAAAATTAAAACAAAAACTGACAGGGGTTATAGCCCTCCCTTACTCCAAAATGAGAAAAAAAAAAGTTTTGCCAATAGTTTGACTTTAATTCCCCTCATTCAATCAGATGCAATCAAAAATGCTGTTTTTTTTCCCTTGCACATCTTTTGGTATTCTTTGCAAAGTGAAGTTTTACCATATTCACTAAGATCTGAGGGCTAATTCCCTTGCATACTGTAAATTCACTTGCAACATGAACAGCCTATTTCCTTTTAGTAAATCAACCTCTACGTGTGCTTTGACAGATATTTTACATTTTCTAAAGCCACTGAAAGGTCTAACTAGAACAGGTCTTTTCAAAAGGAAACAGTACCATATTTTCAGTAAGCTGATTAGTGATTTTGTTGAAATTAAAAGTAATTTTTGATGAGAATTTCACTTTCCACGTTTTCTCTCATTCAGCCCACAGAGCTGAAAGATAAATCAATAGATTCCTCAATCCATGCTAAACAATATGGATGGATGAATCTTCCCTGCCTGCTGTTGTAGTCAGACAATTGCAGCACCTGTGGTTATCTGAATACCTGAACAGTGATTTACTGTGCAGCTATCCCTACATGAAAATGTAGTTATAAAGTACACATATAAGAAACTTTATTTAAAATTGTATGCTACATTCGGCATTTTATGGTGTATACATGATTCAGATGCATTTCGTCCCTTCATTTACCTACAACTGTGACTAATGGACACTGTTCAGTAAGCACTGAAGTAGAATTCAAACAAGCCAGAATCAGAAACACGTTTAAGGAAATCCTGAATATACCTTTCTATAGAAAACATAATATACAGTGGTGTGAAAAAGTGTTTGCCCCTTCCTCATTTCCTGTTCCTTTGCATGTTTGTCACACTTAAGTGTTTCGGAACATCAAACCAATTTAAACAATAGTCAAGGACAACACAAGTAAACACAAAATGCAATTTGTAAATGAAGGTGTTTATTATTAGAGGTGAAAAAAAATCCAAACCATCATGGCCCTGTGTGAAAAAGTGATTGCCCCCCTTGTTAAAACATACTATAACTGTGGTTGTCCACACCTGAGTTCAATTTCTCTAGCCACACCCAGGCCTGATTATTGCCACACCTGTTCACAATCAAGGCATCACTTAAATAGGAGCTGCTTGACACAGTAAGGTCCACCAGAAGATCCTTAAAAGCTACACATCATGCCGAGACCCAAAGAAATTCAGGAACAATTGAGAAAGAAAGTAATTGAGATCTATCAGTCTGGAAAGGGTTATAAAGCCATTTCCAAAGCTTTGGGAATCCAGCGAACCACAGTGAGAGCCATTATCCACAAATGGCGAAGACATGGAACAGTGGTGAACCTTCCCAGGAGTGGCCGGCCGCCCAAAATTACCCCAAGAGCGCAGCGACGACTCATCCAAGAGGTCACAAAAGACCCCACAACAACGTCCAAGGAACTGCAGGCCTCACTTGCCTCAGTTAAGGTCAGCGTTCATGCCTCCACCATCAGGAAAAGACTGGGCAAAAATGGCCTGCATGGCAGAGTTCCAAGGAGAAAACCACTGCTGAGCAAAAAGAACATCAAAGCTCGTCTCAATTTCTCCACAACACATCTTGATGATCCCCGAGACTTTTGGGACAACATTCTGTGGACCGATGAGACAAAAGTGGAACTCTTTGGAAGGTGTGTGTCCAAGTATATCTGGCGTAGAAGGAACACTGCATTTCATAAAAAGAACATTATACCAACAGTAAAATATGGTGGTGGTAGTGTGATGGTCTGGGGCTGTTTTGCTGCTTCCGGACCTGGAAGACTTGCCGTGATAAAAGGAACTATGAATTCTGCTGTCTACCAAGAGATCCTGAAGGAGAATGTCCGACCATCTGTTCGTGTACTCAAGCTGAAACGAACTTGGGTTCTGCAGCAGGACAATGATCCTAAACACACCAGCAAGTCCACCACCGAATGGCTGAAGAAAAACAAAATGAAGACTTTGGAGTGGCCTAGCCAAAGTCCTGACCTGAATCCTATTGAGATGTTGTGGTATGACCTTAAAAAGGCCGTTCATGCTCGAAAACCCTCTAATGTAACTGAATTAGGACAATTCTGCAAAGATGAGTGGGCCAAAATTCCTCCAGGACGCGGTAAAAGCCTCATTGCACGTTATCGCAAACGCTTGGTTGCAGTTGTTGCTGCTAAGGGTGGCCCAACCAGTTAGTAGGTTTAGGGGGCAATCACTCTTTCACACAGGGCCATGATGGTTTGGATTTTTTTTCACCTTTAATAATAAACACCTTCATTTACAAATTGCATTTTGTGTTTACTTGTGTTGTCCTTGACTATTGTTTAAATTGGTTTGATGTTCCGAAACACTTAAGTGTGACAAACATGCAAAGGAACAGGAAATGAGGAAGGGGGCAAACACTTTTTCACACCACTGTAGATGGCTCAGGTCCCATGTTTTGGGTTTGGGGTTTGACCAAAACTAAGTCTGGTTGTTCAGATTACCTTGACAGGAAAATGGTAAGTACAGGGAAGCGCCATCTAAGTGTAGAGGTTAAAAGTTAATTTAATAGCACAAGGATTAAGAGTCACAAGATCATGTAGTATGAAAGGCTCTTCAAAGGGCTCACCAAAAGCTGTGAAGGGAAGTGGCCATCCCACAACATCCTCCGGATTTGGCACCATCCACAGAGTTTGTGTGAGTTGCTGCCAAGTCCTCTGAGTGTCCTTTGGCCACCAGGAAGCGAACCCAGGCAGAAATGACGTTACCGGACAAGACATGGCTGAGCTTGGCTGTTTGGGACTCAGGCTGGGAGATCAGGGTACGCTCTCGGAGTGTCAGCTCTTTCTACAGGCCTAAGGAGGAAATG
Source organism: Lithobates pipiens (assembly GCF_037356315.1). Taxonomy (NCBI): domain Eukaryota; kingdom Metazoa; phylum Chordata; class Amphibia; order Anura; family Ranidae; genus Lithobates; species Lithobates pipiens. The sequence goes on along the minus strand of NW_027507748.1, from coordinate 391,598,044 downwards.
GTTCTCCAGAGATATTTATAGATATCTGTCGTGGAACTACAATGACCAGCTGCACCGTAGCAAAACAGTAGACATACAACAATATGCACATAGCCTGATCTCCCAGCCAGATTTCCCAAAAGCCAAGCCCGGATGTCTCTTGTCCAGTGAAGTCATTTCCCTCCGCGTTCCACACTGATTTGCTTTCTGGTGGCCACAGAACACTCAAAGGACTTTTATATATAGTATTTTGTCTACCTTGACAGGGAGACTGTGAGACAACCTGAGTAAAAGGCCAATGTTTGAATGGAAGAATATTAGGCTATTACTGGAAATGAACAGCAATGATATCTAGATACTGAGCGAAATTACAGTTTTTTTGTAATCCCCATGCTAAATGGTACAAGAGGATGGAAAATGTAAGTTTTACAGGCTGGCATAGTGCTTAACTATAATATCAACATAATATATAAACGTAACCCAATATATGTTTATCAGTAAAACATATGATATACAAAAATCACATGCCAACATGATGAAAGATAATGATGTTGATTTACTAAAGGCAAATAGACTGTGCACCTTACAAGTGCAGTTGCACTTATTTTGCTTAGTAAATGTAATTTGGTAAAGCTTCACTTTATAAAGAATACCCAATCAGGTGCAGGGAAAATTAAAACAAAAAAACTGAATTTTGCTTGCACATGAATGATTAATGGAAATCAGCAGAGCGTTACCATATTTACTAAGCTCTGGGGAAAATTAGTGCAATTGCACTTGCAAAAGTGCACAGTCTGTTTGCCTTTCTTAGACAACCCCTATACAGGCAGTCCCCGAGTTATGAACAGGTTAGGGACTGCCTGTTTGTTCTGAAGTTGGATTTGTTCATAATTTGGACGTGCATGCGCAAACCAGCATTTCCGAGGTTTTCAGCTGTTTTCCGACGTCGTTTTCCGCTGTTGTCCAACGCCGTTTTCCAATGTCTTCCGCTGTTTTCCGATGTGCCTGCCGGCACCAGCTGCCGTTTGCAAGTCGAGTGTTCCGAACTCGGGGACTCCCTATATGTAATATAAAATGCTCACATAAGTACATGAATGTAGTACCACTTACCTTGAAGTGATAAAGTGCTCCAAGATTATAAAGTGAAAAATAAAAACCAATATAACTTCTGTAACAGACATTGGGGTTGATTTACTTAAACTAAAGAGAGCAAAATATGGTGCAGCTGTGCGTGGTAGCCAATCAGTTTCAAATTTCAGATTGTCCAATTAGGCTTTGACAAACAAAAAAAAAAACAAAGCAAAAACTGGCAGCTGATTGGTTTCTATGCAAAGCTGCACCAGATTTTGAACTTTTCAGTTTTAGTAAATCAACCTCATCCCAATTATTGGATTGATATACAATAGGCAAATAGGCTGTTCATGTTGCAAGGGAATGATCAATTGGCTTAGTAAATAAGGTGAAGCACTGCTGACTTCCATCATCCAATTATATGCAAGCAAATATACCTTTTTTTTTAAAAAACATCCTTACATGTGATTGGTTATTCTTTGCAAAGTATAGTTTCACCACTTAGCTAAGTGAAAATTCCCTTGCAAAGTGAACAGCCTTTTACCTTTAGTTATTCAACCCAAATATAACTTCTGGATACTGACTTTTTGGTCACAGAAACCAGAAGTTCAGTGCTGTCCCAAAAGAAGAAAGGGGCCACTCCCATTTGCAGAGTGCATAGATGTAATAATTTAGTTTCAGTGACATTATCTGTTAGGCCTCATGCACACTGGATGTTTTTGGAAGTTTTTACTGCTTCTGTTTTTGGCTCCAGATGTTTTTTCTACAGGCAATAAACTCCCAAGCATTTTATCCTATGTGTCCATGCACACATAGGCTGTTATAAACTGTTTTTGGAAGGGGCGCTTTTTGGCTATAAAAAAACTCCAAAATTAGTGGGTTCTGAGAAGAGTTTTTCAGCTGTGAAAAAACGCGCTAACATCGCAAAACGCCTAAAAATGCAGATAAACGCTCAAAAATCCACTCACCAGCATTTTTAACATTCTTGATATTGAAAAAAAAAAGCTTACAAACGCTAATGCTAAAAAATGCCTTATGCCCCATACACGTGGTCGGAAATTCCGACGAAAAAAAAGTCTGATCGGATTATGTTGTCGGAAAATCCGATCGTGTGTGGGCTCTAACAAACTTTTTCAAATGGAAAAAGTGTGAGAGCTGGATCTAAAGTTTTCCGACAACAAAATCTGAACTGACTTTTTCGGATTGTGTTTAGAGAATTCTGATGGACAAAGTGCCACACATGCTCAGAATAAATTACGAGATGAAAGCTATTGGCTACTGGCCTCTTTATAGTCCCATCATATGTGATTTATGTCACCTCGTTCTGAACGATCTGATTTTCCGACAACATTGTGCGACCATGTGTATAAAAAACAACGGATTTTGTGGTCGGAATGTCCAACCGTGTGTACAGGGCATTAGTGTTTTTTGTGGGATAATTTTGTTTCTGTGGGTGTGATAAGGTGCTGAAACTACAGCACCAAAAACAATCACATCAGTTTAAAGAGGAAGTAAACTCTCTCACTGCTTCTTTTCATTTAGTCCATTATAATAAGTAATTATGAAACTATAGCCACTGTAATCCAGTCCAAATCGCATATTACTTACTGTTTAAAGAAACTTTAAAAAACTTGTTTCCAGTGGTTAGGCAGTGCCATCTTAAGTATTGTTTTCTGAGTCCACAGTGGAGTGTATTTCCAGCCTTACATTGAGCACTTCCTGTACTGTTGACCAAGCCTCCTCCTCAATCCAATGTTTCTATGGCAACCCTGCTTCTCTGTTTATAGCTGACTTGTTTTATTTCATAGTATTTACTTGTGCCAATTATCTAATGTTTGCCTTTGTCAGTCTTATCAGCTTCAACTAATAAGACTGCAGTAATGGCCAGGTTTACACTGCATGCGATGTTACATGGTCACATGGTGCGTAGGAGGAAGCTCTGAATGATTCTGCAGCCTCCTGGGATATCAGTGGTGTGCCATAGGAAGTCCTGATAACAGATAGACAAGCACATAGAGAGTGTGCCGTAAATCAGGGGAGATGTGGGCATGCTCAGTGACATCATTCTAAAGAACAAAAAGGATTACAACAATACTAAGCAAGTAAGGAGATATCTACAATTAGTGTTCATTAGGATTTTTTATGCTGATTTACATGGGACAAAGTTGCAGGGGAGAGTTTACAATCACTTTCATTATAATGAGATCCAGTGTAGCTCCTCACATTAGCTCATACAGAATATCTGTTCCCTCTTGCTCCACATTAAATGAATTTAATAAAGGCACATATAGTTAGCAGGTGAAGTTGCTTCAGAGCTTAGAAATGAGGAGAAGCTCTGCTGACTTCCATCATCCAATCATGTGCAAGCAAAAATGCAGTTTTTTATTTCTCCTTGCATGTGGTTGGGTATTCTTTATAGAGTGAAGATTTGCCTCATGTACTAAGCTCTGGAGCAACTTGCAAAGTGCACAGTCTATTTCCCTTAAAGTCAAACTATTGGCAAAACTTTTTTTTAAAATTTTGGATAGAGTGAGGGAGGGCTATAACCCCTGTCAGTTTTTGTTTTTGTTTTTTGCCAACTGTGTCCCCATTGGAAGATGCCCCCTCTATTACTTTTCTGGGGACAACCCACAATTTGGGATTTTCTTTTACTTTTACTTTGAATGATAATAGTAAACAGGACAAGAAGAGAAGGTGAAATCTAATGGGGGCACATACAACTATAACAACCTGACAAGTGCTCTGATCCAGCTCCACTCTATCCAAAAAAAATTCTTTAGTAATATTTAAAGTAAATCAACCCCAATGATTTCCATATTTAGGTTTCTATGCATTACTGTTGGAAAAACTGATCCAGAAAGGCAGAAACTACTCAAAATTGGCTATTATAATTTTACATTCCGTAATTACCGCATACCTGGAGCACTACTGAGTACTGCTGAGTACTGACTTTAATGCCTTTTCATGCAGTATTTACCAAGAATTTTGTGGTAAATACTTTAAAACTGTACAGTGAATTGACAGTTTCGGGATTGCATGCAATATTTAACCATTTAACAACCGGCCCAAAGCCGAATGATGGCTACAGGGAGAGTGTACGTCATAGTACGCCCTCCCAGAATCCCCCCCCCCTGGGGCGCGCACCCGAGAACATCTTATTGACCCCATATCTCACTGAAAAGAGGACCTGTCATGCCATATTCCTATTACAAGGGATATTTACATTCATGTGGCGCCATTCCATGAGCATGTGCAGTTTTGAAGGGTGACATGTTAGGTATCTATTTACTCGGCGTAACTTCATCTTTCACATTATGTAAAAACATTGGGCTAACTTTACTGTTTTGTTTTTTTGTAAAGCACAAAACAGTTTTTTTCCAAAAAAAAAAGCGTTTGAAAAATTGCTGTGCAAAGGCCTCCATTGTATTGTCTAGGGGTTGTATGTCATTTTCTAGAAAGTAAATGATGATTTTTACATGTAGGAGAGAAATGTCAGAATTGGCCTGGGTGCTCCAGAACGCCTAAAAGTGCTCCCTGCATGTTGGGCCTCTGTATGTGGCCAGGCTGTGTAAAAGTCTCACACATGTGGTATCACCATACTCAGAAGTAATAGCAGAATGTGTTTTGAGCTGTCATTTGTGGTATGCATAAGCTGTGTGTGAGAAATAACCTGCTAATATGACAATTTTGTGAAACAACAAAAAAGGAAAAAAAATCTTGATTTTGCAAAGAATTGTGGGAAAAAATGACAACTTCAAAAAACTCACCATGCCTCTTTATTAATACCTTGGAATATCTTCTTTCCAGAAAGGGGTCATTTGGGGGGTATTTGTACTTTTCTGGCATGTTAGGTTGTCAAGAAATTAAATGGCCATCAGTACTTCAGGTCTGATCAATTTTCAGATATTGGCACCTTAGCTTGTGGACTGTATAACTTTCACAAAGACCAAATAATATACACCAATTTGTACTTATTTTTACTAAAGATATGTAGCAGTATAAATGTTGGCAACAATGTATCAAGAAAAATTACTAATTTGCTAAATTTTATAACAGAAATGAAGAAATTTTTTTTTTTTACAGAATTTTCAGTCTTTTTTCTTTTATAGCGCAAAATAAAAAACCCAACAGTGATTAAATACCACCAAAAGAAAGCTCTGTTTGTGTGAAAAAAAGGATAACACTTTCATATGTGTAAAGTGTTGTATGACTGAGTAATTGTCATTCAAAATGTGAGAGCACTGAAAGCTGAAAATTGGTCTGGTTATTAAGGGGGTTTAATGCCCAGTGGTCAAGTGGTTAAGGAAAATGTGTCTGAACACCTAAATACTGCATGCGATCTGTTTTAGTGAATGGAGTCCAGTGAGAGCAATAATGACCCTGAATGTTGGTGTCATTGGACAGAATAATAAACACCCATCATTGGTGTCAGTGGGCACAATAATAATCACCATCATTGGTTTAGTTGAGTGCAATAATAACCTTCAATATTAGTGTCAGCGAATGCAATAATATCCTTCAACATTCTTAACAATAGTGTCAGTGAGTGCAATAACAACACTAAACATTAGTGCGAGTGGATGCAATAACCCCCAACATTGGTATTGGTGCCCACAAATATAACCTCTAGCATTAGTGTCAATGGACATAATAATAATAATAAAATAACACTGGTGTCAGTGAAAGCAATAATATCTCCCCAGCACTAGTGTCAGTGGAATATTAACCCCTCTCTCCTCTGCATCTGTGGTCATTGTAGTGAAAATTATTCTTCCCCCACGTGTTGGACACCAGAGTCATGAAGTCTGGTAAGCTGTTTGTTGTTTGCTGTCCCCAGAGGATGCCAATTGAGTTTCACCTTGCATCATAATAAATAATGGAATATGTTCTAGTCACAAAGGCTATTTTTCAGTCTACTTGATTGCTATGTAGTCCACTCTGTTCTTGGAATGTAAAAAAATATAAATACAATTTAAATATAATATATATATATATATATATATATATATATATATATATATATATATATATATACATATCAACATCCATAATCTTTCTCTTTAAAATACACAAAGACATACATAATTACTTGCTTCACCCATGTATTTTTAAAGTCCCATAGCTTTTTTCACCCCACACTGAAGGACCCCTTTCACCATTAACATTTTTTACCTTATCAGGGGCTGCCACACCAATGATGTCCAGACCAGATCTTGTGAATGCAACTTTATGGAATCTGGTGTGCAACATTTGAACCTTGCCATAGCTTTGTCAACATAACACTAACCCACATATTTGTTGCTGAAGCCGTGACAATGTATTAACAATCACAATCTGTACAAGATCATCTAAGATGCATCATCAAATCTAGGAGATGTAGCCTCTTAAAAATCTTTTGTGCAAATTTTCAGTTTAGCTACAGTACAAGTACTCCCTGAACTGGTGACCTGGCCTTTCCGGGAGGCATCTGGGAGGCACTGGCTATGCCACCAGTGCTTAAAGATATGTGAAAAGGGAAGAATTTTAAGTGCTGTTTTTGGAGAATGTAAGTACCTTTGATAGAGAAGGAAAACATGTTTATAAATATTAGTATAAACCTTTATTAAAATGTTACATTTTTATATCTGCGGGTAAAAGGTCTGCTTTAAGCTCTGCAAGCTAAATAACAGAAAGCTCCTTGGAGAAAGTGCCCTGATGAGAATCTTATACTTAGATACGGTTGACAGAATTTTACTCTGTTTGCTATAACAACAGGGGAAAAAATCTTATGTTGAGATCTGCAGTCTTTAGCCTGGAATATGAGGCTCAATATTCCATGTTTTTAATATTTTGGAATTTAAATGATAGAAAACCATTTAGAAAGTATTTTAGAATATGGTTCCTAAGCCATTTAGCTTCTCTTTCTGCATTTGACTGTTATAGCCACAGCATTACTTATTCAAAATGCTTTTAAGCATGCTGCATTTTATTTCTCTAATGCTGTACGAAAAAATGCTAATGCTTTTCAAGCTGTTTAAATCTTGACTTTTTAAAATTATTTTGTAAAACCCCTACAAAATGTCTTAATGTAGTTCTTGTTAAATGTTATCATATTATAATATCATTATAACACTAATACATAAATGCATGCCAACCTTTACATTTTATATTATAACCACTCAGATTCACTTGGAAAGGTAATTCTACTCATCTCCTACTTGATCTTTTTGATTGTTAAAAATTGTTCAGCACTTGATTTGTTTATATTGTTGCTGACATTTGTGTAATTTTTTCATGTTTAAGTTTCTGCCATGTTTTGCTTTCCAAGCTTCACCATGACTCCTGGTAGGGCAAACATACTGATTAGATACTTATGCAAAAGCAGCCAGTCATTGCCTGAACCTCTAAAACATCTGCAGAAGTTGAGACAACAGCCAGTCAGAATCCAGATAAAGCAATGCAGGATTGAGGTATTTTGGGGATCTAACAGTTTTTGTTTTTTTACAAAGCAGCATAATGGGAAAGTTGCCACACTACAGCCATTTTTGTGACTTCAGGGTTGCTTTAAAAGACCACCATGTGAAGAACATATTATTTCATATCTGTATGTGGTGTGAGAACCAGCTTCAAATGGCAGAGCTTTAAAATGCAGCCGTCTGTTTAAATCTTTTTTTTAAGGGCTTTCCTTGCTGGCTTTTATTACAACAATTACAGGGATTTTTCATCGTTTCTCTGAAAAAAATAATTGTACATTAGCCTCCTGGCTTAAACTTGCAGTGCTAAGGCTCTGGCCTCAATCGTTGGGCCCTTGCCTGTCTCCTCCAGACAGTTTTCTCACACAAACCCTATTCATGCATCTAACAGCTAGTTGGTACACTGCCTCCCACCTGTCTCCTAGATGAAGCCCTTCTGACTCTGATACCTAGGCAAAGACCTACTATGTCCGTTGGGGTGGAGTCCTGACTCCTGAACCATAGTCACGTTTCTAATAAAATAACCTCACACACCTGCTCAGTCAGTGTTCTGGTTGTTTTAAAACCTGGACCTAGGATTGGATATTTCAACCCTTCCAAGTCTCTATGAAGCCCTCGGACTCTAGGTCGCAATTCAGGTTTTACCGATCTCTGAGGAAAATGAACAACCAATTTCTTCTGTGTGGGGCAAGCACCCTGGAGACCCTCAACATATCAACCTGGATGAGAACCCTGGGTGAAACAAAACTCTTTGAACATCATGACAGAGTAATGTGACATTGATTATACCATGTAACGATAGACATAAAGTATATGGAAACATAATAACTAAAATCACACACAAGCTTTAACATGTTCAAAAGTATTTTTAATAGTGTTGTATTTGAAGTTTTTATGAAATAACATTTGGTTATTCTGCCATGAAGATCCTTCTTCAAGGTTCTTCCAATGCATTTTCATTGTCTCCCGATTATCCTTCTGTATTATCACTTGACACAGGCTTTCAACAGACTTCAAGTAGCCATTTTAATGCACATTATACAGTCATGGTTCATGGTTGTCATCATCAAGAAACCCATCTTAAGGTGATTGTAAACGATCACCTTGTAAAGCAACCCATTCCATTTGAAAATAAAAATTTAATACAAAACATTTGTCTATAGATATGGAAAAAAAAAACATTATATAGATACTTTTTTTTCCCTTTTTTATAAGTGAATGAATGAAATACTTGTATAGCGCACAATGCGAACTGAATCGCCTCTAGACGCTGTGGCGAGCTTTGATCATCCGCTAAAAGAGGAAGGTCTTGAGTTTTTTCCTAAAAGCCAGGTGATTTTCTTCCAGGCGGATGTTGATTGGTAGAGCATTCCATAGCCGAGGCCCTTGGACAGCGAATCTTCGATCCCCCTTGGATTTATACCGGGCTTTGGGCACGAGGAGGAGGTTTTTGTTGGCTGATCGAAGACTGCGGTTTGGTGTGTAATGATTTATTTTCTCCATTAGATATTGCGGAGCTTCTCTATGCACGCATTTGTGGGTGAGGCAGAGGGTCTTGAACGTGATCCGATTTTTTACGGTTAGCCAATGTAAGCTCCTAAGCAAAGGAGAGATGGATCCCCAGGTTTTTTTTCCTGTTATCAGCCTTGCCGCCGTGTTTTGGTTTAGTTGTAATCGCGCAAGTTGATATTGTGGTAATCCTATGTAAAGCGAGTTTTCCGTAGTCCAGTCGTGAACTAATGATTGTTCCAACTACCACTGCTTTGTCATTCTTTGGGATAAAAGGGATGTGTCTGCGAAGCATGCACAGCAGATGGTGAGATCCACTGATTACTGCTCCTATTTGCGCATCCATTGACATTTGTGCATCTAAAATAACCCTGAGACTCTTCGCTTTGGTCTTTGGGGAGATAGTCTGCCCAAAGACGGTTGGTGGAGACCAGGAGGTTTTGGTTGCGGGCTTATGATTTGGGTGTAAGTTAAGAAGCTCTGTCTTTGATTCGTTCAGCTGGAGGGAGTTAGTGGTCATCCAGTCCTCTATTGATTTGAGGCAGTTTGTTGTTGGTGATCTTTTTTTCCATTGATCCGGAAATAAAGTTGTGTGTCATCAGCGTGAGAGTGGAAGCAGAGATCTGAGCATCTGATGATTTGAAGGAGTGGGCTAATGTAAATGTTGAAGATAACGGGTGACAAAGGAGAGCCTTGAGGGACTCCGCAGGTGACTGCCCGAGTTTCAGAGAGGAATTTTCCTAGTTTCACTGTCTGTGACCGATTTCCTAGGAAGGACGCGAACCATTGGAGATCTATGTCTTGGACTCCGGCTACTTCTGTGAGTCGGATGAGTAGAGTATTGTGATCTACTGTATCAAACGCTGCACTTAGGTCTAGCAGTACGAGGAGACACGGCTCTCCGTCATCTGCTGCTTCGAGGGCATCATCCCAAATCTTGAGGAGAGCTGTTTCTGTTCCATGACCTGGGCGGAAGCCTGATTGAAGTGGGTCCAAGGGTTTGTGAGTATCCAGGTGAAGTTGTAGCTGATGTACTACAGCTTTCTCCATGATCTTAGAAATGGTGTTGAGGCTTGTAATTGGCCTACGGTTGTTTGGATCCTGAGGGTCCAGGTTTGGTTTCTTGAGTAGAGGTTTGACAATGCCTTGTTTGAGGATGCTGGGAACAATCCCTTCGTGGAATGATCTGTTTATGAGGTGGGTTATGGTTGGAGCCACGATGTCGGAGCATTCTTTCAGTAATTTTGTGCGGATGATGTCAATAGGTGAGGTACTGTCATGCAGTTTATTAATGATGTTTTTTGCAGTGTCTACGGTAATTGGGGATAGTGAAAATTTAGGCGGTTGCGGTACGTTTTTTTAAATCAAATACGTTTTTATTGCAAAACATACATGGTACAAGCCAAACATAGACAGGCAGTGCTGTCGTACAATAGTGTTGATTTTGCGGATATAAAAATACTGCTAGTACAATGTATAAAATAAATCCGGCTTGTAAACCGCTGAGACATAAGAAGTGCAATTAAAACTAAAAAGAAACAGAACAAAGAAAAAGGGAAAATAAAACAAGAACATAAACAAAAATGGTGTTCCCTCTGAGACCACATTGCATTTTGTAACAGCTATATAAGTATAGTATTATGCACAACTTCCGGCATCCAATTACCTAGTCCTGCCGGTCCCTACTCTTTCCCCTCATAAATGCTGGGAAAGAGAGAAACACAGGAGTAGCCCCAGTAAGTGCTTATTATTGTCTATGTTCCTCCGTGCACATGACCCTGGACCCACATTCAGCCCTGTAAAAGTCTGTCCTGTATAAGTTGGTGAGGGGCTAGCCCCGGAACCTCGAGCCACCCCTGCCACATAGCATTAAATTTGTGCGGTGCATTTCTGTGCTGGTAGGTTATTTTTTCCCTGATCAGCATCTGGTTCACTTGGTCCGTCCATTGCTGTCTGGTGGAAACCCTGTGTGTTATCCACAATCGTGCTATTAATTTTCTGGTTACATATAATAACCGAATAATGGCTGTATGAGCCGATGGTGTTAGCGATTCTTCGTCTATGGCACCCAACAGGCAGATCAACGGACACCTCGGAATACTAACCGAGAATACAGAGGAGATAGTTTTGAGGATCTCATCCCAATACCGTTTTAGTTTTGGGCACCTCCAGAACATATGCAGGAGATCACCATGGTCCCGCATACATTTTGGGCAAAGAGGGGATTCCCTAACACCCCAGCTGTGCAGTTTAACTGGTGTTCTATAAACCCTATGCAGTAGATAGAGATGGGAGAGTTTATGGGAGGCCGAGACCGACACCAAGGGAGCGGAGGACAAGCAAAGGTTCCAGGTCTCCACGTCCATCGCCCCCAGGTCTGGCTGCCCACTTCTGCCGACATGGGAGATGTACCGAGTCTTGCATTGCATCAAGAAGCATGTCATACCCTCTAGATATCATACCTTTTTGTTCAGTTTGCATTAATATCCCATGTATTACAGCATGATCCGTCAAGCAAAGCGGCACAGCGCCTGCAGCGCATGTCGTAGCTGTAAGTATTTTAAAAAGTCCTTACGCGGTATGCCAAACTCAGCCTGTAGTTCCATGAAGGACTTCAGCACCTGTCCACTATACAGCTGTGAGAGGTACCGGAGGCCACTCATTCTCCAAGTGCCAAATCCCCTGAGTTTAAAGAGCTCACCATAGTTAGCATTCCACCAGATAGGGGTGAGTCCAAGAAAATCACATATTTGTAGCAGTCGTTTAACGTAGGACCATAAAGTATTCAGCAAGATAATAGTTGGGGAACTCCTGTCCATATGAGGGAAACCTGCTTCCAACCTGGACAGTGCCGTGTCCGGGGCGTCAATGTCGTCAAGTAGCCTACGTATTGGGTCCAGGGGATCATCCGACCCCCACCACCCAGGTGTTGTAGTTGTGAAGCCAAGAAATACAATCTAGCATGAGGTAGTGCCAACCCCCCCTCGTCCTTTTTGTATTGCAGGGTAAGTAAACTAAGCCTGGCTGTCTTCCTACACCATATTAATTCCCTAAACTGAAAGTCAATTTTATCGAACCAACGTTTTGGAATCCAGGTTGGCGAGTTATGACAAATGTAAAGTAATTGTGGAGCCCATACCCTTTTTATAAGGTTCACCCTTCCTACTACCGATAGCGGTAGTTTGCACCAAGTTTTACATTTCTCCCTGAATTTAAGTAATAGAGGTAGAAGATTCAGATTGGCATAGTTCGTCACCTCAGGGGACACCTGTACCCCCAGGTATTTAAAGGATGTGACCGTCTGAATCATGTTTGCGCAAGGGGGGAGAGGTACCATTAATGGGGATAAGGGCAGTAATACAGACTTGTCCCAGTTTATCGTGAAACCGGATAACGTACCAAATAGGTTAATCAAGTGAATAGTCGCCGCCAGGGAGCCCTATGTGTCTCCTAGGTAAATAAGTGTGTCATACGCGTATAGTGATACCACATCCATCCCAGTGGGCCTTCGAAATCCAACAATATCTTGAGCCGATCTCATTCTTGCCGCCAGTGGTTCAAGCGCCATAGCAAAGAGCAGGGGCGACAAAGGGCACCCCTGCGGTTGCGGTATGTTGGTGCAGACATCCTCTTTATGTATTTGCGGGCTGAAGTTGGATGTTTTCTTCTGACAAATTCTCTCTATTCTCAGCGGCATAAGTGTTGGATGGAGGAGAAGCAGCTGCACACTGAGCTTCCCAGTGAATGGCTGTGCAGTGGGGGCATGTCAGGACAACATCTGATCATTGGAAGAGGGCATACTGAGTTCTCATCATAGCTAGAGAACTGACAATGCTGTGATATCCTGCTTAGTGTGGTCAGTTAAATAGGAAAAGGGACTGGCAGGAACACCAGGAATTTTGCAAAAAGGAAGCAATACAAAGAGTACAGGATACTTTCTCATACAAGTACATGATACAGCAGGCACATATCAGGAATATGAAGTTTTAGGGTAACAAACGCTTTAAGAAATTCCATACAGCTTTTACTTATATTTTTCTCCATATTAAACTGTCCAGTAAAAGTTCTATTGGAGGGGGCTGGAGCAAACTATAACATTACATAGAGTTCTTACAATAGTCATCATACGGTTTAAAAAATCCATAGAAAAAAGTTGCAACAACTGCTCAAGCACTCCTGGTAGTGTACATGCAAAACAAAGGTAAAATGATGGTAAGTTGTATTATTAAAAAAATAATTTTGGTATGGAATACTATTATGTGTTAGCCATTTACAGGCTTAAGAATTCTATTATTATATACCGTATATAAACAACTTGCAGTTATCAGAATACAATATTTTTTATTCTGGTTTATGGGAACCAAGTATGAAATAAAAGTATTTATTTTTCTTTCAATCATGTTTTCAGCAGTACAATTTGATATAATCTCCTACTATTTGTTATAATTTACACAAACATATTATTTAAATCAGATCTACAGTACAACCTCTATTTTATTATTTCAGCTGAAACTATCAACAGTTCTAAAAACAATACAGATAATTATTTCCTGTATTCTTTTAAAAATGTGTTTCTCATGCCAGTCAAGTAATGCTATACACCACAAGGTCATTCCTCATATATGCTTTCAATTCCCAAGGATTGTTGCATCAGAGTTTTATTTGAACTGTAGAACCTTATATTTATTAAATGCCAAACATACAATATCAAAGGAAGCAGAAGAATTTGTAGCAGAGGTAGATAGATTTAAGTGTGTTATACAATGCACAGAGGTGGGAAGCATAAATGATAAAGAAGAAAAAAAAATGATATGCTTTTAATCAGTCCTAAAAAATATCTGGCTAACTGTGAAACTAATATAACTTTTTACCTTTGTTATAAACATTTATTCATGTCTTCACAAGAAAGTTGAATTCATGTAGTAAAAATGTATTTACCAGTTATAACCCATAGGACCACTTTTAGATGGAAAGAGGTTTTGCAGAATTTATATCTCAGTATGTGGGTTGGGCCAATCACTCTGCACCTGGGAGTACCTTTCGCGTGGAACGCGCTAAACAATGCCCAGGACCAGGCAGAGTTCGCGTTCATCATGTGAGAATCAAACCTTTTGGCGGTTCCCCAGCTTATGCATGAGCCTTATATGGTGTGCAGTAATTAATTACACAGAGTTCCTCTGTAAAAGTGCTGTCCCATATCACTACACACTTGATGTATGTTGCAGTTGGAAGGAACACCTCTGGTGTCTTCTGACCGACTGCTGGGTGCAGCAGTCCCACTTAATGCTCCATGATGGTCACGTCATCTTGAACAACAGGAAACAAAAGAAGCCAACAACCTAAGACTTTCCTCCTGGTTTATATGTAGCACATCCCATGTAGGAGCTGCTGGATGAGGATTCCCCACTGCTACATGGCCAGACACACAGCATTTCTTTCATGCATTCCAACACAGAAAACAGTCCTTGGCTTGTTTTTTTTGTAGTTATATTACGGGTTGATAACTTGGATGGGTTATGGAATTATGGAATGCTCAACTTGAGAAATGTCCAGAACTATTGACAGAGGGGACCACTTCCTCAGTATGTATGCTGAGAAATCATGTTCTTTCTTCCTTCTGCACAAACTTTGTTTACATATGCAGCTCCTGCTGATCACGCCAGTGGAACTAAAACTCTTTAATGTTACATCAGTGACTGCCCATTACAGGCTGGGAGCATCTGTCCCTCTGTGGGTTAAATAGCACAATGTGGAGTAAACAGCATCTCCTTCTGCCTTCCTGTAGATCCTGGCCCCAGTTCTACAGCAGGAGAAGATATCAACCCACTTGGTTTCATACTTCCCCAGTCCTTCCTGACTGGCATACTTCCCCAGTCCTTTCTGACTGACACACTTGCACAGTCCTCCCTGACTAGCACCCTTCCACAGTCCTCCCTGACTAGCACACTTCCCAAGTCCTTCCTGACTGGCAGACCTTATGAAGATTCCCTAGGGAAAGGATGAAGACTTGAGCCCAACACTGTCTTCAGAGAGCACTGCTGCAACTGACAGTCTCTTCTCTTGTGTTGTCCCTGTACTGTGCTGATATTAGTCACTGTCTTCGCTTGCTCTTTCCCACTGCGTCTTCCAGCATGAATCCCTCCAGTTGCCTCCTGTGGTGGGATCCTTCCAGGCCAGCTATCCTATGCTCCAGCCAGAGGTGGGACTTCTCCCTGGTAGGGTTCCCTTAAGGGGCATAGACGGCCTCTCCTCAGCCCTTCATCTTGCGCCCGACTCCCCTGCTGGCATGGCCCATGTCTATTTATGGGATTTTCTGAGCACCCTGCCAGCCCAGTTCTGAGGATTAGGTGAGATCCCATAAATATTCATAGCAGCCCCTCCTAGCCTCTACCCACTAGTTATAGAACATTCTCCAGTGACCCAGAAACAGGGAGTGGGGCACTAGAGAGCTGTAAGGATGAGTCATCCAGCCCTGAATTCTAGTAAACCCTGACACAATTAATACTCACCGGCTTTAAAGTGGATGTAAACCCAATTCATAAAATTTGGTCTAGGCACATACATTTGTAGTGTTTACTTATCTTTCTCCAAAGCACTAAGTCTCATGTGTTTCTGCTGTTTAGTTCCTCTGTTATCAGCAAGATAACTTCTGACAAGTTCTCTGAGACATGAGATAAAAGCAGCTGAAACTTTATGCCGTGAGAGGCTGCTATAAAGAGATTGGCAGAGAGTTTGTCTTGTCACAGCACAGCTTTGAAAATATCTTTGTTCTTCTGTCTATATGGAGAGGGGGGGAGGTGTGCCTTTACGCTAATCAGCTGTCTCCCAGTCTAAGCCAAGACTACACTCCTACTCACGATGTGAGAATTCTAAATAATATAGCAAGCTGAAGACAGCAGATATGCATGTAAAACTTATATAGGGAGATGTGTTTCATCCCCGTGTATCATCTGAGGCTGTTCACTTCACTGGGTATATGTGAAGTTTGTGTGTATCCACTTTAAGCATGAGCCAGAGTAAATTTTCCCCCACTGCCACTACTAATAGCACACACTAGAGGGTGTTACATATAATACAAGGTGGATAGGCAGGGCCCAAAAAGCCCGGGAAAAAAGATGCAGAACATTAACCCTTCCTCAGCCTGGCCCAGCCAACTTCTTACCTAACATACTTTAGACAACCTGAGAAGTCCACTATCTGCACATGCAAATAGTTGTCACCAGCAGGGTTTTGGAGTTTCTGTAGTACAAGAACTGTGTTTAATGTGGTTAGGGAAGTAAAGTTTATGGAAAGTAAAGTTTAAAACTCACAGAAGTAGTAAGTAGCTAATAGCAGAAGCTGTCATCACATCATCACATAAGGTTTGGTGCAGCACCTACAGGAGCCCTCTGAAATCCACCAAATAGATATTTGCTGTTTGCATAAGCATAGGCATGCTTTGCCCTGCCTTCATGTGACTTTGGTCTGCTGAGATGACATTAAATATTGCACATTACATTTTAAGATGAGGATAGGAAGCATGACTACATTTTACAGATGAAGTGAAGAAATTGCAAGAAGCTTTTGCCAGGGTAACCAATTCTGCAGCCAGAAGTAAGTGTAACAAATGTTTGAGAAGAGGTTCTCAAATTTTCCGAGAACAAAATTTGTTGTCAGCAATTCCAAGTGTGTGTACACAAGTCCACGCATGCTCAGAATCAAGCAGAAGAGCCACACTGGCTATTGAACTTCATTTTTCTTGGCTCGTCGTACACCGCATTCTCGATGTTCGGAATTTCCGACAACATTTGTGTGTATGCAAGACAAGTTTGAGCAAACATCCGTCATAAAAATATTCACGGTTTGGTTGTTGGAATGTTCAATCGTGTTTACATTTACATTACTCTAGGAGTATTGTGGTCCACCTGTCACCCTACCCAGCCCAGAATTCACCTCTCAGACACTCCGAAACATAGAACAGTCCATGTACTTTGCTTTTTGTGTTTTTATTGAGGGGATTGAACTTGGATGGGGTAAAGGAAGTATGGTATGCCCATTAGAATTAGTAGAACTTGCGTGGGACAAGTATATACACTCCATTTCTCCTCCTACACATTGCTTCCTCTCTAATATTAACTCCTTTCCTTCACATTGAGCCAGGCCACAACAATTGCCCTTTGCAGGCCCCTATAGTGTAGCAAGAAATAGAAATTTCCTGGTGTTAGCTGTCCTACATGGGGCTACTGAGTCTGGTAACCCATCTTCAGGCCCTGCCAGACCTCCTGGCTGCAGCTGCCCTTCTTCACTGCCCATAACACCACAGTCCACTCTGCTGGGTCTCCACCTATCCCAGACTGCATTCTCCCAGTCCTCTCTGGTGTGCCTCCCCAGTCCTCTTAGGCCTGTGCATGTCACTCACCAGCCCTCCTGGCTGCGACCAGTTGTTCCTCTCCCTGGAGATGTGCCAGGCAGTGCTCTCTCCTGCTGTCCTTTCTTGCGCCTCCTGTGCCTACCGTCCAGGACACCTCCATGATTTCTTGGAAGGCCCCATCCACAACCCAATCCCCAGGCCCAAGGTCACCCCCCTACACTGGGGAGCTCCCTCAAAGGCCCCGACAGCTTAGGACTCTATTTCCAGCTCTTCCACCCCAACAACTTCTCCTCAGCTGGGCTGACCCAGGGTATTTAAGGAGGCCTGCCCCTTTGCCAATCCAGATTCTGGATTGGTTAAGGCTCCTTAAAACACCCCAGGCAGCTCTACCTCTCCTCTCCTCCTCTCTTTCCAGAACTTTCTAGCAAACTCTAGAAAGAAGAGGGAGGGCTCAGTGATGCTGCCTGTAAGTCACCAGCTGCTACCCCGAGCCACTCCCAGCCCAGATCAGATCAAATAAAACAGGCCTGGCTGGCAGCCAGGACTGCCTAAATTTACCTGTCCTACAAAACTCCTACCTCTAGAACATACCTAGAGGGTGCTACACATGCAAAGGGTATGCGATACAAGGAAAATCACAATATGTCAAAATTTGTAACCAGTAGATCCTGAAAGCACCTATGAACCCAGACATAAAAGGGAAGAGACTTACCTTTTATGTGACACTGATCCCTTCAAATCCTGATGCCATAGCCCCAATAAACTTTGTAGCACAATTATAAATCAAAAGTTACAAGAAGTGCAATACATAATCTCTGAGTAGAGTTCCCCTTCAAGTGTGCAGATGTTGTGAACAGAGTCCTTTAATTGGGGGGAGAATTGAGGAGGAGTGAAGGAGTCCTCGTGATGTAGATGTTCAGTGTCTTCAGCTAGCTCAATAAGGGCCCAGAAGGATTGCTGTGCAATGGCAACCAGCAATAGAAAATAGAATGTGCAAATTGTTTCCTTTTTGAGGCTTTAATGTAAATAGATGGGATAAAGGTGTCTGCATGCAGTATTTTTATAGGGTGTACACAGGGTGGGCTTCTGCCTGCCCACCAATCCTGATGTTACCAAGGCTCAAGGGAATAGGATGCACCGCAATGGGCTCTTGAAGAATCTGCAGCCAGTGAAGGGTGCCTGGCCCAGGCATTCAGCAAAGCTGGCATTAAGCTGGGTCTGGTTTGGTGATGATGAGAGTAACTCTGACAGTCATTCGGTCCACAGAGAAAAGGGTAATTGTGAATCCACTTGCTTACTTGCCGGAGACTCTCCCCACCACCTAGGCCAAAGTGCCTGCTCGCATCCCCCAGAGCAGCTAGGTTCCCGCTCTTAGCTGAGGGTCGTGGTCCCAAGAGAAAGACTCCTCCCTGAGCCAGGCTATTTATGCCCTCACCCAGCATTCTTTTCTCTCTCCCAGCCGGCTGGAACTTACAGCCCACAGCAGTCTGGCTCCACTGCAAATCCAGGCTCCCCGGACCAACATCCCATGATCACCTGCTCTCAACTGTAGTCTCTGCTTGCCCTGGATTTAGAAGACAACGACACAGTGTCCAAGCTGTAGATCAGAGGGAAACAGGCTCACTGCAGCTAATGCTACAGAATATCAAAGGGAATATATAGAATACGCTTCAAATGTAAAAGGGAAAACTGTAATACATAGTTGGGGTTGTTGTAAATGATTATGAAAGTGATACATGCCTTGAATGTAAAAAGGCAAGCTAGAATGCATGGCCAAGGGTGTCTAGGATTACTATGCCTAGTAACAATAGACCCCTTTAGGCAGTCAAGGCATGACTGCCTTCTCCGTGCCGACAGGTTATTTAGGATTGGAAACAGAAGTAATTACCAAGATAAAAGGCACCCACCAGAATACACCAGCAGGATATTTTACTTAAAGGCAAAGGATAATGAGTTTGGTAAATGTTATTTTTTCAAATGTATGTGTTTAAATTGATGTTTCATAGTGATATTCAGGGGATTTTGTGATCTCAATAAACATCCTGCTTCCTTTCAACAAAATCCTGCTAATTTTGATCCTACACAAACAACAGCTTTTTTTTTAATGAGATATATTTTTATTGTAAATGTTTTATTATTTTTAACACATAAAACCATGTTTGCTTACATTGACATATTGAAGTTTGGTATGTACACAAGTCATATAATACATACTACACAAGAGAAAGGATAAACAAAAAGCTAAAAAAAACAAATACAGAAAAAAAAGAAAAACAAATTTGCTCCATAAAACTTGTAGTTATATTGCACAGATTCTTCTGTTATTTAGTATGCAGCTCGGTACTAAGGATGAGCCGAACACCCCCCTGTTCGGTTCGCACCAGAACCTGCGAACAGACCTAAACTTCGTGTGAACTTTAGAACCCTATTAAAGTCTATGGGACTCAAACGTTCACAATCTAAAGTGCTAATTTTAAAGGTTAATATGCAAGTTACTGTCCTAAAAAGTGTTTGGGGACCTGGATCCTGCCCCAGGGGACATGGATCAATGCAAAAAAAAGTTTTAAAAACGGCTGTTTTTTCAGGAGCAGTGATTTTAATAATGATTAAAGTGAAATAATAAAAGTGTAATATTCCTTTAAATTTCGTACCTGGGGGGTGTCTATAGTATGCCTGTGAAGGGGCGCATGTTTCCCATGCTTAGAACTGTCCCTGCACAAAGTGCCGAGCGGCCATCGTTGGACCCCGGAGAGATGATCATCCGTTGCTGGATAGCAAGAGTGGATTACCACCGCTGGAATCTTTTTTTTATTTTTAATAAAGGAATTTTTCAAAAGTGTGTTTGTCTTATTTAACCATTTTTACACTTTCTTTGTGAAATGGTAGGGGAACTTTTGTACCCCCTTACCATTTCAAACAGGGGGGATCTGGGGGTCCCCTTGTTAAAGGGGGCTTCCAGATTCTGATAAGCCCCCCGCCCGCAGACCCCCACAACCAGACCCCCCACAACAACCAGGGTTGTGGGGATGAGGCCCTTGTCCACATCAACATGGTGCTTTGAGGGGTCACAGACCCCCAAAGCATCCTCCCAATGTTGAGGGCATGTGGCCTGGTACGGTTCAGGAGGGTGGGTGCTCTCTCTTCCCCCCCTCTTTTCCTGTGGCCTGCCAGGGTGCGTGTTCGGATAAAGGGTCTGGTAAGGATATTTAGGGGGACCCCCAAGTCAATTTTTTTTTTATTTGACAAGGGGTTCCCCTTAATATCCATACCAGACCTGAAGGGCCAGGTAATTGAATTTAGGGGAACCCCCACGCTTTTTTTTTTTTATCTATCAATGAATGAATTGTCGGCTAATACAGAAGAACACTCATTGAGTGTTCTCTGTATTACGGGAACCGACAATGACACTTTGTGCAGGGACAGTTCTAAGCACGGGAAACATGCACCCCTTTACAGGCATACTATAGACACCCCCCAGGTACGAAATTTAAAGGAATATTACACTTTTATTGTTTCACTTTAATCATTATTAAAATCACTGCTCCTGAAAAAACGACCGTTTTTAAAACTTTTTTTTTGCATTGATCCATGTCCCCTGGGGCAGGACCCGGGTCCCCAACACTTTTTAGGACAGTAACTTGCATATTAGCCTTTAAAATTATCATTTTAGATTTCTCCCATAGAATTGTACAGGGTGTTCCGGCTTTTCAAATTTGCTGCGAACAGCCCAAATTGTTCACTGTTGACATTTGTGAGTCCAAAATGACCCCGAGACTCTTCGCCTTGGTTTTTGGGGATATGGTTTGCCCAAAGATGGCGGGTGGTGTCCAGGAGGACATGGTTACGGAGTTATGGTTTGAGTGTAGGATAAGAAGCTCTGTTTTTGATTCATTGAGTTTGAGCGAGTTGGTGGTCATCCAGTCTTCTATTAAATTGAGGCAATTTTCTAGTTGTTGGTGATGGTCTCTTTGTCCGGTGATATGGAAGTAAAGTTGCATGTCGTCAGTGTACGAGTGGAAGCAGAGGTCTGAAACTCTGATGATTTGGAGGAGTGGCTGGATGTATATGTTGAAGAGGACTGGCGACAAAGGCGATCCTTGGGGGACTCCGCAAGCGACTGCCCAGGATTCAGAGGTGAATTCTCCAAGTTTTACTGTCTGCGAACGATTTCCTAGGAAGGACGCGAACCATTGAAGATCTGAGCCTTTGACTCCTGCAACTTCTGTGAGGGGCTGAGTAGAGTAATGTGGTCTACTGTATCAAACGCTGTGCTGAGGTCTAACAGTACCAGGAGACTTGATTCTCCATCATCCATTGCCTCGAGGGTGTCGTCCCAAATCTTGAGGAGAGCTGTTTCTGTTCCATGGCCCGAGCGTAAGTGGGTACAGGAGTTTGTGTGTATCCAGGTGGCATTGTAACTGTTGTACTACCGCTTTCTCCATGATCTTGGAAATTTGGTTTTAGGCTTGTTATTGGCCTACGGTTGTTTGGGTCCTGAGGGTCGAGGTTAGGTTTCTTTAGCAGGGGTTTGACGATGCCTTGTTTGAGGGCGCTGGGAACGATCCCTTCTTGGAATGACTGGTTAATGAGGTGCGTTATAGTGGGCGCCACGATGTCAGAACATTCTTTCAGTAGTTTTGAAGGGGTGATGTCAATTGGTGATGTACTGTCGTTGAGTTTATTGATGATGTTTTTAGTGGTGTCCGCGGTAATTGGGGTCAGCGAAAAATTGGGCGGTAGTGGGATGTTGGTGTAGATATTCTCTTTTTTCTGCTATGTCCCAACACCATAATGAATGGTGGCTCCTAAGAGCAATTATGAACATTTGTTACCTCCTCTTTTGTGTCTTTCTTTTAGAATAAAAAAAAATATATACTGACATTAAAAGAGAAGTACAGCCTAAGCTTGTTTGGCTGTACTTCTCCTAAAGATCACAGGAGTGCAGTTTGTTCTGCACTCCTGTGACCCATTTACAGCAGACAGCAGGCTTAAATCTGCTTTCAGCTGAAATCACAGAGCGGGATCTGCCCAGATACCCAGACCAGCACCTGGCTCAGCCTCTCAGCAAGTGGTTGAGAGACTGAGCCAGCCACCCCCACCCCCTCCACAGCCCAGCACTCCAGTGAGTGCAGAGGTTACACAGAAGAGAGTCAGCCACTGACAATCACCAGCTCTCTGCTCACGGAGCACTGAGAACTGAGCAATCAGCAGTATTTGATCGCTCAGTTCTCAATCTGAGAGCCGGCAGGAGACAGATGCAGCATTGGAACAATGCTGCATCCACTTAGGTAAGTATGACTTATAAAAAACATATTTTCCTCCCCCTCTCTCTTCCATCCTCCCTCTTTTCTGCTGTCCCCCCATCACTGGTTGTTTGCTTAATTTCCCCCTCCTCATTTATCTCTTCTCTGAGGGGATAAGATGACTAGGGTAACCTTGACATCATATAATGTAAAGGGTTTAAATAGCCCAGAAAAACTAACTAGGTTACTAGATGAATTATGGAGACTCAAATCTCATATTATTTTTCTGCAAGAGACACATTTCAGAAAAGATAAAATTCCTAGATTAACAAATCATAGATTCCCAACGGTGTATCATGGTGGCTCTCGGTCATCTTATAAAGTTATTTCTAAACAGATCCCATGGAAGGAACTAAAAGTAATCACATGTGAGAAGGGATGTCTCCTCATCATCAGGGGGCTTCTTTTGAACAAAAAAGTTACTCTTGTTAACTTATATCTGCCAAACGAGTACCAGGTCTCCACATTGGAGACATATCTTCACCTTTTACAAGAACATAAGGAGGGCCTCTTGTTGATTGGAGGAGATTTTAATATAGCGATTGATCCTTTGATGAATGTGTAGAAAGGAGTTTCTCATCTCTCAAATGCCAAATTATGTAAAGTCAACAAAATCATTCATGATTCTCAATTGGTGGAAACGTGGAGAACTTTACGTGTACATGATAGTAATTATACATTTTTTTCAGCCAAACACAAAGCATACACCAGAATTGATTATATCTTTCTTTCACAGAATGTTTTCATGGACATATTGTAGGCCTATATAGGCTCATTTTATCGGACCATGCACCGACGAGCTGTATTATAGAAGTAGGGAAATCAATGCCTCTTGAATGGCATTGGAAAATTTATGAGACACTGCCTAAATACCTGGAATATGAGAGACAGATAGCACAAGAGTTGGAATCCTTTATTGAAACTAACGACACAGGGGAAGTAACACCTCTGTGCCTATGGGAAACACATAAATGTGTTATAAGAGGGATCTTGATATCTCTGGGGGTGAATAGGAAACGTCTTCTGACAGCATTGATTCACTACTTAGAGATATCCAGACATGGGAAACTACTCAAAAGAGATTACAAACCCCACAGATAGAGGAAAAGCTTGTGCATCTATGTGACGAGTTAAACTCATTACTTATAGATAAGGCAAAGGCTAAATTAACCCTATGTAGATGAACATTTTATACATTTGGAAACAAAACAAGTAGGATTCTGGCTAATGTCCTGAGAAAGATGAGGGCACGGAATTACATATCTCATATTAAAACACAAGGGGACGTGTTGGTTGACTCTTCACAAAAGATAGCACAAGATTTTAGGGACTACTATGCAAACCTATATCAGCTGGAGGGGCAGCACTCCCCTGCGTTGACAAACAGTAGACTGGATGATGCAGGGAGATATTTTCAAGCCTCAGGAATGCCAAGGCTACCGGAAGATATAGTGAAAGAGCTGTAGGCCCCAATAACGACTGAGTAGTTTCAGGCGGCTCTCAAGACTCTGAAATCGGGTAAGGTGAATTATGAAAAGTCAGAAGTGATGGAGGTGGAGTTGGATACTGCTCTTCAACACCAGATTGCTTCCCAATTTGCATTTAAATTCAAATTCAAAGACAAATTCTCATGTTTGTTACTTAGGAACAAAGATACAGAAACTGCCGCGAGCCTATGAACTAAAAGCGGTAGTAAACCCGCACATTAAAAAAAAAAGAAAAAGAAAAAACCCTGCAAGGCAAAGGTATAATGAGCTAGTAGCTCATTATTAAATACTTACCTCAGAACGAAGCCCCTGTAATCGGTGCCCACCCCCCCCCCCCCCCCCCCGAGGGAGCTGACATCTTATTATAGGCTTACCTGTAGGTAAAAGTGTAAAATTTGTGTATACAACCACTTTAACTTTGCCCCTATGATGCGTCAGTTTAAATAAAATTTTCAGTGATGGAATAAGGAGGTTTTTACATGGTTTGGTAGGATCAATATTATCAAAATGAATGTTATGCAAAGGCTGTTATACCTATTCCAGACACTACCCATAAAAATCCCCATGGGCTTTCTGAAAGATATTAGATCAGAGTTTATGAAGTTTATTTTGGCTGGAAAACCAGCGAGGTTGTGTAGAAATATTCTATCGCTTTGAAAGGAGAAAGGGGGTGGGGGAGTCCCGGATCCAGTTAAATACTATGAGGGCTCTCATCGGGCATGGGTAGTGGATTGGTGTGTGCATTTAAATTAACCATGGATCTATGTGGAACAGGCAACTATTGATTTACCTTTGGAGGGGCTAGTGTGGATTCCAGACAGAGACATTCCGCAATCTAAGGAAGTAATAGGCGAGGGGGAGGGGGATTACATTTTTTTTTCCTCTCCTTGTTTATCTTTCTGTCTATAGAGGCAAAACCAGGAATTGTTCTTGGAAAGGAAAAAGAAATGGTGTTTATTTTGTTAAGAGATTGACCATGTAACATGATAAACATCAATTAGGATTAAGATAAGAAGTAGAAACAAAATATATATAACTATGGTGTTGTGCACTATGACTCCTTATTTGATATGATTGTACAATATTTAGATTTATGAAAAAAAATAAAAAATTAAAAAAATAAAAATAAACTCCTAACTTCTCTTTTAAGGTAAAAGTTTGAGAACACGTGTAGAGTAGTCAGTTTGGTACAAGGCAAATAAAATCACTAAAGTGGGCTTTTTACAATATGGTGTAAAAGGCTTGGAGAATGTAAATCACTAACTCAAGGGTCTAGACAGAATCAGGTCTGCTGGAGCCACTGGCAGTAACAGAGCAAAATTATAACATAAAAAGGGTTTCTCTTTAGCACAAACATTTGTAACAAAACTTACTTAATTGCAAATAGAAGGCTAAATAGTACACCACTCACTGGCAAGAAGAGCGGTCTGAAACATTCACATCTCCCAGGTAGCAAAGCCTTTACAGGGAATTTAGAAAGCCTCAAAAAAATCTTACCCGTTCAAACAATACTCTACTTCTGGACTTCTGAAACATCCCACGAATACCCCTCTTGCTCCAGTTGACACTGCAGTAGCCCCGGGGCTCAAGTCTTGCGGGAACATATGGGAACGGAGTTCAGGAACTCAGTTCCCATTAGCAGCCATGTCCTGCGAGACTTTGAAGTATGCGAGCTGTGTGGCAGGTGCTACACCAGCAGCTGCCGACACAGCTCGCAATAGTAAGTGCCGAACCCCTGACCATTCAGGCATTGCCAGTAGGGGGCCCCATGACAGCTTCCGCTTCAATCTACCTGTCAATCACAGATAGCTGACAGGTAGATCAGGTCCCTGCTGCTAAGAGATTGTATTTAGTCAGACCTTTCGTGGTGCGCTCCTCCCCGCCGGCCTCTCCTGATTTTCTGTCTCCTGAATCCCCCCTCCTCTATCTTCAGTGCCATATGATGAGAGAACCCAGAGGAGGAGCACAGCTATTCTGCTCACAGGACATGCAGGGAGAAAGGTGAGCTGAGGGAGGAACATCAGTTTGGGGTGGTAAGCTGAGCACAATACCTGGCAAAGTTTAGGAGGGAAGTTTATGTGGAAATATGTGAAGGGTTGGAATAGCAGCGAGTGTGTGTTGGAGCCCTGCAGAGTTTGCAGCCCCCCAAGCTAACATACATCTCCTAAGTAGGAACACATCACTATCTCCCTAAGCATTCTGTCCAGATAATGTGCGGTTCATTTATGACTTTTCAGTTTAACCCTGTGCTATCCAAACTCTGTTCAATGAAAAGTGTAAACTCTCCACATAAAAACTCTATATACAAAATAAAATTCCCCAATAAAGATCAGAACATGATGTTCACATTTGCATGGAAGCACAATTGAATGAATGCTGATTATTCAGAGAATTACTGTATTTATGTTTATTGAGGATTGTTTTTTTTAATGTACTAACAGTTAAGCTTCATATACAAACAAACCCAAGGATAAACCGAGGAAAAAAACAAGCTTTACTTACCACCAGTTTACAGACAACCAATTAACCTGTCTAACAATATGCTTTAAAAACAGGAGTTTAGTCTGCACATATTTGCAAATGCATGCGTAAGCCACAGGGCCCCGCCAAGGCACCCCGATATCTGTGGTACCTAACACTAACTTACAGTGCCTTGCGAAAGTATTCGGCCCCCTTGAACTTTTCAACCTTTTGCCACATTTCAGGCTTCAAACATAAAGATATAAAATTTAAATTTTTTGTGAAGAATCACAAACCAGTGGGACACTATTTTGAAGTGGAACGAAATCTATTGGATAATTTAAACTTTTTTAGCAAATAAAAAACTGAAAAGTGGTGCGTGCAAAATTATTCGGCCCCTTTACTTTCAGTGCAGCAAACTTACTCCAGAAGTTCAGCGAGGATCTCTGAATGATCCAATGTTGTCCTAAATGACTAATGGTGATAAATAGAATCCACCTGTGTGTAATCAAGTCTCTGTATAAATGCACCTGCTCTGTGATAGTCTCAGGGTTCTGTTGAAAGTGCAGAGAGCATCATGAAGACCAAGGAACACAGGTCCGTAATACTGTTGTGGAGAAGTTTAAAGCCGGATTTGGAGACAAAAAGATTTCCCAAGCTTTAAACATCCCAAGGAGCACTGTGCAAGCGATCATTTTGAAATGGAAGGAGTATCAGACCACTGCAAATCTACCAAGACCTGGCCGTCCCTCTAAACTTTCAGCTCAGACAAGGAGAAGACTGATCAGAGATGCAGCCAAGAGGCCCATGATCACTCTGGATGAACTGCAGAGAACTACAGCTGAGGTGGGAGAGTCTGTCCATAGGACAACAATCAGTCGTACACTGCACAAATCTGGCCTTTATGGAAGAATGGCAAGAAGAAAGCCATTTCTCAAAGATATCCATAAAAAGACTCGTCTAAAGTTTGCCACAAGCCACCTGGGAGACACACCAAACATGTGGAAGAATGTGCTCTGGTCAGATGAAACCAAAATCAAACTTTTTGCCCACAATGCAAAACTATATGTTTGGCGTAAAAGCAACACAGCTCATCACCCTCAACACACCATCCCCATTGTCAAACATGGTGGTAGCAGCATCATGGTTTGGGCCTGCTTTTCTTCAGCAGGGACAGGGAAGATGGTTAAAATTGAGGGGAAGATGGATGCAGCCAAATACAGGACCATTCTGGATGAAAACCTGTTGGAGTCTGCAAAAGACCTGAAACTGGGACAGAGATTTATCTTTCAACAAGACAATGATCCCAAACATACAGCAAAATCTACAAAGGAATGGTTCACAAATAAACGTATCCAGGTGTTAGAATGGCCAAGTCAAAGTCCAGACCTGAATCCAATCGAGAATCTGTGTAAAGAGCTGAAAACTGCTGTTCACAAACGCTCTCCATCCAACCTCACTGAGCTCGAGCTGTTTTGCAAGGAAGAATGGGCAAGAATTTCAGTCTCTCGATGTGCAAAACTGATAGAGACATACCCCAAGTGACTTGCAGCTGTAATCGCAGCAAAAGGTGGCTCTACAAAGTATTAACGCAAGGGGGTCGAATAATTTTGCACGCCCCACTTTTCATTTTTTTGTTAGTTAAAAAAGTTTCAAAAATCCAATAGATTTCATTCCACTTCACAATTGTGTCCCACTTGTTGGTGATTCTTCACAAAAAATAAAATTTTATATCTTTATGTTTGAAGCCTGAAATGTGGCAAAAGGTTGAAAAGTTCAAGGGGGCCGAATACTTTCGCAAGGCACTGTATAAGTGTCCCCACAATGGAGGCACATGCATTCGGATGGAGTTAAGCTTCATACACACAATACTAAAATTGGATTAAAAATACCACTTTTGAAGTGTTTGTGCATATGAGTGTACCATTTTTTTTTTGGTGGGCGAGTGGATCTTGGGTGAGAGTTCCCATACTTTCACACTATACAGTATATATTTACAAACAGCCCCAGAGAGTCCATGGAATAGTCTGAGATAGGTAATTGAGCTGAGATAAGAGAGGGTTATGTGAAAAAAATAAGTGGGTTTTACTGGTCAGCACACTGCACTCCATATTTTCTGGCCACGGATGGCTTAAAAGGTGAAGGAGTGTGTGTGCTTGTAGAACATAAGTCTATCAGTCTATAATAGTTAACAAACTGTGGAGCTGTAATTCAGAGGCTCAGTAGAAAAGTGACTAAATGTGAGTGCTGACAAAGAATAGTCGGAGTAGTAAGGGTCTGAGGTCATTGCCAGGGATAATCAGAGGTAAGCATGAACAACACCAATATCAGGCAGCAAACACGTATTTGAGAATCAAAGCAAAGTCAGGTTAGACAGAACACATATGAATTAAAAACAAGTCATTTTAAAAACAAAGGTCAATCCAAGAGCAAGTTTTTCACACAGCATATTTGCACGTCATGGCACACTTATCTATCTGTGGATCCTCAATTTGTAGTGACAGGTCTAAGTTCCAGTCACGGCTTCATCCAATGCTGCTGCAATTTCCCCCTCTGACGCTTCTGCATCCTATGTCAAACTCTTTTGCAATTAGATGGCACCAGATATTGGAATTCCTTTGCATCTGTGCAGGAGTTACATCATCCCTAACATCCAGCCCTATTCCCAGCATGTCAAGGAAAACTGCAAGGAGCATTGTTCAAAAGTTTTTTTTTGGCATGAGACAGTTTGCATGCTTCAAAAATGCTAGCTCCTTTTAATTTTGCCAACTTTAAAAGGAGGACCTGAGGAATTATGCTGTAGGAATGCCTGCTGACGGTTCGCATCCAGAACATGCGAACAGGCAAAAAATTTGTTCGAACACGCGAACACCATTAAAGTCTATGGGACACGAACATGAATAATGAAAAGTTCTAATTTTAAAGGCTTATATGCACGGTATTGTCATAAAAAGTGTTTGGGGACCTGGGTCCTGCCCCAAGAGACATGTATCAATGCAAAAAAAAGTTTTAAAAACTGATTTTTTTGGGGAGCAGTGATTTTAATAATGCTTAATGCTTAAAGTGAAACAATAAAAGTGTAATATTCCTTTAAATTTCGTACCTGGGGGGTGTCCATAGTATGCCTGTAAAGGGGCGCATGTTTCCCGTGTTTAGAACAGTCTGACAGCAAAATTATATTTCTAAAGGAAAAAAAGTAATTTAAAACTCGGTTCGACAATACACATAAAAGTTCATTGAAAAAACGGCATGGAATTTCCCCACAGGGGAACCCCGAACCAAAATTAAAAACAAAAATGGTGTGGGGTGGCCCCCCTCAAAATTCATACCAGACCCTTCAGGTCTGGTATTGATTTTAAGGGGAACCCAGTGCCACAATTATAAAAAAAATGGTGTGGGGTATCTGAGCACGTTACCTGGCAGGCCGCAGGAAAAGAGGGGGCCCCCCTTCCTGAACCGTACCAGACCACATGCCTTCAACATTGGGAAGGTGCTTTGGAGTAGCCCCCCAGAGCACATTGTCCCCATGTTGATGGGGAGAAGGGCCTCATCCCCACAACCCTTTCCCATTGGTTGTGGGGGTCTGCGGGCGGGTGGCGGGGTGCTTTGGGGGGGCGTTACCCCCAAAGCACCCTCCCAATGTTGAGGGCACGTGGCCTGGTAAGGTTCAGGAGGGGGGCCGCTCTCTTGTCGGACCATCTTTTCCTGCGGCCTGCCAGGTTGCATGCTCGGATAAGGGTCTGATATGGATTTTTGGGGGGACCCCATGCCATTTTTTAAAAATGTTGGTGTGGGGTTTCCCTTAAAACCCTTACAAGACACTTCAGGTCTGGTATGGATTTTGAGGGGGACCCACATGCCTTTTTTTTTTTAATTTTGGCGCAGGGTTCCCCTTACTATCCATACCAGACCTGAAGGGCCTGGTATAGAATTTAGGGGAACCCCCACGTATTTATTTTTAAATTTTGATTTGGAGTTTCCCTGTGGGGAAATTCCATGCCATTTTTTCAATGAACTTTTATGTGTATTGTCGGACCGACAATTCATTATAGCCGTGAGTAGTTTTAAATGACATTTTTTCCTTTGGAAATGTCATTTTGCTGTCAGACTGTTCTAAACATGGGAAACATGCGCCCCTTTACAGGCATACTATAGACACCCCCCAGGTACGAAATTTAAAGAAATATTACACTTTTATTGTTTCACTTTAAGCATTATTAAAATCACTGCTCCCGAAAAAACATTTTTCTCCTATGGCAGGATCCAGGTCCCCAAACACTTTTTATGACAATACCATGCATGTAAGCATTTAAAATTAGCATTTTTGATTTCTCCCATAGACTTTAAAGGGTGTTCCACGGCTTTCGAATTTGCCGCAAACACCCAAAATTGTTCACTGTTCGGCGAACTGGCGAACAGTCAGTGTTCGAGTCAAACTCATGTTCGACCTGAACATGAAGCCCATCCCTAATAGACATATTCTGTCAACCTCTTAAGTTGAACAGCATACTTAAGAACATAAAGAGAATGTTGATGCATATTTGTACTCAGGAAGAAAAACTGTATGTGTTAAAGCAGGAAGGAAACTTGAAGCAAGACCTATCAGAGATAGTCTAGCTGAAAAGTAGTTAACCTAAAGAAGAGAATGTGAAAACACACCAGAGCATGCCACCAATGAATAAAAGGGAGAACCATCAGAATCAACAAGAAAATCCATTTGAACTGGAATCCATTTCCAAACATATCCCAGACCAAAGACTGTCTGGAATGCAGTACAGCTAAATCAATGATAATTTACTTCAGATTACCTTTTCAGAAATTACTCTAATGGTAAGAAGATTGTATATATTTTACATGTATAAAACTTAAAATGAAAAAAGATAACAAATGGTCTTCTATTCTTTATAACTTTATTGCTATATATTTTGTTTTGGCTATTTGAAGAAATGGTAATTTTATCACTTTTTCCATTTACATTAATAGACAACTGCATAAAGTCCACCCATCAATAATTTCTTTAGATGCTATCTGTTGCAAAATGTGACAATGTCTATGTGTATATAGCATACACACAAGGGCTTTAGAGAAGTCTTGTACTGCATCAGGGAGAGATAGATTGAGAATACAATTTTGAATATGATGAAACAAAGGGCTTTACTATCTGCTTTGTGACCAACAGGCATTTAGTTACACTTAACTCAAATCAGACATTGAAATTACTGTCTTAATAGATACTGGGGGTGATTTACTTAGAAGAAGGCACTGCGCCAGCTCATACATTAATTGGTGCGCCAGAAAAATCATTAATTGAGCGTGTGAACAGCGGCACGTGGACGCGTAACATGTTAATAAATATAAAATCCAACTGGCACTATGGTAAATATGATTTTATTGTTGATAACTGTGCAATGCAATTAGTTCATTTCATATAATTGGGCGTGTCTTGCTTTTCTCAGTTAATTAACCCCTTTTGAAGCTAATTTCATTCTTATTATTATTTCTATTCTTTACAAAGAACAGAGAAGTGTTTATAAACACAAATAAACACAAATTAATGTTTTCATATCTTTAAAGGTGACAATACACTGTGCAATCAGTTAGAGCTTACATAAATTAGATTTAGTGCCAGAGCCTGTTTGATTTACTACAATTAGAAGTAATTCTTCAAGTGCGTCTTCCTATTACCTATTTAGCCTACATGTCGAGTTGTACAGAGATTGTACAGATTGTGTAGTGTATGCCCCTGTACACACGGTCGGAGATTTCGACAAACAAATCCGTCGGATTTTCTCAGTCGGATTTTGTCCGTCGGATCTTGTCCGAAACTGTTGC
This sequence comes from Lithobates pipiens, assembly GCF_037356315.1. NCBI lineage: Eukaryota > Metazoa > Chordata > Amphibia > Anura > Ranidae > Lithobates > Lithobates pipiens. The sequence continues at coordinate 391,565,601 of NW_027507748.1, read as the reverse complement.
ATACTCACGGTCGGACTAAGTTGTCGGAAAATCCGATCTTTCAGAACGTGATGACGTAGATGGGACTACATTCAGGCTAGTAGCCAATAGCTTTGATGTAGGAATTTGATCTGAGCATGCGTGGCACTTGGTCCGATCAAAATTCGCTACACATGATCGGAGTATGTCCGACCGGCCCAGTTGGTCGGGAAATATTTCCAACATGTTGGAAAATTGGGTCCGACGGATATTCCGACGGAATCAGTCCGATGCATACCACACACAGTCGGATTACATGGTCCGATAGGACACATTCCGACGGATTCTCCAACCATGTGTACAAGGGCTATGACCATCTTAATTGCAAAATTTGGAATGTAGATGTGCCATGACCCACTTGTATGTTCCAAACAATATTTTCGGTCCATTATACAAGACACATGAGAACACACCTTTTTCCAGATACATGAATAGCCTTCAAGACATGCTAGACCATGATTTTTAAAGTCTGTGCTTTTTTTCATACATCACAGATTAGGGACAGTGCTGAAACCATTTTTGTGCCTCCAAAATCTACCCAACTTCCCTCTGCTGGTGGACACAAGCAGCTACATATACAAACATACAATGGAGCATAAATAGAAAAAAATCACATCACCAATTAGCATTTTTAGTGTTAATTATCTGGGACAATTGTGTCCTGTCACTGGCTATTAAATACAATATGGGGAGTTGCTATAGGCTCATCCCTCCTGCTCTGGAGAAATGTCTGCCTTAGCCCAGGCCTCTAAAAGGGACCTGGGCAGTTAAGCTGGGCCTAAATATTTTTGTTGTTGAAGGCAATTCCCAGGCATTTGGAAAAGCATATGCAGTTCATGAAACAGATCCTTGGGCTATGTGTTAAAAGGTAAATGTCTAAGAAATGTAATTGCCACCTTGGATAATGTACGGCCAACCCAGACACTAGTCCAGCAGTGCATGACATCTTGGTTTCTTGGCCTGTAACTAGGAATAATCCCTACTAGAAATTGTTAATGTTAGTGACCAAAGGTGTTGTCTTCCCTATTGATCTATATTTTAAAGGAGTCCAGATTTCTCTACCTAGATTTGTGCCTGATAAACTGTGTTCTATTTTTCCCCATCTTTTTTTACTTTCTAATTTTGCCCATTCCACCACCCGTGTTAACACTGCTGCTTCGTAATATTTTCTAAAGTCTGGGACATTCAGACCCCCCTCATCTTTTCCCTTTTGCAAAGTCTTCAGTGGGATTCTAGGTTTCTTGTTGTTCCAGATAAATTTAGAAATTAAAGAATTAATCATTTTAAAATATAGGGGGGGGGGGGGATATATATTGGTAATAGCTGAAATTTATAAAGGATTTTAGGTTGAATAATCATTTTTAAGGCATTAATTCTTCCTAACCATGACAGGGGCTTTGTTCTCATTCTCCTTATTTCTTCTCTCAATTCTTCTAGAAGGGGGATATAGTTTATTTGGTATATTTTTTCTATTGATGCAGTCAGTTTAATCCCTAAATATTTAATTTCTTTTTGCCATAGAAATGGGAATTCTCTCTTAATGTCAAGTTCTTCTCTGGAATTTATATTTACGTTTAAGATTTCTGACTTGTTTGGGTTAATTTTAAAGTTAGATAATTCCCCGTATTCCTGTAAAGCCTTTAACAAGTTTGGCATGGAGATTCGTGGGCTAGATACATAAAACAGAATATCATCCGCGAATGCGGCTGTATTATGTATTTCCCCCTCTATCTCAACCCCCTTTATATCTGTGTTTTGGAACAATAGGGGGAACAGCGGACACCCCTGTCTAGTCCCATTGTTCATTCTGAAGGCTGTTGATAGTACCCCATTAACTCTTACCACTGCCTTGGGGCTGTTATATAGTGCCTTTATCCACTTCAAAATTTTGGGTCCAAACCCCATTCCCCTTAGGGTGCCCATCATGAATCCCCAGTCTACTCGATCAAAAGCTTTCTCAGCATCTATTGATAGGAGTAGACTGGGGATTCTACTCTCCTTCATCCTCTGAAGCAGTAATATTGACCTTACTCCATTATCTTTTCCTTCTCGCCCCTCAATGAGTCCCACCTGATCTGCGTGGACTAAGCTAGGCATTAACTTCTTTATTCTAGCGGCCAATATTTTTGCGAACAATTTAACGTCCGTATTGAGTAGTGAGATCGGTCTATAGTTTGAGCATATTGTATTCTCTTTTCCCTCTTTCAATATCGTGGAGATTGTCGCAGTGGAGGCCTCCTCGCTCAGTCCATATTTTGTACCTAGTCCATTATAATATGCACATAAAATTGGGGCTAGTATGTCTCCAAACTTTTTTAGATATTCTATTATATAGCCATCAGGCCCTGGGCTCTTTCCTCCTTTGGTCTCTTTTATTGCCTGTATTACTTCTTGGACTGAGATTGGATTCTCCAGTTCCTGCGCCAATTCCCCCGGTATTTTAGGGAAATTTGCTTGAAATATATAGTCTTTAATTTTTCCCCTTCTCTTCATCTCTTGTTTTCCTGTCTCTTTTTTTCTCACGGAATATAACTGCTCATAATATTCTCTAAAAACTTCTGCTATTTCCTTCGTTTTATAGACCGGCTCTCCCTCTTTATTTAGTATTTTCTCTATATAATTCTTCGATCTTTTTTTTCTCAATATCTTTGCTAAGATCTTGCTATTTTTAATGCCACTATAATATCTCTCTTTAGTAATCCTATTATATGTCGTCCTTATTTCCTGTTCCATTAATTCCCCGAGTTCCTCTCTTTTCATAGCCAGTTTATGTAATAGGTCCACTACCTGTCCACTTTCCCTGCCATTTGCCTTTTTATGTTCTTGCTCTAATCCATGGATTTCCTCCCTCAACTCCCTACTCTTTTTAATACCTTCTCTCTTCCTATTTGTACCTAGTGAAATATATATCCCTCTTATATAAGCTTTATGTGTCTCCCAAATAATATTTTCCATATTCTCTTCATTTAAATTAGTGGTAAAAAAAAACTCCAATTCTTTTCTAATTATTTCCTCTCCCTTCTCGTCCAGCAGTTCCCTATTCAATTTCCAGGAAAAAGGAGATTTCTGAAATCCTGGGATTTTGATCTTCAGGCATATTGGAGAATGGTCAGACAATGTTCTAATTCCTATATCTGTGGATATCACCTCGTCCAGAACCCTGTGTTCCACTAACCAGTAGTCGATCCTTGTGTATGTCCCGTGTACAGGGGAATAGAACGAGTAGTCTCGTATCCTTGGGTGCATAGTTCTCCACGCATCCATAAGCTGATACTGATATAGCCTGTGTTTTATTATTCTCCTCTGCTCTTTCCCAATCCCCTGCACACGGGACGAACTATCCATTTGTGGATTCATACAGAAGTTCATATCTTCAGCTATAATTACTCTTCCTCTTTTAAAATCCCATAATTTCTCCAATATTCCTTTCAGAAAAACCGTTGGACTTCTATTTGGGCAGTATATGTTAGCGAGGGTATAGTCTACTCCCCATAGTTTCCCCTTCAGAAAGAGGAATCTACCCTCCGGGTCGAATAATCTTTCTTCTATTTTATAGTATACCTCCCGTCCTATACCGATAGCTACCCCTTTTGAGTTCCTTGAGTAAGAATCTCCATAAAACCACACCGGGAACCTAGGGGAATATATTATAATCTTGCTTTCATATGATAGATGGGTTTCCTGTAAGAGTATGGGAGGGAATACACAAACATAACAAGTGGAAAGTATAATTCCCCTTTAATTTATTTAAAAGATAATGATTTTTTTGCACCTGGTAAAAGTACAATAGGAGGGAAATGGATAAAACAAGATAATATGCAATTACGACACATAATTAAAGAGGGGAAATTGAAAACACTAGCAATATTACAGAATGAAAATGATTGGATGGAGTTGAATGAGTGGCGATACCTGCAGCTTAGACATTTCGTCTCAAGACTACCACAACCGCTTAGAGATGGAGAAAATTTGACTGCCTTGGAGCGGATATGCGAGGGGAAATCCCCAAGGGCAGGTATTGCCCAGCTTTATAAGGTCTTGAGACGGGAATGTGAAGCGGAGGTACCAACCTTCATTAAAAAATGGGAAGAAGAGATAGGAGCACGGGGTGAAAACCAAAATATAGAAAAAATATTGAAGATGGTGCACAGATCCACAGAAAATAGTAAGACGATAGAAACAAATTATAAAATTTTAGTAAGATGGTATAGGACCCCAGATATAATGGCAAAGTACCAGGAGGGACAATCTGGGAAATGTTGGAGGAATTGTGGACAAACGGGAAGTTTGGCCCATATATGGTGGGACTGTCCCAAGATTAAAGAGTATTGGAGAGAAATAATAAGATATATAGAAGTAATAGCTAAAATACAGTTACCTGAGAACCCATGGGTATGCCTATTCCATGCAGTAGATACCCCAATTAAGGAGTATAGGAATTCCCTTACAAGCTCATTAATAAACGTGGCAAAAAGTCTGATTCCGAAAAAATGGAAAGAAATAGAAGCACCCAAAGTAAAGGAATGGTTAGGAAAAGTTGAGGAAATGTACAGCATTGAAGGGCTGGGAATGGAGGAAGAAGGAGAAAGAAAGAGATTCCATGTGAAATGGAAATACTGGAAAATCTTTAGACAATCTATGATCTTTAACAAGGTAATGGGTCGGTAGGGGTGGGGAGAGGGGTGGGAGGGAGATATTTTAGAAGAACTCGAGAAGTAAAGAAAGAAAACCAGGATAATGTGAAAAATTGAAAGACATGAATGTATATTGATCCTATGTTTTTTTTTTTTTTTTAATACTTGATTATGTTTTGTACGCAACTTAAATGAAAAATGTAAATAAAGAATAAAAAAAAAAAAAAGAGATTGTTAATGTTAGGGTCCAACTACCAGACACACCCTTTCACATACTTTATGACTTAATACATGCATTGCTAGATTCAAACTAATAATTCTGGCTTTTAATTTTACATGTCTTTATTGTCAAAATAAATAATGGTGTAGGTTTCTATTTGACTGTGCTCAACTGAACTATTTTTCAAAAAAAGCACATTTAAGGAATGTCTTTGGCCCACGACAGAGGTCAGCTTTAGGATCTTCCCAATGCTAGGGCCCACACTGACCTAAATTTTGAGAAATAAGATTTTGTATTTAATGTATTTCTCTTGGATCTTTTTGGATATGTGTCTATTTGAGATGGAGAATGCTCACCCAAATGCCCAGATCTTTGCAAACACACGGCACCTCCACCTTTGGAAAGAAAAAGGTCTCTGATGTCCATTCCAGGACATTTATTCTTTTAAACACAGAAGCAATTACACAACATAGAGGAGAGGGATGGGGAAATAGCGGTGCTGCTTCCAAACCATCTCTGACATGCTAGGGTGTTTATTCAGATCCAAGATGCCAGTTCTTGCCTTGTGCCACAACGTATTCGCTTTTCACAAATGAAGGTGAATTGGGACAGCCATGTGTGTGTGTGTAGTGTGCTACATCCATGACTGCTGTGGATATTTGTTTTTTGTTGATATTAGCAGACAATCACAAAGTTAAAAAAGATGTTCCTAATTTATGAAATTACAAACAGCGTTGTTTCCTTTGACAGGGAGCTGTGATTGGGCTCCAGGTATCACATGGGTACTGGTTAAGGCACACACCTGCCCTTCTGAACGAGTTTTCCAGGGTTCAACTTTTAAGCAAAAATCTCATGTGCTTATTCGGGTAAAGAACAAAAAAAATTACAAACAACAAAAACATAGCAGAAGTAATTTCATAATATACAGGTTAGCGCTCTCTAACAGGGGCACACACACAAACACCTGACAGCTTTTATACTCCCTCTCCACTCCATGTCAGAAAAGAAACAATACTTGCCATTTATCTTTGGGTTGTGCTGCCCAGTGGCATCATGTTGACGACAGACTCCATATAATGCCAATAACAGCTGTCAGATATTTCTTAGTGTCTGGGTTCATGTAATGGAGAGATTTCAATGTGTTTTTTATTTCAAATTCACAACTAGGTATGATTACTTACATGTAAAGTATCTGCTGATCAGTTCAGCTTGACTAGCCAATCCTGCCTCAGTACTCTCCCTTCTGGTGACTGTTGGCTGATGGACCTCGGGCTCCCTATCCTCAGAAGGCTCCCAGGATTAATTAATTAAGGTTTGGCCTGGCACATAAATCGGCTCTTGAGAAGGCCAAATGTGGTCTCCACAATGCTTCTTGTTTTTTGATGTGCCTTATGTATAGGCGCTCTGCCTGGCTCTGGGGTTACCTGACTGGAGCCATCAGCCATGCTAGCTGCTGGTAACTGGAATCCCCTGCCAAAATAAAAATAAAAATGAGTAAATATCATGTTTGCAATGTACCTTCCCCACTACATCACCCACAAAAAAGTGAACTTCAAGGGTTAGGATCTTTCTTCATAAAGTTCAAAACTTACACTATACATGTACCTAAGGGTGCTGTTAAAAAGGTTTGTCAATGTGAGACAAGATTTGTTATGCTAGGTTGAAGAATTTACCCCCTTTCTGACCAAGCCCTTTTTTGCGATACGGCACTGCGTCGCTTTAACTGACAATTGCGCGGTCCTGCAATGTTGTACCCTAACAAAATTGATGTCCACAAATATAGCGTTCTTTTGGTGGTATTTGATCATCTGCATTTTTTATTTTTTGTGCTATAAACAAAAAAAGAGCAAATATTTTGAAAAAAAAAAAAATATATATATATATATATATATATATATATATATATATATATATTTTTTTTTTTAACTTTTTGCTATAATAAATATTCCCCAAAATATATACAAAAACTAATTTCTTCCTCAGTTTAAGCCAAAGGCTTATATGCAAGTAATTGTCATGAAAAGTGGTATTGGGGGTTTGGGGGCCATGTCTGAATTCATACATTAAATAATATTGTATTTTCATGAGCAGTGTTTTTAATGATGCTTAAAGTGCAACAATGAAGTCAAACTTCTTTGAAATATCATGCATGGTGGGTCCCCTTAATGTGCCTGTAAATTGGTGCATTTGGGGCATATACACAACATGCTACAGCTAAAATTACATTTGTAAAGCAAGCCAAAAGAATCAAATCCCATTTAAAATGACTTGTGGATCAAATTGCTGGCAGCCAGCAAATAAAACCACAAAAAAAGGGGGATGGAGCCCCTCCAGTCCATACCAGGCCTGTTGGAGGTTTAACACTGAGGGACACTTTTATTGTTTTGAGATAACATTTTAGACTAAACGATTTTGAAAACTGTCTCTTGTGTTTTTTTATTTTATTTTGGACTCTTTTTTTGGTGAAGGTGTATGGGTATGATGTACCCGATACCCATTCACATGGGGGGGTATCTGAAGGCCCCCTTGATAATGGGTGTTTAAAGATTCTGAGAAGCCCTCAACCCGCAGACCTCCATAACCACAGCCCAGGGTTGTCGGAAAGATTCCCTTGTCCCCATCAACATAGTGACAAGGTGCTTTGGAGTGGGGGGGGAGCGCAGAGCCCCTTTTGCCTCTGCCACAAAGCACCCACCCCCCATGTTGAGGTCATGTGACCTGGTATAGTTCAGTGGGGGGGGGGGGGTTTGCTCATCCCTTCCCTGACCTGCTGAGCTGCATGCTTGGATAGTGTCAGCCCATGCCATTTTAGAAAACTATTTTTGACAGCTGCTGACTCATCGGTTGTTAAGGATGTAGTGGCTTGCTTAGCACAATAAGGACACAGAATCCACTGTGCAGTGCTTAGTGTATTGCAGGGTGTTTGTTGGGGCCAACACCTGGGGTAACACCCTTTGGTTAAATGTACAATCTGGTTCGGTTTTCCCCCTCCTAATTTCTCAATTCCCCTTGGTGGCTCCCTTTCTTTGGAAAAGTGAGTACCCCTTGCGGCCCCTTGGTGGCAGGTTGCATTTCTAGGAATCCATTGTTGCCCTCTTTGTTGTTTTTTCATTGCAGGATCTCATTTGTTTGGGGCAGCACACCAGATTGTTGCCTTGGCCATTGTGGGCGGCTCCATTTCTTTGGAAATGTGAGTATCCCCCCTTCTACCCCCTTGGTGGCAGGTTGCATATGTAGGAATGTATTGTTGCCCTCTTTGTTGTTTTTTCATAGCAGAATCCCATTTGTCTAGGGTGGCACACCAGATTGTGGCCTTTGCCTTGCTTGGCAGCTCCATTTTGTGGCCAAAGTGAGTATTTCCTGATTCCCTCTCCAAGCTGGCATGTTGTGTTGGGAACTCCATTTCCTTATAACCATGTTTCCTTTTTTTATTTTTATCTTTTCAGATACCCTCATTTTGCCTCTTGGTTTAATACACCCCCACATGACTTGCCTGCTGCTGTGTTGTTCTTGCCTGCCTGCTGCTGCTGCTGCTGCTGATTATGACTTTCCAGACCTCCTGCCTCCTTTTCTGGTTTTGCCATGGCCCCCACCAGAAGGCCCAGGGGTTCAAGGTTGTCTGGCCGTGGTGCTGTTATGACTCTAGCTGTAGGTGGGAGGGGTGAATCTTCCTCCAGAGGACTGCAGGCAGCTGGGGTGCAGACACTTCCAACCTCAAGGATGTCCCCTAGCCTGGAGTCACCTAGGAAGGGTTCATCCAGGCAGTCTGCAAGGCCGCAAGTCCATTTACCGTGGTTCTCCGAAGAGGAAAACCAGGTCCTGGTGTCAAAATATTTGGAGAACTACTCCCAAATCCGGTGCCTGGGCACCTCCGGATCAGATCGCTGTGGCAGTAAATGCAGTGTGAACTGCTGAAAAAGCATGTGAATGACATGGTGGGGCGGACCAAGAAGTTGCTCCGCAGGTGGGCTCACAATGGGTAGGTGACCAGATAGGGTGTGGCTCCATCTCACTTGGGCCAACTGAAAGATTATTAATGGGCACTGCTGGATGTCATCAGTCTGGATACTGTTCCTAGTGTGGATTCTTGGGATGACACTGATGCTATCCAGCATGGTAAGTAAAAATCACATGTACCATTTTAGGGAGGTTGCTTGATCGTGTTTAATGCTTTATGCAAAGTGTGTCTTGATGAGGAAATATGAGGAAATTCTCAAAAATGTATGTACTTGAATTGTAGCTCCTTCATCAAGTCCTGGGTCATCTACCCTTGCCAGCCCCCCTGGCCAGCAGCAACATGCTGAAGAGGCCCACGTACATGCTGATATGGAATCTTGGGTCCCTCCTGGTAGGTACTAAAATGAGCTCTGCTTTGTTTCTTTGCCAAAAATACAATAGCAAGAGGAAACTAAAATTATTTTTCAAAATATCTCTTTACAGAAACACACCAGCAGGAGGAGGAGGAGGCAGCGGCGCCAAGAACTATCCCACTGAAGAGAAGCCAGAAGGAAGATCTAGCTAGGATGGTTTAAAGCTGGCTACATTTGGGACAAACATATTTCTATGGGAAAGGGACAGAAACAGAAAACAGTGCAGGCATAATTAAAATAAGAAGAACATAGTGGTTTTTGGTAGGTCAACACATACCCAATAATGCACAAATACATCAACCACATAATGTTAACTGGCAACGCTCCATATGCTTGTAGATTTTCTAAAAAACTATTTGGGGGGGGGGGGGGGGTTAGGTGGGTTCTCCTCCTTAATATCCAGAATAGACTACATGGCTTATACAATAGGGTGTCCTGCTAGCAAGATCTCCATTGTAAAGCACACACACACATATATATTGAGGGCAGAGGCCTCTTTACCACTACACTGGTGTGTTTGTGATGGTTTGCCAATGGCACAACTTGCATTTTAGACCTCTGCTAAGCTAGGTCAAATCCAACTATTGGCCACATGTTTCAAGTATCCAAACTGGGTAAATGCTTGTTGGTAATGAAAGTGGCACAACTTGCATTTTAGACCTCTACCAAACTAGGTCAAATCCAACTATTGGCCACATGTTTCAAGTATCCAAACTGGGTAAATGCTTGTTGGTAATGAAAGTGGCACAACTTGCATTTTAGACCTCTACCAAGCTAGGTCAAATCCAACTATTGGCCACATGTTTCAAGTATCCAAACTGGGTAAATGCTTGTTGGTAGGGATGAGCCGAACACCCCCCGGTTCGGTTCGCACCAGAACTTTCGAACGGACCCCAAATTCGTACAAACGTTAGAACCCCATTGAAGTCTATGGGACTCGAACGTTCGAAATTAAAAGTGTTAATTTTAACGGCTAATATGCAAGATACTGTCCTAAAAAGGGTTTGGGGACCTGGCTCCTGCCCCAGGGGACATGGGTCAATGCAAACAAAAATTAAAAAAATGGCCGTTTTGGCGGGAGCACTGATTTTAATGACGATTAAAATGAAAAAAAAGTGAAATATTCCTTTAAATATGGTGCCTGGGGGGTGTCTGTAGTATGCCTGTGAAGTGCCACGTGTTTCCCGTGTTTAGAACAGTCCCTGCACAAAATGACATTTAACGGAAATAACGTCATTTAAAGCTGCTTGCGGTTTTAATGTTATATCTGGTTCCTGCAATATTGTTGAAAATCATTGAGAAAAATGGCATGGGTAGCCCTCCCTGCCCATTACCAGCCCCTTTGGGTCTTGTACGCATATTAAGGGCCCTATATACTCAGAACAGCAGTATACAGGCGGTGCAAACAAGACAGGGACTGTGTAGGTTTGTTGTGTTAAGTTGAATCGGTTTGTAATTTTCAACTGGTACATTTTTAAAGTGTAGCTCCAGTCAAAAAAACTATTTTTAAGCTTTTTGGAAAACATAGGGAAGGGTTATCACCCCTGTATAATTTGTTTTGCCGTTTTGCACAATCTCCTACCGCTGACTGCAAGCTCTATTTAAAACGAGCAAGATAGTTAGCTATATAGGTGGATATAGCGGTGTATACTGCGTTCAGAGCACGCAGACAGCCCGCACAATTTCCTAACACTGACTGAAAGCTCTATTTAAAACGAGCAAGATATTTAGCTATATAGGTGGATATAGCGGTGTATACTGCGTTTAGAGCACGCAGACAGCATGCACAATCTCCTAACACTGACTGAAAGCTCTATTTAACCTCCCTGGCGGTATGATTCAGTCTGGAATAAGGTGCTGAAAGCGGTACAATTATTTTGCATGGAAATCTGGCTTTTATTTTGTAGTCCTGTAATTCTTAGTAATAATGCTCTTAAATCTGTTCAAACCAGAGTCTAGCAGACATCCCGGGTATGATAACGTTTAGAAATATAATAAAGAATAATACAAATTATTCAATAATGTAATCAAATCCCCAAAAAACTGAAAAAGGGACATGTTTTGGTTGCTATGGACAATCTCCAAATTCCAGGCAGTAAAAAACAGTATTTATAATATAAAAGTGCATGCAGGGCATTGCACAGACCACTAGGGACAAATGGGGTGTGTATTTTTTACTACAGCACTGTAATCTGTAAGATTACAGTGCTGTGTGTGTTTTGTGTGTTTTTATTTTTTTGAATTTGCCGCCGTTCTCCGCTCCCGTGCGTCGTAATGTCGCAGGGAACGGAGCTTGGCGGCATTCGGCACTGTGAATCGAGCGGAGGACAGCTCGATCACACAGCGCGGCGGACATCGCTGGATCCAGGGGACAAGGTGAGTAACGATCCCTGTGTCCTCCCCTGCATCGATCGATGCGATCCCGAGTCTGGCTCGGGGTTACCGCTCTTGTAATTAAAATCCCAACCCAAGTCAGACTCGGGATTACCGCTAGGAAGGTTAAAACGAGCAAGATATTTAGCTATATAGGTGGATATAGCAGTGTATACTGCGTTCAGAGCACGCAGACAGCACGCACAATCTCCTAACACTGACTGACATCTCTATTATAAAAGATAGATATATCGCTAGATATATAGGTGAATATAGCGGTGTATACTGCGGTCAGGGCACGCAGACAACAACCACTACAGAAGAGCAAGAACGAAAAATCGGCTGATAATGATCGGTGTATACTGTGTTGAAGGTACACAGAACACCCATTAACTGCTACAGATGCCAACACACTACACAAGGCCGCCACGCTGGCGGCCTTATATAGTGTGGGGCGTGTACTACAACGCCTGAGCTATGATTGGCCACAGGCATCCTGCCTGTGGCCAATTATGGCTCTCCTCGCTGCCGGCGCTGTGATTGGCCAAGCATGCGGGGTCACAGTGCATGCTTGGCCAATCATGAGCCAGCAATGCACTGCGTCATCGCAGTGCATTGTGGGCCGTGAGCGCCATGCGAATTTGGTGCGAATGGCCCATAACATTCGGAATTCGCCGAACAGCCGATGTTCGAGTCGAACATACGAAGCTCATCCCTACTTGTTGGTAATGAAAGAATAGTTTGAGGATGATTACTACTTTGATATTTTGTTTTTAAATGCAGCCCCTCAGTTTAATATCATGCCTGCAGCTGTAGTTGGAGATGATCCTGCATCCAATGTGGGGGTATGTGTAAGGACTAAAATGTGTGGGGGTGGGGGGAACATTGAAAGGAGTCCTATGTACTTGGTGTCATGCCATACATTTATGTTATTTCTCAGGCTTTTGCAGACAATGCAGCTGCTCCATCTTTGCCCCCCTGTTTGCAAACAACATTCATCCTTTGTGCTTTCCCACAAATATACCTTGCCAATTGATCTATCAAGTTGCTTTTAAGTTCTTGTTCCTTTAAAAAATGAAGGGTTAACATAGCCCTGGAAACTAAGGGGTTGATTTACTTAAACCGGAGAGTGTCAAATCTTGTGCAGCAGGGCATGTTAGTCAATCATATTCTAACTTTATCTTGTTCCAAAAAATATTGGAGGCAAAAACCTATAAATTTGCTTTTCTATGCAGAGCTGCAACATATTTTGCAATAACCAGTTGTAGGAAAGAAAACCCTAAGACTGGGTTTACACCTCTGTGCAGAGTGGCTCGCAGCAGAGGGTCCGGTGAGTCACTGTTCTCTGTTTCATGGAAAAATCTGCAGAATTTTGGCATGAATTCTGCCCAGACCGGGTTCAAATGATAGGAAACACACACACTACATGTGATTAGTACACTCTGCTGTGCCGAGCATATGCGATGTCCGGTGCGGCAATTGCACTGGTTCCTGCAATGCTACAAGATGCCCAGGACCACTGTAAGATACTAGGCAGCTGCTCCAGAGCTATGTGAAACAGCTCCATAGAGAGCCGATCACACACTTGTGTCGTGCAAATTGGATGCAGGGAAACCTGCATCCAATTTGCATAGGTGTGAACTTATCCTTTGAACTGTATAAGCTGCATTTTGTTTTTGTGTGATTGTGTCCTGAAATTGGATGGTGTGTCCATATTTTAGCCATCTTTCTAAGTTTACTTAAAATGCTATGTTGAAGTCTCCTGTGCTAAGTAACCCAGCCTTGAAAAATTGAACATGTTCTAGTACTTGGGAAAATGGCACCCACTTCTAATACTGTTTGTGTGTTCAGCCATGCAAACACTATTTTTCAAATTGTATATTATTTTTGCTTTTTGCTTTTTGCTTTCCAGCCCACATTGGATGCAGCAGGATCAGCACCCCTGCCTCTTGTCCAAAGCCAACTTATCGAAGTTAGTGAAAGGTTGGCTGCCCAGGCGGAGCAAGAGAGGTCTTCTACACAAATGAATTATGTAGAAAGGACACTGCAGCTCTTGCGAAGTGCAGTAAAGAGCAAAGTGTTGTGTTGCAACAACAGGATGTGCATGTTGAAAGGAAAGGGACTGAAGGCCAGGGTGTGGCTGATCCTGATTTACCCCTGGTGGACCCTCCCTCACAATTGGTTATTATCCCCACTTCCTCACATGCCCTCACAGACCCAAACAATACCCCAACACAATCTGTCCCTAGTGATTCAAACCAGCAATCACAAGCTTCACGTCAAAACACCATTCCCAAATTGCAAATATGCCCCCGCCTGACCAGCTTATATTATCTCACATTGCCTCAATTCCATATACCACCTTGCCCTCTGCCACACACACCTCCTCTGGACACTCTTAACCTGACATCTACATTGTCTATTCAACTCTCTATACCCCTCTTCGTCAAAGTAATAATCTCCAAATCCTTTCTTAATTTCAAGCCCCAAATTACAATCCCTCCATGATTTGTAATGTGTCCTCTAGTTTACCTCTTTCAAATTTCCCTATCAACCTTGCCCCCCAAAGTTTCACTAACACATCTAGTCTGCCCACTTTCACAAATTTACATACATACTTGCCCCAAACATCCTCTTATACCTTCCCCACCCCTCAAGCAAAACCCCTGTCCAGTATCCCATTCTACCAGCAACTGATAATGGACCAGCAGCAGCATCAGATGGGCCAGCTGCAGCAGCACATGGGCCAATAACCACAGCAGCACATGGGCCAGCAGTTGCAGCACATGAGCAGCTGCAGCAGCAGCAGCAAATGGGTGCACAACAACCACAGCAGCACATGGGGCCAGCAGTTGCTGCACATAAGCCAGCTGCATCAGTAGAAGGGTGCACAACAACCACAGCAGCACAAGGGCCAGGATTTGCAGCACACGGGCCAGCTGCATCAGCAGATGGGTGCACAACAACCACAGCAGCACATGGGCCAGCAGTAGCAGCACGTGGGTCAGCTGCATCAGCAGATGGTTGCATAACAACCACGGCAGCACATTGGCCAGCAGTTGCAGCACATGGGTCAGCTGCAGCAGCAGATGGGTGCAAAACATCCACAACAGCAGATAGTCGCTCAACGGCTACAGCAGCAGATGGCCCAACAACCACATGAGCTTGACCAGCAAACGTAGCCCCAGCTACCTCTGCAATAGGGCTCATTTTTTATAGTTGTGTAATATATATTTTTTGTTATCCTGCATTTTTTTTGGCGCCAATTTCAAGCCAAAAAGAAAAAAAACTTGGCCCTTTATTATGTTTGAAGATATTGTACAATACATTTTATGGTTGTCGAGGAGGCTTCCCCATTGTGTCTTAAAAAGAGAAATTTTAGTCGGTAAATTAAAGTCCCATACACACTATTATATTTTCGGCAGTTTTTATCTTCATATGAGGTCAAACCTTAAGAGCTTCTATTGGTATGAAACAGGCAGGCCCTTGCACTACATGATTTTGGTCAATCTGAAGATAAAAATCAGAAGAAAATCTAATAGTGTGTATGGGGCTTATGTCTGCCATTGCTGGAGTGTTCAAGAGGGGAGGAAGAGATTGTGACACCTATGCACACATTGAGCAGAACACCACAGTAGGCTAACTGACCCTTTGGCACTCATCTTAATGAATGCAATATGTTGGAAATAGGCAAACAACTGACATGAAACTTTGTAATTTTACTCTAAGGAAGCACTACAAAATTAAATGTGTTTGGTTTCATGCAAGTAGCTATTACAGCTGACACAAATTTTTAATTGAAAACGTTTGGTTGACATTCAGAAACATCTCCCAGAAACTGGTATACAAGTAGCTGAATTGCCATATCCTATAATCAATACATATGTTGGCGTAAGTTTTTTTTTCTACATCATGGACTTTAGTCTAACAGATTTGGGGCCAAGACAAATCTAAGGGCCAACATTAGTCAGTCCATATATGAAGAATTGGCCATTTGTGCCTCTCTGCACTCCATCTTGCCCCACCTACCGTTATCATTCCACTGAAATGTGAAGGAAGATACTAGTGATGGCTGGAGACTATGAACAATAATGACTAGCTACATCCACAGCTGTTACCTTGACTGGTTTGCAACAGTGCACACAAGTGTTTTTGGCCTAGCTGCAAGTCGTAAACAAGGCATCTTTTAACTCTGGTGGTTGTTGCCTTCTCTTTCCCCAACTTTGCTGTTACAAAGGAAACTACTTTCAGGTGGACCAAACGCCACATCCACTGAGAGCAAACTTGAGACTTTGACCACTTAGTAAGGATGAGCTGAACACCCCCCCCCCCCCCCCCCCCCAGCCCCCATGATTTGGTTTGCACCAGAACATCTGAACAAGGAAAAAAATTGGACGAACAAATGAACACCGTTAAAGTCTATGGGACACCAAGATGGAAAATAAGTGACGTAAATGGGTGATCCTGCCCCCCTCTGACACCATGTGACATCAGAGAAAGGCGAGGTCACTTGTTTACATCACTGAGTGGCCCCGCCCTCAGTTATATAACAGCTGTCATTGAGAAGATCACTTGGCAGGAGATGTTGCAGCTTTTTTTCCCCCCTTTTTTTGGTTAATCAGGCGGCGTGATAGAAGATGAATGGACATCGCTGGATATTTTTATTTTTTTGTCTTTTAATAAAGGACCTGTTGCTAAGTCTCTCCTGTTTTTTTTCTCCTGTCTTTTTGTACTATTTTTGACACTTTTTTGTGAAATGGTAGGGGTATAATGTACCCGTTACCAATTCACATGGGGGAGGCCTGGTAATGGACTGGGGGGGGACCCATCCCGTTTTTTTCAATGAGTTTCAACTATATTGTCAAGACCCAGCAATTCATTACAGCCGCAATCCGTTTTAAGTGACAATTTTTCCTTTAGAAATGTAATTTTGCTGCAGTACTGTAAACAGGGGAAAACTGCACCACTTTACAGGCATACTAAGGAGACCCCCCAGGCATGATATTTAAAGAAACATTTAATGTTTATTGTTTCACTTAAGCATTATTAACCACTTCAGCTCGGACCAATAAACACCTTAAGGACCAGAGGTCTTTTTCCAATTTCGCACTGTGCTGCTTTAACTGGTAATTGCGCGGTTATGCAATATTGCACCCAAACGAAATTTGCGTCCTTTTCTTCCCACAAATAGAGCTTTCTTTTGATGGTATTTGATTGCCTCTGCGATTTTTTTTTGCGATATAAATGGAAAAAGAGCGAAAATTTTAAAAAAAAAGATATTTTCTTCTTTTTGTTATAAGAAAAATCGAATAAACTAAATTTTAGTCATACATTGAGGGCAAAATTTATTCAGCCACATGTCTTTAGTAAACAAAATGTCAATAAGCGTATATTTTTTGGTTTGCGCAAAAGTTATAGCGTCTACAAACCAGAGTACATTTTCTGGAATTTACACAGCTTTTAATTTATGACTGCTTATCTCATTTCTTGAGGTGCTAAAATGGCAGGGCAGTACAAACCCCCCCCCAAATGACCCCATTTTGGAAAGTAGACACCACAAGGAAATTGCTGATGGGTATGTTGAGCCCATTGAATATTTTTTTTTTGGGATTGAATAATGACAAATAAAAAAAAATAAAAAATTTTTTACAAAAAGTTGTCACTAAATGATATCAATATATTCCGCTACTTCTCCCGAGTATGGGGATACCACATGTGTGGGACTTTTTAGGAGTCTAGTCGCGCACGGCACCTCGAAAACCAATTACCACCTTCAGGATTTTTGAGGGTGCAAATTTTTGATTTAACTCCTCACTACCTATCACAGTTTCGAAGGCCATAAAATGCCAAAATAGCACAAAACCCCCCAAAATGACCCCATTTTGGAAAGAAGACACCCCAAGCTATTTACTGAGAGGCATGTTGAGTCCATGGAATATTTTATATTTTGCCACAAGTTGCGGGAATATTACAAACTTTTTTTTTTTGCACAAAGTTGTCACTAAATGATATATTGCTCACACATGCTATGGGCATATGTGAAATGACACCCCAAAATACATTCTGCTGCTTCTCCTGAGTACGGGGATACCACATGTGTGGGACTTTTTGGGAGCCTAGCCGCGTACGGGACCCCGAAATCCAAGCACCGCCTTCAGGATTTCTAAGGGCATACATTTTTTATTTTACTCCTCACTACCTATCACTACCTATCACAGTTTTGAAGGCCATAAAATGCCAAGATGGCACAAAACCCCCCCAAATGACCCCATTTTGGAAAGTAGACACCCCAAGCTATTTGCTGAGGGCCATGTTGAGACCATTGAATATTTTTTTTTGTCCCAAGGGATTGAATAATGACAAAAAAAAAAAAAAAAATTTTTTTTACAAAAAGTTGTCACTAAATGATATATTGCTCACACATGCCATGGTTATATGTGGAATTGCACCCCAAAATATATTCCGCTACTTCTCCCGAGTATGGGGATAGCACATGTGTGGGACTTTTTGGGAGTCTAGTCGCGTACGGCACCCCGAAAACCAATCACCACCTTCAGGATTTCTAAGGGTGCAAATTTTTGATTTAACTTCTCACTACCTATCACAGTTTCGAAGGCCATAAAATGCCAAAATAGCACAAAACCCCCCAAAATGACCCCATTTTGGAAAGCAGACACCCCAAGCTATTTACTGAGAGGCATGTTGAGTCCATGGAATATTTTATATTTTGCCAAAAGTTGCGGGAATATTACAAACTTTTTTTTTTTTGCACAAAGTTGTCACTAAATGATATATTGCTCACACATGCTATGGGCAGAAGTCAAATTACACCCCAAAATAAATTCTGCTGCTTCTCCCGAGTACGGGGATACCACACGTGGGGGACTTTTTGGGAGCCTAGCCACGTACGGGACCCCGAAAACCAAGCACTGCCTTCCGGATTTAAATATAAAATGCTACCAAAAAAACTGTTAGCGATCGCAGGGATCAGGCCTGACTCTGCGATCGCTGCAGTTATGTGTTTAGTGTTTTGTAAGTGACAGTGATCGATCGATACTGCACTTGGGTGGGCTGGGCAGAGGGGCAAAACGCAGGTGCTAGCAGGTATCTGGGCTGATCCCGCTAACAATGCGTTTTTTTGGAACCCTAAACTGCTGGGGATGCTAGTATAGATCTGATCAGATCAGATATTGATCTGTTCAGATTCTATACCACTACGGGAGGTTATGCTTTGCGCGTGGGTGTTAGCGGTACTGGCACTAACCTAGCGCTGCCTGGGGCGACGCAGACCCTGACCCTAAAACCTAATTGATATCACCCGCCGGGTGATCAGGGGGTTAAACCTTTATTGGGTAATAAATGGTGGGTGCCCTGATGCTATAAAAAGCAAACTAACCAGAGTCACCCGTAATACTTATACGGTGATCAGTGGTGAAAGGGTTAACTAGGAGCAATCAGGGGGTTCAAATTTTTATTAGGTAGTATATGGGGGTCCCTGGCACTATATAAAAACCTGACGGGGAACCTAAATAACTAACTGGCTAACCAGCGTCACCAGTGACACTTATACTGTGATCGCTGGTGAAAGGGTTAACTAGGGGCAATCAGGGGGTTAAAACCATTATTGGGTAGTATATCGGGGTACCTAGCGCTATAAAAACCTGGCGGTGAACCTAAAAAAATAACTAGCTACCTAGCGACAGTAGCGACACTGATGCAGCGATCAGAAAAATTATTGCTTAGTGACACTGGCAAAAGGGGGTGAAAGGGTTAACTAGGGGCAATCAGGATGTTAAAACCATTATTGGGTAGTATATCGGGGTACCTAGCGATATAAAAACCTGGCGGTGAACCTAAAAAAATAACTAGCTACCTAGCGACAGTAGCGACACTGATGCAGCGATCAGAAAAATGATCGCTTAGTGACACTAGCAAAAGGGGGTGAAATGGTTAACTAGGGGCAATCAGCATGTTAAAACCATTATTGGGTAGTATATTGGGGTACCTAGCGCTATAAAAACCTGGCGGTGAACCTAAAAAAATAACTAGCTACCTAGCGACAGTAGCGACACTGATGCAGCGATCAGAAAAATGATCGCTTAGTGACACTGGCAAAAGGGGGTGAAAGGGTTAACTAGGGGCAATCAGGATGTTAAAACCATTATTGGGTAGTATATCGGGGTACCTAGCGCTATAAAAACCTGGCGGTGAACCTAAAAAAATAACTAGCTACCTAGCGACACTAGCGACACTAATGCAGCGATCAGAAAAATGATCGCTTAGTGACAGTGGCAAAAGGGGGTGAAAGGGTTAACTAGGGGCAATCAGGATGTTAAAACCATTATTGGGTAGTATATTGGGGTACCTAGCGCTATAAAAACCTGGCGGTGAACCTAAAAATCGGGGGGGGGGGGGTTTGTGTAGCTACGTGTACCTATGTGTCAGTGTAGTGTTTTGGTGCACTTACTTTGTGTCTTCTCCTCGTAGTCCGGTCAAAAAGACCGCCCGAGGAGAATGACATCACTTCCTCCTTCCTGTGTAAACAATACACAGTGGGAGGAAGTTCGTCATTGGCCAGGAGCGATCGAGAGGGGGTGGCCAGAAACCAACGGCCATCCCCTCATCACGGATCGCTCCCGGAGGGAAACGGACCGCCGTAGCCAGCGGAAGGGGGTCCGATCGGACCCCCCACCCGCTGGAAGGCAGGCACGTACATCTACGTGCTTGTGCCTGCCTGTGCCATTCTGATGACGTAGAATGGCAATACGGCGGTCCTTAAGTGGTTAAAATCACTGCTCCTGAAAAAAACAGTAATTTTTAAAACCTTCTTTTGCATTGATACATGTCCCCTGGGGCAGGACCCAGGTCCCCAAACACTTTTATGACAATAACTTGCATATAAGCCTTTAAAACTACTACTTTTGGTTTTTCATGTTAGTGTACCATAGACTTTAATGGTGTTCTGCGGCTTTCGAATTTCCCACGAACACCACATATTGTTCATCATCTATATAAACAAAAACCCCAAAACACATTTTAAACCAGTTGCAAGTTTATACTTTACTCTCCCCTCAAAACTTGGCTTACCAGGTCTGGGAAATGCTTGAGCCTCCAAAAACACCTCAAATCCACTTTTTGGAACACCTGCTGGCTCTTCTGGCCCCTCTGGGCATTTCTACGTGCTTGTTCACAAGGTCATAGAAATAGTTGACCAGACCCTGGACTTGCAGCTAGGGAACAAACCATGCTCATTCCTCACTGGCTGTGTTGTAGGCCATGAGGAGAGAAAAAGTATAGAGAGCCATTTCTCTCAAACATTCCTGGATCATGCTAACCCTCTGTCTCTGGTAATGTTTTTGTGTCTCTTGCTATTTACTGTATATTATATTTACTGTAATCTGTAGCTGAAAATTTTAAATTTTAAATTATTGCTTTTCCATATTTTCACATTTCTGTATTTTATAGACAGACTTTTTTTGCTATCCTGTATGTTGCTGTCACCGCTACTCCAACGCAGGTGGTCAGATACTATAGCTAGCTACTGTGTACTTCTCCTATAGCAGCCCCCTTTCCCTTAAGGCAGGCAGGCCTACCGGTACTTGGTTGCCCCCAGGACTTATACACAATGCTATAGTACCTGGCCAACAGGGCAGACGCGAACAGAGCAAACAAGAGACTACTTGCAGTTTAGCAGACAGATAACGAGGTTCTATGACAGTCCATGTAAAAGGCAAGCTGATTTCAGGGAATAGTCCAATATCTGATCCAGGTAAAAGGCAAGCTGAGTTCAGGGAATAGTCCAATATTCGATCCAGGTCAAAGGCAGGCTGAGTTCAGGGAATAGTCCAATATCCGATCCAGGTCATACACAATGAAATCCAACAGCAAAGCAGGGCAGACAGACAGGAGGCTTGATCAGGAACAATGCAGGTATACTGTCTCTATCACAAGCAAGGGATAGAGTGATCGGTTTGCTTATATCAGGTGACTGACCAGATCAAATCACCTCGCAGGTGAACACAGAAAGGGGGTATGCAACAGCCAAAACCCCGGATGCTGGAATGAGGAGAAGGAGCACTTAAGTGATCCTGACAATTACACAGTGCGGTTTGTGGTAATTAAACATTTTGAAATGGGTTTGTGTGAAAACGTATACACGTTTAAGGGATCCTGTCAATATATAAAAATGTGCAAAAATTCAGTATATTGCAGTTTACCAGTTTTTTAGATGTGGTTGCTTCCTTAGTTTGCTTTTTCATCCCTTTTTCCAATTAGTTTTACCTGGTAATGCTGCCAGAAACACACTTCCTGAATTGCACTGAATTTATGGAGGAGCGGTGTCCTCACCCTAGGAAAGAGATTGTGTTAGGACTACAGAACTCCTCCTTATCTTCATTGCATAGGGGAAGGTGCTCTGTAGTTTACATCTGTGAACAAAGCAGGAATGACAAGTAATTAGATGATAAATGCAACACAGGCAGAGAAAATAGGAAGTTGGGAGTCCCTGGATTTCTTGTAGGATCAATAGGCATTTGTTTTGCAATTATCAAACAGATACCATGCAGGCTCTCCTCACTTAACAACCAGGTTCCGTTCCAGTGACTAGGTCTGTAAATGAGTAGCCAAAAGTAATCAATATTTTTAGCATTCTTAACTACTGTACTGTACTGTATTCTGAAAAGCTCTAAACACAAAACTCCAACTCAATAAGGTTTTTAATTTACATAAGTACAGAACACAAAATATAAACAACAAAAATCCTGTACTGTACAGGATACAATGATGTACGGTACCCAAAAAGTAAACACACAGTAGACATTTAGAGTAACATTTTAGTCATCAAATGGTGATAGTGCTTCAGGGTCATCAGTGTCATCATTGAAATTACCAGCAGTGTCATCATTGGAGTTACCAGCAGGGTCATCATTGGAGTTACCAGCAGGGTCATCAGTGTCATCAATGGAGTTCCCGCCAGGGTCGACAGTGTCATCATTGGTGTTACCAGCAGGGTCATCAGGAGTTGAGGACGAGGGAGAAGACAACAAGAAAATGATAGAACTTGTAGGGGTAGCTTGCAAGAAGAATTCTGTTAAGATGCTCTGATTTGTAATGTTCTTTTTTTCGTCATAAAGTTCACGATAACATTGCATAATTTCCTTCATCTGCCGTTCCACTCTAGAGAGCATTTCCACATTTGGGTCCATACCCTGTAATTGTAAAAAAACTGCATTTACTTTTGAGAATGCGCCAGCAAATCCCCTGACTGTGAACTTATTTTGTATTTCTTCCACTGTTTCCTCCTTTTCTTCCTCTTCCTGTTCTAAGTGCTGCTGTGCTTCCAACTCTAATAAATCTTCATTACTTAGCTCTCCCTCAAAAAATTACACAAATTCTTTAATATCTGTCACTTCAACATATAAGTGAAGCATGTTAGCAAGTTGCACACTTTTTTGTTTTTTAACTTTAACATCATCAAACCCTTCGCTATTGTATACAAAATGCTTCAACCATTTTTACCATATACCCTGTATCTGTTACTCCCTCCCGAGATGATGCCCTTTTTTTTATTATGCAGTGTAAAATGTAAGCTTTCCAAAAATCATGAAAGGTAACTTCATCCTCTTCAGTTGCTGCTACAGCTTTGGGAAGGGTGGTCTGCAAATAGTAGGCATTAAAAGTTGCTATTGCACCCTGATCCATGGGCTGTAGGATAACAGATGTGTTTTTAGGCAGATACACTCCCTTTACATCTGGATGTAGGTCATCAAGATGCTGACGGTGGCCTGGGGCATTATCAAGCAGGAGGATCATTTTAAAGGGAGCACCCTTTTGCAGACAATAATGCTTGATCGAGGGTATGAAACAATTGATGAACCAGTCATCAAATAAAGCTTGTGTCATCCACGCTTTGTTATTTGCACGATAATAAACAGGCAACATGTGCTTACTAACCTGCTGCTTCAATGCATGTGGGTTCTATGAACGATAGATGAGGTGAGGCTTTAACTTGAACTCAGCAACATTTCCTCCCAACAATAACTTGACCCTGTCTTTAAAAGCCTTAAAACTGGGCATTTTTTGTATCTTCTTTGTGTATGTAGGACCTTTCTGGCACTTTTTTTCCCAAAAAGTCCAGTTTCATCCATGTTAAATATTTTCTCTGGACAGTAGCTACCTTTTTCGATGATTTCATCAAATATAACCACAATTTTTTCAGCTGCTTCCACATATGCACTTGCAGCCTTCCCACTGATACTCTGATTATGGAGATTGAATCTTCCACAAAACCTTTGAAACCATCCATGGCTTGCTGTAAATGTTTCAGTTGATTCTTCTCCTTTATGCACTTTCAAATTCTCAAAAATACTGCGTGCTTTGGTTCAAATCATCAAAAGATTTGTTGGAGGGGCATGGCTACCAGACTCTGAGATGGCCGCATAGGATAGGAGCTCTGCTACCCACCGGAGATAATCCTCATCCATCGGCGTCCACCTGCGACCTACACGACCAGAAAACACAACATTCAGACTTCCAAGGCAAGCGGTTCAGAAAGGAATGCCGAGGAACAGAAAAAAAAAACATCAGCCGCAAAAATTGGATGGATTTCTGACACATCCCGGGCGCGGGCCACAACAAAATGTTGGCAGCGCCACGGACATACAGCCGGATCACAGGCCGAACAGGCAGCAAAATCACTGCAGTGGCTCCACAAACATCCCCCACAAGGCTCTGCCGACCAGCGGATCGTCAATGGGCACATTCAGCCCCACCACGAAGAGCCCAGTCAAATCCAGGCCCAGGAGGGACTCTCCACACAGGCCACGGAGGTAAGCGGGGCGCACTCAGCAGCCACAGGGCAGCAATCACAGGCGGGAGTCCCCATAGCTGATTTCCCCACAGATGGAAAACCAGTGTCAGATACAGTACTTAAAGAAATGCTCCTATCACTCAGAACTTCCTTACAGACTGATTTATTCCAAGGTTTAAATGAGTGTCATAGGGAAGTGCAAAATATGGGACACAGGGTCCATATCACACGCAGCACAGGAGGAAGAAATTGAGTGGATAAAGGACAAAAGGGACCTCAAGGACAGGGCCAGGAGGAACAACCTCAAAATTAGAGGCATACCTGAATCTGTTCCTCCTAATCAGCTCCTACAATTCGCCCAAACCCTGTTTAGTATATTATAGTGGAATACTACCTGAGGCTACAGCACAGGACCTTCTGGTGGACAAAATTCATAAAATTCCCAAACCATCGTTCCTTCCAGATGAATTCCCTAGGGACGTCCTACTGAGGATACACTTTTACCACATAAAAGACCAAATCCTACAAGTGGCATGGAGGCCAGGGGCAGTTCCCCAGCAGTATGCCAACATCAGGCTACTGCCTGATCTATCCAGGCATACACTACAACGCTGTTGCAATCCGATCACTGTTACTAAGGCACTGAGGAACCATAATATTTCCCACAAATGGAAATACCCCACCACATTAATAATATCTCATAATGGGAACACTACCTCCATATCCAAGCTTGAAGACTAATTAGGTGTATTACGCCAATGGGGTATTATCTCCGACCAGCCTGCTCATCAACCACCTAACCTAGGCTTAGGCACCGTATCCAACGACTGGCAAGTGGTATCTCACAAACGTTCCTCCAAAAAAGAACGACGGTGGAAACAAATAGGCTAAATCCCCTCACTCACCAGTAGCAGCTACGACTGCACGAGGATCTCTTTATGGATCCATTTATTACTATCTCACAGTTACTGTTTCTTGTTCTTGTTTGTTTTAGCTTTCATTCATTTGATATACACAGAATAGTAGGAAACGACATGATCTTCCTTGAAGAAGCACCTACCACTACAGCAGCACTTCAGGCCAGCGCAACTACAGTTCAGAACCAACCCCATGGGAACCGTGAGTACTCGGCATGACATATCCATACAGCACACCCCCTTATATACTCCAATGATTTAAATAATTTATATTAACACAAGGGGCTAAACCATCCTTCCAAACATTTTTCTTTGTGAAAAGAGTCTAACAAACATGGGGCAGACATTCTTTGCGTACAAGAAATGCACTTCTATTCTCAAAAATCACCACAATGCTCACACAAGGACTATCCACCGGTATACATGGCCCTGTCACCTGACAGCAAAACGAGAGGTGTTCTACTCACCTTTAGGAATTCTATATCATACCAACCCAAGGACGTCATTCTTGATGAAGAGGGACGATGTATCATAGCCACAGGGGACATCAATGCCAAACTGTACACAATTGTTACGCTCTATGCCCCTAATTCACACCAACTACTCTTTGTCAGAAGAGTCCTCTGCAAAGCTAAGTCAGTGAAATATGGTAACCTTCTGGTAACCTTCTGGTATGTGGGGACTTTAACGCGACATCAGACCCTAGAATGGACACCTCAGCAGGGAAACCAAACAGATCCCACTCTCTACAATCCTTGCTTCACAAAGAGGAACTATATGACACTTGGAGATGCCTACACCTATTTTACACCTATTTTTCTGGTAGACATGGCTTATACTCAGCCATTGATCGGTCAGGAACATGTCAATGTGAATTACAAAATGTAGCTGTAACCGCAATCCATGATATCACGTGGTTAGACCACGCTGTCATATCTATGACCATCAGGGAACAGGGGGTCTCCTCCTCACCCCCCATCTGGTGCTGCAACACAAAAATTATTCAGGAACTAAACTACCAGGGGATAATTTCCCAACACCTTAAAAATTACTTCATAGATAATTCAGATTCGGTCACCAACTCCTCCATTGTATGGAACGCACATAAAGCATACATGCAAGACATATTAATACAAATAGGAACCAGAGACAAAAAAGAGAGGGCCCACCAATTCCAAAAATTACTAGGTGAACTACATGAATTAGAATCCCAAAATAAGAAAAATCCCTGAACACATCTAAGTACTAAAATATCTTCCCTTAGAGAGGATCTGCGGACACACATAACACAACAGTACGACAAGCATCTAAACCGTCTGAAATTAAACCACTATGCCAAGGCCAACAGAGCAGACAAATACCTAGAGAACAGACTGAAAGCAGCAAGGACAAAATCCAGAATAGCATATCTCCTCCATCCCACTACATCACATAAGATAATTAATAATCAACCCTGAAGACATAGAAAACCAATTTGCGGAATACTACAGCTCCCTGTACAATCTACATAAAGACCTCAGCTGCCCACAACCCACTGCAAACAAAATTCAAACATTCCTACAAAAACTCAATCTACCATCCCTATCAGCTGACCAACTAAATGTACTTAATGCATCTATCACACCCCTAGAGAAAGAATGCATAATACAGTCGCTACCAAATGGGAAATCTCCTGGCCAGACGGTTTTTCCAATGAATATTTCAAATTACTCCAATCTATACTATCACCCCACCTCTCCAAATGATTCAATAAAGCTGCCAAATCTGCTACTCTACCCCAAGAAATGTTAAAAGCACACATAGTAACATAACCAAAACCAGGGAAAGACAGCAATACTCCTGCAAACTTTAGGCCCATCTCTCTACGCTAAACTATTAGCAAAAAGACTAACTACCATTCTGCCTTTACTTATCAAGCGTGATCAGATGGGCTTTGTGAGGGGGAGACAGACCTCAGATGCAACAAGAAGAATTATAAATGTGATATACCATGCTGAAAAAACTCGAACACCTTCTCTGCTCCTTTCGGTGGATGCAGAGAAGGCGTCCGATAGAGTACATTGGATCTATATGGAAAAAGTATTAAATTTGGTTACACAGGTAACATAATGAACACCATTCTAGCATTATATTCTGCACCATCTGCACAGGTTTATTCTGCAGGTTTCCTATCAACACCCTTCACAATCTCCAATGGAACAAGACAAGGGTCAATCATCTTTAACTTGATGATTGAACCTCTGACCGAGGCCATACATTCCCACCCTATGATTACGAGCTTCCAGTTTGGCTCTAGTAAACATGTTATCAACCTATTTGCAGACGATGTTATATTGTTATTATCAAACCTGCGCTCATCTCTACCAGCAGTTCATAATATACTTTGGAGAGATCTCATATTACAAAGTCAACATTCATAAATCCGTAATTTTAGACCTAGTTACACCTCCAAATCTCAAAGCGACCTTGCAAAACCAACTCCCTTACGCACGGAGTCCGGGTAACATTACCTACTTGGATATAACAATCACAAGTAGAACATCTGAACTTGCGAAAGCAAATCTCCCTCCGCTAATTGCCAAACTGGGAGCCCAACTCAAGGATATTTTGAAAACAGAAGTTTCCTGGATGGGTAGGATATCTGCATACAAAATGATGATACTACCGCAAATATTGTACTTCTTCCGTACATTGTCAATACACATCCCCCATAAATACATAAAAAACCTATTAGACTTGGGATGGAAAGGTGCTCATGAAATAACCTCACATCACACAAACAGGCAGCGGGGGCGGGGCTAGTAGATGTCTATGATTACCTGTGGGCGACAGGGGGACTACTCCTGGGGGATAGGTGGACGAATTGAGACCTAAGAATACTGTCACCCCCGATGCAATCCTCCATTACAACATGGAGGTTCCTCCTTTATCATAATAGTAAAGACATGCAAGACACGGACATACAAATGTATATACATACAAATGTTAGAAGCCAAAATCCCAATGCTGACGGTTTCGGACTTAATAGACCAGAGGATAACATCCATAACTGACCTCTACGAAGGTACTAGACACAAACTTGCACATCAGGTCATGGCCCAATATCACCTTAGGAAAGATAAACTGTTCATATGTACACAAATAGCACATTTCCTGCAGACCCTACCATTGCCAATCATTGCTCTTCCGAGAAGGATTTGGCATTTCTATTCGGCAGCCACACACTTCACCAAAGGTATAGCCTTTTTTCTACAACACATTTGAAGACAAATTATCTTTCACCAAAACCAAAGCAATGAAAAAGTGGGAAACCAATCTAGGGATCTTCTTCTCTTTAAGGAAATCCACAAGTCTTCCCATTGTGTAAAACACTGGGAATTGACAATTAAAATGGCAAACCGGTGGTACTACACACCATTCAGAATAGCTACTTATTTCCCTGGCAGATCTTCAAACTGTTGGAGACATTTTGGACATCATCACAGCAGTCCATAGGAATTATACATTTGAAAGGCTCATAGCATCCAATGCCTTGAAATGCAATACGTTTGATGAATGGTGGTCTATCTGGCCCAAACATTTATAACATGTGTGGAAAAACAAAATGTTAAGCTGCAATACTACATTGAACTTCTAATGAATAAGAGTGTATATCAGTTGCTGTGTATATCAATATTCTACTTACTTTGTATTCTGTTTATATTGTAACCAATTTTCCTATTTCTTTGAAAAAACCTCAATAAACATTTATTGAAAAAAAAAAAAAAGATGTGTTGGTTATTCTTTTTTTCTATTTGATTGTCAATCTATACCACCACCAATTTCTCCATTTCATGAATGAGGCCTTTCCACTGCCTAGTTATTATGGCTTGATATCCTGTTGATGCTTTTACTGCCTCTTTCACTCTAGCCTTATCATTTAAGATTGTTGAAATGGTAGAATGTGCAAGTTCCAAATCACTTGCTATTTCTTTAACTTTCTTGCCATCCTCATTGTCCTTGAATGATCTTTATTTTTATATCAAGATCAATAGCTTTTCTTTTTTTCAGAGCACTTTCTGCAGGTGCAAGCATTCTTTTTCTTTTTTCTGACATGGTGTGGGCAATGGTGTGGGCCAAACGTGTACAGTACAAGCACACATTACATAAACACATACAACTACAGTACTGTATTAAGAACTCTAGGGCATTGAGGAGAACCGAGTACAGTACTGTACCTATAAAACAGCAGGCCAGGATTGAGAACAAGGCTGATGCAGAGTGATGACATGACATCCTGCATGGGTCAGGAGAGCCGGTCGTAAGTCTGAGCCGTTGTTAAACAGGTACGATGTTAAACGAGGGGTATCTGTATAACATAGTACTGTCAATCGTGTATTTACCAGACCAAAAAGGAACAATTAATACAAGCTCATTGTTAGGGTTTACTAACGCTTAGAGGTGGATTTACTAAAGGAAAATATGCTTTTCCATTTTGCAAGGAAATTTAACCTTAGCTTTGTGAACACAAAGAAAATTCACTTTACAAAGAATACCCTATCACTTGCAAGTAAAAGAAGAAAAAAAAAACAGTATTTATAGTTGCAGGAGAATAGATTATGAATGTCATCAGAGCTTCACCTCATTAACTAAGGTATGGGGAAATCCCCTTTCAAATAGAAGTAGCTTATTTTCTTTTAGTAATGAACTCATTTGAGTTCAGCTAGCACATACCAGAAAGCACCTGAGAAGTCAACCTAGCCTAAACTCACATTTCCTTTATTTTTATTTTTTATAGTCTAAGTGCGAGAGTTATGTGTATTCTTTCTTGAACCTTGGTGTGCTTTGCGTATTTCCTCCAGATCTGTACAGTAGTCCAGTATGAAAATTTCCCTCTGTGCAGGAGCTTCCTGTAATAAAGACCAGTCAAAGACTGGTTGAGGTGTGGCCAAGATAGGCATGTGAGCAGCTGTGCCTCACGGAGCTCCTGCAGTCCTGCAGTTCATTATTCCATCCAGGGAACCCTCTAGTGCAGTTCTACTGTCTCCAGCCAGCATGATGACAAGGAAAGAAGCCACGGCTTAGGAGCTCCAACATAGTGCCGCATCAGTTCTACCACAGTGCCCTCCCAGAGACACAGAAAAGCCTAAGGCAGCCTCCTCTAAGGCCAGTAAGACATCTTACCCTGGGGCTAAGGGAGGTAGTAGAGATATGCTACTTTACACTCAGAAACTGCCAGGCACAGAGGGATGACCCTGATTCTATTCCAGACACACAGATGGATTTGCCGTCTGCATCAGATTCCCCACCAGACTCTAACAATATGCAGACTCATATTCAGAGCAGCAAGCCATTCCAGCTGATGAGCTAGCAAACTCTGGACAGCCCATGCTGGGAGGCATTCTATGTGCACTCCATAAATGAAAACTCAGTTAAAGAGCAGCTACAGGGTCTGAAGAAAGAAGTAGCTTTATTCAGGCAAAAATTACAAAAAATCTATACTATGGTGGCAGAGAGCAGCATCAGTGATTTATAAAATACCTCCTTTGCTTTGTCTCATACTACAGGTCACCTTGCTAAAAACAGCAGACTTACAGCTGTGGATCTTGAGAAATTACAAAATAACATTTGTATAGTGGGTCTCCCTGAATGCATGAAGGGTAAGGACCCCCCCGGATTTTGTAAAAAAGTGGCTGCTGGAACTTTTTTTCAAGGATGTCTTCACCTTGGTGTTTGGAATAGTCCCACAGAACACCTACTTGCCCATCATCCCCAGAACTTCCACCCAGACCAATGCTGGCCCACTTCCTGAATTACAAAGATAGGTATTTTTGCTTTATGCCTGGCCCGGGAACACTCCAAAATCCAATTTAATGAGGTTAAAATATTCTCCTATCCTAAATTCTCCTCAGAGGTTTAATGAAAGAAAGCCATATTTATTGATGTGAAAAGGTGTCTGCAATGCTTGGATTTGCAATATGCTACAGTATGTTATACCTTGCTCACCTGAGCATTGTAGCTTGGAGTCAAACCCACTTTTTTGATGCAGGTCTCAGACTGGTTAGATGCAAATTAGGCCCATCTATGTGCCCAGCCATGTAAGGAAGTTTCTTAATGAGAAATGCAATCCAAATATGCAGTGTTCCATCCAAATGGTTTTTCTACACAGGGACACTTCTTTATTGCTACAAATAAGATGTGGTCCTGTTACATCTTACCTGCTATAGTCAATATGATAAATATCTCCAGGACATGTTTGTTATATTTTCAACAAAGCTACTGCTCTCCAGGGGTTAGTTGGTTGCTCCTCTATTTAGGATAGACCTATGTATAGGCACACCCTCTTCTCGCAATAGTAAGTGCCACACATTTGACCATTCAGGCATTGCCAGTAGGGGGCCCCATGACAGCTTCCGCATCGCTCCACCTGTCAATCACAGATAGCTGACGGGTAGATCAGGTCCCTGCTGCTAAGAGATTGTATTTAGTCAGACCTCTCGTGGTGCACTCCTCCCCGCCGGCCACTCTCCTGCATACTTGCTCTGTGTGTCCCGCTGAATCCCCCCCTCCTCTATCTTCAGTGCCATATGATGAGAGAACCCAGAGGAGCAGCACAGCTATTCTGCTCACAGGACATGCAGGGAGAGAGGTGAGCTGAGGGAGGAACATCAGTTTGGGGTGGCAAGCTGAGCACAATTCCTGGCAAAGTTTAGGAGGGAAGTTTAAGTGGAAATATGTGAAGGGTTGGAATAGCAGCGAGTGTGTGTTGCAGCCCCCCAAGCTAACATACATCTCCTAAGCAGGAACACATCACTATCTCCCTAAGCATTCTGTCCAGATAATGTGCAGTTCATTTATGACCTTTCCGTTTAACCCTATGTTATCCAAACTCTGTTCAATGAACAGTGTAAACTCTCCACATAAACACTCTATATACAAAATAAAATTCCCCAATAAAGATCAGAGCATGATGTTCACATTTGCATGGAAGCACAATTGAATGAATGCTGATTATTCAGAGAATTACTGTATTTATGTTTATTGAGGATTTTTTTAACCACTTTCAGACCGGACCAATGTCAAAGACCAGACCACTTTTTGCGATTCGGCACTGCGTCGCTTTAACTGACAATTGCGCGGTCGTGCGACGTGGCTCCCAAACAAATTTGACATCCTTTTTTTCCCACAAATAGAGCTTTCTTTTGGTGGTATTTGATCACCTCTGCGGTTTTTATTTTTTGCACTATAAACAAAAATAGAGCGACAATTTTGAAAAAAATGCATTATTTTTTACTTTTTGTTATAATAAATATCCCCCAAAAATATATAAAAAAACATTTTTTCCCTCAGTTTAGGCCGATACGTATTCTTCTACATATTTTTGGTAAAAAAAATCGCAATAAGCGATTATTGATTGGTTTGCGCAAAAGTTATAGCGTTTACAAAATGGGGGATAGTTTTATGGCATTTTTATTAATATTTTTCTTTATTATTTTTTTTTACTAGTAATGGCGGCGACCAGCGATTTTTATTGTGACTGCAACATTGTGGGGGACACATCGGACATTTTTGACACATTTTTGGGACCATTGTCATTTATACAGTAATCACTGCTATATAAATGCAGTGATTCCTATGTAAATGACACTGGCAGTGAAGGGGTTAACCAGTGGGTGGCATTGTAGGGGTTAAGTGTTCCTAGGGGTGTGTTACTAATTGTAGGGGGGTAGGGCTTTTATTTAGTGAACACTGATCTCTGCTCCAATCACATGGAGCAGAGATCAGCGTCACTAGTTGCTATTCAGAATGGAGAAATGCTGTTTACAACGACATTTCTTCATTTGGCCGCTCCGTGAGACGATCGCGGGGATGCCCGCGGCGATCGAGTTCGCGGGTCCCGCGACCGGACTCACGGAGGTCCCGACCAGCACTCCCGATGGCAGGGCGGCAAATTTAAAGGGACGTAAATGTACGCCCATTTGCCTGCCCGTGCCATTCTGTCGACGTACATCGTCGTGCGCTGGTCGGCAAGTGGTTAATGTACTAATAGTTAAGCTTCATACACACAATACGAAAATTGGATGAAAAATACCACTTTTGAAGTGTTTGTGCATATGAGTGTATCATTTTTTTTTTTTTTTTGTTGGGCGGGTGGATCTTGGGTGGGAGTTCTCATACTTTTTCCCCAGGATTTGACCCCTGCTCCTATTGATCTACCTAGAGCCCCGTTGAAACAAAATGCCTCCATGGAGAGCTATACCTCATTATAATAGTCCAGTTTTGGGATGCTGGTTTTGGGCATTCCCGACGCTCACTCTCC
Source organism: Lithobates pipiens (assembly GCF_037356315.1). Taxonomy (NCBI): domain Eukaryota; kingdom Metazoa; phylum Chordata; class Amphibia; order Anura; family Ranidae; genus Lithobates; species Lithobates pipiens. The sequence goes on along the minus strand of NW_027507748.1, from coordinate 391,531,962 downwards.
CCTCATCCCACCTCTCTTTCCAACCAACCTAATGTGGACATCCTTCTTTCCTTTATTATTTCCTTTTTGCAGATTGTGCTGTTTATTCAGACTTGATGTTTTGGTTTGCTTATTGTTTCGTGGCCTGCAACAAATTAACCTGGCTCATTGATACCTACTCTAACTTGCAGGCAACACGTTGTGTTTATTAATATGCTTTTTATACTGTTGGGTGTTTTTACATTCTCAGCAGCTATGTTCCTGCTGTCTAACATCTTCTTGGCAATTACAAAAAGTCCTATTATGCTATGTTTTGTACCTTACATTTTTTCAATAAAAATATATTGAAATTAATCTAAATGCCTTTGAATTAAATCTCTTCCCATCACATGTAGTGATAGTAAAAGGATTAGTGAATTATTTTCTGATCATGCAGAGTTCTCTGCTTTTGTGGGATACTTTTAAAGCATTTCTTCAGGGAGTGTTTGTCTCGGAAATCAGAGTTGTTCAGAGTGCCTTTAGGGAACATGAATCTCAAATTTCTGAACTTGTGCAGAGACTTGAGCAGGAATATATATATCAAATCGCACCACCTCTGCAAAGGAGGCTTTACTATCCGCAATATATTTTGCTCTGGTTGGCTAATTCTTCTGCAGAAAAAGTATTTTTTACCAAAAAAAACATTTTATGAGGAAACGGAGCAAACGGGATGCCTCTTAGCAAGAATTGGTAAGGCTCAACAAATCTCTCAAGCCATTGGTGGGCTCGTAACCCCTGGAGGAAAATTTAATTAACTCACCAGTACTGGCGCTGGTGCAATTAGTGAGGTTCTACTCCAATATACAGCGGGTAAAATAAATATTGAACACGTCACCGTTTTTCTAGGTAAATATATTTCTAAAGGTGCTATTGACATGACATTTTCATCACATGTAACAACCCATGAAATCCATACATACAAAGAAACCAAAACAAATAAGTTCATAAATTAAGTTATATGTAACAAACTGGAATGATACAGGGAAAAAGTATTAAACACACGAAGAAAGGCAGGTAAAAAAAAGGCATGGAAAGTCAAGACACCAGCTGAAATCTATCAGTAACTAGAAAGCAATCCTACCCCTTGTCAGTGCAAATTAATATCAGTTGGTTCAATCTCAACTGATGGCCTATAAAAAGGTGTCTCATTACCAAGGTGTCACACAAGAAACATCTCATGATCGGTAAAAGTAAAGAGCTCTTTCGAGACCGTTGCAAACTTATTGTTGCAAAACATACTGATTGGTTGCAGAAGTATTTTTAAACTTCTGAATGCTCCAGTGAGCACTGCTGGGGCCATAATCTGGAAGTGGAAAGAACATAATTTCACCATAAACCGGCCACAACCAGGTGCTCCTCGCAAGAATTCTGACAAGGGAGAGACAAGTGAAAAGAATTATCATAAGTGTTATCCAAGAGCCAAAGACCACTTGTGGAGAGCTTCAGAAAGACCTGGAATTAGCAGGTACAATTGTTTCAAAGTAATGCACTCCACCACCATGGCTTGTATGCACGCTCACCATGCAAGACTTCATTGCTAAAGAAAAAGCATGTTTCAGCTAGTTTAAAATTTGCTGCACAACATTTAGACAACCCTGCAAAATACTGGAAGAATATAATCTGGTCAGACAAAATTTAACTCTTTGGATGCCATAATACACACTACGTTTAGAGGGCAAATGGCACTGCACATCAACCCAAAAACACCATATCAATAGTGAAGTTTGGAGGTGGGAAAATCATGGTGTGGGCTGTTTTTCAGGATATGGTACTGGCAAACTTCATATCTTTGAAGGAAGGATGAATGGAAAAATGTACCAAGACATTCTTGATTAAAGTCTGCTGACATCTACCAGGATGATGAAGATGAAATGAGGGTGGACACTTCAGCAAGACAATGATCCCAAACACAAAGCCAAGGAAACTCTCTATTGCTTTCATAGAAAGAAAATAAAGCTGCTAGAATAGCCCAGCCAATCGCCTGACTTGTATCCAATAAAAATCTATGGAAAAAACTAAAGATCAGAGTTATTAGAGAAGACCCATGGAACCTTTAAGATTTGAAGACTGTGGAAGAATGGGATGAAATTATACCTGAACAATACATTAAACTATTTTCTACATACATACATACATTACCAACAAAGGATTTTGTACAAAGTATTAAATACATTTCATTTAGCGTGTTTTAATAATTTTCCCTGCATCATTCCATTTTATTAAAAAAAAAAAAACTACCCCCTAATATTCAACCTAGTAATGGAGCCTCTCGCACAGTTTATCCGAGCGAATGATCAAATTACAGGCATACCCATAGGCGAGAGCGTACATAAAATAAGTCTATTTGCGGATGACGTAATACTCATGTTATCTAACCCCACCACCTCCCTCCCGGCAGTTCAGAGGACCCTAGCGAGGTTCAGCGGAGTGTCATACTACAAAGTAAATGATACAAAATCATACATTTTGAATCTGGGTCTTGATGCCCCCACCAGCTCCATTCTACAAAGCCAACTCCCGTATCCGTGGGCAGAGGAGAGAATCACATACCTAGGGGTTCAACTAACCAAAACCACCGCTGATCTATTCTATCACAACTACATTCCCCTTCGCAACAAGCTACAGTTAGACCTCCGCACTTTTGAACTGTCGTGGATGGGCCGCCTTGCAGCCTTCAAAATGCTCCACCTACCCCAGGTACTGTACCTTTTTAGAACTCTGCCAATCATCATACCTAACAACTATTTCAGATCATTACAAACTATCCTCTCCTCCTTTATATGGCAAGGCAAAAAGCTAGAAGTGCACATAAGCATCTTATCAAACTTCGCTTAGCCGGCGGGGTGGGCTATATTGATTTTCAAGATTATTACATGGACTCCATACTCACACAGCTAAGGGAATGGATTGTTCCTGCACAACACACTTTATGGGGACAGTTAGAAGCATCACTCACCCCGGAAAAACACTTACTTGTCTGGCTACTCTCCAATACTTGGCCTCCCACGAAAGCTCCACAATTCCCCCCTACGATGGTTGCCACATCCCGGGTCTGGAACAGATTCCTAGACCTCACCCAAAAATATAACAACAGGGCCACACTTAAAACACCACTGCTTCAAAAGAAAATAGACCTAGTATCCTTTAAAAAATGGCAGGATAAGGGCATATCGCATGTTGACGATCTATTCAAACTCGATCACCTCAAATCCTTCCCTGAATTACAAAGAGAATACCACTTACCCGACTCGGATCTCTATCTATACCTTAGGACCAAACATTACCTTCATGCCTCTCCTTCCTGGTCATGCAAAATCCCTCATCCAGCTTGGATTTTTCTTACAATCCCGCCATGTAAACACAAGGGCATCTCCCTCTTCTATACCCTGCTTCAACAGAAAAACATATTTGTCAAATCCGCTCCTATGCTTAAATGGGAAACGGATCTTGGCCACACGTATACACCTGAACAATGGACCGACGCTGTCAAGGCCACCTATCAAAACACCAGTTGTTCTACTTTATGGGAATTGACAGTTAAACTAGTTCAAAGGTGGTACTTGACCCCAGATAGGATGTCAAAATTCTCTGGACAATCTGATGCGAATTGCTGGAAAAAGTGCGGGAAAAAGGGAGACATGCTCCACATCTTCTGGAGCTGCCCCACCTTGACATCCTTCTGGGAATCAACATTTCAGTTGTTATCTGCAGTATCCCACAGCATAATAACTCCACATCCTGAATTAGCACTCCTATCCCTGAACCTAGACCAATATCCGAAAACACTGAGACACACCATATCCCATATTCTGATGGCAGCAAGGCTGTGCATAACTAGGAGGTGGAAAAAACCCTCACCACCAACCCTGACAGAAGTAGTGAGCACAACTCATCTACACCATATATACGAACTAACGATTGCTCGTAGCAACAGCAAGAGAACCCATGCTATCCAAACATGGTGCCCATGGGCAACTTGGATTGCAAACACTAATACTCTACCAGAAGAATAAGTCTCCCCCACCTTTGTTTGTTTGTTTGCTGCTAGGCATCATGATAGTAGGTATTCTCTCCAATTACAGTATGTAAAGATGTTGTACTTATGACACTTCCGTAAAATGGTTTAACAATATGATATTTCTCGCACATAGTGGGTTCACAAGCCACTTCTCGGGGGGCTGCTCTCCTTCCGGACACAGAATTGATCCCGTAAGGGGTGTCTGGGTGGAGAGGAGAACCCTGCCCAGCTCAGGGGGCGCTATCAGGCTCCGTCTCCAAGGGAGGATCACACAGGGTGGCGACAGAGGGTCGCCTCCACCAAGCTACACATAACGCTTGTACCGCTGCAGTACTCTAGAGGGTTTATGTATGTCAAGACTGATGTAAAAACTATTTGACGTTGCATCTCATGCGATTTTTGTATTGTACTTAAACTCAATAAAAATGTACCTTTAAAAAAAATAAAAAAACTATGCTGATAAGAAAATATCATGTCAATAGCACTTTACAAATATATATATGTATATACCTACAAAAATGGTGACGTGTCCAATACTTACTTACTTTACATGCTGTATACACTTTTCTAAAACATGCCCTTCACCAACCTACATAATTCAATACTTACAAGCTATAACTTTGCTCCACAAGCCTTTTTAGAGTCACTGGTCACATTAGAAGAGGCACAGAAGGCACCCCTTTTTTCCCAAACTGCAAGACAATGATCTCCCAAATAGAAGTTTACAAACTGTTTGCTAACAGTATTTGCCATTGACTCCCGCTACTGTCAATTATAGCCATTGAAGAGATAGAGGGGATGGGCTGAGCCATGTTTTGTGTGTCAATGGCACAATGACAAACACATGAGTGCCCCCATAGCAAGCAGCTTGCTATGGGGGCACTAGGAAAGGGGGAAGGGGTTGGGCAGGAGTGTGGGCAGGAGACCTAAAAAGAGGAAGATTGGGGCAGCTCAAAAAATTACACAGAGGAGGCAAGTGTAATATGCTTGCTATTTAAAAAAAAAAACATGAAAATCCTAGGTTTACAATCACTTTAATTATGCTTTTAACAGGCACTATCTCCCAGCCTTCATGTCCAGAGCTCATATTATCTTACCATTAAAGCCAGGTAACCAACCAACCCCCCCCCCCCCCCCCCCCCCACACACACACACACACACTAACTCATATAGGCTAAATATTTTAACTGACCTTAAAAAAATGTACAGCTGTCAACCTTTGGTTATTTACAATACTGGACAAAGAGTTTTGCCACTAAAACTTTTATAGTATAGAATAACAATTCAGCAATTGAGTTACATTACTATACCATGCTCTCCAGGTGGCTATCCATAAGGAGCGAAGACTCTTTACACTGAAAAGAGGGATGAGACAGGGCTCCCCACACTCCCCACGATTATTTGCACTTGCCATTGAACCTTTGGCAGCCATTACTCATGCTGATACCAATATTGCTGTCCCATGTACATGACAGAGTAAAATTTGGAACAAGCTATGGCTGTCCCTCATAGTTACGACCAACTTTATAAAATGATTTTTATGCAGCAATTATTATATACTTTACATAATAATAATATACCTGTGGCTGTTCCATTTAATATATTCCATATTGTTAATTCACTATTTAGAAAGCTATTATTTATAACATTTTTTACAAGGACTCCCTCCTATTCCATTCTCTGTCCTGCGATCTCAATATGACCTGCCTAATTACATACTGTAAGAAAATCCCAGTATGCTTCAGGACTGCAGAATGTGTACTGGCACATGCATGCAACCATATTATTGTGCACATTGAGCTGCACATGTGCACACATGTGCATGCTCAGCCCTGGCACTGGCGCCAAATGACCTATTTAAGTTGGATTGTGACATGAACAGTTTGCTGAGTGGTCTTAAGGTAGATCATGCTTTACCTGCACCCTGACCTGCAATATTTGCCTTTCTGTGCACCTAGCTCTCCCCTGACCTGTTTCTGGATTCTGCCTGTTGAATCCCCAGCTTGTAATCTGACTCTGCTTCTGCTGTATATTCCTGTACCTCACTGCTCAGCTGTTGATGACCATTTGGCTTGTGTCCTGGATGCTTTCCTGTCTGCTGATCATATAATACCATGTCCCAGACTCTGATCCGTCTGGTGATCCACTGTCACCTGCATCTTGCAACCAACAGCTGATGCTGAAAATCCTCCTCTTCGGATTGATTTCCACCAGGTATGTGACACATGCAGTTCTATTATATGCAGTTCAAACATGTTGTGGTGGCTCAGGGATCCCCTAAATTCTGACATCTTTCTCCCTTTCCTATAGTTTATTTTATGCAAAACAGCACATGTTTATGAAAGCAGATAAATCACATTCATGACTGTCGTTTACTGGCATTTCAAATGCTAAATGCTTGTAAATGTGTGTAAACGTTAAGATACATTGTTAAGACGCGTCAAGCATTTTTTCGTAACATGTCAAAATCAATGGTTCCCTATGAGAGCCGTCTTAAGTGATCCAAATTTCAGCCCATTGATTTGAATGGAAGTCGCATCCCAGTCGGATCATCATGATCCGACTTGTGGTGCAACTTGTGCTCTGAGGATCTTGAAGGGGAGCCCCATGCCACAATTAAAAAAAAAGTGGTGTGAAGTCCCCCCAGATCCCTACCAGGCCCTTTAAATCTGGTATGGATCTTGATAGGGAACCCCACACCAAAATGGAAAAAAAAATGGAGTGGGATCCCCTTGAGACCATACCAGACCCTTCAGTCTGGCATGGATTTTGAGGAGAAACCCCACGCCAAAAAAATGCATGAGGCCCCCAAATCTATACCAGACCCTTATCCGAGCATGTAGCCTGGCAGGTCAGGAAAGGGGGGGGCGATTGCCCCCCCTGCTGGAACACACTAGGCCACATGCCCTCATGTGATGCAAGGGGCAGGGTCTCATGGTGACTTCACTGGATGGCCACGCGTATGGCTATATAAGAACTGGAAGAGAGCAGAGTTGGCACAATGGTGGGAGACTATGACAGGGGAGGACCAGGTCAGTGGCAGAGAAGACAGAAGCAGCAGAGAAAACCGGAGGAAGAAGACTAAAGAAAGAAGACCGGAGGAAGATTTTTGATAGTGCAGTTTAGGGCAAGACCCCATTTGTTGTGTCAAAGAGACCATGGAAATTGAATACACATGTTGTGGTGTTGTTCTAAATGTCATAGATACTAGGACCAGATAGTGCATATGATTAACCACTTAAGGACCACCGCATGTAGATATACGTCAGCAGAATGGCATGTATGGGCACAAGCACGTAGCCGTACGTGCTTGCCTTCCAGCGGGTGGGGGGTCTGATCGGACCCCATCCCGCTGGCTGCGGCGGTCTGTTTTGCTTCAGGAGCGATCCGGGATGAGGGGATGGCCGTTGATTTCTGGCCATCCCCTCTCGATCGCTCCTGGTGAATGAGAAGCTTCCCCTGCCTGTGTAGTGTAAACACAGGCAGGGAGGAAGTGATGTCACTCTCCTCGGGACGGTCTTTTTGAGGGGGATTTATTATTATAGATTCTATATTATAGATTGAGATTTTATATAGATTCTATATACCCTATCTTGTTACCTGTCTGATCAGTGATCACTATCACCAGTCCATTTTCTGTTTGAACTATATACATTCAACATGAACGACAAAGATTCAACAAAGCAGCGAAAAACATACAAACGTTGACTCTTTGGCTTATGGTGTCTGTCAAAAGTTCTAAGAAGATTCAAGGGAGCAGTTAAACTATACAGAGTCATACAGTTTAGCTGCTCTGTCGAATCTTCTTTGAACATTCAACAGACACCATGAGCCTTCAATGACAGATTTGACCTTAATTAATTTGGATTTTCAGACGAATGCAATTTTTAACGAAAAACGAAATAAATAAAAACGAATTTTGGGAGTAACTAAATACATGTATTTTTTGGACGAAAACTAAAACGAAAATTTTTGGATGTAATTTTCAAAAAAATTCTCTCTGATAAAAAAAAATAAGAAAACACTGGTCACTGCTGCTTCTATAGAACAAATACAACTTTAGGGTGGCTTGACCCTTTACTGTCATTTGGTTGAGAAGCACACCACCTTAGTGCAAATATTATACCTAAATTCATGCTAGAATGAGTTTTAGTACTTCCAATTAGCTAATAAAATCACACTTATCAAATTTATGGTTTTATTATGGTAGTAAAGGTTGAAATATGAAGCAAATTAATGTAAACCATGAATGTCCAGTATATTATTATTTATGACTGTCTTCCTGTTGTTGTAGACTTTTCTTTATTGCTTACAACATTTGTGGACACTGTATTTATATCACGAGAACCTTTGTAAAATTTATAAAACAGCCGAGAGTACTGTCTGCATGTAAATTCTGTGCTGTACACTTGGTGGATGTTAAACATGCACCAAAATCTGTGCAGCTGACCCAAAAATGAAAACTTAATTTATCTTGACAGAAAGCTAATACGACTGGGACAACTGTGGTATAAATATGTCTTCTCAGCAATATTCTTAGTTAAGCAATATCTGAGCCAACTTGTGATGAGTACAGTATAGGCAGTTATCTAAAGTAGAACAAGAGATGAGTGCAGAATAAAAAAAGGCGAATAGTTTACTGTTTTTGTAGTATGTGTAAACAGAAAAATAAAAGTAAACAAGGATTTATAAATGTCTGCAGGAGGAATATAGGTAATGAAGGAACAAAGAAAGCAACACAAGCTAAGGCCTCATGCACACGAAACGCAGGTGAAAACTCTGCTCAAAAAAAGCTGAAACGCGCGTTTTGCCACGTTTAGCTGTGTTTAGCCGCGTTTAGCCGCGTTTGCGTTTATAAACGTTTATAAAGATAACATCATGTAGACCCTCCCCAAGCTCTCAAAGCATGTTTTTTTTAACTATTTCTGCTATTTTGATCAGAGTGAGCAGCAGCAGCATAGAGAGCAGTTGTACACTTGCATTTGCCTCTCTTTCTGTGGTATATATTTTGAAATGGATCCCATATTGAATATATGTCAGGAAATGCTCCTGATGTTGCTCTTGATGAGACAGCAACGTCGTTGCAAATTTCGTGAGAGGTCCAGAGTCAGAGCTCGTCGATATTGGACCCATCCGTTGACGGAACAGTGAATGTCTGTTGGATATTTCACAAACATGTATGTGCAGCTGCATACCTACCCCGACAAGTCGGGTTACAAAATGTCATTCTCTAATGCAGAAAAGTGCATGACATTTTGTGACCCGATTTTGGGGCCCCCTATCTCGGGGTCACTTGGCGATAGGAACCTAAAATTTGGATATGTTATAGTTCTAGTTCCACCGTGTCTGCATACCGAATTTGGGGTTCCTGGCAATAAGTGGACCCAAGATATTGGCCCCCAAAGTCGGGTCACAAAATGTCATTCTCAGATCATATTTCTGAGTTTTCAGGTCCAAAAAATTGGGTTCCTTTAAAAACGCTTATAAACGCAAACGCGGCTGAACGCGGGTACTGCGTTTTGCCGCGTTTAGACGTATTTTGCATCTGAAATGTGGAAATTTTTGCGTCTGAACCCATTTTTTTGCTTCTGGAAAAACGAGGTTAAACGCAACTGCATAAAAACGCCAAAAAACGAGACTGTGTGCATGGACACATAGGATAACATTGAATGAGTTCAGGGGCAGTTGAAAAAAGTGTCCAACTGCTTCTGAACACGCGTTTAACTGCGTCTCGTGTGCATGAGGCCTTAAAGTTGCTTTTATTGAGTTTGTGTATGTAAAATCACACTTAAAAAGAAGATTAAATTTGAAGTACTGAAATCTCCTGTAGAGATTATAGCGCCATAGAAGAAACACAAGGCAGTTAACAAAAAATGCTAAATTATTTACAGGGTAAATCTGAATGGTCTCAAAAATTGCATCACATCATAATCATGGAAAACTACCTGCTCACTAATAATGCTACTATTTAGAAAAGATTTTGGTCAATTTTATTTGAAAACTTTTGAATGTTTTCAAGCTTATAAACTTTTTTTAAGCAGGTTCGATCTTTATTTTATGAAAACACATATAAAGTGCTTTCATGGCAATTTTCTAGGAAATGCTGTTTTTGTTTTTAATAGGAAAGCCCAGCACTGCCTTCTTGCTTCTGATTCCTTCTGTCTAATAAAAAAAAAAACATAATTTATACAAGCTGGCAGACAGGGAGATGTGTGTTAATATACGTGGTAATTTCTGGCTTTTCATAACATAGTAGTAAGCTTGGTGAAAAACAGGAAGCAGACTATCTGACAGCTAGTACTAAATGAGAAATTTTGATATTCAATATACATATGCAAAAGAAATTGTCTTAACATGCTTTGTTTCAAAATATAATAAAGAAAAGGGATTTGTATAAAACATTTTAAATCACGTTATATTGACTTTAACAGAGTAGTTGTTTAGCTCCATCAAAGCACAGCCTTTAAATTAACAGAATTTAAACAGTGCCTCTGTGACTCAAAAAAAACTTTACTTTACACAACACCAAATTTTAGGGCAGGGCTGCCATTCAAAAACTGCAATTGTATTCATGGCCATTGCACACAACTTATAACTTGAAAAAAAAGAACAGAACCTGGAATTCTGAACAAGTAAAAAAAGTATGTTCTGATATAAGAATTGTAATATAACTTGAATATGTTTAATGTGTATGGAAAATAAACCTTTCAGACTTCAATGATAATAGCAGATCTACCATTATGTAAATTATATGGTAAACAGTGGCTCTATATATTAGATAGAATCACACATAAAATAAAAAAGCACCCAGTGAATAGGTGATAGCATTCAAATAAAGTCCAAAAAACATATCCACATCTGGATATTTAAGACAAATATAGTCCATGATAAATCACTGATGTTGAAATGTAGCCTCCACACCACACCGCATGCACCTTGTGTCATCAAATCCCCATAGGATATGCACTTACCAACATTAGTTGCCGCACATTCTCATGCTCAGTTAACAGGCAATGTACTCCTCAGGGTTATGAACACTCCAGTGCTGGTCTTCAAAATTGTGAATGACATATCTCCTGTGTATATGAAACAAAGAAAAACACTCCAATAGTGCCATCCTGTTTGATAAAATGTATTGTTAAAACATAAAACAACGTTCAAACATTGCACTCACATGTAACAAACTTGTTAATTGCATAAAGTTACGTATTGAGTCACTTCCAGTTGCTGTGCAGCCACGTTCCGACTTCACCCTGGAATTGGCTGCACAGCACGGCAACATAGCTTATATACGCCCCCATATGCTAATGGTCAGCCCCCTACCCACCAAGGACCCCCCTGGCTCCCCCTACGCCCTACACCCCACCCTGGTCCAACTTGGACTGTGATCATGGATCAAGGGTAGATCCACTGGGCACTCAATTTATCAATATATTTTTAGTAGTAGCTGTTTGGGTGTCTTCATTCTTTCGTCTTGTCTTTTTTTGGTATGCATATGGCTTGGTAAAACCTACCTTGTACTCTATTAGGAAACACAACTAGATCTCTTATTTGGCAGGGCTCCTAGGACCATATATTTTTGTTTTAATAGTTAAAGAATCTGCTTAACCCAGATTCTTGTCAGTTCCATTTAAGCCACTCCCTTCCAGCAAATAAAGTTGGCCCAAGACACTGAACACAGTAGAAGATTAGCTGAAGATGTCAGTGGCTCTTGGACATCACATAGCTGGAGAGGAGATTATTACAGATATAGCTATAAAAAATGCATAAATCCATCTTGACCATATACCAGATTTGTGCAATTCCCTGCAATGCAGAACTCAGAATGTGTTAGGAAGTCCCATCATAGAGAATAGAACATACAAATGCAGTTTATGTGTCTTTGCCCTATTTTATGGGCAAGAGGAGGTAGGATGCATTAGTGCCATGTTTGTTCAGGTTCCAGCAGGTAGCTGAGCATGTATTATGTTGTGCATGATGTCACCACACCAGGACCTGCTGTGCATATACCATGACATATGACGCCATCACGCTGCTCATTGTGGTGTCGAACATAATTCCGCCAGATGCTTTCACACATGCACAGTGTGTCATCTGGCCATTATCTTGGATGTAAAAAATAGAAAGAAACCCCCCACAAAAAATATATATATGCTTTAACCACTTCAGCCCTGGACCAATTGTCAGCCTAAGGACCAGAGGTCTTTTTACAATTTCGCACTGCACTGCTTTAACTGGTAATTGCGCAGTCATGCAATGTTGTACCCAAACGAAATTTGCGTCCTTTTCTTCCCACAAATAGAGCTTTCTTTTGATGGTATTTGATTGCCTCTGTGATATTTATTTTTTACGATATAAAAGGAAAAAGACTGATTTTTAAAAAAAATATATATATTTTCTACTTTTTGTTATAAGAAAAATCGAATGAACTAAATTTTAGTCATACATTTAAGCCAAAATGTATTCAGCCACATGTCTTTAGTAAAAAAAAAATGTCAATAAGCGTATATTTATTGGTTTGCGCAAAAGTTATAGCGTCTACAAACTAGAGTAAATTTTCTGGAATTTACACAGCTTTTAATTTATGACTGCCTATCTCATTTCTTGAGGTGCTAAAATGGCAGGGCAGTACAAACTCCCCCAAATGACCCCATTTTGGAAAGTAGATACTCCAAGGAAATTGCTGAGGGGCATGTTGAGCCCATTGAATATGTCTTTTTTTTGTCCCAAGTGATTGAATAATGACACAAAAAAAAAAAAGTTTACATAAAGTTGTCACTAAATGATATATTGCTCATACATGCCATAGTTATATGTGGAATTGCACCCCAAAATATATTCTGCTGCTTCTCCTGGGTACGGGGATATCACATATGTGGGACTTTTTGGGAGTCTAGCCGTGTACGGCACTCCGAAAACCAATCACTGCCTTCAGGATTTCTAAGGGTGCAAATTTTTGATTTCACTCCTCACTACCTATCACAGTTTTGAATGCCATAAAATGCCAAAATAACACAACCCCCCCCCCCCCCAAATGACCCCATTTTGGAAAGTAGACACCCCAAGGAAATTGCTGAGGGGCATGTTGAGCCCATTGAATATATTTTTTTTTTGTCCCAAGTGATTGAATAATGACACAAAAAAAAGTTTAAAAAAAGTTGTCACTAAATGATATATTGCTCACACATGCCATAGTTATATGTGGAATTGCACCCAAAATATATTCTGCTGCTTCTCCTGAGTACAGGGATACCACATATGTGGGACTTTTTGGGAGTCTAGCCGCGTACAGGACCCCGAAAACCAATCACTGCCTTCAGGATTTCTAAGGGTGCAAATTTTTGATTTCACTCTTGACTACCTATCACAGTTTTGAAGGCCATAAAATGCCAAAATAGCACAAAACCCCCCCAAATGACCTCATTTTGGAAAGTAGACACCCCAAGCTATTTACTGAGAGGCATGTTGAGTCCATGAAATATTTTATATTTTGCCACAAGTTGCAGGAATATAAAAAAAAAAATTTTGCACAAAGTTGTCACTAAATGATATATTGCTCCCAAATACTATGGGCATAAGTGAAATTACACCCCAAAATAAATTCTCCTGCTTCTCCCGAGTATGGGGATACCACACATGGGGGACTTTTTGGGAGCCTAGCCATGTTCGGGACCCTGAAAACCAAGCACTGCCTTCAGGATTTAAATATAAAACGATACCAAAAAAAACAGTTAGCGATCGCAGGGATCAGGCCTGACTCTGCGAACGCTGCAGTTATGTGTTTAGTGTTTTGTAAGTGACAGTGATCGATCGATACTGCACTTGGGTGGGCTGGGCGGAGGGGCAAAATGCAGGTGCTAGCAGGTATCTGGGCTGATCTTGCTAACAATGCGTTTTTTGTAGCCCTAAACTGCTGGGGACGCTAGTATAGATCTGATCAGATCAGATATTGATCTGTTCAGATACTATACCACTACGGGAGGTGTATGCTTTGCGCATGGGTGTTAGCGGTACTGGCACTAACCTAGCGCTGCCTGGGGCGACGCAGACCCTGACCCTTAAACCTAATTGATATCACCTGTCGGGTAATCAGGGGGTTAAACCTTTATTGGGTAATAAATGGTGGGTGCCCTGATGCTATAAAAAGCAAACTAACTAACCAGAGAGACGCTATATAAAAACCTGATGGGGAACCTAAATAACTAACTGGCTAACCAGCGTCACCAGTGGCACTTATACGGTGATCGCTGGTGAAAGGGTTAACTCTAGGGGCAATCAGGGGGTTAAAAACTTTATTAGGTAGTATATGGGGGTACCTAACGCTATAAAAACCTGGCGGTGAACATAAAAAATAACTAGCTACCTAGCGGCACCAGTGACACTAATGCAGCGATCAGAAAAACGATTGCTTAGTGACACTGGCAAAAGGGGGTGAAAGGGTTAACTAGGGGCAATCAGGGGGTTAAAACCATTATTGGGTAGTATATGGGGGTACCTAGCGCTATAAAAACCTGCCGGTGAACCTAAAAAAATAACTAGCTACCTAGCAGCAGCAGTGACACTAATGCAGCTATCAGAAAAACTATCGCTTAGTGACACTGGCAAAAGGGGATGAAAGGGTTAACTCTAGGGGCAATCAGGGGGTTAAACCTTTATTGGGGGGTAGGGGGCTACCCAGGACCTAACACTAACTGCCCTGACAGTTTTTACTGTCACAACTGACACTAAATGCAGTGATCAGTAAATAAATGATCACTGCAATCAGTGACACTGTGACTGGGGGGGGGGGGGCGATTGGGGGGGTGATGGGGGGGATTTGTGTGCCTATGTGTACCTACATGTCAGTGTAGTGTTGGTGCACTTACTATTGTGTTCTCCTCACAGACTGGTCAAAAAGACCTCCCCGAGGCGAATGACATCACTTCCTCCCTGCCTGTGTTTACACTACACAGGTGGTTGAAGCTTCTCATTCGCCAGGAGCGATCGAGAGGGGGTGGCCAGAAACCAACGGCCATCCCCTCATCCCGGATCGCTCCTGAAGCGAAACAGACCTCCGCAGCCAGTGGGAGGGGGTCCGATCGGACCCCCCACCCGCTGGAAGGCAAGCACGTACATGTACGTGCTTGTGCCTGTCGGTGCCATTCTGCCGACGTACATTGCCATGCAGTGGTCCTTAAGTGGTTAAAAAACTCAAGAATATTCTACTGCTGCTCCCCTGAAAAAAGAGAATACAATTTTAAACTTCTCAATTCAAGATATGAATAACATGTAGGGGGCGCTAAATTAACACAAAATTATTAACTTCCAATGTGAACAATATATTTATATGGATACACAAATTTCAATCCCTCCACCTAGTGTATCATTACAGCGCTCAAATTACCTGCACCCTAAAACTCAGCTGCTACTTACACAAAAATGTTAGACAAAATATAGGTGCATCAAAAGTTGTTTCCAACAATGAACAAATAATTGATTCCACATAGCGCTATTCCACGTAGCGCTATTTCTGTGTGAATATTACTCAACACAATCTATCTAAAACATTGAGTGATCTTATATGAATCAATGTGCTTAATACTGTGAACAGGAACCACATAAATTATATATATCACCACCTATAAGTGAGTATAACGACCTACATTCACTTATATACATAAATTTGTGACTAGAGTAATCAAGTTATCATGCTCATGGAAGAACTTTTTTTGATATAATTCAAATTATCACACGAATGTGTTTTTTTTATTTTTGTTGTGTTGTATTCATGATGGTGAATGCATTTTAATTAGTTGCACATATGTTATGTGTTATTAATATTAATTAGCCAAATTATTGATTATTAATAAGAAGGTTATTGTTCACATTGGTGGTTAATAATTTTGTGTTAATTTAGCGCCCCCTACATGTTATTCATTATCTTGGATGTGCCATTGCCGCCATTATCCATGTGAAGGTGGCCTATTCAGATGCTCAGTCGGTGACTTCTACATGGTGCTGGAGACTACTATGTTCAGATATATATTGAGCTGCAGAGAGAACAGGGTTCTCTTTTTGCATGGCAACAGTCTGGATACACGTTTGCTTTCTTTGATCCCAGGTTTTGTATATGTAATTGAGTAAATCACTCCACTGGCCAAGCCTGTTGGGAATTGGGATTCCTCTTTCATTATTATACTGCCTTATCTGATTGGCCCTTTTTTCTTTTTTATATACTATTCTTGCATTTTTTTCCTTTATGGCATATTATAGTCCTTACTTCACTTTGACACATAGTATAATGTTTTTTTACACAGAGTATGATGATTTTTTAGGCATGCTCCATGTGTTCCTACTCCTCTGCTGTGGGTAGTTGTTTACAAACCGAGAATATTATTGGTAATGGTTACCATTGAAATTACCTTACCTGCTGCCTGGAGTCTTGTCACTGGGGTTTGTTTTCTCTTGCAGACATCCATAAAATATAAACTAAAGCTTTGATACATATGCACTGGTGCATAGAATTATGTAACTAAAGTGATTTTTCTATCTAGTCAAGTTTGCTTTCTTACTGGATCCCAAGGAAAAGTTCCTGAAGTAACTTTACGTAAAACACATTGACCCTGTGGACCATTTTATATGTGCAATCTTATATACTATGCAATGTGGTACTAACGCACTTTGAGAGATGCATATGTATGCAGGATCTTTGTATATATTCCCCCTTTCTTTTATAAATATGGTTTTAATTTGATTGAGTAAAAATGTATATTATGTTCTAAATATCATTGTGTCAGCCTCTGTACCAGTAAAGTATGTTCTTTGTTCTTTTTTTAGTCCTTGCAAAAACAAAAATAAAATAAAAAAAATAAAAATATTTGGCTGGAGAATCCCCCCAAAAATATAATCCTAGATCTGAGTTATAGCTTTTAGGGAAGTGAGACAAGAAGATTATAGGGTATGTTTATTTACTTGTGTTTTAATCTGCCCAAAGAGTTAGCCTTTGCGTACCAATCTGTGTTTTGGAATGGTGTCATTTAGGGCTTGTTCACACTTGACTAAATTTCTAATGCTTAACAAACAACCTACAGCCACACCTCAGCTGCCTGCGAGAGCATTTGCGAAGCGTTACAATAGCCTTCAATGGGAGGCGTTGAAAGGCTTCAAACGCCTCCTGACTAGATATGAGGCTTCAATTTTGAAGCGGCACTATGCTAATGCTTCATGTCTTCATAGTGAGAAGAGCACTTTGTACTGTCTATTGTATCATGTGCATATCCAAACTGCCTGAAAAATTCACAAATTTCAATGTTGAAATCCATCCTATTATTCCTTTTAAACATTGTATAAGGGAACAGGAACTGTCCTCTAAAATTCCATACAATTTGGAACCTATGGTGTAATTATACTCTCATGTTAACAGCTTCCCGACCGCCTCCCACAAATATACTGCGGCACAAGGGCAGGTACAGGCAGTTCACGTGCCCACCAGGAGCTCTGTGACCACAATCATGGGTCCCAAGGACCCGATGTCCATGGGGATACCGGCGATTGTCTCACGGTGAGGAAGAACGGAGAGATGCTAATGTAAACAAACATCTCCCTGTTCTGCCTAGTGACACTGTCACTGATCAGCACGACCAGGAGCGTTGATCAGTGATGTGTCACACAGCCCCTCCCCCCTCCACAGTTAGAATCACTCCCTAGGACACACTTAACCCCTACAGTGCCCGTGGCATTTTTACAGTAATCAATGCAATTTTTTAGCATTGATCGTATTAATGCCAATGGTCCCAAAAATGTGTCAAAATTGGCCGATGTGTCTGCCATAATGTTGCAGTCACGATAAAAATTGCTGATCACCGCCATTACTAGTAAAAAAAAATATCAATAAAAATGCCATAAAACTTTCCCCTATTTTGTATAACGTTTCTATAACTTTTGCGCAAACCAATCAATAAATGCATATTGCAATTTTTTTACCAAAAATATGTAGATGAATACATATCGGCCTAAACTGAGAAAAAAAAAGTATTTTTAAATATTTTTGGGGGATATTTATTATAGCAAAAAGTAAAAAAAATTATGTGTTTTTTTTTCAAAATTGTCGCTATTTTTTTGTTTATAGCGCAAAAAATAAGAACCGCAGGGGTGATCAAATACCACCAAAAGAAAGCTCTATTTGTGAGGAAAAAGGGTGTCAATTTTGTTTGGGAGCCATGTCGTACAACTACTCAATTGTCAGTTAAAGAGACACAGTGCAGAATCGCAAAAAGTGCTCTGGTCAGGAAGGGAATAAAACCTTCCGGGGCTGAAGTGGTTAAAGTAACATTAACCAGTTGCCGACCGCCGCACGCCAATGTACGTCGGTACAATGGCACGGGCAGGCATAAGGGCTTACATGTACGTCCCTTGCCTCCCGCGGGTCGGGGGCCCGATCGGGCCCCCGCCCGGTGCCTGCGGCGGTCGGTATTCGTTCGGGAGCGATCCCGGACGAGGGGACGGCCATTCATTCATGGCCACCCCCTCGCGATCGCTCCCGACGAATGAAAATGCTCGGTGACATCACTTCCTCTCCTGTAATGTAAACACAGGAGAGGAAGTGAAGTAATCTCTCCTCGTGTCGGTCTTTTTCGTTCCGGCACGGAGGAGAGAGGATCGGTAAGTTGCACCCAACACTACACTTACAGTAGAACACGCCAGGCACACTTTTCACCCCCCTGATCACCCCCAATCACCCCCCAATCACCCCTGCCCCCCCCAGTCACAGTGACACCAAGTGCATTTTTATTTTTTTATTTATTTTTTTTATTTTTTGCATTGGTGTCATTTGTGACTGTAATAACTGTTAGGGCAGTTAGGGCTAGCCCCCTTTAGCTCTAGGGTGCCCCCCTAACCCCCCCAATAAAGGTTTAACCCCGTGATCACCCCCCGTCACCAGTGTCACTAATAAGCGATTTTTTTCTGATCGCTGTATTAGTGTCACAGGTGACCCTAGATAGGCAGGTAAGTATTTGGGTTCGCCGCAGCTTTTTATAGCGTCAGGGACCCCCATATACTACCGCATAGCCCCCTGATTGCCCCCCAGTTAACCCTTTCACCAGTGATCACCATATAACTGTTACAGGTGACGCTGGTTGGTTAGTTATTTTTTTTTTGTTTCAGGGCACCCGCCATTTATTACCTAATAAAGGTTTAACCCCCTGATCACCCGGCGGGTGATATAAGTTTTTTAGGGTCAGATAAGGCCTGCGTCGCCCCAGCGTCAGGTTAGTGCCAGTACCGCTAACACCCACGCGCAAAGCATACACCTCCCTTAGTAATATAGTATCTGATCAGATATATATTAGCGTTGCCAGCATTTTAGGTTTCCCAAAACGCATTGTTAGCGGGATCAGCCCAGATACCCGCTAGCACCTGCGTTTAGCCCCTCCGCCAAGCCCAGCCCAGCCCACCCAAGTGCAGTATCGATCGATCACTGTCACTTACAAAACACAACACACATAACTGCAGCGTTCGCAGAGTCAGGCTTGATCCCTGCGATCGCTAACAGTTTTTTTTGTAGCGTTTTGAAACAGTCGCTGACAGGCTAGGTGCTTTTTTACCTGTGAGTCTCACTAGTGTACCCCTAAATTTAGAGCCCAAAATGGCAAAGCGAAGGTACACTAGTGATGAGGCCTACACGTTTCTGAGCATGACAGATAGTGAAGAGGACGTCACTCATCTGTCAGATTCAGGCTCAGAATACGATCCTGTAGAGGACAGCGGCTCCATGACAGATAGCTCTGACGACGGAGATGAGGCCGCTGCTAAGAACAGGTGTGCCCAATCCCGTATGTATTCTGTTGTTGAGGTGCAGGAACCGCAGGTCACTCGTATGGAGCAGAGACGTACTAGAGCCGCTCATCCTTCTGGTGAACTGGCAAGCACCAGCGGCCTAGTACACCCTGGACCTACATCCAGCACTGCAGTAACACGTGGTGACGTGGCGAGTCCCATAAGTGCAGTTCAAGCTGGCGAGGTGGCAAGCACAAGTAGTGTCCCGCTGCCACCAAGAAGACAAAGACAGGCCCGTCGTACCCATAGTGCCCTTCCTGCAGAATTCGCCAATCCTATTTGGGTGCCCACCACTTCTGCAGAACCCGTACTTCCCCCATTCACTGGCCAACCTGGCATTAACGTGGAAACAGTTGATTTTACGACACTTGACTTTTACTCACTGTTTTTCACCGAAGATCTCTTTAGATCTATTGTGGACCAAACCAATTTGTACGCTGCTCAACACATCGCCACTATTCCCCAGTCCGCCCTTGCCAGACAATGGAAACCAGTTACGGTTTCCGAATTTAAAATCTTTCTGGGCCTCTCCCTCAACATGGGCATAACCAAAAAGAGTGAGTTGCGGTCATATTGGTCCATTGACCCAATTCACCATA
This sequence comes from Lithobates pipiens, assembly GCF_037356315.1. Lineage (NCBI taxonomy): Eukaryota > Metazoa > Chordata > Amphibia > Anura > Ranidae > Lithobates > Lithobates pipiens. The sequence continues at coordinate 391,511,511 of NW_027507748.1, read as the reverse complement.
TGCGCGTGTTCTCTGCCTCCATGTCCAGGGCACGATACGAGATGATTTTGCGGTTCATGCACTTCAGCGACAATGAACTCTGTCGTCCTCGTGGAGACCCTGAGTACGATCGGCTCTACAAAATTCGGCCCCTCATAAACCACTTCAACCAACGTTTTGCAGCCTTGTTTACTCCCGATCAAGTTGTCTGCGTTGATGAGTCCCTGATTAAATTTTCTGGTCGCTTGTCATTCAAACAATACGTCCCCAACAAGCGTTCCAGATACGGGGTCAAGATGTATAAGCTCTGTGACAGGGCCACAGGCTATACACGTAGTTTCATGGTTTATGAGGGAAGAGATAGTCACGTAGAGCCGGAGAACTGCCCTGACTACATAGGAAGCGCTGGCAAGATAGTGTGGGACTTGGTGTCACCCTTATTCGGAAAGGGGTACCACTTGTACGTGGACAATTATTACACAAGCGTGCCACTGTTTAGTCACTTGTTTGATCATCAGATTGGAGCATGTGGCACCGTGCGACCTAATCGCCGGGGCTTTCCCCAGCGGCTTGTAGAGTCCCGTCTTAGGCTGGGGGAGAGAGCCTGCTTGCGCAGTAATAATTTGCTCGCTATGAAGTGGAGGGATAATAAGAATGTTTTCGTTCTTACCTCCCTTTATGCAGACACGACGGTCCAAATTTCTACGGCGACTGGTATTGTGGAGAAACCCCTCTGTGTCCACAAATATAACCTTAACATGGGAGGGGTGGACCTCAATGACCAGTTGTTGGCGCCGTATCTAGTTGCCCGTAAGTCCAGACGCTGGTACAAAAAAGTGTCTGTTTATTTATTCCAATTGGCTATACTGAATGCTTATGTACTACACAAAGCTTCAGGACGGACTGGATCCTTCCTCAAATTCCAGGAGGATATCGTCAGAGCCCTTCTGTATCCAGGCGGTGCTCCACCTCACCTTCCCCTACCAGATGCAGTAAGCCGGCTGCATGAGAGGCATTATTCTTATGTCCTCCCGAGTACCCCTACCCAACGAGCCCCCCAAAGAAAATGTCGTGTCTGCAGAAAGCGCGGATTTAGGCGTGACACCCGTTCTTATTGTCCCCGCTGTCCTGGCCAGCCTGGTCTTTGTCAGGGTGAGTGTTTTGAACGCTACCATGAACTAGTTGAGTATTAGCGTAGGGTACAGCATTGCACAAGCTAGGCACACGTTCACAGGGTCTCCCAAGATGCCATCACATTTTGAGAGACCCAAACCGCTGGAACCGTTACAACAGAAGTGTTAAAGTTACATAAAAAAGTGTTAAAAAAAAAAAAAAAAAGTAAAAAAACCAAAAAAAACAAAAAAAATATAAAATAAAAAAACCAAAAATAGTTGTCGTTTTATTGTTCTCTCTCTCTCTCTATTCTCTCTCTATTGTTCTGCTCCTTTGTACTGTATTCTATTCTGCAATGTTTTATTGTTAACCATTTTTTGTTTTCAGGTACGCCATTCAGCTGTAGCGTGGATTTATTTATCTTGACAGCAACAGCGTTTGCTCCCACGATACGTAAAGCCACGACTCCAGCGCTGTCGGAGGTGATTTCACCACCACAGTTAAAAAAGAGCATATATGCCGAAGCATGGGGGCATAAGGGGTGGAGGAGCGATTTTGTTCCTAATGCCACGTACATACAGTCAAAATTCCGACGGAGGGCTTGCCCGTGGAAAAGTTTGAATGTATGTACGCGGCATAACTTTTTTGCGGGAGGATGCCCCCATGCTTCGGCATATATATATTTTAGGCACAGATTGTGTTAAATGTGTTATTTTTTGCGATTTTTTTTGTATTTGCTTTGCAGGTATGGTAAGTCCTACTGTTATACTGTAATGTTACTTTGTTTTATTGTTAACCATCATTTGCTTAGCAGGTACGCCATTCTGCTGCAGAGCGGATTTATTTATCTTGACAGCAACAGCGTTTGCTCCCATGATACATAAAGCCGCGACTCCAGCACTGTCGGGGGTGATTTCACCACCACAGTTAAAAAAGAGCATATATGCCGAAGCATGGGGGCATAAGGGGTGGAGGAGCGATCTGCTCCTACCTTTTGCGGGAGGATGCCCCCATGCTTCGGCATATATAAATGGTGCATGTATGCCCACCATTAGAAAGTGGGTGGATGAAGGGTGGTATCTAATGGTGGGCATACCCACCGATCAATATTTTTTTTTCGTTCAGCCCACAGGCTGCATGAAAAAAAAAATACAATATATGCCCAACCAGTTCCAGCAACATACTGGTATGTTGCGGGACTTTGAGTGCTTATACCAGAATGATGCCTGCAGGTTTAGGTATCATCTTGGTATCATTCTTTTCAGCCAGCGGTCGGCTTTTATGTAAAAGCAATCCTAGCGGCTAATTAGCCTCTAGACTACTTTTACAAGCAGTGGGAGGGAATGTCCCCCCCCCCCGCACCATCTTCCATGGTTTTCTCAGGCTCTCCTGTCCCAACAGGGAACCTGAGAATGCAGCCGGTGGTTCCGCCAGCTGACCATAGAGCTGATCAGAGACCAGAATGGCTCCAATCATCTCTATGGCCTAAGACACCGGAAGCTACGAGCATTTCATGACTTAGATTTTGCGGGATGTAAACAGCGCCATTGGGAAATTGGGAAAGCATTTTATCACACCGATCTTGGTGTGGTCAGATGCTTTGAGGACAGAGGAGAGATCTAGGGTCTGATAGACCCTAATTTTTTTTAAAAAGAGTACCTGTCACTACCTATTGCAATCATAGGGGATATTTACATTCCCTGAGATAACAATAAAAATCATAAAAAAATATATATAAATGAAAGGAACAGTTTAAAAAAAAAATAAAAAAGCAAAAAAAATAATAAAAAAAAAATAAATAAAAAAAAACACCCCTGTCCCCCCCTGCTAAGGCGCAACGCGGAACACAAGCGTTGGTCTGGTGGCATATGTAAACGGCAATTGCACCATGCATGTGAGGTATCACCACGAAGGTCAGATCGAGGGTACTAATTTTAGCAGTAGACCTCCTCCGTAAATCTAAAGTGGTCACCTGTAAAGGCATTTAAAGGCTATTAAAAATGTACGTAGTTTGTCGCCGCTGCACGTTTCTGCGCAATTTTAAAGCATGTCGTGTTTGGTATCCATGTACTCGGCCTAAGATCATATTTTTTATTTCATCAAACATTTGGGCAATATAGTGATTTTTAGTGCATTAAAATAAAAAAAAGTGTGTTTTTTCCCAAAAAAATGCGTTTGAAAAATCGCTGCGCAAATACCGTGTGAAAAAAAAAAATGAAACACCCACCATTTTAATCGGTAGGGCTTTTGCTTTAAAAAAACACTTCATGTTTGGGGGTTCAAAGTAATTTTCTTGCAAAAAAAAATATTTTTTCATGTAAACAAAAAGTGTCAGAAAGGGCTTTTTCTTCAAGTGGTTAGAAGAGTGGGTGATGTGTGACATAAGCTTCTAAATGTTGTGCATAAAATGCCAGGACAGTTCAAAACCCCCCCAAATGACCCCATTTTAGAAAGTAGACACCCCAAGCTATTTGCTGAGAGGCAGGTCGAGTCCATGGAATATTTTATATTTTGACAAAAGTTGTGGAAAAAATACATTATTATTATTTTTTTTTTGCACAAAGTTGTCATTAAATGATATATTGCTCAAACATGCCATGGTTATATGTAAAATTACACCCCAAAATACATTCTGTTGCTTCTCCTGAGTACGGGGATACCACAAGTGTGAGACCTTTTGGGAGCCTAACCGCGTACGGTACCCCAAAATCCAAGCACCACCTTCAGGATTTCTAAGGGTGTAAATTTTAGATTTCATTCCTCACTGCCTATCACAGTTTCGGCGGCCATGGAATGCCCAGATAGCACAAAATCCCCCCAAGTGACCCCATTTTGGAAAGGAGACACCCCAAGCTATTTGCCGAGAGGTATGGTTAGTATTTTGCAGACCTTCATTTTTGTCACAAAGTTTTGAAAATTGAAAAAAAGAAAAAAAATATACATTATTTTTTTTTTTCTTCATTTTCAAAAACAAATGAGAGCTGCAAAATACTCACCATGCCTCTCGGCAAATAACTTTCCAAAATGGGGTCATTTTGGGGGGTTTTGTGCTATTTTGGCATTTTATGGCCTTCAAAACTGTGATAGGTAGTGAGGTGTAAAATCAAAAATTTACACCCTTAGAAATCCTGAAGGCGGTTCTTGGTTTTCGGGGCCCCGTACGCGACTAGGCTCCCAAAAAGTCCCACACATGTGGTATCCCCGTACTCAGGAGAAGCAGCAGAATTTATTTTGGGGTGTCATTTCACATATGTCCCTGGCATGTGTGAGCAATATATCATTTAGTGACAACTTTGTGAAAAAAAAATAAAAAAAAATAAAAGTTTGTAATTTTCCCGCAACTTGTGGCAAAATATAAAATATTCCATGGACTCAACATGCCTCTCAGCAAATAGCTTGGGGTGTCTACTTTCTAAAATGGGGTCATTTGTGGGGGTTTTGTGCCATCTTGGCATTTTATGGCCTTCAAAACTGTAATAGGTAGTGAGGCGTGAAATCAAAGATTTACGCCCTTAGAAAGCCTGAAGGCGGTTCTTGGCTTTCGGGGCCCCGTACGCACCTAGGCTCCCAAAAAATCCCACACATGTGGTATCCCTGTACTCAGGAGAAGCAGCAGAATTTATTTTGGGGTGTCATTTTACATATGCCCATGGCATGCGTGAGCAATATATCATTTAGTGACAACTTTGTGAAAAAAAAAAAAAAAAAAAAAAAGTTTGTAATTTTCCCGCAACTTGCGGCAAAATATAAAATATTCCATGGACTCAACATGCCTCTCAGCAAATAGCTTGGGGTGTCTACTTTCTAAAATGGGGTCATTTGTGGGGGTTTTGTGCCATCTTGGCATTTTATGGCCTTCAAAACTGTAATAGGTAGTGAGGCGTGAAATCAAAGATTTACGCCCTTAGAAAGCCTGAAGGCGGTTCTTGGCTTTTGGGGCCCCGTACGCAGCTAGGCTCCCAAAAAGTCCCACATATGTGGTATCCCCGTACTCAGGAGAAGCAGCAGAATTTATTTTGGGGTGTCATTTCACATATGCCCATGGCATGCGTGAGCAATATATCATTTAGTGACAACTTTGTGAAAAAAAAAAATAAAAAAAAAAAGTTTGTAACATTCCCGCAACTTGCGGCAAAATATAAAATATTCCATGGACTCAACATGCCTCTCAGCAAATAGCTTGCGTTGTCTACTTTCTAAAATGGGGTCATTTGTGGGGGTTTTGTGCCATCTTGGCATTTTATGGCCTTCAAAACTGTAATAGGTAGTGAGGCGTGAAATTAAAAATGTATGCCCTTAGAAAGCCTGAAGGCGGTGCTTGGTTTTCGGGGCCCCGTACGCGGCTAGGCTCCCAAAAAATCCCACACATGTGGTATCCCCGTACTCAGGAGAAGCAGCAGAATTTATTTTGGGGTGTAATTTCACATATGCTCATAGCATGTGTGAGCAATATATCATTTAGTGACAACTTTGTGAAAAATTTATAAAGTTTGTCATTTTCCCGCAACTTGTGGCAAAATATAAAATATTCCATGGACTCAACATGCCTCTCAGCAAATAGCTTGGGGTGTCTACTTTCTAAAATGGGGTCATTTGTGGGGGTTTTGTGCCATCTTGGCATTTTATGGCCTTCAAAACTGTGATAGGTAGTGAGGAGTAAAATGACATATGTATGCCCTTAGAAATCCTGAAGGCGGTGCTTGGCTTTCGGGGCCCCGTACGCGGCTAGGCTTCCAGAAAGTCGACCACATGTGGTATCCCCGTACTCAGGAGAAGCAGCAGAATGTATTTTGGGGTACAATTCCACATATAACCATGGCATGTGTGAGCAATATATCATTTAGTGACAACTTTGTGTAAAAAAAAAAAAATTTTTTTTTTTTTGTCATTATTCAATCGCTTGCGGCAAAAAAATAAAATATTCAATGGGCTCAACATGCCTCTTATCAATTTCCTTAGGGTGTCTACTTTCCAAAATGGGGTCATTTGGGGGGGGGTTTGTACTGCCCTGCCATTTTAGCACCTCAAGAAATGAGATAGGCAGTCATAAAATAAAAGCTGCGTAAATTCCAGAAAATGTACCTTAGTTTGTAGATGTGACAACTTTTGCGCAAACCAATAAATATACAATTATTGACTTTTTTTTTACCAAAGACATGTGGCTGAATACATTTTGGCCTAAATGTATGACTAAAATTGAGTTTATTGGATTTTTCTAATAACAAAAAGTAGAAAATATCATTTTTTTTCAAAATTTGCGGTCTTTTTACGTTTATATCGCAAAAAATAAAAATCGCAGAATCAGTCAAATACCTTTAAAAGAAAGCTCTATTTGTGGGAAGAAAAGGACGCAAATTTCGTTTGGGTACAACATTGCATGACCGCGCAATTACCAGTTAAAGCAGCGCAGTGCCAAAGTGTAAAAAGACTTCTGGTCATTTACCAGCAAAATGGTCCGGTCTGAAAGTGGTTAAAGTTTACTTTTTTTCCTTCAAAATAACGAATATGTTATACTTACCCACTCTGTGCAATGGTTTTGCACAAAGCGGCCTAATGCTCTTTTTCTGGGGTCCCCTGCTAGTGCTCCTGGCTAGAGGAACAGCAGAAAGATACAGCACTTAGAACTTTAGAGAGAGATACAGTAAGTAAATACTACAGATATACAGTATCTCACAAATGAGAACACCCCTCACACTTTTGTAAATATTTTATTATATTTTTTAATGTGAAAACACTGAGGAAATTATACTTTGCTACAATGTAATGTAGTGAGAGTACAGCTTCTATAACAGTGTAATTTTGCTGTCCCCTCAAAATAACTCAACACACAGCCATGTCTTAATGTCTAAACCACTGGCAACAAAAGTGAGTACACCCCTAAGTGAAAATGTCCAAATTGGGCCCAAGTGTCGATATTTTGTGTGGCCACCATTACTTTGCAGCACTGCCTTAACCCTCTTGGACATGGAGTTTACCAGAGCTGCACAGGTTGCCACTGGAGTCCTCTTCCACTCCTCCATGATAACATCACGGAGCTGGTGGATGTTAGAGAGATGCTCAATAGGGTTTAGGTCTAGAGACATGCTTTGTCAGTCCATCACCTTTATGCTCCGCTTCTTTAGCAAGGCAGTGGTCATCTTGGAGGTGTGTTTGGGGTCATTATCATGTTGGAATACTGCCCTGTGGCCTAGTCTCCAAAGGGAGGGGCTCATTCTCTGCTTCAGTATGTCACAGTACATATTGGCATTCATGGTTCCTTTGGATAAACTGTAGCTCCCCCGTGCCAGCAGCACTAATGCAGCCCCAGACCATATCTCTCCCACCAGCATGCTGGACTGTAGGCAAGACACACTTGTCTTTGTACTCCTCATCTGGTTCCCATCACACACGCTTGACACCAGCTGAACCAAATAAGTTTATCTTGGTCTCATCAAACCACAGGATATGGTTCCAGTAATACATGTCCTTAGTCTGCTTGTCTTCAGCAAACTGTTTGTAGGCTTTCTTGTGCATCATCTTTATATTATATTTTGCTGCAATCCCTTTATATAGACATTAGTATGCAGACATTTTAGGCAGGTGTGAAGAAATGCTGTAAAGTAAAAATGCTTTAGAAAATATATATTTTAATTGTTTACTTTCATCAGTTTACAAAATGCAAAGTGAGCAGAAGAAAAATCTAAATCAAATCAATATTTTGGTGTGACTACCCTTCGGTTAGGTGAAATACTTGAAATGAAAGAATCCAGGTAGGGTCCTGTCCTAATCAAGTGATTAATAACCTTTTTGATGATCCTGGTTAAATGTGATGTGCAGCTATATTTGTTAATGGTAGCTATCCATGTGGGCATTCGTATACACTTGAGGCTTGAGAGTAGTATACATCAGTTTTTTGAATATGTAATTTCACCAATCAATGATTTTCACCTGTGCCTCTTTGGGCAAGTATAATAAGAAAAACAACAAAAGTAACTGAGCAAAGCTAAATTAGTCATGTAAGATAAAAAAACAAACAAAAGTAAAATTAGTCTTGTAAGATAAAATGATGTAATCCAGTGGTATAATCAAAAGACTCTTTCCTAATAGGTATGTGAGGTTGATGGAGTCCAAAACGTTGTCATAGTAAATTCTTACAGAAATTTCCCTAATTTGTATGAATACCACAATTATGCAAAGAAAGCCGCGCTTATGGGATAGGCTACAATCGAACAGTGATATATATGAATATTTATGTACCCCCAGATCCTTTTTCTCTTAATAGTTAATTTCGCAAAAAAATGTAATTGTTTTTATGAGGTTGCTGCCTCCCTGAAAACCACAGGCTGCATTAAACAACCTGGGTTTGAAAATTGAATGATTGTTGTGGGCTGCTGGCGCTACCTCAGGCTGGTGTTAAATCCGAACCTGCCTTAACCATTTATTATCCCTAAAGGCTATATATATATATATATTGCACCCGTGTTTAATATTGTATTCCTATTATTGTGATTATACCAAAAAAGGTTTTTTTCTTTATATCCTTAATCCAACCAAATGTGACTATACACTAGACATGTGCAGACTAGAATATTTCGTTTCGTTTTTTCGTTTTCGTCCGTAAATTTTATTTATTTAGTTACTCCCCAAATTCGTTTTTATTTATTTCGTTTTTCGTGCAAAAATTGCATTCGTCCGAAAATCCACATGAATTACGGTCGAATCTGTCTTGGAAGGCTTATGGTATCTGTCGAATGGATAAAGAAGATTCGATGGAGCTGCTAAACTATATAGCCTATAGGCGGAGCATTCGATTGCCGAAATGTACGATTGCAGTGTCGTATAGTTGCGACGATCCCGTCGAATATTATTATAAACGTGCAACGATCCAGTCGAATATTATTATAAACGTGCAACGATCCCGTCGAATATTATTATAAACGTGCAACGATCCCGTCGAATATTATTATAAACGTGCAACGATCCCGTCGAATATTATCATTTTTTTTTTATTTACTTCCCCCACCCAATTCCAGTATCGTTTCTCTCTATGTCGAATATTTACTCTCTGTCGAAGCTTTTCTATATAATAGGACTAATAGAGGTAAACGAAACTTAGGCACATTTGACCACAGGTTCAATAGACATATGGAGTCACGTCGAATCTCCTATTCTATATCGAACGGTCACTTCGAATCTCCTATTCTATATCGAACTGTTGTAACAACGAAAACGAAAAAAAGCATTTATTTATGTCGGATCTTTCGTTTTTCGGAATCTGCTCTTTCGTTATCGTTTGTCAAAACGAAAACGAAAATACCTGAAATTCGGACGAAAATGCATTCGGACGAAAACGAATGCACATGTCTACTATACACCACTTCTGTTAATTACCATATATGAATTCACTGGGTTCATCACTTATTTCAAAAGAGCTGAAAACAAAAACCATACCCAAAACACAGAAAATCAAAAAGAACCGAATAATATTCACACTATTCTGTGATGGTGAAAAAAATCCCCATGTATGGGAAGTATAACATCTATACCTCCACTGCACGTGCACAATTCTTGTGCTAATTATTATTTATTATACTGTAGAGGCCCCCAAGCCTTAATAGCTAGATTTGTGTGTACCACCAAAAACCTAAAAAATGCAACCTTATTCAAAACCAGAAAAATTATAAACAAAAAACAAAAAACAGAAAATGTGTAAAAATAAATGTGAACAGAGACATATAAAAAATCATATATATAGTCCAAAGATAGTCTTTCTTCAGGTATTCCCAGAAGTACAATTGTTTTGCTTCAAGTGACAGAAAGGTGACTTTTGTGATTATGCCTGCTTATTGGTGACTTCCGTGCTTTTCCCCCTCAAGGGTCCCCACTCACCGAATCCACGCACCCCCTAGGGGGTTACACGCCTGTAATCTGTGTTCCACTTTATTGAGGATCCCACTGCTTGGCTCTGTCTTCAACAGGTCCTCTCCAGGATTTTTAAAGGAGATGGGAGAAAAACTCTTTTGTCCGCCAGTAGTTCCTCAAAATGAAAAAAATCCACTCATGGTGTAGTATTTTGGTTTACTAAATACTTAAGTTGGGGGGAAGGGGAACAAGCTACAAAAATCTTAAAAAAGGAGGATTTTCTTTATAAATATGTATATATGGTGGGAGACTGGTAGCCACTTAAAAAATGCTTTATTGCAAAAAAATTATTGCAAAAAAATTATTACAAAAAAATAATTAAAAAAACTTTTCCATATGCCACAAAAGTTTCTGCACAACACTTTGTACAAAAAAATCTTTTTAGATTTTCCACAACAATGCAATCTATAACAGTTGCACTGCAAAAAAAAATTCTTATATATGTATAGCAGTCATACACTTCAGAAAATATAAAAAATCAAAAAGAATTAGTAATAATAAAAATAAAAATATATAAAAAATTGTATAAGAAAGCAACAATACAGTCCTTCTTTATATACTTATGTATAGCAGTGCTGTGCTCAGTCATATAAGGCCTATACCCTCCTTCTATGGTGGGGAGCTCTGATCTCTCTTTAGGGGGTACCGTTTTCCAGGCTCTATAAGGCTACTCATATGCTGAATAAAGATTATAAAAAATTAATATTGTTTAGCTTTAAATGTTGGGCATCTTTGCACAGACATAAGCAGCAAGATGCAAAGGCCACAATGCAAAAAACAGCACTCCGGTTTGCGGAATCCCTCTGAGCGAGCGGCGTGCGCTCCAGCTGCGCTCCAACGGGTCAGGCGCACCGGAAGTGACGTGGTGTGCGTAATGACGCTGTACGTGTTTCGTCATAGACGTCCTCAGCAGCGATGAATACCACCCAGACTTCACAGCCCTCTTCTGCACACTTAATGGTGTTGGATTGTGCTAGAGTACACAGCACACTAGGTATTGTATATTCTTATTCATGGAACATTGTGGCTGTTTATTATTAGATTATTATACAGGATTTATATAGTGCCAGCAGTTTACGCAGCGCTTTACAATAAAAGGGAGACAACACAGTTATAGTACAATAAAATACAAGAGGATTAAGAGGGCCCTGCTCAGAAGAGCTTACATTCTAATAGGATGGGGCAGGTGGTACAAACATTTGTAACTGTGGGTGATATTTGGAGACAAGATTGGTGATGTAGCTCGGGGCAGAGTTGTCAATGGCTTTGTATGTTGTAGTTAGTATTTTGAATTTAATTCGCTGGGCAATTGAGAGCCAGTGTAGGGATTGGTCAAGAGGGGTGGCAGACACTGAGCGGTTGGTAAGTTGGATAAGTCTGGTAGCAGCATTCATGATAGACTGAAGAGGGGATAGCCTATGGAGAAGTAGGCCAATGAGAAAGGAGTTGCAATAGTCAAGGCAAGAGATAACAAAGGAGTGAATGAATAATGAGTGAATGGAATATTGGCCTATGGCCCAGTCTCCGAAGGGAGGGGATCATGCTCTGCTTCAGTACATCACATGTTGGCATTCATGGTTCCCTCAATGAGCTGTAGCTCCCCATTTCCAGCAGCCCTCATGCAGCCCCAGACCATGACACTGCCACCACCATGCTTGACCGTAGGCAAGACACACTCGTCTTTGTACTCCATACCTGGTTGCCGCCACACATGCTTGACACCATCTGAACCGAATACGTTTATCTTGGCCTCTTCAGACCACAGGACATGGTTCCAGTAATCCATGTCCTTAGTCTGCTTGTCTTCATCAAACTGTTTGCAAGCTTTCTTGTGCATCATCTTTATAAGAGGCTTCCTTCTGGAACAACAGGCATGCTGACCAATTTGATGCAGTGTGCGGCGTATGGTCTGAACACTGACAGGCTGATCCCCCACCTCTTAAACCTCTGTAGCAATGCTGGCAGCACTCATACATCTATTTCCCAAAGACAACCTCTGTATATGACGATGAGCAGGTGCACTCAACTTTGGTTGACAATGGTGAGGCCTGTTCTGAGTGGAACCTGTCCTGTTAAACCACTGTATGATCTTGGCTACCATGCTGCAGCTCAGTTCCAGGGTCTTGGCAATCTTCTTATAGCCTAGGCCATCTTTATGTATAGCGACTTTTTTTCAGCTCCCCAGAGAGTTCTTTGCCATGAGGTGCCATGTTGAGCTTCCAGTGACCAATATAAAAGAGTGAGAGCGATAACATCAAATTTAACACATCTGCTCCCCATTCATACCTGAGACCTTGTAACACTAACGAGTCACATGCCACCAGGGAGGGAAAATGGCTAATTGGGCCCAATTTGAACATTTTCACTTAGGGGTGGACTCACTTTTGTTGCCAAGGGTTTAGACATTAATGGCTGTGTGAGTTATTTTGAGGGGACAGCAAATTTACACTGTTATACAAGCTGTAAACTCAATACTTTATATTGTAGCTAAGTGTAATTTCTTTAGTGTTGTCACATGAAAAGATATAATAAAATATTTACAAACATTTGAGGGGTATACTCACGTTTGGGAGATACTGTATATATGCAGTTGCAGTGCTCTACACTGTTAAGCTTTTGTGTTTTTTTTTTAGCTAGCGGTAAGGCAAAGAAAGGTTTTTTTTAATTTTTATTATATTTTAATTTATGAGGATTGTTCATCACATAGTAACTAGATTTGGCACTTGTTTAGACCGTGACACAGGAGCCTTTTGTTGTACTTTAATGCTGCATAATAAAATAATAGCTATGTTTTTCCTATATGTGAGGTCCCTAAACAACCCCTCAAAACCCCTCTTTCCTAAAATAGGTTTTAATAATAAACTTAAAGAGGAATTAAACCCTGATGAGTTTATGAGAGTATTGTTAGAGGTAAAGTGGATGCTGGAGACTGGGCTGTCAGTTTTAACTGCAGGGGTCACTTATCTGAGCAGCAATCCATGGTTGAGAGCGTTGGCTTTTTGGAAATACACTAGCGCAAGTGATCTCTATAATTTTAGATCATTGCAGTCTGGTAATAGGCCACATTACCTCACCGGCACTTTAAGTACTATTGCACTTTCTTCATTTTGAGCACTGAACACCTTATTTTGCACAATTTATGGACTCTTTAAGTTATCATTATGAATGATTTATTAAATATATATATTTTAAATATATGTGTTTATACAATTTTTTGCACAATAATGGACTTTATAATTAGTGTAGATTTATGAAATGTTTTTTTAAAAATATTTTCATGATTTATTGTTTACACATTCATTTTATTTTTAATTAGTCAATTTTGAAGTATATTTATTGCAGGGTGGTCTGCTTTGTTACATGAATTTTGACTTTTTTGCACAAATTATTGTTTTGCACATGTGTTCATTGTAGGTAATGAGCGTCATTTAAGGGGACAGCGCACCATTTTTTTCAATTTCTTGGTTATCACTTTAGACCTGGTAATCAGGTGTAATTGAGTGCAGAAGCTCCAATTTTCATATACAACAGTGCAAGGTTATGCTTTAGATTAGTAGCAAAAATTAACCATAGATTTCTATGGCCATAGGTGTTCTACCCTTCCTCTAATAAGAACTATCAAAAAAAAAAAAAAAAGCAAGACTAAAATGACAGGTAGAGGCACTACCTTATGGAAGTAGCTAAACTCTGCTAATGTAACTTACTTCTCCTGCTTTTCTTCTTCACATCTTCCTCCTTCTCCCCCTCTTCCTTATATTCCTCCTTTCCTTCCATCTTTGCCTATTCTCCATATCTCTCTAATCCTCCACTGCAGTGTATCAGCCATAGTAAAAATACCAGTCATTCAGGTACCACATGTATGAAGAATAGGGATGAGCCGAACACATCCTGTTCGGTTCGCACCAGAACATGCGAACAGGCAAAAAAATTTAACACACGAACACTGTTAAAGTTTATGGGACACAAACATATATAATCAAAAGTGCTAATTTTAAAGGCTTATATGCATGGTATTGTCATAAAAAGTGTTTGGGGACCTGGGTCCTGCCCCAGGGGACATGTATCAATGCAAAAAAAGTTTTAAAAATTGTAATTTTTTTCAGGAGCAGTGATTTTAATAATGCTTAACGTGAAACAATAAAAGTGTAATATTCCTTTAAATTTCATACCTGGGGGGTGTCTATAGTATGCCTGTAAAGTGGCGCATGTTTCCCGTGTTAAGAACAGTCTGACAGCAAAATTACATTTCTAAAGAAAAAAAAAGTAATTTAAAACTATTCGTGGCTACAATGAATTGTCGGTCCACAATACACAAAGAAGTTCATTGAACAAAACGGCATGGGGATTTTGCCACAGGGGAACCCCGAACCAAAATAAAAAAAAATGTGTGTGTTCCCCCTAAATTCCATACTAGGCCCTTCAGGTCTGGTATAGATATTAAGCTGAACCCCATGCCAAAATAAAAAAAATTGCTGTCAGAGGGGGACAGGCTTACCCGTTTACATAAAAGGATGACTCCGCCCCCTCTGACATCACGGGAAAGCCATAGGGAAGTCCCAGTGCGTCAGAGGAGGGTGGGGTCACTGGGTAGCCCCGCCCTCCATTATTTAAGAAGTGTCAGAAGAATCGAAGCGTCACATGACTGAAAACTCCCACAGAGGCAGATTGTGCGGACGGCGTGGAGAAGAAGCAAGAAGATGAAGAAGAAGATAGAGAAGAAGAAGTTGGAGAAACATGGTATTAAAATCAAAATGTATTAAATAAAAAATGTAGAAACTCAAATTTAATATCAATTACAACAGCATCAGAAACCATGAACTTCTGGGATCGGTTGAAAATCAGAAGCGATGTACCTACCTCCCTTATGAGCTTAGGCGCCTTTTCTCTTCTCCTTGATCCTCCAGAGTTGCTTCTCCTCACCACAGTGCTGCCTTGAAGAGTAATTTCTCTGCTTCTGCCTAGTACCAGGTTTGTCCTACTATCTTTTGCAATCTGTTGTTCATTTTAAATTTCCGTATCCTTGATTTCCTTTTTACTTATTCTATTATATTCTTTGTAACATTTAAAACGATGATAATGTTCCCTAATTTTTATCTTTATAAAAGCTCTTTTCTTATTATCTATAGCTTTTTTAACATTGGCCATGAGCCACATAGGTTTTATTTTTAGCCATTTAAACGTATTACCTATGGGAATATACTTTGCAGTGTATTAAAGGATAACAAAAAGAATTTATAAAAAAAAGTCGATGGTTTATGATGTACAGTGGTTCAGCAGACAAGGAGGTTGATTTACTAAAGACAAATAGACTATACATTTTACAAAGTGCAGTTGCTCCAGGGCTTAGTAAATGGGGTAAAGTTTCACTTTACAAAGAATACCCAATCACATGCAAGGAGGGAAAAAAAAGCATTTTTGCTTGCACATGATTGGATGATGGAAGTCATCAGAGCTCCTCTCATTTACTAAGCTCTGGAGCAACTGCTCTTGCGGACTGAAACTGCACTTTGCAAAGTGCACAGTCTGATTGCCTTTAGTAAATAAACCACAAAATGTCATCAAGTTAGGCTTTAGATCTACTTACATATCAGTAATGAACATATCAATATAGATGTAGATGTGTGATGTAGGAAATGTAGTTTAGGAAATTGTTTATTTGGGCCAGCTTGGCACAAATCAACTTGTTCAAGTGGCAGTGAAGCTGGGCATCAGTTTAAAGGAGCAAAGTGATCCTACACTTATTTAAAACTATGGCAATTGTGCTTCACATACTGTTTAATTTAAAACATTTAAAAAATACAATGTTTTATATATTCAAAGCCTTTAACCACTTAGCACCCACCCTATAGCCAAAATACGGATGCAGAGCGGACGCTAACTGCCGGGAGGCCGTTCCTGAATGGCCTCCTGTTTACTTCCGCAATGCGCGCTCCCGCGAGCGTGCATCAGGGAAGTTCTGTGCTGGCCATGTCCCTCGACAATCACAGCGGCCGTTTACAGCGCAATCGGCGTGTCCAATGTGAGATGATCTCATATGTAAACATATGAGATCATCTCTCAGCGCCGCTCTCCCTCCTCACACAGACAGCGTGTGAGAAGGGAGAGATCAACAGCTGCAGTAGCCGTAAGTAAAAAAAAAAAAAGGAAAAAAGTGCCATCCACCCCAGTGCCATCCTCCCCCAGTGCCATCTGCCCCAGTGCCATGCTCCCCCAGTGCCATCCGCCCCAGTGCCATCCTTGCCAGTGCCATCTTTGCCCAGTGCCATCCTTGCCAGTGCCATCCTCCCCAGAGCCACCTGCCCCCAGTGCCCCCTGTTAGTGCTATCTGTTCCCAGTGCCACCTGTTAGTGCTATCTGTCCCCAGTGCCACCTATTGTTAGTGCCATTGTCCCCAGTGCCATCTGTCATCAGTGCCACGTATAACTGTCATCAGTGTCACGTATAACTGCCATCTGGCATCAATGCCACGTGTCATCAGTGCCACATAGTGCCATCTGTCATCAGTACCACATATTAGTGCCATCTGTCATCAGTGCCACGTATCAGTGCTATTTGTCATCAGTGCCACCTGTCAGTGTCACATGCCATCTGTTGTCAGTGTCACGTGTCATCAATGCCACTTATCAGTGCCATCTGTCATCAGTGTCACACGTCACCGGTGCCACGTATTAGTGCCATCTGTCATCGGTGCCACGTATTAGTGCCACATATTAGTGCCATCTGTCATCAGTGCCACATATTAGTGCCATCTGTCATCAGTGCCACGTGTCATCAGTGCCACGTATAAGTGTCATCAGTGCCACATATCAGTGCCATCTGTCATCAGTGCCACGTGTCATTGTCCTGGTGCTCCAGGGCCTTCAAAAGTGTAATAGGTAGTCAACAAGTTAGATGTGTAATTTATGCTCCTAGAACATGTGACGTGCTCCCTGCATGTTGGGCCTCTCTATGTGGCCAGGCTGTGAAAAAGTCCCACACATGTGGTATTGTAATACTCAGGAGGAGTAGCAGAATTTTTTTGGGGGTGTCATTTGTGGTATACACATGCCACGTGAGAGAAATAACCTATTACAATGACAATTTTGTGGGGAAAAAAAATCTTAATTTTGCAAAGTATTGTGGGAAAAAATTACAACATCAAAAAGCTCACCATGCCTCTTACTAAATACCTTGGAATGTCTACTTTCCAAAAAGGGGTCATTTGGGGGGTATTTGTACTTTCCTGACTTGTTCGGGTCGCAAGAAGTGAGATAGTCCACCAGTACATCAGATGTGATCAATTTTGTGCGATTCGCACCACAGCTTGTAGACTCTCTAACTTTCTCAAAGACCAAATAATATCCACTAATTTGGTTTATTTTTACCAAAGACATATAGCAGTATAAATAGTGGCCAAAATTTATGACGAAAAATTAATAATGTGCATAATTTCTTCACAGAAACAAAGAAATATGCGTTTTTTTTTCAAAATTTTCGGTGTTTTTTCATTTATAGCGCAAAAAATAAAAGCCCCAGAGGTGATCAAATACCACCAAAAGAAAGCTCTATTTGTGGGAAAAGAAGGACAAAAAATTAATTTGGGTACAGTGTTGCATGACTGAGTAATTGTCATTCAAAGTGTGAGAGCACCCAAAGCTGAAAATTGGTCTGGGCAGGAAGGGTGTTTAAGTGCCCAGTAAGCAAGTGGTTAAAAATTATAAGACACACAGCCAATATGTGAGGACAATAAATAATGCTTGACTCCATACAAAATATACAGTAATATGGGCACAGATCTGGTAAATAAGAGAATGTTTGCACTTATGATTTACATGATTGATGACTTCATGTACCGGGGACAAAGGGTAAGCTTCAAATGGCATGGCAGGAAACATGTACAGCTCTAACTGTTCTGTATGATTTAGTGTAATTTATTCACAGTATATTTATAAAAAGAATAAGTAAGCATTGATGCCTAATAGTAACACAAGTTGTATGTTAATAATAAAATGTATAACAGTTCCCCCCTGTTTTATTTTACAGTTCTCATTTCTATCTGACACATAACTGCGCTCTGCTTTAATTTTAAGTGTTGCTAGCCCTATACTGTTTTTCACCTGCAGTTTTATCATTTTACATTTGTTAATAAGTGAAGACTTCTGTATTATCATTTCAGTGTTACCTCAGTGGTAGTTCATCCAGAATGATCATTGCTCCATTTCCAAAGGATCCTGCTGACTTTCATCATTCAAATTACATTATGCAGTTGTCTGTCCACCATAGCAGCAATGGTAAAATGAACTGCAGGGAATAAACCAGCCGTTTGTATTCATTAATAGGACGTTTTTATATCTTTACAAAAGAAAATAAGGCACTTCTCTCGTCACATTGTTTTAGTATGCAGAAAAATAAAGGAGGTAATTCTTAAGGGTGACAAGTAGTAGTTATATAAAATGATGCACAGCCTCCTAAGTTTACCTAAGTGTTCTTCAGTATATTCATACTATGACTGTGAAGGAGTTGTCATGTGTCATACCACGTTAAACTCTATGGTTGATTAGACAGAGGTATGATAAATCACAGCAAGTATTTTTACCAATTCTTATGTTTGTTTATTCAGCAATAGTCATCATAAAAAACCCAATTTTATTAATAACAGTCCTGCTAGATAGTTAAAATTAATTACCAATTTTTCCTCAGAATGCGTTGATGGTCCCTTATGTCCTGTACACACATTCGGACTTTCCGATGACAAAATCCCTCAGATTTTTTCCAACAGATTTTGGCCCAAACTTGTCTTGCAAACACAAGGTCGCACAAAGTTGTTGGAAAATCCAATTGTTCAGAATGCTGTGACGTAGAACATGTACGACGGGACTATAAAGGGGACAGAAGCCAATAGCTTTGTGTGTCGGAAATTCCGACGGAAAAAGTCCAATGGAGCCCACACACGATCGGAGTTTCCAACAACACGGTCCGATAGCACAGTTTCCGTCGGAAAGTCTGACCGTGTGTACAAGGCATTAGACTTGCAATTTGAAAGATATACAAAATTTAAGGCAAAAAACTAAAAAAAAAAAAAAAAAAAAATCTATATAAACAATAATCTTAGTTCAATAAGTTCATGTTACTTACCAAAGCTCTGGACAACTCTGGGCAATTGGCATGCACTTTACATATTAACGCAGCTCATTTTTTTCCTTAGCAGTAGGGATGGGCCAAACACCTTCCAGTTCAGAATCCTTAGCCTCTAATGAGTAGTGCTCCTGAGGGGACTACACATCCCAGTTTTCTTTGCCTGCTTGCATCATTAGAGAGGAGGGTAGAAGGAGTGGTTGTGGCAGTGTTGAATTGTAAGTCTGTTAACTTGTTGCACATTTTCCCTGGCAAGTTGTACACTTGCAAAGCACTTGAAGTACAAGTTCTAGTTGACAGTTTGTTGCAAATGTTCATGGCAAGTCTCTAGCAAGAGCAACGTTGCTGTGGTAAGCCTACAACAAGAGCCCTGCAAGTCTACAGAATGAAAAAACAGCCACGTCATTTTTTTTTTATTTGACGCAGGGTTCCCCTTAATATCCATACCAGACCTGAAGGGCCTGGTAATTGAATTTGGGGGAACCCCACGCTTTTTTTATTTTTATTAATGACTTTCAATGAGTGTTCTCTGTATTATGGGAGCCGACAATTCATTACAGCTGCGAGTGAATGGGAGCCGCCGGAATGCCTGCAGTGTCTCCGTGGAGGAGACAGAAGAAGGATGTATTCGCTGCGCTGGATGAGATGAGACATCGCTGGAGAGATGACCGTCCGTCGCTGGATAGCAAGAGTGGATTACCGCCGCTGGAATCTTTTTTTTATTTTTTTATTTTTAATAAAGGAATTTTTCAAAAGTGTGTTTGTTTTATTTAACCATTTTTTACACTTTCTTTGTGAAATGGTAGGGGTACTTTTGTACCCCCTTACCATTTCAAACAGGGGGGAGGCCAGGATCTGGGGGTCCCCTTGTTAAAGGGGGCTTCCAGATTCTGATAAGCCCCCCGCCCGCAGACCTCCACAACCACCGGCCAGGGTTGTGGGGATGAGGCCCTTGTCCTCATCAACATGGGGACAAGGTGCTTTGAGGGGTCACGGACCCCCAAAGCATCCTCCCAATGTTGAGGGCATGTGGCCTGGTACGGTTCAGGAGGGAGGGGGGGCCGCTCTCTCGTCCCCCCCTTTTTTCCTGCGGCCTGCCAGGTTGCGTGCTCGGATAAAGGGTCTGGTATGGATTTTTAGGGGGATCCCCACGTCAATTTTTTTTTAAAATTTGACGCGGGGTTCCCCTTAATATCCATACCAGACCTGAAGGGTCTGGTTATGGATATTTAGGGGGAACCCCACGTCAAATTTTTTCTTAAATTTGAGGCAGGGTTCCCCTTAATATCCATACCAGACCTGAAGGGCCTGGTAATTGAATTTGGGGGACCCCCCACGCTTTTTTTTTTTTTTTTTTTTTTTTTAAAACATTTTATTGGGGGAAACAAGGGAAGTAACATAGGCATACAAGAAAGTACAGGACATTCCATCATGTCTTACGGAAACACATATCTAGAGGCCGTAAAGCAACAAATAACATGAACAGTTATCAAAGTTAACAAATGAACACTTACATGCACAATCGAAAAAAAAAAAAAAAAAAAAAAAAAAAAAAAAGAACAGACCTCAATTACCTAGTAGGTGCGGTGTAGCCAGATCGTGTGTGGTACTCGGGGAGGGGAGAGTCTAATCTCTTTACGTAGTTGGAATATCTTCCCCAGACAACTTTCAAAGAAGCCCGGTCTAATGGTGAAAGGTAAAGAGTAAATAGTATCATGGTATAGAGTACACTACCTAAACTACTCCTGATAAGCTATCACCTTAGAGTTCTTCAGACGTACTTAATATGGAAATGTATCCGGTTTCCGTATTTTACACGGTAAGATGCACGTTTCCATATTCTCAGGAATGACTAAGTGTGGGATAGGAGAAGGGAGGGGGTAGGCAAAGGATTGGAAGTAGAAGAGGGGAGAAAAGGAAAGAGAGAAAAAGGAGAGAAGAAAAAAAAAAAAAAAAAAAAAAGGAAGGGGGAGGGGGGAGGCCTGCACGCACTCAGGGGCAAACATATAAGAGTAGGATGTTACAACCTTAAAGTGTGGAAGAGAATGTCGCTTTCTGCTACACCATCATTTCTGCCACTTCCCCCCACCCAGAGGCTGCTTTGACATGTTCGTGAAATAAACCAAGAAATGGAACCTAATTATAATCTTGTTGGTGCCATAACTTCAGTGTATCTTGGGGTGGAAGTGAAATGTTTCCAGCAGGACCAGATCATGTTAAATTTTTGAGTTGTATCTCTGGAGATGTGAATCAGTTCTTCCATATCGGCAATTTTGTTGATCTTATTAAACCAGTCTTTCAGTGTGGGAACCCTAGGGGAGCCCCATAGTATGGGAATGCATTGTTTCGCAGCATTAAGCATAAACATTGCCAGTGATTTATGATATGTGCGATGTGATAGAGGTGTCAGGTGAAGCAAACATTGGGCTGGAGTTGCGTCTATCTGGTACGTCGTCACCTGGGAAGTAATTTGACAAATATCTTTCCAGAAAGCCTGAATCAACGGACACTCCCACCAAATGTGCAGAAATGTTCCAATGTCATTCCGGCATCTCCAGCAGGTGTCAGAGGCCGAAGGGTAAAATTTTTTAATGAGAGCGGGCGTGCGATACCACCGAACCTGAATCTTGAACCCGTTTTCTTGCGTGTTCACATTGAGTGAACCTGAGTGTATATGCTTAAATATGTGTTCCCATTGATCATCCGTCACCGTTATAAAAAGATCCTCTTCCCATTTCCGGCAGGGCTTACTCGAACTGGGACGTATATCTTCGAATAGGAGGTTGTGTGTGATGGCGATAAGGTGCCGCTGTGGGGTGTTTTGAGAGCATAGTTTTTCAAATGTGGTGAGAGGTCTAGAGCAAACCGCATCTTTGTCTATCGATTTCAGGAAGTGTACAATCAGCAAGTAAGACCAGGGAGGTATGGGCACTTTATCCATTTGAGTCGCAATGTCTTGGGTCGTACGTAGTTTACCCGCGTCGAAGAAGTGAAAGGCCTGAACAAAATTTTTTGACCAGCTGTCTGCGAGGAATTGGGAAGACATCCCCGGGGGAAAGTTAGGGTTGAGCCTAATTGGCGTAAGGGGGCCTGTCACCGACGATAGCTTTGTTTGGGAGCAAATTTGCTTAAAGCACAATAGGGTAGGACCTATTAGTGGATGTTGGTATAGTTCCGGCGGGATGTGGGTCTGCTCTAGCCACGGGATAGTGGCTAGAGAGAGACTGGTAAAGGAAGCTTCCAACGGGATCCAGTCCTTGTATTGACTATGAAGATTCCAATCCGCTATTCTAGTTAAATGGATCGCCCTATAGTAATTATAAATATCGGGGAGGCTGATCCCCCCTAAGTGTTTCGGATAGGTGAGATGTCTAAAGTTTATTCTTGAGTTTTTCCCTCCCCACAAGAATTTGGTGCATATAGTCCTATAGGACTTAAAAAAGGAGCTAGGCAGTTGTATAGGGATAGCTTGAAGCACATATAGCAATCTAGGTAGCACATTCATCTTTAGAATGGTGGCCCTGCCGAACCATGAGAACGTGGGTCTATTCCATCTGACAAGGTCGTCTGTTAATTTACACAGTAGGGGTAAGTGGTTTTTAGTATATAAGTCAGACAGGTCCGATGGGAGATTAATTCCCAAATAAGGGATACAGTCACTTTTCCAGTGAAAGGGGAAGTTAAGTTCGCATTGGTCTTTCGTCTGTTTATGTAGAGAGATGTTCAAAGCATAAGACTTATTGTAGTTGATTTTAAGATTAGCTATCGACTGAAAGTACTCGAATTCCTTGAGGACCACTGGTATGGAAGTCACGGGTTCAGTAATGAAAAGAAGAATATCGTCTGCAAAAGCAGCATATTTAAATTCTCTATAAGGGGATCGTACTCCTTTAATATCTGGATTGAGTCTAATTTTTCGTAAGAGGGGCTCCAATGTCAATATGTATAAAATTGGGGAAAGAGGGCAGCCCTGTCTCGTGCCATTCAGGATGGAGAAGGCGTCTGACAGAGTATTATTGACCCTGACCCTAGCAGTTGGGACTGAGTACAGAGACATGATCAGATTGAGCATGTGGGGACCCAAACCCAAGTTTAATAGCACCGCTTCCATGTAGTCCCATGCAACTCTGTCAAACGCCTTCTCCGCATCCAAGGAAAGAAACATGGCTTTCTGCCCTGATTTAGTAATTAAATGGTGTAGGTTAATAGCCTTAATTGTATTGTCCCTCGCCTCACGGCCAGGGACAAAACCCACTTGGTCAGTGGAAATTAAAGAGGGAAGAAGTGGAAGGAGCCTGTTAGCTAAAATTTTAGAAAAAATCTTGATGTCCACATTTAAGAGGGATATGGGTCTATAACTGCTCACGTTAGTAGTATCTTTGTCCGGCTTAGGTATGACCGTAATATGTGCTTCAAGAAGTCCTTTCGAGAGCGATCTAGAGAGATGGGGGGTATTGAATGCCTTTAAAAAAGGGGTCTGGAGAGTTTCCATAAAAATTTTATAGTAAGCTGCCGTCAGACCGTCCGGCCCAGGACTTTTACCTGGCTTCAATTGTTTCACTTTACCCATTCTGTGGGGGAAATCGGGGCTTCTAGGGCCTCAGAAGTGTCTTTCGAGATTTTTCCTACTGGTAAATTTTCTAGGTATTTTTTAAAGTTTTGCTGCCTCTGTTGTGTATCTTGAGTATGTGAGGAATGCCCGTGTAAGTTATAAAGGGACGCGTAATATTTTTCGAATTCACGCGCAATTGCGGGGTTTGATTCATGTATATCACCTGTTGGAGATCGGATTTGGTGTACTGTGTTCTTGACCCTTTGTGCCCGCAAAGCTTGCGCCAGTAGGTGGCCTGGTTTATTGCCCGATTCATAAAAGAGCTTCTGGGTTAAGATGTATTTCTTTTTGGTGTGGCGATTTAGCTCTTCCTGGATGCATGTACGGGTTTCTGTCAATTCAGCCAGAGTATCCAGGGCAAGGGAACGTTTGTGTTGCGCCTCTAATTTTCTAAGTTTGGCCAATAGAGCTGTCATTCTAGCTTGCTTCTCTTTACGCATTGCGGCAGTGAGAGCAATCATTTTTCCCCTCACTACGCATTTGTGGGCCTCCCATTGCAGTTGGGAAGACGTGTCGGGTGTATCGTTCTCGTGAAAAAAATGTCTTAAGCAATCTCTAATTTCCATCTCCCTAATCTTATCCGTCAAAATGCTTGCGTCCAGTCGCCATATATTAGAGCGAGTCAGCTTGTCGGGAAATGAGAGAGTTGTGGTGACAGGATGATGGTCCGAGATTGTCATGGGTTCTATGGTAGCTCTCGATAGATGATGGAGATCTTGTTGAGAAACCATAATGTAATCTAGGCGCGAATATCTATTATGGGGAATAGAGAAAAACGTAAAATCTTTTTCTTTTGGGAAGAGTATGCGCCAAGTGTCATGAAGGAACGCCTCTTGAAAACATTTCTTAATTTGCTTAATTGCTCTGAAAGGGATGCTGGAGGTGCCGGAAGACGTATCAATGAGAGGATCAAGTGGAACATTAAAATCCCCGCCTAGGATCAAAAGGCCTGCTTGAAAGTCGGATAATCTGTTTATCGTCTCACGGAAGAAAGACACTTGTGCAGAATTAGGACTGTAAAGATTAGCAAGTGTAATGTTCCTATTTCTAAATGTACCCTTGATGAAGATGAATCTACCTTGTTCATCAGCTAGTGTGTCTGTTATTTGAATGGGGGAATCCTTAGCAAGGAGAATGGATACCCCCTTGCGTTTCGAGGTGGGGGAAGTGGCATGGTAGCAAATGGGGAATCTAGGACTGAATAATTTCGGGATCGACTTAGAGCAAAAATGAGTTTCTTGCAGGAAGACGACGTCTGCCTGCAAAGATCGCATAAGGGAGAGCACTTGAGTGCGTTTCTCCGGGACATTAAGCCCTTTCACATTCAGAGAAACTAGTTTTAGTCTATTGCATTGTTGACGTGGAGTGGGAGCAGGCATTGTCAGTAGGGGAACTAAGAAGAGGATAGACAACAACAGACAACCAAGCAAAGACACACACAAAAAAAAAAAAAAAAAAGAAAAAGGGAGAGGCGGAAAAGAGAGGAAGGGGGGGGAAGGGTGTTGGCCTGAATAGATGGGTCTCTACGGAATGGGGAGATGGGAGACAAGGATCAAGCCGAAGAGTAGGTTGAGCTCGTCAACCTTCTCAAAGAGTCCAAGTTCGGCGTGGTCAACAGGGACTACCAGCGTCCGTTGTGTGGGGGTGGCGGACGGAGTAACTCGAGGGGAGACTAGCTCTGGGTCCTAATAAGGCCGGTAGTGATATATGGGAGGCGGGGTGACATATATAACATATGGAAAGTCAAGATGGGGGAAGAGGGGCCACAAGCAACTCTATCACCCTATCATGTGCAACCCCTACAGACGAGTTAGAAGGAAGACTACTTTATTAGAAGCAACAGCTAGAGGGGAGGAGTAGCCCACCCTAGGTTAAACTAGATATTATAGGGCATGTGCGTCCATAAGAACGCACATAAACAAACGGTGTGCTTAGGGTAGAGCGTGGAAGGGTGTCATCTAGTGGAAGGTAAAAATTTCTAAGGTGTACAAAATGCCTGGGATTCAGAGTTTGCACCCTTCACCTGGAACGGCCTAATTCAGGAGCGCAGTCACCTGTTACCTGGTTGAGTGAGACTATCACGCAAAAGGGATAACCAGAGGAAGGGTAATGCAAAGTCATGGTACTGGGCATAACAGCTTAAACAACATATATTAAGACATCACTAGGGTATGGCAAGATTTTAAATTGAGCAAACAATTACCTTGTCGGTACCAATGAGTTTATCAAAAAGAAAGATACAATTTGCATAAAAAACAAAGAAAGAAAAAAAAACACAAAACAGAGTAATGAAACCATAACGTTGGAACCAATGTTCTAGTACCCACACCACAGGGCAAAATGAAAGAAGAAAGAAACCAACAAACGTGAGGGGAAGGAATCTGTGCAAGTTGTCTATCTCACAACCCTTATTGGAACCTATGAAACCAAATTGCCTGATGTGTCAGGTGAAACACGGGCTTGGGCCCACATGTGTAGCATAGAAGATAAAATACCTGGGAAATGTTCTCCACAATTTGGGAAACCTCCGAACAGGGGGGGGACTCACCCTCAGGCATACTGAGCTAGATTCCTTCCCCCCGAGTGCTATCTAGCGATCAAACTCTTCATTGTGAGCTGGGCCGCAATAGAAAACAGAACCAATGGTGTATAATATGACAGTTTGGTTACGGCTCAAGCTGCCAAGAACCATCAACCAAGGACAGAGGAAACAAGCAAGAGGTTGAAAGAGGAGGAAAAAGTAGGCAGAGGTTTAAAAGACGATGAGGAGAGGGTATAGGCAAAGAAGACAGGAGAGGTGAGCAAGAAGAGAATAACATAGTGGAGGAGGGAAAGAGCTGTGGCATCTAGGGAGCACAGAATCCCCCTTCTTCTCCCTCTAATAGAGAGTCTTTGTGTTAAGTGGTTTCTACAGCAGACAATCTGTGCTATGGAGGGGGGGACCTCTGCAAAAGTGTCTGTGGAAGTCAAATTGACATATGGACATAGAGTCAGCTTAAAGAGGGACCAGAGGTTTGCGTTGGTAGGTGCTAGCCTATATGAGGAGACCAAGTCTATCATAAAAAGAGAGGGTCACTGAGTGGGGTTGAGATACACCAAACGTGGGGTCTCCAGACCTGCCTAGACCAACGTGGCCAGGTGGTAAGTACGTTTCTTCTGAGGCGGCACATATGGTTACAGAGAAATCGATGAACAATCTCAGGTCAAATAGAACATGTTATGTGGGTAAGAACACGCCGAGTACCTGATCAATTATGTCTAGGCCTTCGGTGAACAGGAGAATCGGTGGGACTACCATTCCGTGGGGCGTCCGGGACCCTCCGTGGCGAACGAGGAGGGGGAGGCTGTTGGACCCACGCTTTTTTTTAAATTTATTTATTTATTTTTTTATCAATGACTTTCAATGAGTGTTCTCTGTATTACGGAGCCGACAATTCATAATAGCTGCGAGTGATTTTAAAGGACTTTTTGTGCTGGGACAGTTCTAAGCACGGGAAACATGCGCCCCTTCACAGGCACACTATAGACAACCCCCCCCTACGAAATTTAAAGGAATATTACACTTTTATTGTTTCACTTTAATCATTATTAAAATAACTGCTCCCGAAAAAACGGCAGTTTTTAAAACTTTTTTTTGCATTGATACATGTCCCCTGGGGCAGGACCCGGGTACCCAAACACTTTTTAGGACAGTAACTGGCAAATTAGCCTTTAAAATTAGCACTTTAGATTTTGAACGTTGGAGTCCCATAGACTTTAATAGGGTTCTAAAGTATGCTATATAGTTAGCTCCGTCGAATCTTCTTTATACATTCGACAGACACCATAAGCCTTCCAAGACAGATTCGACCGTAATTCATGTGGATTTTCGGACGAATGCAATTTTTGAACGAAAAACTAAATAAATAAAAACGAATTTCGGGAGTAACTAAATAAATTAAGTTTTCGGACGAAAACGAAATTCCGAAACGAAATATTTTACTCTGCACATGTCTACTGTCTACTAAATGTGCTTAGACAGGGTAGGAAAAAATACAATTCTCATAATGATAATTTTTTAATCCTAGTCTTAAATTTCATGTTTGCGGAATTCCTTTTTCTTCTGTAGCTGGGTGCTCTGTGTGTTTCCACCCTCTTGTCCACCCCCAACAAGTAGCCTGGTATCTGTGCTAGGATAGGGGAGAGGTGCAGCTGTCAGCAGTGGAGAGAGCTTTGGAAAGCAAAGGGACTGGAGTGCAATGTGAGTATTCTGACTATTTTATATGGAAAAAATTCACCCTGATTTTACAGGGGTTGTTTTGAGGAGTTGCTTTCTTCTGTTTTATTGTATGAACGGTGAATCCATTATGTATTGAGACCATACAACAAGATCCAAATATCTGTCACTTAAGTGGAGTGGAGTTGTGATATTATGGATATATTATGTTCATCTGACCACCTATAATATAGTGGTCCTTTGTCTGTGGTAAGAGGCCCAGTGTATTGGTGTTCGGTGAAGGATACTTTTGATTCACCTTATTTTTGTCCTGTATACACCATAGGTGGTTCCAGTCTTCTTTGAATAACGGACTCTTTATGTTACATTACAGTGGACTTTTTTGCATATTTTCATGTTTTTAGTGCTGCATATACGGTACTTTATTTTTCTATAAGTTATTGCCACAAAATTGTTGTCAGCTGCTTTATAATTGTTTTATTATTTGAATAAATTGCAGCCAGCAACAAGTAGGAAGCATAGCTTGTGACAATACACATATGCTGATTATCAGTAAAGTGCAGTGAGCTCTGGGACATGTTGTGAAAAATATGCCCTTTTAAAAAGACACATTTAGCCTGTTATGACTGTAGACAGTTCAAGTGGAGAGGTTGTAAAGAGGCTGAAGTACCCACCCAGAAAGGGTCTGGTATGAATATTTAGGAGGACCCCAGCTATTTTTTTATAGTGGTTTCTGGACAAGGTCACTTTCAAGATCAACATCAAACTCTTATCTAGGATAAGGGTCTGGTATACATTTTAAGGGGGACTCTCCCCCCACAAAGTTTTTTGTGTTTTTTTTCTTCAGGGCTTGTGGCCTGATATGGTTCAGGAGTGGAAACACACCACATTAGTTTGCGTGACATGACGTTCATTTGCTGTGTCCATGTACTGAACTGCCAATGGATTGGGTTCACTATCAGCCCAACCTTGACCCAAACCCACAGCTCATCCCTTGTGGTCAATGACTACATTATGTAAAAAACTGACAGGACAACCCACTGATCACATTTTTACAGGTTCACCAGGCTGAAATTTCAATAGTGTACGTAGTTTATGGCCAACTAAAGTGAGTGGAGCATGTGTTTTTTAGAACCTACCCAGAAGGCTTTACTGAGTTATTTCAAGGAATCAGCCATATTTATCATTCATATCAGTTGCACAAATTGTTAATATGAAGATAATATAACTATAGGTTTGCACAAACAGAAATGACCACAATGGCAACATTTTAATTGTTAAAATATAACATATAATAAATATAATATAAAAAATATTATTTTCAATTGAATTATTTTAAATAAATATAATCTATTTTTGTAATAAACTAAAAAATGTAAACAGTTAATATGTATTTTCTTGGTGCTGCCTGTGCTTATCCTGTTGTCCTAATAACAAGCTTACAAATGCCTTGTGATATATATGACCCTTAATGTTCAAGATGCTCATTCATATTAGAAGCTGCTGCATTGTACCTATCATTCTTTAAAAAAGAGTATAGTATGCGGTGTGACATTGATTTCTATATTTCATTTTTCCTCTTTACCTTCCTTTATTTATGGTATACTGTACAAGGCTCACACTGTGAAACATTATATGAGCTGATTTATAATGTTCGTCTGGTTTTGATTTGCTTCAAAAACCTTGATGTATTGCATTCTTCATGCTTGTCTGTTTCTGAAATCTTAATAGCAGGAAAGTGTTGTATTGTGTAAACCACTGATAAAAGCACAAATGACTGGAACAAAAGTGATAACCTTTGTTGTCTACCACAATATATTTCAGTTACAAGATGTACTAAGTAGAAGGGATAAGTTAGTCTATTCAGCAACATTCCATAGTCCTTTTATTTCAGTGATTTGCAACTAGTGAACTATCTCAAGGAAGTCACAAAACAAAAGCAAATCAAGTTTATTTATTTTGCTAGACTCATGTACCAAATTATGGCTTTGATCATTTGGAAGACTTATAAATGGAAACCATTTTTTTTTTTTTTTTATTGCCGTGTGCTTACATAAACCTGTAGAGGGCCACCACCAGCACCTAGGACATGCTTATTAGTGTGCATGAATAATTGTTTAAGTCCTTGTTTTTGGAACATGGCTCTAAGTGACAGCTGCAGTCGTGCTAAGGAGACTGGGAGCCAATTACACTTGTTCCCAGCTGTTGACTGCTGTCACTAGACAGTTATCAACTAACAAAGCAGCTCTTATGCTGGTTTGACATAAATTCTGTTTTTTTTTCATAATCCTTTCTGATGAAACAGAAAGACTCATACCGCTGCAGTGTGCTGTTGCATTTTGTAGAATATAATATATACTGTACTCAATGCCTAGTTTAGACAAAGTGGGGCAAAAAATGTAAGTAGGGCCTCGTATGCTGAAGTTTGGTGTCTCAAAACAATTATACCTAAAGCATAAAAAGTGAGTTCTAAAGCATTGGTGATCATATACTAGAGAGGCAAAATTGTTGCAGTTGAAAGCAGATTTATCTGTTGTTTTTTTTCTCTTAGCCACTTGCCGACCGGCTCATGCCAATATACATCGGCAGAAATCGCGCCCTGGCATGAGACCCGATGAGAGCAGCCGATGGGCGTGATCATGGGCACAAGAGCCAGAATGGGGATTTGTGTGTGTAAACGTACAAATCCCTGTTCTGTCAGGGGAGAGGAGACATATAGTGTGTTCCTACTCAGTAGGAACAACAATATGTCTCCTCCCCCGTCAGTCCTTTCCCCATACAGTTAGAAACACTAACTAGAGAACACATTTAACCCCTTGATCACTTCCTAGTGTTAACCCCTTCCCTACCATTTACACAGTAATCAGTGCATTTTCATAGCACTGATCGCTGTATAAATGTCAATGGTCCCAAAAATGTGTCAAAAGTGTCTGATCTGTCCACCGCAATGTTACAGTACCACTAAAATCACAGATCGCCACCATTACTAGTAAAAAAAATATATAATAAAAATGTCATAAAAATGTCAAAATCTTTCCCATAGTTTGCAGACGCTAAAACTTTTGCGCAAACCAATTAATATACCCTTATTGCGATTTTTTTTACCAGAAATATGTAGAAGAATATATATGTTGGCCTAAACTGATGAAGAAATTTGTTTTTTAAAAATATTTTTGGGGATATTTATTATAGCAAAAAGTAAAAAATATATATATATATATATATTTTTTTTTAATTGTTCCTCTTTTTATTTTATAGCACAAAAAAACAACAACTCAGAGGTGATCAAATACCACCAAAAGAAAGCTCTATTCTATTCTATTTGTGGGAAAAAATTGCGTAAATTTAGTTTTGGTACAACTTCGCACGACCCCGCAATTGTCAGTTAAACCAATGCAGTGCCAAATTGTAAAAAATGCTCTGGTCAGGAAGGGGGTAAAATCTTCTGGGGCTTAAGAGGTGTCCATGGAAAACATTGGAGCTTGGCAAGGTACACCTAATTACAAATGCAATGTTCAGAGAAATGATATAAAAAAAAGTGCTATAGAGGTTAGCTGGGCTATGTAGGTAAGGCCTTTAGAGTGTTTGAATATAGGTGAACATATATAGATTAATTAGAACTAAATACTCAATTCCAGTAATGATAAGTGTCCTTTTAGTTTAGACATGCTCTCTCACTACTGAATCCTGTAGTTTTATGCCATGTACACACAATCGGAAATTATGGTCGGAAAAAGTTCTGATGTTTTTCCCGAAAGGAATTCCTATGGAATTCCGCTCAAGCTTGTGTTGCCTACACACGGTCACACCAAATTCCAACAGCCAAGAACGTGGTGACGTACAACACTAGGACAAGCCGAGAAAATGAAGTTCAATGCTTCCGAGCATGCGTCGAATTGTTTCCAAGCATGCGTGGGAATTTCCGATCGAAACTTTTTCCATCGGAAAAATTGAGAACATGCTTTCAATCTTTTGCTGGCCGCCAGCAAAAGTCCGATGGAGCCTACACATGGTTGCATTTTCTGATGAAAAGCTCTCATCTTTCTTTTGCTGGACAAATTTCCGTACGCAGCATTACATTTTGGATTAAACTAGGGGGAACACCTGTAGTCTCTTTCCCTCATTCTTTTCAGATATCACAAGCAGCAAGAATGGTCAAGTTGTTGTACAGGTGCATTCCTGCCCACTGTTACATAAAAATTGAATTTACGAATAACCCCAAAAACATAATTTGGGTATTTTCTTTTTAATGCTAAAAAGAAGGGGGAACAAGTGTTGATCCTGATTTATGCACATTTGCAGCAGAGTACATTTTAAATTGGTTTGCTAACATCTATTCTAGAATTTAGCTTGTTACTTCCCAGATTAAAAGGTCACTAACCTATTGTCATACAAATTTAAAAGCAGGAAATTAGACCTGTGAGCAACAGTACCATTATGGAGGTTGATATTCCCAATGTAATTTATTGTGTATATGGTCTACCAAATGTGATGGCACTGGTAAACAAACACATTCTACTCTAAAATGAATTTCTCTTCCAAAGGAAGTGGTCGCAAATTAAAAGAAAAAAATAATAATAATATAATAATCAAGGATTTAGTTAGAGAAAAGTAATTAATGGTTTTTGGCCCGTGACCATGAATAATACTAGGTATTTCCAAGATTTTCAGATCAGCATTTCATATACATTGTAGACTGTGTTTTGTCAAATCCTATTTTGCATCCTTTCAGGCTTATCTGTGCCTTTCTCTCTTTAACACTAGAGCTTGACTAATGACAGTATAAGCATTGGCAAAAGACTGATTTAACCCCCGTGGCTCTCCCAACATTTCCTTTTCAGATGTATTTCTCCAATCATGTTTAATGTATGATTATAGCTTTCTGTAAACCGGCTTGTGTGGGAGCAGAATTACAGCCAGCAGTACAATTATACACAGAATTCATGCCGGTACCTGAAGCAAAAGACACACTGAGCAATTTTATATCTGCCATTGCCTGTACACAGAGTAAGTAGACCATACTGGAAAACTTTAGCTTGTTCCACAAATACATGGTCTTTGACCTTATAAGCAAACAGACTTATTGGATCCACCTAATTAGCAACAATCTGGAAGTCCTACAGCTGCATGCTGACATGTATATAGTTGTTATAATGTTATTGCAGACCTGTGTTATCTTTAATAATAATTTCAATTAACTTGTAATGGAAAGACAAGAGTAAAAAAAACAATGTTTTAGTATCCCACTGTTAGATTTTAGCTGAATGAAAAAGGTAACGCTAACATACAAAATCGACAAATTCCTTTTATGGTCAATAACTGTAGTGTACACATTGTACACATTCAGATGTTGTATTCAATTTTATTTTGTTTTATTTTTATTTTTACTGAGTGATAAAAATTCATGAGGGAAATGTATATTACAACTAAAGGAGAATGCTAATTAGAATCTTTCTAGCAGTAATTGTCAGTAGCCATTTTGTCTCATGAGGAGAATATGCAGCACTTTAATATAATAAATTCATAGGAAAACAAAATTAATTGACTCTCTAGGCTGATCATAGTTTCTGGTCTTAATGTTGCATGATTACCCACAGTTACTATAATGTATCAGGCTGAATTTTTTACTATAGCATATTGTTGGAAAAAATGCAACACCCCAGTAGCATATATTTTGGTGGACATTGTTTTTTACTTTTTATTACAAATGCTTTTTATTAGAGATAAAAAAAAAAAACTTACAAGGTTGAGCCCAAGGCAGATCCTAGGGTCACAGATGCCTGGGTGCAGAAATATTTATGCCCCCTCTACATTGGCATGGTCATCCTACTAACTCCTCCTCCTTTACAAATGTTTCTATGTCAACAAGTCAATGGCACAACACCTGAAGTGAAGATAATGCTCAACAGCTTATCACCAGTAATTCTAAACTTTTGAGTTTACAGTTGTTTCAGGAAGCCTAAACTGCAAGCATGCCAACCACATCCTGAATTTTACCAGCATTAACTAATCACAGCTCTACTACTTAGCAATGTAGTGATTAGGAAACAAGAAATAAAGAACTTGAATGCAGTAAAAGCCTGCAGCTCCCATTGGCTCCTTCAACATTTCTAAGCCCTTGTACACACGGTCGGACATACCGACAACCAAATCCGTCGGATTTTTTCTGACGGATTTTGTCTGAAACTGTTGCATACACACGGTTGGACAAAGTTGTCGGAAAATCCGATCATTCAGAACGTGATGACGTTATTTCATTATGACGGGACTACGTTCATGCTAGTAGCCAATAGCTTTGGTGTAGGAATTTGATCTGAGCATGAGTTACACTTTGTCCGATCAGAATTCTCTACACATGATCGGACAAAGTCCGATCGGATCATGTTGTCGGAAAATTTTATAGCCAAGCTGGAAAACTTGGTCCGTCAGTTATTCCAACAGAAACAGTCCGATGGAGCCCACACACGGTCGGATTATCCGATATCACGGTCCGAACGGACATTTTCCGTCGTAATGTCCGACCGCGTGTACAAGGGCTTACACTGATCAAGTGTAAGTAATCCTTCCAAAGGATGTATAAGCACTTAAATCATCCCAAAACCATGCCCGATATGAGATTCAGGATGATTGAATCACACTATTTATATTACTACACTGTAATATGTAATAAAATAGTTAAACACACCATAATGCAGAATCAGTGGGAACCCTAAGCTTGTCGCCTGTCACCCGATGCAGCGTGTCACTTGCTTCCATCGCCTGTCACC
Source organism: Lithobates pipiens (assembly GCF_037356315.1). NCBI lineage: Eukaryota > Metazoa > Chordata > Amphibia > Anura > Ranidae > Lithobates > Lithobates pipiens. The sequence continues at coordinate 391,476,809 of NW_027507748.1, read as the reverse complement.
AGATGCAGCGTGTCACTTGCCACTGTCGTTTGCCACCAGATGTAGCACGTCACTTGCTACCATCGCCTGCCACCAGATGCATCCTGTCACTTGCTTCCATCGCCTGCCACCAGATGCAGCGTGTCACTTGCACCTTCATTTGCCACTAGAATCCTACTGCCAGATGCAGAGTGTCACTTACAACCTTTGCTTGCCACCACCTGCAACGTGTCACTTGGCTCCTTCGCTTGCCACCAGATGCAACATGTCTCTTGCCAACGTTACCTTCTGCCATATACAGAGTGTCACTTACCACCGTCACCAAATACCAGGTGCAGAGTGTCACATATCACCGTCACCTGCTGCCAGATGCAGAGTGTCACTTACCATTGTCGCCTGCCACCAGATGCAGCCTGTCACTTGCCACCTTCGCTTTCCACCAGATGCAACGTGTCACTTGCAACCGTCGCCTGCCACCAGATGCAACATGTCACTTGCCACCAGATACAACATGTCACTTGCTACAGTTGCCTGCCACCAGATGCAGCGCATCACTTGCCACCATCACCCGACACCAGATGTAGCGTGTCATTTGCCACCGTTGCCTGCCACCAGAGAAGCAGCGTGTCATTTGCCTCATTCGCTTACCACCAGATGCAATGTTTCACTTGCCACCATTACCTGCTGCCAGATGCAGCATGCCACTTGCCACCTTCACTTGCCGGGTACAAAGTGTCACTTGCCACCAGATGCAACATGTCACTTTCCACCATCACCTGCTGCCAGATGCAGAGTGTCACTTACCACCATCACCTGCTGCCAGATACAACATACCACTTACCACCATCACCTACTGCCAGATGCAAAATGTCATTTACCACTGTCACCTGCTGCCAGATGCAACATATAACCTACCACTGTCATCTGCTGCCAGATGCAACATGTCACTTACCACCATCACCTACTGCCAGATGCAACATGTCTCTTGCCACTGTCACCTGCTGCCAGATGCAACATGTCACTTATCGCTGTCACCTGCTGCCAGATGCAGAGTGTCACTTACCATTGTCACCTGCTTCCAGATACAGAGTGTCGAATACCATCATCACTTGCTGCCAGATGCAGCGTGTCACTTACTACTCATATCCTAGCTCTCTCTCCCTCCCTTTCAGCTGGGCATGCCAGGGGCTGTAGTTTCCCTCTTTGGATTGCTTGGGCTTGCCAGTCCTTGGGATTACATGTCCCAGGATCCTCTTTTGTGCTCCTTTTTTTTTTTTTTCTTCCTGCCCATTAGGAAGGAGAGGTTGCTGCTCCCTGCTCCTGAGTACAGCAGCATGAGGAAGAGAGGGAGGGGGGAAAGAAGAGCTTGCATCTGACACAGAGACACAGCCACTCCCCCAGCTGCCGACTGAAGGAGGGGGGGGGGGGGGGAATAGGCAGGGAACAGAGAGCCATCTCCTGACAGTGGCAGCACAGTTTCTCCTCATCAGACCTGCTCACAGCTATCATGTGCCGGAGGGGAGAGCACACGGGGAGATCCACCGCACCTGAGCTTCAGCACCCCCCCTCTGACTTAGCTCATGGTGCCTAGGTGTAGTGCACCCCATGCACCCACCCAGGATGGGCCCTGGTTGAGGCAAATCAATGCAAAGGCATATATGAAAAGATGGAGAATAGATTTATAGAAAATGTGCTAAACAATAGTCTTATATCCCCCAAAAATTTTGGTAAACCAAATCATTTGGTGGAGGGGGGATTATGATGTGGGGTTGTTTTTCAGGGATTAGGCTTGTCCCCTTAGTTTCAATGAAGGGAACTCTTAAGGCTTAAGCATACCAAGAAATTTTGGACAATTTCAAGCTCCCAACTTTGTCGGAACAGTTTGGGGATGACCCCCTCCTGTTCCAACATGACTGCGCACCAGTGCACAAAGCATGGGCCATAAAGACATTGCTGAGCGAGTTTGGGTTGGAGAAACTTGACCTCTTGACCTCAATCAGATTTTTGGAATAAATTAGAGGGGAGACTGCGAGTCAGGCCTTCTCGGCCAACATCAGTGCCTGACTTCACAAATACGCTGCTGGAAGAATGGTCAAACATTCCCATAGACACACTCCTTAACCTTGTGGACAGCCTTCCCAGAAGAGTTGAATTTGTTATAGCTGCAAAGGGTGGGTCAACTGAAAATTGAGCCCTGCAGACTAAGAATGGCATGTTTATGTGCATGTAAAGGCAGGCATTCCAATACTTTTGACAATATAGTGCCCTGACTACTCCTGAACTCTGCCTGCACTGACCCCAGATTTTCTTTGACCTCTGCTTCTGCCTGTGCCCATTACTGCTACCTTGCTGATTTGTTACTGACCTGGCCTGTACCGTGACTTTGCTCCTGCTTCTGTATCTGTACCTGACCTGTCTGGCTGTGTATGACCCTGTTTATTTTGCAGTCCTTAATGGATTTCCAAGCTGCAAGCATCTGTCTGTTATCCACCAGTGCCTTGTCTTCATCAGCCTGTTACCTGCCTGTGATTCTCCTGTCTGCTGTCACCCGCGCCAGCCTGCTCCTGCCTCCTGTTCATCAACTTTTACCCAGCACCTCTGTCTGCTGTGATTCACTAATGAAATACTGCTGCTTGACCGGAAGATCCAGTCCAGCCCTGCGGCTAGCAGGACCATCAGGCACTCGTACTGCTCTCCACTGTGCTGCCTGTCTACTCTATCAGGGGCCAGAGTCAGAGGTGTAAGGCTTAATGTAGAGTAACACTCCTAATCTTGAGTTTAGGAGCTTTTGTAATTTTTTTGCCAAAGCTGCTAAACTCAGTTCCATAAAAGCCTATGTGTCAATGTACACATAGGCTTTTACCAGAGCTTAGAAGCTGCTGCAGTTAGGGAGGTGTCAACCTCCCTCTCCTGAATGCAGAAGATTCGTGTTCTGGATACATGCATTTTCCTGCGACTGGCAGTCAAAGTAGGCTATGTGAACATGAAGCGTAAGAGAGGTCTTCCTCATCATATCAGGCTCTTCTACCAGGTAGGTTATGCTGAGGTTTTCTAACCTCCGGTCTGATAATATTTAGATTTCCCTTATACCCTTAGCTGTAACTTGGTCATCTTACCAAATTGATGGAAGATTTGGTCATCCGTGTTGATAATCATGAACATGGTTTACCAATTAAGAATCTTTAACAAACATGAAAAACCAATTACACAAAGTTTACCATGCCACTTATGTAGATGATAAGTTGCTTGGAGGACAGTTCTGCATGATCTTGGAAACTGTGTAGGGTAGCAGCAGATACATACTGCACTGAAATGGTGCTGTTACTGTCAGGTGGAGTGATCTCATGCCTGACAGTGACAGCACAGTTTCACCCAGAGGGAAAGAGAGTCAGAAAAACTGTACTAGACTTAAAGGGGTTGTAAAGGTAATTTTTTTATTTTCTACATAGGTTCCTTTAAGCTAGTGCATTGTTGGTTCACTTATCTTTTCCTTCGATTTCCCTTCTAAATGTTTTTTTTCTTTGTTTTCTTTGTCTAAATTTCTCACTTCCTGTTTCACCCCAGTAAGCTGTTCAGTAAGCTGTTCTGGCTGACTAACCACCAGCTCGGATGATGGTGAGAAGTTTACTGAGGAGAAACAGGAAGTGAGATATTCAGACAAAGAAAAAAAACATTTAGAAGGGAGATCAAAGGAAAAGATAAGTGAACCAACAATGCCCTAGCTTAAAGGAACCTATGTAGAAAATAAAAAATTTACCTTTACAACCCCTTTAATCTTGCTTCTACTGGCACTAACAATATAAGCTTTATTTTGTTCCCGCTGACACTAACAAGTTTTATTTGATCCCACCAAGACCAACAATAGGTCACAAAAAGGGTATATGAGGCAGTAAACTATATCCTAGGAAATAGGTGACATGTTTTAGGCACTATTCGAGATTTTAAAAAATCAAATTAAAATTAGAGAATTGATTTAAAGAGGAAGTAAACCCTGATTAGTTTACTTCCTCTTTCATTCCCTGCAAAGGCAAAGCATAATGGACTACTATGCATCGCATAGTAGCCCATTATGTGTCACTTACCTGACACAGGAGCCAGCTAAGTTGCCGCTGTCCCCTGTAGTCCGGCGCATCCATCTTGTTGGTGGGGTCTCGCAGCTCCGCCACTGTCATTCGGCGAAGCCACGATGACGTCACTCCCGCGCATGCGCACGGGAGCCGACACGCGCGGCAGCTCCGTCGCTGAGAATGCCGCGCTCAGTGCGCCTGCGCGCCGCTGTCTACGGCGCATGCGCCATAGACAGCGGTGCCCGTTTTCGGGCAAATATCTCCTAAACCATATAGGTTTAGGAGATATTGCTTGGACCTACAGGTAAGCCTTAATCTAGGCTTACCTGTAGGTCAAAGTGGTTTGTAAGGGTTTACAACCACTTTAATGACCAGCTTACATTTTTTTTAACTCTAATGCTATAGTTGAATAATTTTTTTATAGCGTTCCATATCATCCAATAAACAACCGTCTTTATGTAATCCAACAACATTTACCAGGTCATAGCTAGGGCACAGCTGGCTGAGATCAGTTCCGATCTCTGAAATTCCCTAGTCAGAAAGGCAGTGCAGCTGAATTAGCCAGTTACACTGTGCAGTTGATTGTAGTTGTGTGTAAGTGAATGAGATCTCAGCAGTGTGCTGTATGAGGAGGAAGAGCTCGGATGTCTATTCACAGACTTTGTGCAGTGCAGGGATGGGTGGCCGAGCACAATGTTCGGGATGCTGAGGGGGCAGACAGGCAAGCTGCTATAATGAGTGTCTGCTGAAGCCTGACACTGCACCCACAATTCACTGATCACAGGTGCAATGCTTTGCAGGCTGCAGTGTAAAGAAAAAATGGATAAATTCACTTTTTTTTTACCTACGAAAATCATGTGCATTTATTATTTTTTTGAATGAGAAACTTAGGCTTTAAGTATAACTTTTTTTTTTTTTTTTGCCAAACTGTACTTGTATAGTATTATAGTATGTGATTATGTTATGCTTTAAGTAAAATTATAAACATGGTACATACAAATAATTCACTGTGGTTTATTAGACATTTACTGCCTTTACTGTTTCACTATCTTGGCTGCAAATTAATACAATTAGTGTACTTATTCTTTACTTTGAAAGTGGTGCCTTCTTTAGCATTTTCTTGTCACACATTCTGCTCATTATACAGTAGTTGTAGAGGGCGATCTCTTATGCAAACATGGATTCAGAAATTGAAGTCAAGCTGCTTGATGCTTCTGGCTGTTGCTCCATGGTTATGATGCACAGCCTTGCTGACCTGTAATGAGACCAGGAAAATGGGAAGATTAAAACAGAAAATTTTATTTTTACATGATGGTAATTTTATCTTTCCTGATGCTTAAGCATGACAGCACACATACACACACACACACACACACACAAACATACACGGGTATAGCTTGAGCCCCCCGCACAATCACAGAACCAGTTATGCTATAAATGAGACTCCCAACACAAGATGGTAACAAAACTCAATGCAAAGCCCTGGGAGGAATTTATATGCTGTCATGCTTAAAGCGGGAGTCCACCGGTACTCCGCGTTTTTTTTTTTTTTTTTAAAGCCAGCAGCTACAAATACTGCAGCTGCTGACTTTTAAATAGTGACACTTACCTGTCCAGCGCGCCCGCGATGTCGGCACCCGAAGCCGATCGCTCGCTCGTGCCGCCGCCATCTTGGGTATGGGAATCAGGAAATGGAGCCTTTCGGCTTCATTTCCCGGTTCCCTACTGCGCATGCGCGAGCCGCGCGGCGCAATCCGGACGGTCCCCGCTGCCTCTGGGAGCTGTGTGTTTCCCAGCAGGCAGCGGGGCACTTGCTGAAGGGGGCGGGCGCTTGCGGAAAGGGGCGTAACGTACGCCCCTTTCCGCAGAGAGCTAGCCCGGAAATGGGTGCAGTTACCTGGATTATCCAGGTAACTGCACCCCCCTCCCCCCTGAAAGGTGCCGATTGTGGCGCCGGAGGGGGGGGGATTCCGATGAGCGGAGGTCCATTTTAGGGTGGACCTCCGCTTTAAGCTACAGGAAAGGCAAATTACCATTAGGTAATTATACAATTTTCCTGATACAAGCTTGACAGCATACACATGTGTACGTAACATGCAAACATACAGGAGAGGGTAATGCTGAAGTATTTTAATCAACATATCATTTGATTCATTATGAACTAAAGCAAAACTCCACCTTCGTAAATGTTGCTTGACCAGCATTGTAATAGGCTAGAAATTATTTGTAATGGGCTAAAAGTGCACCATACATGGACCAAGCTGCTTCCCTGGAGAAGTCCACTAGACTACCTTGACCAGCAACAATGCAATTGTCCTAGTGGACAGTGAAGGTCTTCTACTGATACTACCAGGCCTAAGAGGTCCATTATCTGACGTTTTGAAAGAAGGGGCCACCTCCATGTATTCCTACAACATTGCATCCACATACAATGTGTGTGTTGACTCACACTTTGGACTTGCTGGAAAAACTATATCCTGAATCAGATGTACAGATTTGCTGACTTTTGGATGATACTGAAGAAGTGGTTTACAGCCTGATGCTTAGATATCCAAGATATTTTTTCTGGACATGACATGGACATGGACATAGTAGTAAGAAATCCTGTATTAAGTGTTACTGACCATATTGCAAGTTTGAGCTAGAAGAAGTGGAGAGTGAGACAACATGTCCAGCACTATTTATAAATCACAAGAGTAAAGAACAACCTTCCTGAAGGGTGAATTCTTGCATAGACCATTAAGAATTGTTTTTTCCAGGATATGAGATGGCCACAGTATCCCAGAGAGTGAAGACATAACTGGGACTCAACTAACAATCCATATCCATTCCTACTTGCAGATAATTAATATCTTTGACAGAGGATTAAACCCTTTAAAACACATTTTCCCACATTCTAGTATGCATTAGGTTTGCAGTAGGTGCCCTGGCTTTAACAGGGTTTAGAACTCCCCGATGAGTCCGTTTCTGCCTCTTGGCCTTCAGGCACTAAAATATAATTGGCTGGATTTTGATAAAGTACTTGGCCATGCTATAGAAGATCTGAAATATCAGGAAGAAGAATAGGAGTTTTCAGGGCCAGAGAATGCAATTGAGGATGCCACTACCTGCAAGGCCATAGGGAAATTACTATCATAACCACACCTGGATGACTCTGGATTCTGTTGGGAAACCTGAAAGTCACTAGGACTGTTAGATATACAAAAGCTAAGTGGCAGGTGCGTGTGCGCTCCTGTTCCATCATAATGACTGGTTTCAGCATCCTGGTTTTGGCTTTCAAGCATTTTCCCTGTCTGCCTGTTCACCTGCAAGGCGAATGATTTAAGGGTGGATACCAAACCTGATTTAAGCCAGCTAAGCCTGCAGCCTCATGCTTCTGATAGCATGTGTAATACATGTTCCAAAGCTCCCTGTTTGCCCTGTTCTGCTAGATTAGATTCCCTCGTTGAAGACTTTGGATCAGATATCAACTATTCTCTAAACTCTGCCTGCCTTTTCTGCTATGGATTGAACCAGACTATGTTGAACCTTGCCTGCCTTGTACCTGGACTATCATTGAACCACTCTGCCTGTCTGCCAACCGCAAGTACTTATTTTCTTTGCCCAGTTCTTGCATGCCCAACATGGTAGCCAGGCACCATATCATTGTGTATAAGTCCAAGGGGTAACTGAGTACCGGTAGGCCTGCTTGCCTTATGGGAAAGAGGGCTGCTATCGTTTAAAAAAAAGATGAATCGAACACCTCCCAGTTTGGTTCGCACCAAAACTTGTGAACAGGCAAAAAATTTGGACGAACACACAAACACTGTTAAAGTCTATGGGACAAGAATATGAAAAATCAAAAGTGCTTGGGGACCCGGGTCCTGCTACAAGGAACATGTATAAATGAAAAAAAAAGGTTTTAAAAACTGCAGTTTTTTTGGGAGCAGTGATTTTAATAATAGTTACATAGTCAGGTTGAAAAAAGACTCAAGTCCATGCCATAATGCGTGTGAAACAATAAAAATGAAATATTTCTTTAAATATTGTACCTGGGGGGTGTCTCTAGTATGCCTGTAAAGTGGCGCAGTTTTCCCATGCTTAGAACAGTACCACAGCAAAATGACATTTCTAAAGCAAAAAAGTAATTCAAAACTGATCGCGGCTGTAATGAATTGTCGGGTCTCGGCAATATAGATACAGCTCATTGAAAAACACAGCATGGGTTCCCCTCAGTCCATTTCCAGGCCTTTTGGGTCTAGTATGAATATTCTGGGGAACCCCGAGCCAATTGTTATTTTTTTAAATTGCATGGGGTCCCCCAAAATCCATATCAGGCCCTTTATGTCTGGTATAGATATTAAAGGGAATCCTGCACCAATTTTTTTTTTAAATGGAGTAGTGGTCACCCCCAAAATTCATACCAGACCCTTATCTGAGCACGCAACCTGGCAGGCTGCAGGAAAAAAAGGGGCATGAGAGAGCATCCCCCATTCTGAACCATACCAGGCCCCATGCCCTCAACATGGGGAGGGTGCTTTGGAGTTGCCCCCCAAAGCACCTTGTCCCCATGTTGACGGTGACAAGGGCTTCATCCCCACAACCCTTGCCTGGTGGTTGTGGGGGTCTGCGGGCAGGGAGCTTATCAGAATTTGGAAGTTCCCTTTAACAAAGGGACCCCCAGATCCCACCCTCTTCTTGTGAATTGGTAAGGACTTGTCCCTAAGTGTCTCCTGTCTTTTTTACTATTTTTGACACTTTTTTTGTGAAATGGTAGGTGTACAATGTACCCCTTACCAACTCACATAGGGGGAGGCCAGGATCTGGGGTCCCCTTGTTAAAGGGGCTTCCAGATTCTGAAAAGCCCCCGCCCGCATACCCTCACAACCACCGAGCAAGGGCTGTGGGGATGAGGCCCTTGTCCCCATCAACATGGGGACAAGGTGCTTTGGGGGGCTACCATGTTGAGGGCATGTGGCCTGGTATGGTTCAGGAGGGGGCTGCTCTCTCATCCCCTCTATTTTCATGTGGCCTGCCAGGTTGCGTGCACGTATAATGGTCTGGTATGAATTTTGAGGGGGACCCCTGCGCCTTTTTTTTTAATTAGGCGCAGGGTTCCCTTTATTATCCATACCAGACTTGAAGGGCCTGGTATAGATTTTGGGGGGACCCCCACATAATTTTTATTTACTTTTTGGTTTGAAGTTCCCCTTAATATTCATACCAGACCCAAAGGGCCTGGTAATGGACTGGGGGGCCATGCTGTTTTTTTTCAAAGAGTTTCATCTATATTGCTTGATTTGAACCACAATGACTTCATAGGAAATTTTGGATCTTGATCCTTCCTTCTGCTTCACGCCTTTAGACCCAGTCCTGGATCCAGGTCTTTTTTTTCTTTGACTAAAAACAAGGAATAGAAACCTTGAAATCTTTTCTGGATGGATAGCCTTCTGTTGTAACAAAAAGTTAAAGTGTGTAGCGCTTGGAGATTTGATTGCTCCAAAGAACCTCCAAAGAACCTTGATGGGAATGAAGTGGATTGGGGAGGGGGGGGGGTAAGAAAATCCCAACAATGTCTATATTGCATTAAAACAGGACCCATGGATCCTGAACATACTCTACAAAAACTCCTGCAAATTGACACCTACTGTGCAAGGGTGCAGAGGCCTTTGAAATAATTTTGCTGCTCCTAGGGAAGAGCATAAATGGATATAGACAAAACAAAGTAAAATAATTATGGATTATTCTATCCTCCTTTATAGCCCTTCCAGGTCTATAATGTCTTAAAATCTTTTGCTTCCTTTCCTTTTCCCACCAGATATGGCTCTGGAGGAAAAGCATATTTCATAAACAGCTGCCATCCTGTGTCACCAACCATCTTATTTTCACCCAGGGACAAAACACCACAGAGAGTTTGGCACTGGCCAAAGTTCTCCTTCTACCTTTTCTGTCAAGGTACAAATAGCCTTGACTATTGAAGGGGGGTCCAATGTAGGCCACAAAATGATACCTAAACGGTAGTATAGACCTTTTTCGTTTCCAAATCCATTCTGCTGTTCCAATCCATTTGTAAAGGATATTGTGTCATCCCCTGGCAGAATGACACATCTGTCTAGTCTGATGAAGACTCCTTGGTCAACTGCTTCTGAGGCATAGGTAGCCTTTAAACAGATGTACTGTTTGAATAGGCTTGTTCTGATGATTATCAACTAGAGATCTTCACAGTCAATTTGGTCAGAATCAAAGTATTTGTTTTATTTGCCCCTTTATCCACTTCTGCCTCTGACATGCAAACTTGGCAGGAAAGCCACCTAACCACAAGCCCAGTACCGCTCAAAAGTTGGATGATCATAGTAGTGTGAGGCTTCATTTAGCCCATGTAGCACCCTCATGCTAGATGTAAATAGGCTTAGTTGTTAGTGTAGGAAAATGTCAGCTTGGTTAAGGGCCAGACTGGGTTCTGAATCTGTGTCGGGGTTGAGTGACTCAGGGGCTGGATGCCTTATATCTCTGACACTTCCCCCTGGTTAGAAAGTTGGTAGAAGCTTCCAGGGCTGGAGGGTAGGAGTAAGAAGGGGCTACCATGCATATTTATGAGGTCCTCAAGCGATCCCCAGCCAAAAGGGGTTGGAAGGGGGTAGGCCACCTCACAAATAAGCATGAGTCTTGCCAGCAGAGGTAGTTGGTGGAAAATGGAGATGGAGTGCTGAGGAGGCTGTCAGTGGCCTTTAAATGTTCTCCCTAGTCTGGCAAGAGGTGATCTCGGGCCTGGGGCTCAGGCGCTGGAAGATTCCCCCTACAATGCATAGCATAAACCCTTCCTATAGTCATTGAAGCAAAGAGAGGACATCGGAAGCAGGTGAGCACATGCAAAAGATCTCCTGAGTGTCAGCCGGGTGGGCTGGGGAGTGTCAGTCTGGAGAACTGGGAAGAATTAGCCTGGAGGGCTAGAGAGAGGGGTAGCTGCAGTCAGGTGGACTGGCAGGGCTTGAAGAAGGTGCGCTGGGATCAGTGACCACAGAAAGGAAGTGCTGGGAAAGTGTGAGCTGTGTCACCCTACCTGTTCTTCAAGTATAGGGGGTGAAAATCCCTGCTTGTAATGGGCCTTCATTACAAAGTTAGTACAGGGTAGCATAGCTGCGTTCTTCAAGCAAGTGTGTGCTGGAAGAAGAAGAGGAACTGTATATAGAAACTGTAGAGTTGTCCCTGAAGTTTATTGTGAAGCTAAGTGGGAATCCCATAATCTCCCATCCCTATCCGAGTTATTATCCCTCAATAAACAAAAAAAGTCACAAACTGTTCTCTGCCTCTGGAGTGACTGCGGGAATTTGGTGAGCCTGGCTGTGCAGGGTGGGGGATCCAAGGTTATTTGCAGGCTCCTAAGCGGGTCTTGAATGCATAGTGGTTACCTCACTTCCTCTTGGGAAGTGGTGCTGGTGCCCATAACTTGCTCTCTTATTTAGGTATGCACTTACATACCTTACCTTAATAAATATGGCTGGTATCTAGGTAAGCTTATGGTTATTGGCTCAAAAAATGAGCTGAAAAACTATAAGCATAATAAATACCTTTTAAGTACTAGCTAGGACCTTATCAGCAATACAATATAAGTGGCAGTCCACATACTCATATACCGAACTTTGAAGGGTTAATGCACAATCTATGCATAGCATACTAGCTCATTATGAATAACTTACCTGAGAACGAAGTCCTCTGTCTTCCTCTTCGCCACTGCCATGGATCCCGGAGCGACTTCCCGGTCTCGCAGCTCCGGCGCTGTGATTCGCCAGAGCCGCAATGACTTCACTCCCGCGCATGCGCACGGAAGCCGATGCTCGCCCTGAACAGCTGTGCTGTTTTCAAATTGTGACAGCAGGTGCAGGGAGAAGATCCCCCACTCACTGTGGCAAAGCAGGGAGCAGAGGCAGCGGAAGGTTGATGCATAGGAGCATGTTAAATGTTAAACCCTAAATATGGGTGTAACGTGTAACATGTTCCTAAAGTTGAACTTAGCATTTCATTTACAACAGGCAAAAGCACTGCAAAGTTACAGAGTTAATACACAATAGGAAAAGGCCCAGCTCTGCAATAAACAACACACACCTGCAATATTAGTTCATGCTTTAGCAGAACTGCAGGCACTAGCCACAATCGTTTTCCTTTGAGGCATTCACAAAACAAACAGAACTCTGGACAACAATAACAAGCTAGCAAGAATTCAAATGTGTGCCTGCTCCTAACAGTGAAGGACATAACAGCATATACCTTCAGAGAACTCTTAACAGGGTATAACAGCAGCCAGGTCCTTTGATTTGAGCACCAAATGGTGCATCTTACCACCTGAATGCTTCATAGCCAGCAGGAAATCCAATGGATATCCAAACATGGAATCATGATGAAGGAAGCACTTGTGCAAACCCTAGATACCAGCAACCTGCAACCCCAGTATCCTGGATATGGGGTAGGCTTCCTTCATATAGGAGATTTACAGCCTGAACAGAAGATACTTCACCACAAGAGAGGATGAACCTGCATTGTGGGCTAGAGAAATCCAGTATGATACGAGTAAACATTAAAAATAAAAATTAAAATTAAACAACAGCATAACCAGCTGAGCAGTAAGAATAAGAAATTAGAGAATGCCACCTTGTGGTGGGTACCTCAATTATACTATAACTGATCCTGTGATGGGGCCGGGGGGTATATGGGGGGCAGAGCTTTACCCATGTCTCTAGGCTGTCAAGCTTTTGTCAGGAAACATAGCTCACTGAATGTAGTATTTGCAACAGAATGAAGTAGGATTTGGTGCTCTTAGAACGCCGCATTTCATAGACATGTTTTCATTTACAACAGGTTCACATTAAAGAGTCCCTTCTTTCAGAGCCTTAAAATATACAAAATCCAATCAATAAAATCTCATATAAGCTTTAAAGGAAAAATCCACCTTTTGCAAAAAAAAAAATGAATCGCCCCTTCTGATAAAAGCAATAATGTTCATTTAATTTTTTTTTACTGTCCCTTGGATGCTACTGCCTTTAGCTGCAAAAGCAGTGGCCAGGGGTGGACACATACTGTGATTGAGATGCTTTGCTTCACAGCCTTGGCAGCAATAGAACTTACCAATTTATTACCCATTCAAGTGAAGGGGTGGCTTGTGTAGTGTTAAAGAGGTTAAAGCAGCCAGTGAGGAGGTGATACAATTCTATCTCACTGCCTGTCCAATGCTCTCTTAAAAGCAATCTAAGCATGGATCAAAGCACACAGCACATATGAATTGAACAAGGCCTCATGGTTATTGGCTGAGTATTGAAATCATGTGCAGGAAGCTTGTCGTAAGCAAACAATAGCTTTACTTTCATGGAGGATATCTTTATCATGTAAAAGGAACTGAACAAAAAACAAGTGTATAGAACACAATAAGGATGGTACCTCCTCTGATTACCTTACCATAGATAATACACAATAATACCGCAGCACCACCTGCTGCATAGATAGGTATAATGCATACAGTATTGTCAGTTTATATAAGCGGCTTTGGTGTTGTTCTCCCAACAATGATGACATTGGTACTGGTGTGGCGGTGATTGGGGGCACTCTTACTTGCTTCACTATGAAGGCTCATTCACCTGTGAGTTTGGGGGGGGGGGGTTAAAACATTGCAATTGAGTCATGGTTTTACCACCCCTAACTACTCTGCTCTTTAGCTACAGAGGAAGCGGCAGTGGGTGTACACATGCCACAGTTGCAAAGCTTTGCCTCTCAGTTAAGACAGAAATTATGCCTGCTGATCACAATCCATTTCATTAAACAGAGACACATGCAGAATCAAAGTCCAAGGGATAAACCACTATGCACATCCCTCAAGCATATAATATTAAGTTATTCAACAAGTTAAAGACATATAGCCAATCAGTTGGTTATACAGTGCTTCACCCCATTTAAGGTAAAGGCTAAATTTGGACTATTCACTTATGTAGTGGCAAAAAAGTCCAGTAAGGAAAATCATAATTATCTAGCAAGAAAATCCACAGAGTATGTCTCAAAGAATAAGGCTAAGAAAGAAACACCAGTAGTCCTCATGCATTTCATTGCCCATATGGCAACTTTCTCCCGTGGGCTGGTGTAGCGTCCTTCCTGGGTTACAGCAAAAAAAAGCCAGACAGTGGTTCTAACCCTTCACCACACTATCCAAACCTTAAAAAAAGTTTTGCTTTAGGTTATACTTTAAAGAGGATCTGGACTGTACTGGACTGGACTGACTCAATAGGACAAGCAGAGGACAAATAACTAGTTACCCGTATCACCTGTGGTCTCCCTGTAGCTGATCAATTCCCTGTTACTGATTTGATCGTCCTAGTTTACCACTGTGTCTCTCTTTGGAAGTGGCCTTCTTGGTAGAGAACTAGGGCTTTGCTTAAAGTATGTCAGAGCTTTTACTTAAAGACTGATGATCAGATAACTGATGAAGTAGTGATCTAGAGGTAGGGGAGGCACAGAATCACAGAATGAATTAAGCAGAAGCAGAGAGATCTTTACACTGCAAGTCTCCAGGTTTAGCTTCCTCTCTAGCAAGGAGAATGATGAGCAGCATAGTAGTGGTTTCATGAAATCTCACTCCAAATCATATGAGACTAGCAATTAGAAACAGCAGCCTAAGCCAACCATACATGGATCAAAAATTGCATAATGTGTTGCCTGCCTTATATTGTGACAAATTGTTGATATACAGCTATGAGGCTACACAGCATAAACATATGTTTACAGGAAGTTATGTGGCATTTTTTAGGAGAAATTCAGGACAAAAAGTACATTTTCAGGGTATTGCTTAGGCATAAATACCATGTCTGAATATTCTAGACAAAATAGCAAATCTTCTCATTTTGAGTCCAGATCCTCTTTAAAATGTTTACTCATTAAAACTGCCGGGAAAGAAAGTTATTATTTCTGCGTCATTTTGTGGTATTTGAAATTGTCTGGCAGATGCTTTTTAGTGGTGAGGAGTCAACCAGTCCACTTTGGTAATGCATATTAATGTCAACATTTAGGGATCGTTATACAGAAGTAAGCAGCTAGAAGACTGCAGATGCATTTGTGGTCCCGTTGATTTTAGTGGTCTGATGAGTAAAACTATTTATTATTCAGAGTTGGGAGTAAGCTAGCCTTATTGATATGAATGCAGTTATTCCTTGATTGCTTGTATTTCACAATGTTTGTTTTCTCTGGATTAATACCTAATTAACTCATGAATGATCAGAGTTACCAAGCATAGTGTGGTATTTTTGCTAAGAAAGTGTATTCTTAAGGCATATTTTATAGGACAAGACACAGGAAGGGAATGATCCATCAGAGCAAATGGTCCACTTAAAGTAAACCCATCGATTTAAACAGTTAAAAAAAAAAGGCATGCTGGGAATGCTAACTGCACATTGGCTGTGCTCTCAGCCAAACTATCAAACCATCCAATGGCTGGTGTCATAACAAATCACATGTGCAGCACCATAGCAGTTGAAGATTTAACAGAGGCAAAGATGGCAGCTTCCTTGGCTGAAAACGATAGGGGAGTTTACTTCCACTTTAATGACTTATCACTAAGAGCAGGCTTGGTTTTAGGGTCCATTCACACTTTGCCATTCTGGAGAATTGCATTAACACATATATGTTGTGTATTAACATGATTGACGTAAAGGCACTCTATTTAACCACTTCCCACCCGGCCAATGCACATATACGGCCGGGTGGGAGCCGTCTACTCCTGATAGGACGTTCAGGAACGTCCATCAGGAGGAGCGGGATCGCGCGTGCACGTGCCCGCGCAGCGGCGCGATCCCGATGCGCCCGTGTCACCGGGACACGGCGCATTTCAGATCGGCAGGAGGGCTCTGTGATTGGCCCTCCTGATCACATGATGGCCGTGTCCAATCACGGCAGTCATGTGATGTAAACAAACAGCCGGTTGCTAGGCAATCGGCTCCTCCTCTCCTCACACAGAAGTCATCGCTGAGGAGAGGAGAGCAGATTGCTGCAGCCGGCTGATGATCAGTGAGTATGAGCTGTTTTTTACAGCTTTTTACTCACTGATCTTCAGTCTAGTGTAAACACACAACACACCACACAGTGTAAACACAGTCCCCACATATGTCCCCATAACACACATGTCCCCAAAACCTACATGTCCCCAAAAAATAAAAACACATGTCCCTAATAATAAAAACATGTCCCCCACATATGTCCCACTAAAATCACTTGTCCCAATGATTATGTGCACACATATGTACGTGATCACCTGCACACATATGTACATGATCATTTGCGTACATATGTCCGTGATCACACAAACCAATTATTATACACTTAACGGAATTTTTTTTTTACCAAAAACATGTAGCAGAATACATTTTGGCTTAAATTTATGACAAAATTTGATTTTATTGGATTTTTTTTAAAATAGAAAAAAGAAAATATTGTTTTTTTTCCAAATTTCCGCTTTTTTGCGCTTATATCGCAAAAAATAAAAAACGGAGTCGTGAATAAATACCACCAAAATAAAGCTCTATTTGTGCGAACAAAATGATAAAAATTTCATTTGGGTACAGTGTAGCATGACCGCGCAATTGTCACTGAAAGCGCTAGAGCGATGAAAGCTGAAAATTGGGCTGGGAAGGAAGGGGGCGAAAGTACCCTGTATTGTAGTGGTTAAATGGGAAGGCTGCCAACGCACCAAAGAAAAGACATGCAGCAACTTTTCTGATGCAGAGTACCACAGCATAGGGCAAAGCTTGTGTGTTATTTTACTGTGTTCTGATGCCATTGAAAAAGATTGGCACTGTCACGCACTAACCCTTGTATGGTGGCTGTGGCATATCTGAAAAGATGATCTCCTTAAAAAAGTGTGAGATTTATGTGTTTTCTAAGGGCATGAAAATGATGATGTGGGATATACTGATGTTTTCAAAGCAGTTGCAGTAAAGCTGTCTTTTGTATTCAATAGACTGGGACTGATAGACAGCATAGCTGTCATGCATTTCAGGAAAAACAAGAATCAGCTGAAGGTCATCTAATGTCTGAGAAGCTTTGAGGAAACTCGTCACTGTATTGGGAATATTAGTCTAACACTGTTAACAAATATTAGGCACCACAACATGTCTGTGTTTATGTTTTGTTGCTGCTTTCTTGGACTTAATTTGGATTTGAGCAAAAGCAGAGGCTCCATGTATTGCCTGGGTACATGATCCAACAGATTTCACAGGTTCACACACATCCAACGTACTTGTTATGTAAATTCATACCAGAAATTGCACAGTCATTTTCTGGCCCACTCCCTCTAATTCTCTGCAACTTACTATTGTTCATTAAATGTGACGAGATGCCTCACTAGCTATATGAAAGGTAAGGACCAAGAGGTGGATGAGGTGGTTGAGCCATCACTTAAATATTCAAGCTCTGGTTGTAAATGCCCCAATAGGAGATCCTTGGGTTTTTTGGCTCTTGGGATGCTCTGGAAATAAACTAAGAGCATGGGCAGAGCATGTGCAGAGTCCTGCTATACAGGCTGGGGACCATAAAGTAGAAAGCAAGTCTCCACAACCATTATATATTAAGTTCTTCATTATTTCTACTACTCAATCACCCATAATATATTTATAAAAAAACAAAAACATTTTTGTAAACAAATGTATTACTCTATTAATGACAGTTATGTGACCACCGATACATTTTCTGCTTTCTCTTGTTAGGACAGTGGGCAGGGTCTTTTCAGACTAAGAGGCTGGGAGGGGTAGGAGTATAGTAAGGGAAGTATGTGGGCATAGTTTGCTGCCCAACAACACCTCTATAAATACAGACACAGCAATGTGGTGATATCACCCCATGCCTAAAGGAGTGAACATTAAATGGAGAGCCAACAATGCTGCAAATTCATCAGCATTATTGTGGCATTGCCATGCCTGACACAGGCAATGAAGCCACAGCAGCAGCTTGTACCACATGATCAGTGGTACAAGCTTGGTTATTAAGAAAAAAAAAGTGCCTGGAGTTGCACTTCAATAATCAATTATGAAATAAAAAACATACAAATATGTATAACAGCAACCAGATCTTCTACAGAAAGATATAAAATATAGCAATTTCCCACCACAATGACTTGACCTAGTTCATCATCTCATATAGTTTGAAGCAGCTTCTACAGACCAGCTATCACCTTTGTTTGTCGAAGAGATATCTTTTCTTGTAAAGATCAGAAATATCATTATGCACTTGACTGACCATCCACTAGGTAAACCTCATTTAGATTTATCTTGATAGATCATCAATCATTCAACTAAATTGAAAATTAACGATGCAGTGAGGAAATCAACACAAGGAAAAATTATTCAATTAATCGAACAAAAAATATTTGAATTTGTGAACCATCTTAACAATCTATAATTGACTATAGATTTTACTGATATTCACCATAAGAAAATGTGCTAAGTCTAAGCAAACCTATTCTCTATATGAAAAGACAGTTGCAGGATAGATAAAAAAACATAGAGATATGGAATGCTTGTTACAGAAGCATGCATGGTATTGTAGGTCGCACTTTCCTTACGTCTAGAATAAAAACACACAGCAAACAGCAATTGGTGTTTTAAATGGCCGCGGCACGTTTATTGGTATTAAAATTAATCAAATAACTTTATTCAAAATAAAACAGTGAAAGAATAAATAAATTATATTTCCAACATTTTAACTTTTAAAACAAATTCTAAATTCTCTCAGTCATAGAACTCGAGCTACAAATGAATCAATTTATAAAAACAAAGTCCCCCCTTGATCCAAGGGGGGACATAACCACATAACGGTGCCAGCAACAAAGGTGGGAGGGGAGGGGGAGCTCACGCCTAAGCCACCTCAGGGAATCTGTGAGTGGTCTGTCTCATAGGTACTTATATAACTTCCTGTACCTGTGGAAAAAACGTATTTCCTTGACAGACTCCATGGCAGCCTACGTGTGGGTTGACCCCGCCTCCACTCCAATGCTATAGGACCCCATTCAAATAAAAGAGCACTCACCACTCCACACGGTGTTCCTTTTTTGTCCTCCTCCATTTGGACCTACACTTGCTGTTCGGTCGGATTTCGGATTTCTCTCTTTGCATACCTATGCGGTGCAAGCTCAGTACCCAGCCATGGGCGGGCGAGTAGCTTTGAGGCTGGACGGTCCCCTGTATGAGGGTGGTTGCCTCGGTATGCCCCGGACGAACGTTCAGGAGGAAT
This sequence comes from Lithobates pipiens, assembly GCF_037356315.1. Taxonomy (NCBI): domain Eukaryota; kingdom Metazoa; phylum Chordata; class Amphibia; order Anura; family Ranidae; genus Lithobates; species Lithobates pipiens. The sequence continues at coordinate 391,457,529 of NW_027507748.1, read as the reverse complement.
CACTACGGCTGGCAAGGTCTGAAGAGTTTTTTCTCTCTCCATGGCAGTCATATATTTGTATATGTTTGTGGCTATTCCCTGGCATTTGTTTATTCCCCCTGTATGGCGGCTGGAGCGCTTTGCGTTCCAGGTCGCCGCATTGTCTTCCGCGTTCTGGACGCGCCTGCGCAGTAGCCTCTTTCGATATGGAGGCTTGGTGTGCATGTGCGCAGTTCGACCGAGCTAAAGCAGCCACACAGGCGCAGTTTGGCCATCCCTCTACTACGCAAGTGCGAGGTGAGGGGGCGGTGACGGCATGGGCGGGGATTTTAAAAACCAGACTGCTGCCTCAGTCTCACTGGGTATGTCAGTGCATCGGAAGCAGCAAGCCTGTTTTCTCCAGCCCCAGTCTGCAAAGGCGAGCATCGTTACTATGGATAATTAGATGCAGTGTGTGCATGTTGGAATACATGTATTTAAAAAAAAAAAAAGGAGAGTTTTCATTTGGTAATCTTGTTTAAAAAAAAAAAAATATATAATATATATTTAATGAATTCTTTCTAAATATTATTAAGTGAGATATATTTATGTGCTTTCCCTTGGGACCTCATCTTTTCTTTGCAGACTATCTTGTATCGTGACGCTCTTCGTCCTAAAATTATGGACAAATCACCGCCTTTAAGTAGCCAGCCCTTAGGCACTAGGTATGTGCTGATAAGGAGAGGGGTGGAATTAACAGTCGCATTTGTTTGCGTTTTCTTTTTGATGCCATTTTTTTTCCCCCTTTCCTGTCTTGTGTTAGCCCTTTCAGGTTGGATCCTCAGGATAAAGACCTTGCCAGGCCACATCACCATTCGTCTAGATCCAGGAGGGAATCACCGCATGGATCTCATCATCAGAGGAGAAGTTCACATTCCTCCTCCAGACACCGCTCTCACCACCATGATAGTCGCTCTGATCGCAGAGCCTGCTGGGGATGTGGGACTCGAGTCCCGGAGGGCAAATCGCTGTGTAATCAATGCTATGCCCAGGCGGTTGGAGAAAAAGAATCAGAAAGCCAGCATATGGAATCCCTGGGGAAACGTGTGGTGCAGCAGTCTCTGAGAGACATGGACACCTCTCACACGCTGAGTCAATCTACTTCCTTGTCTGGCCCTCAGGCTGATGAGGCCCGTGATGATCCGGGCACTTCCCAGCTCTATGCAGCATCTAATGCGACTTCGGAAGACGAGTTCCTAGGTGAGGAAGATATCTGGGGTTTCGAATTTTCTATGGTCTCCCCTCTGATTAAGGCAGTTAAGGAAGCCCTTAAGTGGGAAGACTCATCTACTCCTCCAGCCAAGCAGAAGAAATTCTTCAAACAGCTGGGGAAGGAACGTCCAAACTTTCCTTTTCTTACTGAACTCAAAGATATTTTTGAGGAAGAGTGGAGTAAAGTGGACAGGAAGTCCTCTATGACTAATAAAACTTCCAGGTTGTATCCCTTCAAATTAGAAGATGTAAAGCATCTGGAAAATGCCCCCCTTGTGGATGCGGCTTTGATGCGTTTGGCCAAACACGTTACCCTCCCATTGAAGGATTCAGTGTCCTTTAAGGACGGCCTGGAGAGGAAAATTGACCAAGACCTTAAGAAGATTTATGGTCTGGCTGGGATGGCCTGCAAACCTGCCCTGGCACTAGCAGCTATGTCTAAGGCCATGGAAGCTTGGTCTGAAAACGTGGAATCCTTCCTTAAGGGCGTTTCCGAGGATCTGGCTAAGAATTCAGCAGCAGCAGAACTGAAGCTGGCGGCAGTCTTTCTGGGGGAGGCGTCCATTGATCTAATCCGTCTGTTGGCATGCGTGATGCTGTCTTCGGTTACGGCTAAGCGGGCCTTGTGGTTACGTCCCTGGCTAGCAGACCCGGTTTCTAAGCAGGCGTGGTGTAAGATCCCCTTCGAGGGCTCTACGTTATTTGGTAACAAGTTAGATGACGCCATTACACGTGCTACAGGTGGCAAGTCTGGCTTCCTTCCCCAGGACAGAAGACTTTTAGGTCGGAAGAGACCACAGTATAAAAAACGCAGCCCAGAGCGGACAAGGGATGCACGTTCCTACAAACCGGGTCGGGACTTCAGAAGGAATTGGTACAGAGGTCAGACTTCCTTTCGTAAGCCCAGCAAGAACCAGTCATCCAGTGGCCGCGAGCAGGCTAAGTCTTTCTGAGGTTGAGCCCGCCCAGACAGGTTGGGTGGGGGCTCGGCTATCCCTCTTTCGGCACGTTTGGGTGGCCTCGATCTCAGATTACTGGGTAGTCAGAACGGTCTCAGTGGGCCACAGATGGACTTTCTCCAGCTCCCCTCCTCCCAGATTCGTGCCCACCCTCCTCCCTCGCTCGGAGGAACAAAGTCAAGTACTGTCTTCTTATGTGGATCTGCTGAAGGCTCAAGGAGCAGTAATTCAGGTGCCAAAGGAAGAGTGGTTTCAGGAAGTCTATTCTCCTCTTTTCCTGGTTCGAAAGAAAAGCGGTTCCTGTCGCCCAGTGATAGATCTCACCTATCTAAACAAATACATAGAGTATGGGAAATTCAAGATGGAAACTCTTTCGACCATTCAACAAGCCATACAGACGGGAGAGACTGGTTGATTTCGATCGACTTAAAGGACGCCTATTTCCATGTCCCGGTAGAAAAGGATTTTCAAAAATTCCTAAGATTTCACGTAGGTCAAGACCATCTCCAATTTATTTGCCTCCCCTTCGGGTTTACGACCTCTCCCCGAGTTTTTTCAAAGGTCCTCCTGGCTGTAGTGGCCTTTATCAAGTTAAAAGGTATTCGACTGTACCATTACCTGGACGACCTGCTGGTTCTGTCCCAAAGCAGAGAACAACTGCTGAAGCACCAGGAACAAGTAATCTCTTCTCTGTCCAGCTTCGGGTGGCTTCTAAATCTGGCAAAAAGTCATCTAGAGCCGGTCCAACGGCTAATATATCTAGGAGCCCAATTTGACACTCTGCAGAGTACTATCTCTCTCCCGGACGAAAAAATACCGACAATACAAGAAAGAGTCTCTCGGGCCCTATACACTCAGCACCTAAAAGCTTCTCAGTGTCTCAAGATCATTGGTACGATGGTCTCGACAGCCCCGATGGTGAAATGGGCTTTGTGGAGGCTTCGCCCCTTCCAAGCAGGTTTTCTCAAGCAGTGGAAGTCAAGGGACAAAAATCAGAGTATTCGTATAACCTCAGCCATGAGAGAGAGCCTCTTTTGGTGGCTACAGAGCAAGAATCTGCTGAACTGTCATTCCATCATCCCCATCTCCTGGGTCACGGTCACAAGCGACGCCAGTGGGACAGGTTGGGGGGCTCTCTACAGATCAAATCTTGCACAAGGCAAGTGGGACGCTCATCTCCCCTTACCAGGGTCGAATGTCCTGGAACTTCGGGCAGCCTGGTGTGCTCTCCAGCAATTCTCTCACCTTCTGAAGGGGAAGTCAGTGTTATTACGGATGGACAACACCACGGCAGTGTCCTAGAAGAAAAGGCAGGGGGGTACTCGGAGCTCTACTCTTCTACGGGAAGTCGAACCCATCCTATCATGGGCACAGAAAAACCTGATGAACATCTCAGCGGTCTTTGTGCGAGGAGTTCAGAACTCTCAGGCGGATTTTCTATCCTGGTCTCTACTGGACAACAACGAATGGTCTCTTCATGTTCAAACCTTCAAGTGGATCCTGTCATTAGGGGTCAGTCCAGAAGTGGATCTTTTCGCCTCTCCCTGCAATTTCAAAATAAATAAATTTTACACGCGAAGTCGTTGCAGTCAGGCCTGCGGGACGGACGCTCTGACGGACCAGTGGAGGTTCAGGAGGGCATATGCTTTCCCTCCACTTCCCATGATCCTCAGATTCCTTCAGAGGCTCCAAGTGGAAGCAGTAGAAGTTGTGATGATAGCTCCCTATTGGCCCAACAGGCCTTGGTTTCCCCTCTTGGTCCAACTCAGTGTTCGAGATCCCATACCTCTCCCTCTTAGGCCGGACCTTCTTTCTCAGGGTACAGTTCTGCACCATAGCCCAGCAGTTCTGAGACTGATGGTCTGGTTCTTGAGAGGAAGAGGCTGGAATCCATTGGTTGTGCATCAAGTGTGATTTCCACTCTGATGAGTGCAAGGAGATCAAGTACAAACAAAGTGTATGGCAGAATCTGGGACAAATTTGTTAAGTTCTGCTCTTCTTCGAATAGACCTTTTGAACATCCAGGAGTACAGGACATTCTGAGCTTCTTGCAGTCCGGCCTCGATCTTCCTTTATCGGTAAGTTCCCTCAGGGTGCAGGTGTCTGCTCTATCAGCTTTCTCAGGTACATCTTGGGCAGTGCATCCACTGATTCGTCAGTTCTTCTGGGGAGCTTCAAGACTCAAACCCCAAAGAAAGCCTAGATTCCCCAAGTGGGATCCTCCTCTGGTCCTGGACTCAATCTCCGGTCTAAGTATGACGGGGCCATCCCCGCTCTCTATTAAGGATTTCTCAGCAAAAGTTGTTTTCTTAGTTGCAGTCACCTCAGCCAAAAGGGTTTCGGAAATTGGATCCTTGGGCTTCAAAAGAGCCTTTTTTGACGTTCTTTCCGGACCGAGTAGTCCTTATTCCCATGTTGGGATCTAATCCAAAGGTTACTTCTGTGTTTCACCAGAACCAGGAAATTGTCTTGCCTACTTTTAGGACTTCAGATTCTAATGACGTTCACCCTTTGGATGTTGGAGAAGCCTTGAAAGAATATCTTCTTATCACTTCCTCCTTCAGACGCTCAGAGCATCTCTTTATCCTACCTTCAGGTAGCAACAAGGGCAAGAAAGCTTCAACTAGGACGCTGGCCAGCTGGATTGTAAGAACTATACAACGGGCATATAGGGCGAAGGGCTTGGCTCCTCCAGAGGCGGTGACGGCTCACTCTACCAGGGGAATGGCAGCCTCATGGGCAGCGGCTCGGCATGTGGCTCCTGACACAATCTGCAAGGCGGCCTCTTGGTCTTCTATTAATACGTTCATGTCACATTACTGTGTTGAGCCTGCTTCTCTATCCTCTGTAAATTTTGGTTTAAAGATTTTATCGGTTGATAAAGCAAATTAAATGTTTTCTGTTTAAAGCATACCCACCCGTGTGGTCGGCTAGTTATTTCCCACACGTAGGCTGCCATGGAGTCTGTCAGGGAAAAAGGAAAATTTATTGTCAAATACTTACCGTAATTTTCCTTTCCTGATGGACTCCATGGCAGGCGGAGTTCCCACCCATAAGTCTTAGGAGGAGGCTAGTTACGGAACACCGTGTGGAGTGGTGAGTGCTCTTTTATTTGAATGGGGTCCTATAGCATTGGAGTGGAGGCGGGGTCAACCCACACGTAGGCTGCCATGGAGTCCATCAGGAAAGGAAAATTACGGTAAGTATTTGACAATAAATGTTCCTTTTTCCCACTTGTTGCCTCGTGACAAGCCTGCTTTTTTTTTTTTTTTGTTATTTTATATACATATACATTCTCTTTTTTTTTATTGATCTACTCCGTTGGCGGCCACAATCCCATGTTGTGGGCTCCTTATTGTGCCCACTGCTCATGGGATTGTAGATCTTTCCTTACGTCTACAATAAAAACACATAGCAAACAGCAATTGGTGTTTTAACCACTTAAGGACCGCCTCACACCGATATACGTTGGCAGAATTGCATGGCTGGGCACAAGCACATACCTGTAGGTTGCTTTTAAGTGCCCAGCCGTGGGTTGGGAGCGCGGCGCGCTCCCAACCCGGTCCTGAGCGCCGTGACCGTGGCCGCGAGACCAGCGGACCCGATCGCCACTGGTGTCCTGCGATCGGGTCAAACAAACCTCTCCCCGTGCTTCCTACTGTGGCTGTCACCGATCGTCTGTTCCCTTTTATAGGGAAAGACGATCAATGACGTCACATGCCAGGTCACGCCCCCCTGCAATAAAAAAACACATAACGTCATACATAACACCTACACTGTCCCCTAGTGGTTAACTCCTTCACTGCCAGTGCCATGTACACAGGAATCAGTGCATCTAAATAGCACTGATTCCTGTATAAATGACAATGGTCCCAAAAATGTGTCAAAAATGTCCGATGTGTCCGCCATAATGTCGCAGTCACAATAAAAATCGCTGATCGCTGCCATTACTAGTAAAAAATATATTAATAAAAATGCTATAAAACTATCCCCTATTTTAAAAACGCTATAACTTTTGCGCAAACCAATCAATAATCGCTAATTGCGATGTTTTTTACCAAAAATATGTAGAAGAATACGTATCGGCCTAAACTGAGGAAAAATGTTTTTTATATATATTTTTGGGGGGATATTTATTATAGCAAAAAGTAAATAATATTGCCTTTTTTTCAAAATTGTCGCTCTATTTTTGTTTATAGCACAAAAAAAGAGGTGATCAAATACCACCAAAAGAAAGCTCTTTTTGTGGGAAAATAAGGACGCCAATTTTGTTTGGAAGCCACATCGCACGACCGCGCAATTGTCAGTTAAAACGACACAGTGCCGAATTGCAAAAAGAGGCCTGGTCCTTTGGCTGCAAATTGGTCTGGGACTTAAGTGGTTAAATGGCCGTGGCACCTTTATTGGTATTAAAATTAATCAAATAACTTTATTCAAAATAAAACTGTGAAAGAATAAATAAATTATATTTCCAACATTTTAACTTTTAAAACAAATTCTAAATTCGCTCAGTCATAGAACTCGAGCTACAAATGAATCAATTTATAAAAACAAAGTCCTCACCAGCCGGGTTTGTTGAAAACAAAAACGACTACCCCAGCACCACGGCCCGTTCAATGCTATTTTGAAGACCTAGGTTAAAGATGTCTAAACCTACATCTGAAAGATGAGAACCATCTTGTCTATAAAGACCAGGAAAACCTCCTTCCAGTTCAACATGACGGAAAGAGATCCCCCCAATCCTTGGCAGGAACTTTTCAATGGAGTGATTAACTCTCCTCTTAATCTTCTCAAGTGGTCTACCACCTTGCGAATATAACCAAAGCAAGCGAGAAATCATTTCAGAAAAATTAATACAAGTATTAGGAAAAACTAACTTCAATCTATACAAATCTTGTTTCATTAAAAACATCAATTCTAAAGTTTTTAATCTACCAACATCGTTACCTCCGAAGTGCAGAATTATAACAGATGGAGAAGGCCAAGAAAGAAACAATTCAGAAAGATTAAAGAATGAATTATTCCATTGTAGACCACGAATGCCCTTCCAAAGAATATGAAAGTTATCTGAAGATAACGATAGGTTGGAACCGTAGCAACGATTTGAAGCTCTCTTATGAGCCCAGTAAATATAAGAATGGCCAACTATCCAAATGACAGGTTTTCACCTAAAAATTAAAGAGATAAATTAGGTTGAATGTAAATGTTAAATCTCCTAGATTCCCATCTACCCAATCTCATAATGACTGTATCACTTAGACCCAATCTAGCGGCTTCAGTGGTGGCTCCAATCCTAAACGAATGGGAAGAGAATTTGAAAAGGGAAAGACCTAAATGGAAAAAACATGGTCTGACATCCATGTATTGTTTGAGAATTAACATAGGACAAAGGATGGAGTCACCACACGCAAATAGATTGAGCCACCGACCATTACCTGTCCTATCTGTTTTAGACCTTCTAATAAAAATAAGAACCTTATCTTCCAGAATAGAAACTTCTGATAACAGTAAACCTTCCAAACTGTGTTTGTTATTTGGCAGAATTTCAGAAATACGAAAGGCTGCAAAAAACATTAAAACAAAAGCAGCATGAAATAATAGAGATTCGTAAACTGAAATGCAGACAAAATAAGTATCCAAACACAGCCTGGATAAAATATCTAAAGTAATAGGCCTGCGCAAATCTGGAACCAACTTAACCTTTCTTAAACCCTTCAATGCTTGCCTGACTAAAAAGAAACTGTTACAGGCTGGGAAATTATGAAGTTTAAAGAAAAAGAAAACTCCAGCTAGGAGCTTATTAATATGATTAAAAGAAAATCCTAACTGCATTAAAGAGCAAAGAAAAGCCAAAACTGAACTCTCAGATGGAGGTAATCCCAGAGAACCAGAATTGAATTTCAGCCATTTTTCCCATGCAACTGAGTAGTCAGTCCATGTTCTAGGAACAATCACATTTTCTATAGCCAAAAATACTGGATTCAAATCAGATCCCAAATATGACTCGGGCAACGGTACCCAACCAGATCTGCCTGAGGCAACAGCTGTCTGAAACGGGTCATCTGGAATCGAGATAAGGCATCAGCGATGACATCGAGCTTTCCTAGTATATACTTTGCCTTAACCCAAATATTAAATTTTAAACATAAAAGGACTTAATGACGTAAAAGTTTTATAACCAACAAGGACTTTGAAGAAAGGCAGTTCAAAGCAAATAATACACCTCTATTATCCGTATTAATAATAATACGCCTGTTAGCAAATTGGTTACCCCAAATTTCTAAGGCAACCACAATTGGAAAGAGCTCCAATAAAATAACGTTCTTTGCTATTTTACTAGAGACCCATAAGGGAGGCCATGAACCCGAACACCAATGGGAACGGAAAATAGCAGCAAACCCGTGGGATCCAGCAGTATCTGTAAATAACTCTAAATTGGCTGCAAACATGAAATCATCCTGGAAAAAAGATCTTCCATTATAATCTTGAAGAAATTGGGACCATACTAATAAATCGTCTTTGAGATCAAGTCAAACTGATATGGGAAAAAAGTGATTTAAGAACGGACATAGCTAAAGATGACCTTCTGGAGAATATTCTTCCCGTAGGCATTATGCGTGTAGCAAAGGCCAGAAGGCCCAAAAAAGATTGAAGCTCTTTGAGTAAAATCTTATTTTGACTCAGAAAGAATAAAATTTGGGATTGTAGCCTGCAAATTTTAACAGCAGGTAATTGAAATTGAAATAATAAAGTATTCATTTTAATACCCAAAAATGCAATAATAGGAGAAGGAAAATATGTTTTTTTCAATCGCTAAAGGGACACCGAAATATTCAGCTGTACAGAAAAATTATTTAAGAATTAAGGAACAAACCATAGATCTAGGAGGATCAATAAAAAGGAAATCATCTAGATAGTGAATTATCCCAGTGTGACCAGATTCAAACATTAAAACCCACTGAAGAAATGAAGCAAAGATTTCAAAATAATAACATGACAATGAACAACCCATTGGGAGGCATTTGTCATAGAAAAAATAACCCTCAAAACAAAAACCCAAAGAATTATGAGATTCTGGCGCAATGGGCAGTAATGTAAAGGCTGCTGAATGTCAGCTTTGGCTAATAAAGCACCATGTCCAAACGTTTTAATTATTTGCCAAAAGTTGCATATTTATCGGAAACAGATGCTGGTCAATTTTGTCATTTAGAGAATTACCTACAGGGAATAAAAGATGGTGAATCAGACGATAAGCGTTAGGTTCCTTTTTAGGAACTAAACCTAAAGGTGAGACTTGAAAATTAACAAATGGAGGGGATAAGCAGGGACCTGCAATCCTATTAGCCAAAATTTCTTTCAATAATTTATCCCTTACTATATCAGTATGGAGAAAAACTGATTTTATTTTTTTTTTTGATAACTTGCAACCGTAACCTGCAAAGATAGGAAGTTTAAAACCAGTAGAAAAAACATCAATTATTAACTGTGCTTTCTCCTTGTCGGGGTATAACATTAACTATGGATGTATTGCGGACAGCCTCACTGGTGTGCAGGCTTTTTGAATGTTCCCTATGTACCTGGTTGCTAGATCTTTTAAAACACTTAACTACTGGGTGATTACCAAAGCAAAAAGAACATTCATGTCGATAACGACATGAATTCAACCATTTGCACTAAGCCTCATTAAATGCATAACATGTACCTTTTTTATATACTGAATTTGAATTAGTTGTGCTCAATGTTGACTGAGGCTTAGGTCTAGCAAAAACAGGTTTCTGAGGAATGATAAGGTTTAACCACAATCCCACATCTTTGTTACCCCATTTTAGGTTTGGATAAATTTCAATCTTTTGGCGAAAGGATTCGTCGTAGTTAAACCATCCCATACCGCCAAAACTTTTATATGCCTCCAGAACATGCTCTAGGTGTTGAAAAAGCCCAGTGCATTTTTCCGGATGTTTCTCACCCATTATCGCAGAGAAAATGCAGAAGGCCTGCAACCAATTAAAAAAAGTTCTAGAAACAGAGAGATGCCTGTCATCAGTACCATCTTCAGACATCTTATCTAATTTTGTAAGGAATTCCTTTGAAATGGGTATAGAATAGACAATAGATCTAAAAATTCACCTTTCCATATCTTTTCTTTTAAATTTAAAGGCAAGTGAAAACCCAGAGGTGATATTTCACAAGGAAGAACCTCTTTAAAACATGACTCAGAAACAGAAGCAGGCATAAAGACAGGAATATTTGCACTGGTAGAAACAGGATTAACATTTACTGAATTACCTGATCATACATTCACTGGAGAAGGGGATACAGCAGTAGAACGATTGACAGATACATTTTTATTGAATCTGGCTAAAGAGACAAGCAGCTGGTTAATTAGTTCAGTTTGAGCAGACTCACATGCATAGTTGGTTTCAGGATAATTATAGACAACTGGAATATGTGTCCCTTGTGCTGAGACTTGGCTGAAATCTGCACCTGTAAGGGAGGAATGAGACATAGGGGCCCTCACTGCATCCAGCCTGCATGGCCTGGATGCCTGTGATGCCGAGATATCAACCTGAGTTACCTGCCTGGGACAAATCCCAGCAGCGCTAGGAGATGACACTGTTCTGGGTGTATCTTCATTCCTATGCGGAGAGGCAGGAGGAGTGTAGCTTAAGTTAGGTGGTGACAGCTCTTCCCTACCAGGGAATTCGATCAGCAGCGCTGAAGAGTGGCATGCCCGGCCTCTACCTCTGCTGCGGCGGATAGGAGAAGGAGATAACGCTCGTCTGTTCCTCTTACCGCGCCGACTCCCCCTCAGAGCTCTACTAAAGGAATCCTCCTGCTAAACTGCATGTTGAGACTGCTTTTCCCTCATTGCTGCTTCTTCTGTGTCTGTTCGTTCCATATGTAAGCTCCTCTGTATAGAGCGAGCTGGCGAGCGCTGAATTGAGGTAGGGGGCTGGACGGGATTCAGCTGACAATTCAGTCATATTCCATGCCGGCTGAGACTCTGCTGCATCTGCTCCAGACACAGTGCCTTCTTCAGTGAGTGCCAGACACAGCTGGAGCCACTCATTGCCACCCTCCGCTTCAGCCCTCTCAAGGACTCTCCTAACAAAGTTTTTTCATTAGCAGTGATTTTAATAATGCTTAAAGTGAAACAATAAAATTAAATATTCCTTTAAATATTGTGCCTGGGGGGTGTCTATAGTATGCTTGTAAAATGGTACAGTTTTCCCTTGTTTAGAACAGTACCAAAGCAAAATTACATTTCTAAAGGTAAAATTGTCGGATCCTTTCAGTATAGATAAAACTCATTGAAAAAATGGCATGGGTCCCCCCCCCCCCCCCCTGTCCATTACCAGGCCTTTTGGATCTGGTATGAATATTAAGGGGAACCCCAAACCAAAATGTAAAAAAAAATTGCGTGGGGGTCCACATCGGCCGTTAACCTGATGTAGTCGGACACCTGACGGTCTAGGCGTTCCCTGATGCTGGATCCGGATGACACCTGTCGATGGGTCGGCTGAAAGAATGACCTCATATCCGAAGTCACCAACACATCTTCAAACCGGCCTCTTCTTGCAGGCGCTGTTGGATTGGTACCCGCAACTCCTTCTCTGGGAGTGGGAATTGCTCCTCTGCCAGTGCACGCAAAAGCAGAATGCAGCATTTCTCGAAGCAAGGCCTGGAAGTGCTGCATTCTGACAGCCCTCTGTGACCGCGGTAACATTTCCACCATTTTGTGTTTGTACCGGGGGTCTAAGTACGTTGCCACCCAGTACTGGTCCTTGACCCTTATGCTTTTTATACGGGGGTCCCTATTAAAACACTGGAGCATGAAGGCCCCCATTTGCACTAAACTGGAAGCGGTGTGGTGGCCTGACTCCTGCTCATCATCCAGGATAATGTCGTCCTCTTCATTCTCCTCTCCCCATCCACGCACAACAGGGATCCCAGAACGGTTTAAAGCATGCTCTTCTTGCTCCTCCTCATCCGCCCCGGCACCATCCTCCTCTGACTCCTCTTCAGACTACTGTTGTTCACTTGTCTCAGATAGAAGCGACCGCCGGGCGAACCGTTCGGCCATCCCTAGCCTGGAATTCTACTTTAAGATATCAAAAATTACAAATATTTGACTAGTTACTAACTTAGAATTAAAGATAGTTATTAAATTATTTTGCTTTGATGATAACACTGTATTGTAATAAATCTAAGTTGTTGTTTAGCTACCTGACCATAAAAAAAAAAAAAAAACATACAGAGGCTGAACAAACAAAAGTGAAGACAAACAGCCCTACATAACACAGAGGTAACGTGCTGGGCTGCAAAAATGGGATTTACAAGAGAAGTAAATGTATGTGACTACGGAAGGTGTACATTTAACAATGCAATCACTGTAGGGCAGAACACACGCTGAGAGTTCTTATAATAAGAACGATACAGCTTACTGGGCCTGATTGAGGAGTTCTTTTATCATTGCATGATTTTAGCCAATGCTTTTTTAAGTCCTGTCCATGGGTCATCAATATTCTTCCCCACAGAGAATATTTTCTGGATACCTTCAAAGACAATAAATGTATCTTTTGAGGCTGAGACATTTTAATAGATCCTCCTGTGGTGGTAATTTTTTATAGTGAAACTACATCCACACAGCTGAATACACAATTAAATATATCTGAAGTTGTTTACCTTAAATAATATTAGTTCAAATATTTGTGTAATTTATAATGGTGTGAATCCATTTTAATGTAATTTGTTTAGATTAGGGTCCGTTCAGATCTATATGTTGCATTGCAGAGCATAAATATGCATTTACATGTACAGTATTAATTTGTATGAGCTACCCCACTAAAATGCCAGAATCCGACATGCGCTATTTTTTCTGAGACAGTTCACCACAACACACTGGGGTTGATTTAATAAAAGCAAATCCACTTTGCACTACAAGTGCACTTGGAAGTGCAGTCTCTGTAAATCTGAGGGGAAGATCGAAATGAGGGAAAGCTCTGCTCATTTATATCATCCAATCTTGTACAACCAAAAATGCTGTTTTTTATTTTCCTTGCATGTCCCCCTCGGATCTACAGCGACTACACTTTCAAGTGCGCTTGTAGTGCAAAGTGGAGTTGCCTTTAGTAAATAAACCCAAAGTATTTTATGATGCACCTCAGTTCAATTGCATTGCAGGGACACTATATTATTGCATTGGAGTGCCTTTCAAAACAAGGTTCAAAAACATCGCAAACCTGTGCTGTGATTAGCAGGCCAGGGCTAATGACTAAAAATTTAATTCTGTTCTATGTCTATGTGTTACTGCTACTCCTAGATCTGAATAGACTCTTTTTAAATAATGTTTCATATCTGTTTAATTATAAATATACAACCTCTTATTTTACAAATATGCATTTCAAATGTGATTAAAGAGTCCAAAAGCACTGCAGGTTTTCAACACTAGTAGTTTTATTTCAAACACTGAAACTTCAGAGGAAGGAGGGGAGATGGACATGTTTATCTACTCTACTCCACTATGTACTGTATATACATTTCAGATTGAGCTATTCAGCTCTATAAACAACCAGGTTTTTTTTTTTACTACAAAGGAAGCAGAAACAAATGTAAAGAAGCCTAAGGCTCCCCCTGCTGACTGAATAGAAGACTAAATGATATTCATGTACACTATTTAATATTTACCTGACTAATAATAATAATCATTGTAAACCCTTATCATAATAATATAGAATATTTAAACAAAAGCAGCATACATTACCTATACATACAGTACATAACATTCTATTGACTATAAGTAGACAATGTATTGTTCTCTAAAGTCTACAAGGTAGAAACATTGTATATATAATTTACATTGTTTTATTGTGCAAGACTGCAATAAAAGCCTTTGTACTTTTCATGAATATTCTGAATTGTTCTGAAAACGTATTTTTTATTGCAATATTTGTTTTTATGTGTTTGCACTCTACAAAAAAATGGTATAAATAAATTAGGAAAAAAAAAGATCTACCTCTCTATATGTCCAGAAAAAAATATCCCCAGGGTGTGTATATCCTCAGAAAGGACTTAAGGAATTGAAACATCTTATTTTACTAGATATTCTGCCACTATTTCCTGTGCATGCTGAGTGCAAAGAACAAAGTTCAGATTTGAGTGAAAAGCTCTGAGCCCTCTGCAACTGCTCACAGGACATGTGGGTTTCATTCTGTGCCCCTGAGTAGTTAATTAGTTAGTAAGTTAGTTAGTTAGTAATAGAAATTGTTACTTACCCTTTCATTGCTGGAGGACTCTGCCGCCAGAAAATAATGTAACAGTAAAGCACGTGAGCCACCTCCTAGATTCACCCTTTCTGTAGTTGCCCACTGTATCACTGACAGAAACTAAGCACACAGACTGTTCACTCACCCATGCCCTCGTTGAGGCGTTATTTTGTCAACAGTGTCCACGTCCCCATCACACATTGTTCAAGCAATATCCATAACACTAAACATTTTCCACCTTCCTGTTTTGCATCCATTTCCCAAGCTTTCTTTTGCAAATATTTAAGTTCTACACAATATTGTTCAACCTCTTGCTCCCCCACATCATCTTCCATCCTAATGTCTGCAGTATATTCTCTGGCAGCTTCACCAGACTCCAGCCTTGTTTCTCTTGCAGTATCATACTCCTCCCCTACCATCCATGCTATAGTCATTCACAACTCTCTATCATCCACAGTACATTCTCTAACACATCCCCTTTTTATTTACATTGTGTACTTTAGCAGCTCCCTCTCCTCCACTGCCACAACACATTATGTATTCCTTTGGCTTTTATTTTCCACTATGTTACCTCCATATTGATTACACTGCATATTTTGGCAGTCTTCCCCTACCCAGCAACTACATTATGTTCTCTGATAGTTTCCTAATGCCGCACTGCATTCTCCGTCAAGCTCTGTTGGCCTCTCCCCTCTCCTGTCCAGTATCAGCTCCCACTTTTCTTCCCTATCCCCAGTCACAATAATCTTCCCCTCTGCCTCCATCATGCTCAGACAAACTTTACCTATTCTTCTATTGGACCATAATCAGAACATGTGCATCCCCCTTTATTCCCTGTCCACGGTCATCAAATCAATGCCTGCACTCTTTCACTTGCCCCTCTCTTTGATCACCTGGTACGCATCCTCTGTTTTTTTGTCCATGTATGATCATATACTTTTTGCCTTCTCTCACTTTCTTCTATTTGATTAAATCATATTCTGCTTCTCATTTTCTTTTCTGGTCAGGTCCTAATCTACCTTCTCAATCTCCCATAAACATTTCATAATAAACTGCCACTTTTCTCTTCTCTCCCACTGGTCCACAACCAGTCATTATATCAATATTTTACCTAATCTACTTCCAGACTATGTCTAGTCACCTTGGTCCCACCTGATGGTCCTCCAATACCTTATAGCTTCATTGTAAGTTTGAACCCAGTTTCCCGCCATGATTTGTTTTAATGAGATAAAATTTTCCCCCGAATATTACAAGCTACAATATCGTCTTAGGCCGCGTACACACGCGGGGACTGTTCGCTCAACTTTGTCCGTCAAACAGTTTCAGCAAACAGTCCGCTCAAAATGAGCATGGACGGACTTGCCCACACACGACGAACGAACAGTTTGCTGAAACCGTGCGCGATGACGCGAACGGCACGTACGACGGGACGGAAAATACAACGTCCTATACACTGCATTACAACTTTCGGCGTGTAAATCCTTTCTGAGCATGCGCGGAACTTAGTTTGACGAACAAGCCTACACACGAGGGGACTGTTCGCTGAAACCAAGTTTCAGCGGACAGTTTTTCGGAAATTCCGAAAAACCTTGTTCAGCAAACTGTTCGCTGAAACTGTCCGCTGAAAGCCCACACACGGGCGGACTGTCCGCCGAAACACTGTTCAGCGGACAAAGTTGGGCGAACAGTCCCCGCGTGTGTACGCGGCCTCACTGGACAGAAATGCATATCAGCATATTAAAATTACTTACAAACCAATAACCTATACATAATCTGGCACAACTTTATTTGTCCTTATTAAAACGAATATCAATAATGCATTGCACCATAGTCCTCACTTTTTGTCAAACTTCCCAAACATATATATTTTTAGGGAATTCTATTTTTAAATGAGTCTCTTTCAGTATTTTAATATCTACCAAGGGGAGTGATATGCTCTCCTTTTTTGGGAACACAAAGTCCTGCAAACCAAACAAAGTTTGGCTTTTATTATTCTCTCCTATAGTCCTCTGCAATCTTCATATTGCAATAAAGAAAGCTGCAGCGTTTGCAACCTTTAAAAATGATCTCTCCACAAAAATGAAAAAACAAAACAAAAAAAACAGTGCAGATTTCTAAGAGAAGCAGTGAGCCAATCACAGAAGTGGAAAATATGTTTATTATTGTAGTAAGTAAGCCACATTTGACTTTTTTGATTGTTTGTAAAAGAATAAAAAAATAAAAACTTTATAGCTGCTGATTGAAATAGAAAGGTCATGTTTAACTGCTTCAGTCCCAGAAGATTTTACCCCCTTCCTGACCAGAGCACTTTTTGCGATTTGGCACTGCATTGATTTAACTTACTGACAATTTCGCGGTCATGCTACGTTACATGAAAACAAAATTGACGTCTTTTTTTTTCTCACAAATAGAGCTTTCTTTTGGTGGTATTTGATCACCTCTGCGTTTTTTATGTTTTGCCCTATAAACAAAGTGTGACAGTTTTGAAAAAAAGCTATATTTTTTACTTTTTGTTATAATAAATATCCCCCAAAAAAATCAAAAAAAAATACAGTTTAGGCTGATATGTATTCCTCAACATAGTTTTGGTAAAAAAAAAAATCACAATAAGCATATATTGATTGGTTTGCGCAAAAGTTATATTGTCTACAAAATAGGAGATAGATTTATGGCCTTTTTATTATTCATTTTTTTATTAGAAATGGCGGCGATCTGCAATTTTTATCGTGATTGCGACACAATGGCGGACACATTGGACACTTTTAACACTATTTTGGGACCATTGTCATTTATCCATTGATCAGTGCTATAAAAATGCACTGATTACTGTGTAAATTAGACTGACAGGGAAGAGGTTAAACACTAGGGAGCGATCAAGGGGTTAAGTGTGTCCTAGGGAGTGATTCTAACTGTTGGGGAGTGGACTACCACTGAAATGACAGTAGCTCCCTGTCATGTCACAAGGTAGAACAGGGAAATGCCTTGCTTACATAGGCATCTCCCTGTTCTGCCTCTCCGTGACACGTTCATGGGACACTGGCGGACATCGAGTCCGTTGGACTTGCGGGCACGGTCACGCTGTACGCAGCGGGAGTGCACACCCACTAGCCACGCGGTGTAAAATATTGAAGGCTTTTTAGTGTCATAATATTAAACACAGATACAAAGACATTATATGTTTTTTTACAGAGATTTCAGCTAGTTATTTTACTGGGCGTATTCATAAATAAATAAATAAATACATACATTGGTCCTATGTGGTGCCTGAAAAGTTTAAGCCTTTCTTGTTCTATGAATTTTTTGCATAACTATCATGGAAGTTTTTGCATGCCTAGAACCTGATCTCACTGACGTTCAGAAGTTAGCTGCTTGTGTTTTAGGTGGAACAATCTCTCTACTGTTCATCTGCTTCAGAATGATGTTTCCAACTGTCAGACAAACTTGTCTGTGGAGAATTGTTTGCTTAGTCTAAAAGAGCTCAGAACGAAGAGTTGTTATTATGTGAATACTCTATGTGTGGAAACAATTGCTGCTACTGGGACTTATTTGGCACTACTCATATATTCCACAAGGTACATACAACTGTAATCACAGACATTGACTGTGAGGTTATAGCTAAAGCAGATGCTTATGTTCCCCTTTTGTTTTTATTTATGTGCCATGCATAAAAGCATTTCTGTTTGTTATTGTACAGCCATTTTTTTTTCTTGACTAAAAAAAACATCAGTAAAATCCCAGTAGGAGAAGAAAATAACCTTATATGAGCTGTGATGTGCTAAAGTGTGTATATTCAATTAAAAATATAGCTTTACTCAAATTGTCTTAGCTAATGAAGTTCTTTCTCAATGTCCCCCATGTGCCATCATTTGCCCAATGAGTATACATGCTATGGGATTTAACAAAAGGCTACATAGTCTATGCCTTGTGTTTACGAATGTTTCCACTGAGTTGATGAAAGAAAACTATCAGGGATTTTCAGTAATTAAGAATCGGAGGTCATTTTTAAAATACTCAAGTGTCCATTCAGATTATGAATTCCCTACTTAAGTAAGGCCCCATTCCCTTGCTAAAATTATGCCTTTAACTGCCAAAAAAGAAATTATAAGGTGAAAAAAATTGGATAATATACTTACCTTTGTCCCAGCTTTCACCCACAGGGACCTAGGCAGAGTTGAGCAACCCAAACTTATAAGTAGATTATATTGAACTGTGCTAAAGCAACTTTTCATGAGATTAGGGCTATTCAGCATTTCTAGAGATCTTATTCCAAGAATGATTATCTTATATACTGTAGTCTGGAATCTGGGAGAAAGGTAAATATATTAACAAACTTTCCCCCCACAGTTTTTCTTTTTGTATTTTAGTATATTGTTTTAGCAAGGGGAAAATGCCTATAATAAATAAGCTGCCCTTTCTTGGAGATATATGAAGCAGTCCCCCCACCCAGGATGTGTAGGATGACCCAAAGGCAATTAGGTAGATTAAAGTGGTTGTAAACCCTTACAACACACTTTGACCTACAGGTAAGCCTAGATTAAGGCTTACCTGTAGGTCCAAGAAATATCTCCTAAACCTACACGGTTTAGGAGATATTTACCGAAAGACAGGCACCGTTGTCTATGGCGCATGCGCCGTAGACAGCGGCGATATGCCGCGAGTGGCAGCTCCCGTGCGCATGCGCGGGAGTGACGTCATCGCGGCTTCACCGAATGACAGCGGCGGAGCAGCGAGACCCACCGAGAAGCGGACTACAGGGGACAGCGGTGAATTCGCTGGCTCCTGTGTCAGGTAAGTGACACATAATGGACTACTATGCGATGCATAGTAGTCCATTATGCTTTACCTTTGCAGGGAATCAAAGAGGAAGTAAACTCATCAGGGTTTACTTCCTCTTTAACATTTAACATATCAGGGTGAGTCCTTGACTTAATGTATTGTAAAACAAACAGTTGGGCACCAGTCACTTTATTTTTTTGCAGTTTATTCTACCAATAATTTTGTGGAGTTTACAGAATGGTCTTTCGAAGGTAGCCATTTCTCCATCCTGTTCCTTGACAAAAGGTCAGCTTCACAAAGAGGAGGTGTGATAAAGTGGAGGCATAAAAAATGGGCTGTCTTAACAGAACAACCGTGGATGCATTACATTGTAACTTGTGCATTGCATAAAAGGAGCTTGAAATAGATGAGAACTTGGTCACCCAGAAGTGATGCAGATGCATGAGCCAGAGGGAGGCTGTGAAATTTCTCCCAGTTCCAGGGCCAGCAAATATCACAAAGCCAGCCAAGGTAAATTAAAGTGGTAGTAAATTCCCGCTGGTCGATTCTACCTACAGATAAGCTTATAATAAAGGTTACCTGTAGGTACTAGGGATATCTCCTAAATATACACCATTTAGGAGATATTCAGTGTCTCTGCAGCAGGTGACATCACCAGAGCATGCGCTCTGAAGGAACGGCATACCTGTGCCATTTCTTCAGAACCCTGTGTCGTAAACAGTGACTCCAGCACACATGCAAGGGAGTGAAATCATCACAGTTTGGCCATTCAAAGGACCGGAGCCTGTGGAAGACCAGTTGAAGATGGAAGCCCTGTCAGTGGTGACAGCACTCGGCTGGAGGGCTACATATAAAAGGTAAGTCTTTCTTAATGTACTAGTATGTGATGCATACTAGCACATTTTGACTTTACCTTGCAGGGAGAAGATATTTATTTTTTTCTTAGTCAACTTTACTTCCGCTTTAAAGGACAGTCAAACCTTTGACTTAGTTGTCCTCTGAAGAGCAGTTTGACATCTGCCTAGCTAAGTGCTCTGCTTGAGTTTCAAGCAGGATTCTGAGTATTGAGAATATCTTCACATCTGAATCCCCAAGTACAAGTGTGATTAACATACACCTCTGATGCAAAACAACTTGACATTACCAAGCTCATCACCAAAAGGGAAAAAAGGCCTTTAACTGCAATAGAAATGTTAAGCCAATAGCACATTGTTCCATTTAATTTAATAGTTGCTTTGCTTTCTGCACTTTGCCAACATATGAGCACACATATAGAAAAGGAAAAAAATGCATGTTTATAGGTAAGTATTGTTAGCCAAAAAAGAAATCTTAACCCAGCTGCATTATTTTCTAGCATCTGATAAAATAAGTGATGCAGCACCTTGCATAAAATAATAATTTATCAAGTTGCAGACAGTTCTGTTTAGTGCCCTGACAGATAAAGTAGAACTATTGGAAAACTTTATTTTTTCATGTTGAATAAAGTAAGGGAGGGTTATGACCTCTGACAGTTTTTTTTTTTTTGCCATTGGGGAGATTCACCTTTACTTCCTGTCCAATAACCAAAACAGGAAATAAGAGGAAATTCCTGAAAATTAAGGGGATCCATTTGGATTCCCCAGGTCGACCGAACTAGTGTCCCCATTGGAAAATTTCCCCTCTATTACTTTTCTACTTTTCTGGGGACAACCCAAAATTTGACATTTTCTTTTACTTTTAATGATAATGGTAAACAAACAGAGTGACTGCATTTCCCTAACAGGGACACAGGCAGCACAAAAACAAACAAAAAAACAAAAACAATAAAGAATTGGTCTTCTAATCCCTATTCACTCCATCCAAATCGAAAAATAAAAACCTAAAAAAAAAAACAAAGACTTAATGGTGTTCTATTCCCTCTCTGCTCTGTTCAAAACGAAAAGTTATACTTTAAGGACACAATACTACTGAGCCAGTAAATGTTCTCTATGCAAATGAAACACACACTTACATAACAATGACAAACATGTTCCCTTAAAAAAATGAAATAGGTGACAACAGCACATAGGTTTATATTTTAAAGTACATAGAAAGGAATAATATGCTTTCAAGTTAAAGTGATCCTAATTTAAGCATGTCTAACTGTAACAATACCTAGATGCAAAGTAATCTTTGAATTCTACTGCGTTCTGTTTCCATATTGCTCTCTTATTGATTTTTACTGTTGAAAAAAGAAAATGAACTCATAAAATAAAATGGAAAAGAGGATTCAAAATTACCAAATCTTTTTAGCTGCATCCCTTGAGACCCACAGTAAACACATTGTAGCATATTTATATTTTACTGCCTTTACCACATACAGTATAAGCTGTATAAATCTAGTGTTTGTCAAAAAGCAAATAACAGTTCTTTAGGGGATACAATTAGTTTTTTGTTGCAAGAAATATAATTTGATAAATAGTCAGAAATTAAGGTTTTCAAGTATACTTTGCATTCGATAAAATTCTAATGTTAAGTATAGAGATAGAGACTAATACATACCCACTGACATACTCTTCACATTTCTCTGAGAAATTCTGTGGATGATCGTGGTAAATAAAAAACAATTGTATATTAAATATTTAAAGGAGGGATAGTCTTATGGAAGTTTTTTTCTATAGTCAACTCAATATGTGTTTTAATGTATAAAGGAGGCAACATAAAAAAGGGTGGACGCGTTTACAGACTTCGCATTTACAATAAAAGTAATTACTGTATTCATGTAGTTAGGAAATGTATAGTTTGAGTGGAGCAAAGACATTATGTATTTTGTGTAAATGGTATGCTTAGTAGGTATATAAGTGTATCCTAATGGTATGTAAGTAACCATTACAAGAACCCTAAACTCCACTCATGTTTTTGAAATTTTATTTTATTTAATGTAAACATGAGCAAGACAGCCTGATGGTATTATATACAATGAAGGATACAAAAAAAAGCCATTGCATGATTATTCAGCTCAGGTAATAGCAGCTTACACCAAGTTAAGAATATGTACTGTATGCCTACTGTAGGCAATGTCTATCAATGATAATTCCCTAGAATTTAAGTTTACTTATAATTTATGGACCTGTGCTTGTCAGTCAAATGGCTTTGGATTTAATTTAGCAAGACAACCAAATGCACTATAATTAATTTTCTAATAATGTTACTGAAACTTGTCAGGCGATTGCAGGTGAGTGGAGGTTTAATTATAATTAAGACCTGTTTGTGATAGTGTGTATTGTTTAATTTTGCACTAGTATTATTTAGAAATTTTCAGAGAATGGGTTTAGGCTTCGTTCACATATATGCTAATCGGATGCAGTTTAAACCACATCAGATTCTCAAGACATGTGAACCAAACCGGCTTTTTATGGAGTTCACATATCTGTAGTGCAGTGGTAGTGCAAATTCACTACAAATTTAAAAAGAGTCGTGTGCGTTTCTTGAGCACTGCGGTGCAGTTTAAATGCAAATTCTAGCTTCATCTCCTGCTATGGAAACGCATTTGAATTGCACATGTCTTCAGTTTTGAACATGAATTGAGAAAAAAATAGTGTGACAGCACCCCTCCCCCAAGCCATCCCTGTTATAGATATTAAGGGGAACCCTATGCCAAAATAAAAAAAGGGTGTGCCCCCAATCAATACCAGTCCCTATGACGTCATCACACCTACTGGTGTACTGAAGTTTTTGACCTTTTGTTGCCCTGAGATGCTCGTGAGTATATTTGCATGAAATACATTTGTCTTTTTATAAATGTTACACTCTTACAAATATTACACTATGGTGCTTTGTATTTTCCTCTGAATCTTACAGTGGAGAATAGCACTTTCCAGACAGCTAGAGGAGGACTATATGGAGAATATCTATGTCTGAGGTGGTTTGGGACTAAAACACATGGAACTATGGCATTTCATTTTCACGCAAGATTCTACAGCGGTCCCCTGGTGGAGCAGCAAAATATTCTTTTGGGAGTGGTCTTTTATTTTTAGACAAGATTGTTTATATTGACCCCCTAGTAGAGCCCTGAAAATTCCTTTGAGAGTGGCCTTTCTTTTGTTTTAATAATACTGAATGTGTTTTTTCCCCACAATATTGGTGGTTTTATTTACTGAGGCTGATAGTATTTTTGTTTCCATTGTGATTTTTGTGGATAGAGGTTTAGTGCACTCTTTTTTGTTTAGTATTTTGTACCTGTACCTGGACATAGTGTGCACCATTACCCTGTAGCAACAAGCACATCATTATTTGGTGGTTTATTTAAGGGAACTTAAAGTGGTTGTAAACCTTGGTAAAAAAAAAACAAAAAACACAAAAAAAAACAAAAAACTGCAAGACAAAGGCATAAGGAGCTAGTATGCATACCATACTAGCTCATTATGAATTACTTACCCAAGAACGAAACCCCCGCAGCCGTCCTGGTCTCCCCCTCTGGCCAGCGACATTTCTCCAGGTATCGCGGCTCTGGCAGAACTGTGATTGCCCGGAGCCGTGATGACATATCACTCCTGCGCATGCTCGCCTGAGCCACCAGTAAAGGCACACAGACTGAAGCAACGGCACATACGTGTGCCCCAGTGTGTATGTGCCGATGTCATCACATGCATGGGATAGAGGATATCTCCTAAACTGTGCAGGTAATCCCTATTATATGCTTACCCGTAGCATAAAGTTGTTGTAAAAAGTTTACAACCACTTTAAGCCAGGGTACACCAACATCTCTGATCAGAATCAAAGTATTGCAGAACATGATCACATGTCAAAAATCTACCTTGTTACCTAGGTGATTGATTTACTGAATGTAAATTGTCTGTTCACTTTGCAAGGGAAGTTGCGCTTTACAAGGAAAGTTTCCCCAGAGCTTAATGAATCCGTTATCCAATCACTTACAAGTAAAAATGCTGTTATTTTATTCTTGCACATGGTTGAATATTCTTTGGAAAGTGAAATTTCATTGCATTCACTAATCTTACCTTTAGTAAGTCTAAGATAACTGTTGCACAACATACCATTCTATCATTTACCAAATATAGTAGAATTTCTGTTACTGTTTCATGGTCAAGAGAGGATATTTGTTTTTCAAATGATTGTTTGACATCACTGTAATTGTGTATACTGTAGATTGTGAATATGAGACCTCCTGGTCCTATTAACATAAAACTCATATCAAAGGAAATGACTGTCTCTCTTTCAGAACTGGGTAGGCACTTAAGAAAAAAAAATGGAAGTGAAAATGTTTTCTGCAGGTGGGTAAATTACATAAAAATATTAATAAATAATTTAAGAACAAATCTGCAAGTTGATTGCACCCATAAATATAAGTCTGGTACATACAGTATCTCAAATTTCCTACATTTGGTTTACTAAAGGAGATGAAATCTTCATTCACAAAAATGTGTGAACAATCAGTTCAATTATCCAGTTATGTAAAGCCGCGTACACACGGGCAGACTGTCTGGCCTACTTAGTCCGCCGAAACACATTTCAGCGGACAGTCCGCTCGTGTGTGGGCTTCAGCGGACTTTTTCAGCGTGCAGTCTGGCGGACTAAGTATTTCGGAATTTCCGTAATATTGTCCGTCGGACTCGCATTTCGGCGGACAATCCGCCCGTGTGTGTGCCAGTCCGCCGTACTTTTGAAATGAGCGGACTTTTCCCGCCCGGAGAAAAGTCCGCTCATTTCGAGCGGGTATCCAGGTAGGCAGGGCCCGCGAGGGAGACGTCGCTGGCCCCGCCGCCTGGTATGGACTTAAAGGGGAACCCCAATGCCGAAAAAAATCGGCGTGGGGGTCCCCCCAAGTCCACAACAGACCCTTATCCGAGCACGCTACCCGGCCGGCCAGGAAAGGGGGGCGAGCGAGCGCCCCCCCCCCCCCTCCTGAGCCGTACCAGGCTGCGTGCCCTCAACATGGGGGGGTGCCTTGGCCCCCCACCCCAAAGCACCTTGTCCCCATGTTGATGAGGACAAGGGCCTCTTCCCGACAACCCTGGCCGTTGGTTGTCGGGGTCTGCGGGCGGGGGGCTTATCGGAATCCGGGAGCCCCCTTTAATAAGGGGGCCCCGGATACCGGCCCCCCACCCTATGTGAATGAGTATGGGGTACAATGTACCCCTACCCATTCACCTGTAAAATAAAAGTACAAAAAAAAACACAACACACGAGATAAAATACTTTATTGCACAGCTCCGGGGGTCTTCCGTCTTCGGGGGTCTTCTCGCTGGACTCCTCCGCTAACTTCTTGTAGCTCTTTTGCTAGCGGAGGAGTCCGGCTTTCTTCCTCGCCACCGGCCTCTTCTCCCGACTTCGGGGGTCTTGTCCCCCTCTTCGGTTCTTCAGCCGGGCCACCGCGCCTTCTTACGCCGCCGTCGCCGCCGCCTTCCACCTTCCGTTCTTCTTCTTCTTCTTCGTTGTCGGGAAGAGGCCCTTGTCCTCATCAACATGGGGACAAGGTGCTTTGGGATGGGGGGGCCGTGCGGCCCCCCCTTCCCTAAGGCACCCCCCCATGTTGAGGGCACGCGGCCTGGTACGGCTCAAGAGGGGGGGCGCTCGCTCGCCCCCCTTTCCTGGCCGGCCGGGTAGCGTGCTCGGACAAGGGTCTGTTGTGGACTTGGGGGGGACCCCACGCCGATTTTTTTCGGTGTTGGGGTTCCCCTTTAAGTCCATTCCAGGTGGGTCAAGGGTCTGTTGTGGACTTGGGGGGGACCCCACGCCGATTTTTTTCGGTGTTGGGGTTCCCCTTTAAGTCCATTCCAGGCGGCGGGGTCAGCGACGTCTCCTTCGCGGGCCCCGCCTACCTGGAGACGCGCTCGAAATGAGCGGACTTTCCTCCGCGTGTGTGGGCGAGTCCGTTCATTTCAAAAGTAGGGCGGATAGTATGGCGGACTTAGTACGCCGTATTAGTCCGCTCAAAAAGTGGTGTGTGTGGTCAAGTCCGTTCATTCGAAAGTATGACGGACTGTCCGTCGGATTGTCTGACAGACTAAGTTGGCCAGACAGTCCGCCCCGTGTGTACGCGGCTTAAAAGAAAAATTCCTGTTTACATATTTTATTTTCATGTGATTAAAAAATTGGAGTAAATAATTATGCAATTTAGCTAGGGCTCTTCTCTCCTTTTATCAATTAGCCTCATTGTGTCAGTAAATGATCTTCACCATACATACAGAATGTTGAAGAGGGAAAATAGGTAAAGGAGCAAAAATTCCAACTTAGGAAACTCTTATATTGAGATCGTTCTCTACAGTCTCTAGGCACATTGGACAGTATAGCTAGAGAACTGACCACAATGTGCTCTCCAGGTTAGTGTGGTCAGTTTTTAATAGCAAAGCTAGGGGACTAGCAGGAACTCCAGGGATCTCAAATAAAGGAAACAATACAAATAAAACAGATACTTTCCCATACAAGTACATGGTATAGCAGGCACATACTGTTTTAGGAATAAGTGTTGGGGTACCATATGCTTTAAGGCTGAAAACAGTGGAGTTTTGACTTGCCACCTGCCACCAGTCTTTGCAACAGCCATTTTATTTTATTTTTTTAAGCAGCAGAGTTTTACCTATTGAAGATGAAGCAGTTTTCTAGTATTTAGGAAAAATAAATGTTGAAGTGATTGTAAAGGCACAGTTTTTATAACTTAAAAATAACAAACATATATACTAAATATACTTACCTGTTCCACGCAATGGTTTTGCACAGAGCATCCCTGATCCTCCCTTTCTCAAGATCCCTTTGCCGAGGGCCTCCATAGCAAGCCGCTTGCTATGGGGAAATTTGTGCACGCTCACTCATGAGCCAGCAATGTAAGTCTATAAGACACATAGAAAGCAGCTCAGCACCGCCCCCTCCTTCCCTTGCGCTGTCTGTGATTGACAGCAGTGGGAGCCAATGCCTGGGCTAATGAGAATAAAGAGAACCAAAAGAGCCTCTGCTCTCATGCACATGAATTGAGATCAGGCTCAGGTAAGTATAAAAGGGGGGTGGAGGGGTTTCTTGCAGATGGGTTTTTGCCCTTATTTATAGAATGCATTAACGGGGTATTAAAACTTTTTTTTTTAAATAAGAAACATGTTATACTTTCCTGCCCTGTGCAGTGGTTTTGCACAGAGCAGCTCTGCTCCTCTTCTTTTTGTGTCCCCCGCTGGCCCTCCTCCCCTCTCGAGCAGTACCGCCAGAGAAAGCAGCTTGGCCTTGAAGCACCGCTGCATGCTCACTCCCAAGCCACTGAATTATGGGTCCATAAGACACATAGAGCCACGGCTCAGCCCTGTTTCCCCCTCTCCCTACACTCTCTTCATTGGCTCCCTGGCTGAGATTGACAACAGTGGGAGCCAATGGGCTCTTGCTGATGTCTCAGCCAATGAACATCGCTAGATCAGAGGGAACTCAGGAAAGGGTTGGGGGGCTACTACACAGAGAAGGTTTTTTTACTTTTATGCATAAAATACATGAAGGTGTAAAAACCATCAGCCTTTATGACCACTTTAAGATAAAAAAAAAAAAAACCTTCTGCCTTTACAACCACTTTAAGTGTTCTTATATCTAAGTGACTTTACATGTAGAAAGTGCAGTGATACATGAGTATAAAGTTTTACAACAAACTTTTAGTGCTAGAACTTCTAAACTCTGAATTAGCCCCTATGTGCTTCAAAGGCAGCTCACATAAACTTTCAATTCTAGTTTTACTGCAGTGCATTCATTTGTATCAGTCTTACACCAACAGCCTTTCAGTTCTAATGGTAAAATAATGTTCCCAGCAATGCAAAAAATACAGAAAGATTGTATAGAGATAACAATGTGTGAGAGGAGAATGCCAAACATTGAGGGTCAGACTCAGATCCACCAGCAGCAGAAGAACAAATAATTAAAGTATGCCTTATGATACAAAGATGAAAATTGTTTGTATGGGAATACAATATCATGAGAGTAATGAAGGTATTGTCTTCTTCTAAATAACATCTGACTAAACAAAACAGAAACAAGACAGCTGGAAGCTCACAGATAACAAGTGAGTTCAGAATACAGACTTTTCGTCAGAAATATAGTAAAAAATAAAAAAGGATGAAGGACAGAAAGGAATAAAAATCTTAAATCAGCCAGTAAGTCGTGACTAGTTTCACTATTCATGTTCATTTCAGGTTCTATTCATGTTTATGTTTACTGCAGTCTTTGTGATAACTAGATCAAAGATAACACACCAAAAAGTGTTGCATCCTAACTGGTGTGCAGAGGCACAAAATTACTGGGTTCAGCCAAAAATACAGAAGGCTATAACAAACAGTGGATGAGTGGGATCAGAGCAAATAAAATATCAAATAAAATAGCAGAAGACTTATCTTACAGCTGTCCTAACATATCAATAAATGAGTTTATATAAATAAACAGCTCTTTTAGCAATATATAAATAGATATAGCCACCCATATTTTTTAAATGGCAAGTTGGTAAACTATATACTTTATACTGTATTTT
Organism: Lithobates pipiens; assembly: GCF_037356315.1. NCBI lineage: Eukaryota > Metazoa > Chordata > Amphibia > Anura > Ranidae > Lithobates > Lithobates pipiens. The sequence goes on along the minus strand of NW_027507748.1, from coordinate 391,428,832 downwards.
CCCAGTGGATTTAAATAAGGATTTGCTTCCTTTTTACATTTTTAGTCAGCTGAAATATCATGCTGAATATGCAAATATCGAATAATTGCACTAAGCTTATTTTTATATGTAGCACTGACCCCTGAAGGAGTGGCTGGTTTTGCTGGGCTTACCATTACCGTCGCCACCTCGTTGCTTGTCTAGATCCCCGTACACACTATCAGATTGTCTGCTGAGTTTTTCCTTCAGATTTACCAAAACCATATAATATGAGGTCAAACCTTAGGGGTTTCAATGTGTATGCAATCAGGCAGGCCCTTGTACTACATGGTTTTGGTAAACCTGAAGGAAAAAATCAGCAGACAATCTGATATTGTGTATGGGGCTTAGGGGTTCCCGAGGTTGATGGCCCAATAAATTGCAGAGACCGACACTTGAATCCCTTTGGGAATTTTTATTTGTAAAAAAACGTTGAACAGAACTCAGTTTCTCAGTAGGGAATAGAGGGTTTGGGTAGTAAAGCTCAGGTACTCTTGGAACTGCTGACACTTAATGTGTCTCTGTCTCTCTCTAATGTCTCTCTCTAAATGTTCCAGGGAATAGCCATTCGCAACCGGATATTTAAACTATTGGATAAATCCCCTTTAGTGAATTTAGCAGCCGACAGGTGATTTAAACTTAGAAAAGTCTCTGCCACAGACTTGATTGTAGAACTTTAGAATATAACAAGAAAATCTCTCACAGAACTTAGTTGCAACTGGAGGATGAAATTAGGAACTCTCTTACGGTACCAGTATCTTGCAGTCGGTCCGGCAATACTGTAAGAATGCAGACTCACTTGGTGTCCTTTCAGCTTAGCTTCCAGGCTCTTACCGAGAAGCCAGCCTCGTGCGTGGCCCTCTTCTGAAGAGTCCTCCCCTGGTTGCGTTTTCAGTTGCTGGGCCTTTCCAAACCCGAGATGGCACCGGACCACCTTGGAACCCTCCTTCCATTTACTGTGCCTCAGGCTAGCCAGCCCAGACTTGGAAACGGATGGATCCACACCCCAGGCCATGAGGGCCTCTGGGGGCTGGTCAGGAGGACCAGGACCACGGAGTCAGAACATACTTCTCGACCGGAACCCAGAACCATGTGATCTCAGCCCCTTAAGTATCCTCTCCCGGGATAAACACAGTGAGACACCGCACCCGCTGATTGGCTCTGAGAGAGAGATTGATACCTAATGCATCCAACCAGACTGCATTCCAATGCCTGTCATAGGTGATACCTACACCTATGACCAGGCAGAAGATAGTAGAGTCCAGCTAAACTGATGCCAAGACCATAATTTACTGAAATTAACCCTAAGACCCAACTATGGTCTTAGGAAAAACTAAATTTACAAAAATATAGAGCGTGCCCTTCAGGAGCCCGGCTCTACATATAGAATTATCTGTGCCAGTCTACATATATATATATATATATATATATATATATATATATATATATATATATATATATATATATATCTATAAAAAACCTTTCAACTGCCTTAGTAAATAACCCCCAATGAGATGTCTTTGGGTCTGCTATCAATATGCTTACTTATACACATTTATGTCTTGCATTTTGAGTACTGATTAATACTTTGTCAACAATCCATTTCAGAAAGTACACTGTGGCAAAAAAGGACAATCATTGAGCTAGAAAAAATGAAGAGCTCCTGCTTCATGTCAGACAGACACTTCCATTATCATTTTGTATTTTAATTCTAAATGCATTAGTGAATGAGACGAATGACCGAGGAGATGAGAGTGGCTAACAACTTTAAGAATTAAGGAATATTTTTTTTTTTTTTTTGGTTTTTATAGGATACATTGTTCAAAGAGTGCAACAGACACATTTTTTACTTTTAGGGGAATGTATTGCTAATGTCAAAATAACTGAAAGAAATAACAAAGTGTTTTAATAATGCAAAATTAGATAGGCCTACATGATGTAGCTGTATTTTCACTGTATATTGAATAATGTATGCTGCTCTCCTGATAAAAGCATAGGGGGTTATTTACTAAAGGAAAATACACTTTGCACTTTGCTTTGTGGATGATAAAATCAGCAGAGCTTCCCCTCATTTCAGATCTACCCCTTAGATTTAGAGTGACTGCACTTCCAAGTGCACTTTCAGTGCACTTTCAATTGCACTTGCAGTGTAAAATGGATTTGCCTTTCATAAATAACCCCCATTGTCTCAATTCCCTGATCGGTGCAGCACAGTGGCTTAGTGGTTAGCACTTCAGCCTTGCAGCACTTGGGTCCTTGGATTGGGTCCCAGGCAGAAAGCTATCTTCATGTAGTTTGCATATTCTGCCTGTGTCGGGGGACTCCCTGGTACTGCGTCTTTTTCTTTATCTTGTGAACAAATGCAGTATGACATGATTCTTCTTGTCTAACCCCTTTTTTTTTTCATTCCTATTCTTCTCTCCTCTGCTATCTCCCTTGTGAGCTACTCCAGGTTCTCCAGCTGCATCCGGCCTACCTACCCAGGTCCCCGAGCATCAACACCACTGTCAACATGGCATCTCCAAGCATCTGCTTCTCCAGGAGGAGGTAGTTTACGTGTCTCCTCAGTGGGTCCCTCACCTCCATGATTAACATAAACCACACATTCAGAAAAATGTTGGTAAAAACAGAATTTTTTCCGGGAAGAAGTTAGGGACTTTTAGGAAGCCAAGACCGGGTAAGGTAGGGTGCCCACGTGTCCCGGATTGCCCGGGATTGTCCCTTAATGCATATTTGTGTCCCTGGTCCCGGGCACCTTCATTCCGGGACAATACAGTGTCCCGGAATGAAAAAAAAACATACTGCCAGTCCGCCACCCTGAAACATTGCCGAAGCAGCCAAACAAACTGGTTGCTAGGGTGGCCCCTCCTCGCGTCTAGCAACCAGTGACGTCGGCTGATCGAGGCTATCCAGAGCTATCCCTGCGCTGAGCAGCGCGCCTCCGAGTCCACCCACCTCCTCTTCTCCTTCTCCGCCTCCAGCCGCAGCAGAGAGAGGGAGAGAGCAGCTGAGCGTTTTCTGTATCTTCTCCTCCTGACTCTAGACCATGCTGCTGGTAAGCCAGGATCCACCACGGCAGCCTGTGCCACTGCCTAGTGCCAGTGCCAGAGCTGACTACTCCCGCTGCATGCAGCTTATTGCCAGTCCAGCAGCCAGCAGCCTGACTTCTCTCCTCCTGAGCCTCCTCCCACCCACGAGGGCCACAACCTGAACCCCCAGCCAAACTTCCAGGTTTGTACACTACTCACTCACTAAAACTATTCTATGAGAACATGCATGCTTGCAATGAATCATATATTGCTTTTAACAATGTTCCTTCTAGAATATGATACTGTATGTTCGTAACAATAAAATTTCCTGTTTTTTTTATTTCATTTTTTTCCTTTTATTTTATTTTTTTACACATGTATTTCTGTGTGGCAGAAAGTCTGGCTATCTATTCCAAATAGGGTGACCAGCTTGGTATTAGACCTCTTTCACACTGTGCCGCCCGGGTGTTGGCGGTAAAGCGGTAAAGCGGGGGGGCTGTCTCTGAATGGCAGTTTGGAAATGTGGTCACCCTAGGGTAAGGTCATGTATTTCCATCCCTAGGGACATATCATGATTTGGTAAAGTCATGAATATCCATCCCATATAAAAGGGTACTAGGATGAATATACGGAATTTTATTAGAAAACGTAGAATTGTATAAATACATGGTATCATTAATGAGTAGTTACATACATATAATAATTAGACACAATCCATATAAGTTGATGGTGATAACAATAATAAGCAGTAAAAATGATAACAATGCAGTTAATAGTAATATTACATAGGTATAGACACATTAAATTCCTTAATTCATCTCAAGGGAATAGATACAATTTTTATTCAAATGGTATTGCTTACAGGACCTATGGCCTCACTGGACCTGAGGGGATAAATTACATAATCATTTGAAAAATCTTGATATAGTAGGTAAGTACACGGCAACCAGTAGCTCTAGGCGTTTCGTGGCTTTCATGCCACTCGTCAGGAGCAAGCGCGTGTAGTATCTGTAAAAAATTATTGTAGAGATAAGAAAAAAGCTAACACAAATGCAGAAGACAAGGTTGGGGGTAAAATATAGAACCCCAATAACCAAGGCTTACTTGCTGAGGTTGAATGTGTTGCTAATATGGTGGCAGGGCCCCACAGACAGTCTGATAATAATGATCCAATGTCACGCCGTGCACCGGAGGGAAGAGCACCATGCGGCGGATTTCCGGAACTCCGGCACCGACGCGCAGTCACCTCCCCCATTGTACACGTGCATGGTAAACACAGCCTGTGACTGTGCGTCGGTGCCGGAGTTCCGGCAATCCGCCGCATGGTGCTCCTCCCTCCGGTGCATGGCTTGACATTGGTGGATTTTCCCTCACCTGGTCTATTTAGGGGCGATTCCCGGGTGGTCCCGACATGCCAGGCTTTCTCTACACAAACCAGTACACAATTTGACTACTCCCGATCCCCTTGGCTCCCCCCTATGGGGTTCCTCGCCCTTACAAGGTAAATTAGTTCCACTGCACTATTACTATTTTTGGCCTCATCCATTTCACCATTCACCTCTTGTCCCTTTCCCACTATCCCCACTATACACAACTTTGCCTACTCTTTTGCTTATTCCCCCACATCACCCTTCCCACATCCTCACTATTCTCTCATATCCCCCCCTCTTTCTTTTTCCTTTCTTCCTCTTTTCTTCCCTTACCTCTCCCCCCCCCTTTTTTCCCCCTGCTACCCCCCTTTTCTTTACCCCTTCCCCCATTTTGCTCACAATGTGTTTTCCCCTCATAGAGTGTCCTCGCCTGCCGCGCCTGCCCTGGGTATTGCCCCTTTTCCAGCCTGCCGGGTTTCCACCACAGCTCCCGGTGGGAGCTATTATCGGACTGTCTGTGGGGCCCTGCCACCATATTAGCAACACATTCAACCTCAGCAAGTAAGCCTTGGTTATTGGGGTTCTATATTTTACCCCCAAGCTTGTCTTCTGCATTTGTGTTAGCTTTTTTCTTATCTCTACATTAATTTTTTACAGATACTACACGCACTTGCTCCTGACGAGTGGCATGAAAGCCACGAAACACGTAGAGCTACTGGTTGCCGTGTACTTACCTACTATATCAAGATTGTTCAAATGATATTGTAATTTATCCCCTCAGGTCCAGTGAGGCCATAGGTCTCGTAGGCAATATCATTTGAATACAATTTTTATCTATTCCCTTGAGATGAATTAAGGAATTGAATGTGTCTATACCTATGTAATATTACTATTAACTGTATTGTTATAATTTTTACTGCTTATTATTGTTATCACCATCAACTTATATGGATTGTGTCTAATGGCCCAATTATTATATGTTCATAACTGCTCATTAATGATACCATGTATTTATACAATTCTAACTGAGTTTTCTAATAAAATTCCATATATTCATCCTAGTACCCTTTTGCTGTCCGCTGCTTCATATAAAGTCCCACCCTCCTCCCTTTTTTAAATATACCCTCTTCGCACAAACCACACATTCCCAACTCTGAACTAATCACATATAATACTCAGGGACTATTAAACGTCTTCTAACCCTATCATCCCTTGCAAGCGGATGTCCTTCTTTTACAAGAGACCCACTTCCCTGCCACATATAAAGCCATGTTCCTGCATGAGCGTTATCCTCAATTTTTCATTGCTTCGGCTGATAACAAAACTAAAGGCGTGGCTATCTGCTTTGCCAGACACATTAACCTCTCACAACCAGAGATTATTTCGGACCCCTTAGGCCGCTACCTACAAGTCTCCGGATTTATTGCTGGGGAAACATACATAGTATACCCCTAAATGGGGGCCAAAAACAATTTTTCGAATCGCTGCTACACAAACTGCAAAAACATATTAAGGGAATGGTTTTCATTGGTGGGAACTCTAACACCGCCTTTTATTTTTTCCTAGACAAAAATACGGGAGGGAAACCGAAACCCAAATGTCCTTCTAAACAGAGTACCAAAAATTGCTCACCTGCTGCATTCAGCAGGGCTGGTAGACATCTGGAGAGAGGTTAATCACCACATGAAAGACTACACCCACTTCTCAGCACCCCACAGCCCCTATGCCAGGATAGACCACATGTTAATGCACTCCACATTGATTCCATAAATCAAAAATGGTTTCTCCACTGGCTACTACAAAAAATTATGCTCCTGCCTGGTTCCACACCTGACACGGTTTTTCAGCTCTCTCAGGGATGGAGCCCCCCTAGGGAACGATCTCAACTCTGCCTATATTTCAGTCACCCCTAAACTGGGAAAGGATGCAAGTGAGGTTGGTAATTATCGTCCGATCTCACTCATCTATAATAATATAAGAATAATGACTAAGATTCTTGCTCACAGAGTAACGTGTTTTATATCTACATACATTCACAGAGATCAGATGGGCTTCAACCCTGGGAGACAAGGAATGGATCAGATCCGGAGAGCAATAGATATTATCTCCTTACTCAGAGTCTGTACAAGGGGTGGGTGGGAGGAGCAAGTGCCCTAGCCAGAGTGTGAGAGGGGGCCGGTTGTTAGCAGGCATAAGAGTATCATTATCCTATTCTGGGCATCACTAAGTGGCGGCCAGCGCTCTGCATCCAGCCCGAGCTGCTGCTCTTTCTGGACCGCCGCAATTACGCCATTTAATCACCACTTTTGTCCCCAGCCTCCTCCGCTATCATTAGCATAGTAGAGAAGAGCAGACGATGGGAGGCAGGACAATTATACACTGGGGGCCGGACCAGTACTGCGTGGAGAGCGCTAGCTGCCTGTCACATTAATCGGGAGGTGATAGGCTGCTAGGAGGCATTCCTGGCAGCCAATCACCAGTTCGATATTATGAAAAGTCAACCCGGCAGCTCCTGTGCCCTGCCCAGTACCGCTGTGCCTTCAGTTTAGGATTGTCCAGTTGCTCCCGCCTCATGCTCTCCACTCTGCGAAAGGTAGGAGAGTGAAGGGAGGAAAATATATGGAACTATGAAGGATGGGAAGCGGGGGAATGGGGGAAGTGCTGTGTGGAGGGGTCATGTAAAGGGGGCAATACTGTGTGGGGAGATATGTAAAGGGGCAATACTGTGTGTGGGGTGATATGTAAAGGGACAATACTATGTGGGGGGTCATGTAAAGGGTGATATACTGTGTGTGGGGTGATATGTGTAGGGGGCAATACTTTGTGGGGTGATATGTAAAGGGGCAATACTGTGTGGAGTGATATGTGTGAGTGAACTCTGTTTCTATCGCATTAAATCGAATTGAACGTGTATTGTTTTAAGTATGTTCTTGTTTTTAAAACAGAGGGGGGTGGTGCAGTTTGCCATCTTCACCCTGGGCACCAAATGGCCCTGTCCCAGCACTGTCATTACTCAAATCACAATGGGATGGGCCTCCCCAAAAAGGCTTCCTGCTTTCAATAGAGCTTCATAAGGCCTTTGATTTGTAGACTGGGCTTACCTGTATGAAATCCTGGGTAGATTGGGATTTTATCCTAACTCCTTGAGTCTAATACACTCGCTATACTCCTCTTCGAATGCTCAAGTACCATATATAAAGTGCAGCGCTGAATAATCCTGTGTAAATCAGAATAAACGTGACAAAAGAAGGGAAAAAAATATATATGTGTTCCCCCCCTACAACATTATATGCAACTAAACAGGTGCACACAATTTACATAATACGTAACAAAGTGAGTAAATCAAATAAAATCAATGTAGACAGTCCATTGTGTATAAAGTGAAATCCCAAATACGAAGTAAAAATTATCTGAAAAAAACATCCAAAAGTACTTCTTACAGAGGCTTCACCCAAGTGCTGATACCACCACCTTAAAATATGTAGGCTTACCAGATAATGTTGACCCAATTCAAGGGGTCACAAGTGCTTATTGCTCCAATTTGGGGCACTGGCTTTCCAATTGCTGATCAATGAATCACACCTTGAGGGTAGCCTTTCTCCAATTCTTAGACATGTATAGTCATGATCATTGAAAAGAAATCTCCGACAGCAACCGAAATTGACATGAAATAGAAGGATATGGCCAAAATAGCATAATACCGTTTAAAATGAAATTTATTTAAAATAAAGTAATGAACTCACATTTAAGTAGTCATTCAAGCGCTTATCAATAAAAACTGAGCAGTAGTGTAGTGTTCCCGATGCGTTTCGTCCGCTAGGACATCATCTGGGTTCGTGAATGCTCAAGTACGCCTGATGGGCAGATACTCGGACACCTTCACCATTGACAGTGCTACCAGGCAGGGTTGCCCACTTTCTAGCCTCCTCTTCACAATAGCCATCAAAACTTTGGCCATAAATGCGGACGTCTTATGCCGCGTACACACGAATGGAATTTTGGTCGGAAAAAGCTCTGATGGTTTTCCCGACGGAATTCCAATGGGATTTCGCTCAAGCTGTCTTGCATACACACGGTCACACCAAATTCCGACTGTCAAGAATGCGGTGATGTACAAAACATACGACAGGACTAGAAAAAGGAAGTTCAATAGCCAGTAGCTAATAGCTTCCATCTCCTAGTTGAATCTGAGCATGCGTGAGTTTTTGCACGTCGGAATTGCATGCACACGATCAGAATTTCTGAAAGAAAGTTTTTCCGTCTGAAAAATTGAGAACATGCTCTCAAATTTTTGCTGGCGGGAATTTGGCCAGCTAAATTCCAATGGAGCATACACATGGTCGCATTTTCCGATGAAAAGCTCTCATCTGTCTTTTGCTGGCCGAAATTCCGATCGTGTGTACACGGCATTACTCTTTTTTATTACCTACCCGCTGACATCTAAACCTACGGTATATAAAATCCTTCAGGAATTTAGTCGAGTCTCCGGGCTGCAGGTCAACATGATTAAATCGATAGCTTAAAATGTATCAGTCCCCCCAGATCTACACAAACGGCTTACACACAATTTTGCCTTCTCATGGGCTTTAAAGGCAATCCCATATCTGGGCATTAAACTCACTCCTGACACTGACAATCTCTTTCAAGCAAATTATCCACCTATAATACATAAATGTTGAGGGGACCTGGAGAGGTGGTCAAAGTTTGGTCTATCCTGGCTGGGCAGAGTACACGCAGTAAAGATGACCCTGCTTCCACGGCTATTGTATTTATTTCGCTCTCTCCCAATTCCAGTGAAGAAACAATACCTTGGTAAATTTCAGTCCTCCATAGTACAGTTCATCTGGGGTAACAAAGGCTATAGATTCTCCAAAGGAATAAAACTCAGGCTAAAATCACAGGGGGGGGGGGGGTAGACCCACCGAGCCTGTGGTGGTATTATCAAGCAGCCCAACTGAACCAAATATCCATGGTTTACTCTAGGGGCCCTAAGCTTGATTGGCTCTCCATGGAAAGACAAGCCATTCCCTTATATACCGTAGACTACCTTCTATGGAGCGATTCGAAATCCAGACCAGCAATAATGTCGCCAACCCTCTCTCATTCCGTAGCTTTATGTTCCACACTTTATACTCAACACTCACTGATCTCACCCTTGAAGCCTTTATCACATGTTTTTCACAACCCGAGATTCCCCCCAGGTCTGAATATTAAAGTGGTTGTAAACCATTACAACACACTTTGACCTACACGTAAGCCTAGATTAAGGCTTACAGTGGTGTGAAAAAGTGTTTGCCCCCTTCCTCATTTCCTGTTCCTTTGCATGTTTGTCACACTTAAGTGTTTCGGAACATCAAACCAATTTAAACAATAGTCAAGGACAACACAAGTAAACACAAAATGCAATTTGTAAATGAAGGTGTTTATTATTAAAGGTGAAAAAAAATCCAAACCATCATGGCCCTGTGTGAAAAAGTGATTGCCCCCCTTGTTAAAACATACTATAACTGTGGTTGTCCACACCTGAGTTCAATTTCTCTAGCCACACCCAGGCCTGATTATTGCCACACCTGTTCACAATCAAGGCATCACTTAAATAGGAGCTGCTTGACACAGTAAGGTCCACCAGAAGATCCTTAAAAGCTACACATCATGCCGAGACCCAAAGAAATTCAGAAACAATTGAGAAAGAAAGTAATTGAGATCTATCAGTCTGGAAAGGGTTATAAAGCCATTTCCAAAGCTTTGGGAATCCAGCGAACCACAGTGAGAGCCATTATCCACAAATGGCGAAGACATGGAACAGTGGTGAACCTTCCCAGGAGTGGCCGGCCGCCCAAAATTACCCCAAGAGCGCAGCGACGACTCATCCAAGAGGTCACAAAAGACCCCACAACAACGTCCAAGGAACTGCAGGCCTCACTTGCCTCAGTTAAGGTCAGCGTTCATGCCTCCACCATCAGGAAAAGACTGGGCAAAAATGGCCTGCATGGCAGAGTTCCAAGGAGAAAACCACTGCTGAGCAAAAAGAACATCAAAGCTCGTCTCAATTTCTCCACAACACATCTTGATGATCCCCAAGACTTTTGGGACAACATTCTGTGGACCGATGAGACAAAAGTGGAACTCTTTGGAAGGTGTGTGTCCAAGTATATCTGGCGTAGAAGGAACACTGCATTTCATAAAAAGAACATTATACCAACAGTAAAATATGGTGGTGGTAGTGTGATGGTCTGGGGCTGTTTTGCTGCTTCAGGACCTGGAAGACTTGCCGTGATAAAAGGAACGATGAATTCTGCTGTCTACCAAGAGATCCTGAAGGAGAATGTCCGACCATCTGTTCGTGTACTCAAGCTGAAACGAACTTGGGTTCTGCAGCAGGACAATGATCCTAAACACACCAGCAAGTCCACCACCGAATGGCTGAAGAAAAACAAAATGAAGACTTTGGAGTGGCCTAGCCAAAGTCCTGACCTGAATCCTATTGAGATGTTGTGGTATGACCTTAAAAAGGCCGTTCATGCTCGAAAACCCTCTAATGTAACTGAATTAGGACAATTCTGCAAAGATATCTCCTAAACCTACACGGTTTAGGAGATATTTGCCGAAAGACAGGCACCGCTGTCTACGGCCCATGCACCATAGACAGCGGCGCGCAGACTGAGCGCGGCACCGTCAACGGCAAATATGCCGCGCGTGGCGGGACAGCGGCGGAGCAGCGAGACCCACCGAGAAGATGGATGCGCCGGACTACAGAGGACATCGGTGACATCGCTGGCTCCTGTGTCAGGTAAGTGACACATAATGGACTACTATGCAATGCATAGTAGTCCATTATGCTTTACCTTTGCAGGGAATGAAAGAGGAAGTAAACTCATCAGGGTTTACTTCCTCTTTAAAGCCTTCAATTGGTGGACTGACAAAGGCCTTTATTGAGTTGAGCACTTTCTCTCTCCAGCAGGTCCCCTTACTCTGATACACTGTAGGAGGACACTGGAGATGCCAAATTCTGAACTGTTCCACTTTTCCCAAATAGCTAATTTCTTACACTCCATATGGACCAACAAAACAGAATCCCCCACAATCACCCCATATGAACACTGGTGCTCAAACACTATGGATCAGAGGGGAGGAAACTCACTGATTTACTCAGCCCTGGCGACTAATGATGACACTCACGCTTATGCTTGGGCCTGGGAGGAGGACACAGGTTGCTCCTGGAAAACCTCAGACTGGTATCATGCGTTTAAATGCTAATTTAAAGGTATTCTCAATATATCGCTGATAGAAGCCAGTTTCAAAGTGCTGGCTAGGTGGTACTATGTCCCCTCTAGGTTGGCAATTATTTACCCAGGGTTTTCTCCTTTATCCTTTAGGGGATATGAGATGAAGGGCACAATGTTCCACATTTGGTGGACCTGTCCCCGCATTAGATCCTTTTGGAAAAAGGTGTTCCACACCATTAGGACCATAACAAATGCCACGGTCACTCCTGACTCCAACATAGCACTCCTGAACCCCCCCTTTCCTGGATTACACAAACACCCCCAAGCACTAACTTTCTATATTTTACTAGAAGCCAAGATAATGCTCGCAAGGGCATGGAAAACCCCCACCATTTCCTTCCAGGGGTTCAAGAGGAAAGTATCCTGGGTAATGGCACAGGAAAATATAATAGAAAAAATCCATGATAAAATAGGGAAGTTCAGTGCTATATGGGAACCCTGGCCCTCCTACTGTAATATTTATATTTGCCCTGAAATTCCACCCAGAGATATGGACGAACCTGGACCCCTATGACTCCTACTCCTTACTCTTTCTCCTCTATCTCACACGTTCCCTTCTCTTCTCTGTCTGGGACACTCTGATACCCCTCTTCTGCCACCTTAAGCAAGGCATCCTGCAACCCATAAGGGATAAAGCAGAGATAGACCTAGGCAAGCTAGCATGGCAGGGTTACCTCTGTCGCTGAATATCTGGGACTCCACTGGGTTGGAAACACCTCGAGTACCGGACCGTGACACACCATCTACACTACCCTGTAGGCTAGCTGCTGGACAGGGGGAGGGACGGGCTTGGTGCCTTGGGGGGGGGGGGACTGGGCACCTCCACATAAAGTTCCCAAAGGGGTGGGGATCTGGGAACCTCCCGGGGTGAGTTGCTGACACCCTCTAGAAATTCCCTGGTTTTATTACATACTGGTGCCTTGTCTCGGAGTGGCAAGACTCAGGCTTCTGACCTACTGGGTGGACTGGATTCTGCATATTATAACCACTTGAAACAGGGTTGCCTGATAGCCTAGCCCGATAGCATAGTTACCAATCCTTTCATGATGGAAAACTGTTCTTATGTTTATTTAGTTGTTACTGCTTTGCTTCTCATGTGATGGGACCGTATGGTCCAATGACAAGCTCAACACTGTACTGCTTACATTGTTATGTCTGATAAAACCCAATAAACATTTTGAACTTAGAAATGTTTTCCTTTCATTTTTTGAGCAGTATATATATATATATATATATATATATACTGTTCAAAACAAATTAAAAAAAAAACACTTTTTAAACAGAGTATAGCATCAAATCCTATATATATATATATATATATATATATATATATATATAGAGCCAGCTCCTGAAGCGCATGCGCTATGTTTTTTTTTTTTAAGTTAAGGTTACATCTGAACTGCAGTTTGGTTCAGGTACAGTTGTTCTAAATTTGGACCTCAACATCAGTCTGACTGGACTATAGGATGTTCAGCCTGGCCACAAGGGGTACTGTCTCTTTTGGCAGGCATGGAACCACAGTCTAGTTGGGTGCTTTAAGTTTACTCTCTTTCAGAGCCCGCCCAGTGGGAGTGTCACTCTTGCTGTGCTTTCTGGGAGAGGGTACTTAAGATGCGGATGTCACGTGGTTCCGGTCCAGAAGGATGTTCTGACTCCATGGTCCTGGTCCCCCTGACCAGTCTCCAGGAAGGCTATGGCCTGGTGTGTGGATCCACCCGACTTATTGTCTTGGGGCTGGCTAGCCCGAGGCAAGGAAACTAAAGAAGGATTCCGAGGTGGTCCGGGGCCGTCTCCAGTAGTTGGAGAGGCCCAGTAACTTTATAGCTATCCAGGGGAGGACTCTTCAGAAGAAGGCCACGTACGGGTTGGTTTCTTAGCAAGAGCCTGGAGGGGCTGAAATACCTAAGTGAATCCAGTCTCGTAGATATCACCAAGCTGGCTGAAAGATCCAGGTATCACACCTAGTGTTCCATAAGTGTTAGTTTCCTGAAATCTACAACACCGTCTGTGGCAGAGACGTATTCCTGTATGTTCTACAACAACGTCTGTGGCAGAGACTTGTTCCTGAGTAAAGCACCTTGTTGGCTGCTAGGCCTTGTGAGAGAGGGACTATCCAACTTGAGTTGTGAATGGCTATTTTCTGGATTTATTCAAAGTAAGCAAGTCCTTCATTATTGACTTTGACAGTAAAAGTACCTGAACTTCTTTCCTAACCCTCTGATCCTATTTTGAGAGACTGTTCGTTGTCTACGTTTTGTAAATAAAAATCCTTTTATGCGGATCTGTCCTCAGTCTCTGAGTTTACTGGGCTATCTACCACGGGAACCCCTAGACACAGATCGAAGAGAAGGTAACGGTAAGCCCAATCAAACCAGCAGCTCCTTCGGGGGTCAGTGCTATATTTATATATATTTTTTTTATTTTTTTTACTTTTTTTACTTTTTTTTCCAAAATTTTACAGCTGTCTCCATAACAAGAGCTTTTTCCAATGGGGACATCTCATTAACTCAGAATTCCCTATATTTTGTGGAGATGTCTTTTCACTTAATATTGCCATATTTTCAGTGAAAAGCAGTGAGCAGCGAGCAGTGAAAAGAAACATTTTCAATGGTTCATGTTGGAAGTGAAGTAAGATGTACTAGTATAGTGAGCCTACAGTCTTTAAGCCAGTGCACCAACCTTTGTTTTTCTTATCCACTTGCAATCAGCCACTGGATTTTAAAGACCTCTCTCTACCATCAACCTTGTACATTATCAGGCTTATTTAATCTACAGTATCACATAGTAATACTCCAATTAAAATGTGATTGACTGCTACAATTTTTTATGAAAGTAGTCTTTAAAATATGATGCCGTGTTAATGTTCAAAAATACACTTTTTACAGTAAGTAAAAACAATCCATATTTTATGGCCATGGAAAGCATATTCTTTAGTGGAAGGCTAGTCATGATTAAATCACAAGTGAAAAGAATATGTCCTTTTCAGCAAGTTCATGGGAAACCCTATCTCAAACAATCCACGCTTGCTGGCCTCTGCAAGTTGCTGAGAAAGCTCCAAGACATCTCTGCAACTCTATCCGCTAATTCTGATTCACTGATATTCAGCATGCACATTAGGGAGAACCTGACAATTAATAGTAGTTCTGAAAGCTGTTATGTCCCTTTGGAAGTATACTGTGCTGCAGGATTGTATTAAAGGAAGCCTGTGATCTAGAGAAAAGGATGGAGAAGAAAATACATTTGTAATATGACAGGAGGTTTTATATATGATACAAAATATTAGATTTAAGTAAGCTTATCAAAAGAAACAGTACATTAGAAATGGGGTTTGTGCAATATTCACAGTAACCAACTAATTTTATACTGGTCTGTCTTTGATAAAGTGAATTACGATATGTTGCTCTGGATGGGTGTTTTTTGGTCTTTTTTCCATACAAGATTTTGTGAATAAACCTACAAGTGCCTATAAAATATTACTTAATATAACACAATTTATGAACCAACGGCTAGTTGCCATTTTGCATTTTGTTTTTTTAGAGAAGTGGGGCTCTGATTCTAGTATGCTGTTCCATGGAGCTGCATGTGAGAGCCTGTCTTTCTAAGCTTCAAGCAGCATTCACACCCACCAGTGTGTATCCCATAAGATTGTACAACATCACAATACACCCACCCCAAAACATTACCAAATCTTAACTGGCAATAAAAAAAAGTATATTATGATATGGCTGCAGCCCTTTATCAGAGTTTAACCAGTTGCCGACCGCCGCACGCCGATGTACGTCAACAGAATGCAACGGGCAGGCATATTGGCGTACAGGTACGTCCATGCCTTCCCACGGGTGGGGGGCCCGATCGGGCCCCCCCCGGTGCCAGCAGCAGTCGGATTCCGTGCAGGAGCGATCCGGAATGAGGGAGCGGTCATTCATTCATGGCCACCCCCTCGCGATCGCTCCTGACGAATGAAATGGTAGCACTACATCACTTCCTCTCCTGTAATGTAAACACAGGCAGAGGAAGTGTTGTAATCTCTCCTCGTGTCGGTCTTTTTCGTTCCGGAACCGAGAAGAGAGGATCGGTGAGTTGCACCAACACACTACACTAACAGTAGAACACGCCAGGCACACTTTCACCCCCCCTTCACCCCCTGATCACCCCCCCAATCACCCCTGCACCCCCAGTCACAGTGACACCAATTGCATTTATTTTATTTTTTTATTTTCGCATTGGTGTCATTTGTGACTGCAATAACTGTTAGGGCAGTTAGGGTTAGCCCCCTTTAGCTCTAGGGTACCCCCCCTAACCCCCCAATAAAGGTTTAACCCCGTGATCACCCCCCGTCACCAGTGTCACTAATAAGCGATCGTTTTTCTGATCGCTGTATTAGTGTCACAGGTGACGCTAGTTAGGCAGGTAGGTATTTAGGTTCGCCGCAGCTTTTTATAGCGTCAGGGACCCCCATATACTACCGCATAAAGCCCCCTGATTGCCCCCTAGTTAACCCTTTCACCAGTGATCACCATATAACTGTTACAGGTGACGCTGGTTGGTTATTTTTTTTTTATAGTTTCAGGGCACCCGCCATTTATTACCTAATAAAGGTTTAACAAAATAAGTTTGATGGACAGATAAGGTCTGCATTGCCCCAGGCAGCGTCAGGTTAGTGCCAGTACCGCTAACACCCACGCGCAAAGCATACACCTCCCTTAGTAATATAGTATCTGATCAGATCTATATTAGCGTCGCCAACAGTTTAGGTTTCCCAAAACGCATTGTTAGCGGGATCAGCCCAGATACCTGCTAGCACCTGCATTTAGCCCCTCCGCCAAGCCCAGCCCAGCCGACCCAAGTGCAGTATCGATCGATCACTGTCACTTACAAAACACAACACACATAACTGCAGCGTTCGCAGAGTCAGGCCTGATCCCTGCGATCGCTAACAGTTTTTTTTGTAGCGTTTTGATACAGTCGCTGACAGCCTAGGTGCTTTTTTACCTGTGAGTCTCACTAGTGTACCCCTAAATTTAGAGCCCAAAATGGCAAAGCGAAGGTACACTAGTGAAGAGGCCTACACGTTTCTGAGCGTGACAGATAGTGAAGAGGAAGTCACTCATCTGTCAGATTCAGGCTCAGAATACGATCCTGTAGAGGACAGCGGCTCCATGACAGATAGCTCTGGCGACGGAGATGAGGTCCCTGTTAAGGGCAGATGTACCCGATCCCGAATTTTTTCTGTTGTTCAGGTGCAGGAACTGCAGGTCCCTCGTATGGAGTAGAGACGTACTAGAGCCGCTCATCCTTCTGGTGAACTGGCAAGCACCAGCGGCCTAGTATGCCCTGGACGTACATCCAGCACTGCAGTAGCACGTGGTGACGTGGCGAGTCCCATAAGTGCAGTTCAAGCTGGCGAGGTGGCAAGCACAAGTAGTGTCCCGCTGCCACCAAGACGAAGACAAAGACAGGCCCGTCGTACCCATAGTGCCCTTCCTGCAGAATTTGCCAATCCTGATTGGGTGCCCACCACTTCTGCAGAACCCGTACTTCCCCCATTCACTGGCCAACCTGGCATTAATGTGGAAACAGTTGATTTTACGACACTTGATTTTTACTCACTGTTTTTCACCGAAGATCTCTATAGATCTATTGTGGACCAAAGCAATTTGTACGCTGGTCAACACATCGCCACTGTTCCCCAGTCCACCCTTGCCAGACAATGGAAACCAATTACGGTTTCCGAATTTAAGATCTTTCTGGGCCTCTCTCTCAACATGGGCATAACCAAAAAGAGTGAGTTGCTGTCATATTGGTCCACTGACCCAATTCACCATATGCGCGTGTTCTCTGCTTCCATGTCCAGGGCACGATACAAGCAGATTTTGCGGTTCATGCACTTCAGCGACAATGAACTCTGTCGTCCTCGTGGAGACCCTGCATACGATCGGCTCTACAAAATTCGGCCCCTCATAAACCATTTCAACCAACGTTTTGCAGACTTGTTTACTCCCCATCAAGTTGTCTGCGTTGATGAGTCCCTGATTAACTTTTCTGATCGCTTGTCATTCAAACAATACATTCCCAACAAGCGTTCCAGATACGGGGTCAAGGTGTATAAGCTCGAGCGATTTGCTCCTACCTTTTGCGGGAGGATGCCCCCATGCTTCAGCATATATATATTTTAGGCACAGATTGTGTTAAATGTGTTATTTTTTACTATTTTTTTTTGTATTTGCTTTGCAGGTATGGTAAGTCCTACTGTTATACTGTAATGTTACTTTGTTTTATTGCTAACCATCATTTGCTTAGCAGGTACGCCATTCTGCTGCAGCGCGGATTTATTTATCTTGACAGCAACAGCGTTTTGCTCCCATGATACATAAAGCCATGACTCCAGCACTGTCGGAGGTGATTTCACCACCACAGTTAAAAAAGAGCATATATGCCGAAGCATGGGGGCATAAGGGGTGGAGGAGCGATTTGCTCCTACCTTTTGCGGGAGGATGCCCCCATGCTTCGGCATATATAAATGGTGCATGTATGCCCACCATTAGAAGTGGGTGGATGAAGGGAGGTATTCTAATGGTGGGCATACCCACCGATCAATATTTTTTTTTCGTTCAGCCCACAGGCTGCATGAAAAAAAAATTACAATATATGCCCAACCAGTTCCAGCAACATACTGGTATGTTGCTGGACTTTGAGTGCTTATACCAGAATGATGCCTGCAGGTTTAGGTATCATCTTGGTATCATTCTTTTCAGCCAGCGGTCGGCTTTTATGTAAAAGCAATCCTAGCAGCTAATTAGCCTCTAGACTATCTTCCATGTTTTTCTCCGGCTCTCCTGTCCCAACAGGGAACCTGAGAATGCAGCCGGTGGTTCCGCCAGCTGACCATAGAGCTGATCAGAGACCAGAATGGCTCCAATCATCTCTATGGCCTAAGAAACCGGAAGCTACGAGCATTTCATGACTTAGATTTTGCGGGATGTAAACAGCGCCATTGGGAAATTGGGAAAGCATTTTATCACACCGATCTTGGTGTGGTCAGATGCTTTGAGGACAGAGGAGAGATCTAGGGCCTGATAGACCCTCATTTTTTCAAAAAAGAGTACCTGTCACTACATATTGCAATCATAGGGGATATTTACATTCCCTGAGATAGCAATAAAAAGGATTACAAAAATATATAAATGAAAGGAACAGTTTAAAAATAAAATAAAAAAGCAAAATAAATAATAAAAAAAACAAAAAAACAAAAAAAAAACACCCCTGTCCCCCCTGCTAAGGCGCAACGTCGAACGCAAGCGTCGGTCTGGTGTCATATGTAAACAGCAATTGCACCATGCATGTGAGGTATCACCGCGAAGGTCAGATCGAGGGTACTAATTTTAGCAGTAGACCTCCTCCGTAAATCTAAAGTGGTCACCTGTAAACGCATTTAAAAGCTTTTAAAAATGTATGTAGTTTGTCGTCGCTGCACGTTTCTGTGCAATTTTAAAGCATGTCGTGTTTGGTATCCATGTACTCAGCCTAAGATCATATTTTTTATTTCATCAAACATTTGGGCAATATAGTGATTTTTAGTGCATTAAAATTTAAAAAAGTGTGTTTTTTCCCCAAAAAATGCGTTTGAAAAATCGCTGCGCAAATACCGTGTGAAAAAAAAAATGAAACACCCACCATTTTAATCTGTAGGGCCTTTGCTTTAAAAAATATACTTCATGTTTGGGGGTTCAAAGTAATTTTCTTGAAAAAAAAATTTTTTTCATGTAAACAAAAAGTGTCAGAAAGGGCTTTTTCTTCAAGTGGTTAGAAGAGTGGGTGATGTGTGACATAAGCTTCTAAATGTTGTGCATAAAATGCCAGGACAGTTCAAAACCTCCCCAAATGACCCCATTTTAGAAAGTAGACACCCCAAGCTATTTGCTGAGAGGCATGTCGAGTTTTTTTTGACAAAAGTTGCGGAAAAAATACATTATTATTATTTTTTTATTTTTTTTTGCACAAAGTTGTCATTAAATGATATATTGCTCAAACATGCCATGGTTATATGTGAAATTACACCCCCAAAATACATTCTGTTGCTTCTCCTGAATATGGGGATACCACAAATGTGAGACCTTTTGGGAGCCTAACTGCGTACGGTACCCCAAAATCCAAGCACCACCTTCAGGCTTTCTAAGGCCGCGTACACACGAGAGGATTGTCCGTCCAACTTAGTCCGCTGAAACGTGTTTCAGCGGACAGTCCGCTCGTGTGTGGGCTTCAGTGGACTTTTTCAGCGGACAGTCTGGCGGACTAAGTCTTTCGGAATTTCCGTAATACAGTCCGTCCAACTTTGGTTTCAGCGGACAGTCCGCTCGTGAGTAGGCTAGTTGGACGGACTAAGTATGGCGCATGCTCAGAAAGGATTTACACGGCCGAAGGTTGCATTGCAGTGTATTGGACGTCGTATTTCTAGTCCTGTCGTACGTGCTGTACATATCATCGCGCAAGCTTTCAGCGGACTGTCTGTTCATCGTGTGTGGTCAAGTCTGTTCATTCAAAAGTAGGACGGACTGTCTGTCGGATTGTCTGACGGACTTAGTTGGACGGACAATCCTCTCGTGTGTACGCGGCCAAAGGGTGTAAATTTTTGATTTCATTCCTCACTGCCTATCACAGTTTCGGAGGCCATGGAATGCCCAGATAGCACAAAATCCCCCCAAGTGACCCCATTTTGGAAAGGAGACACCCCAAGCTATTTGCCGAGAGGTATGGTGAGTATTTTGCAGACCTTCATTTTTGTCACAAAGTTTTGAAAATTGAAAAAAAGAAAAAATATATACATTTTTCTTTTTTATTCTTCATTTTCAAAAATAAATGAGAGCTGCAAAATACTCACCATGCCTCTCGGGAAAAAATAGCTTGGGGTGTCTACTTTCCAAAATGGGGTAATTTGGGGGGGGGGGGGGGGGTTTGTGCCATCTTGGCATTTTATGGCCTTCAAAACTGCGATAGGTAGTGAGGAGTGAAATCAAAAATTTACACCCTTAGAAATCCTGAAGGCGGTGCTTGGTTTTCGGGGCCCCCGTACGAGGCTAGGCTCCCAAAAAGTCCCACACATGTGGTATCCCCGTACTCAAGAGAAGTAGCAGAATTTATTTTGGGGTGTCATTTCACATATGCCCATGGCATGTGTGAGCAATATATCATTTAGTGACAACTTTGTGAAAAAAAAAAAAAGTTTGTAATATTCCCGCAACTTGTGGCAAAATATAAAATATTCCATGGACTCAACATGCCTCTCAGCAAATAGCTTGGGGTGTCTACTTTCTAAAATGGGGTCATTTGGGGGGGGTTTGCGCCATCTTGGCATTTTATGGCCTTCAAAACTGTAATAGGTGGTGAGGAGTGAAATCAAAAATTTACGCCCTTAGAAAGCCTGAAGGCGGGGCTTGGCTTTCGGGCCCCGTACGCAGCTAGGCTCCCAAAAAATCCCACACATGTGGTATCCCCGTACTCAGGAGAAGCAGCAGAATTTATTTTGGGGTGTCATTTCACATATGCCCATGGCATGTGTGAGCAATATATCATTTAGTGACAACTTTGTGAAAAAAAAAATAATGTTTATATTTTTTCCTGCAACTTGTGGCAAAATATAAAATAATCCATGGACTCAACATGCCTCTCAGCAAATAGCTTGGGGTGTCTACTTTCTAAAATGGGGTCATTTGTGGGGGTTTTGTGCCATCTTGGCATTTTATGGCCTTCAAAACTGTAATAGGTAGTGAGGAGTGAAATCAAAAATTTACGCCCTTAGAAAGCCTGAAGGCGGTGCTTGGTTTTCGGGGCCCCGTAAGTGGCTAGGCTCCCAAAAAGTCCCACACATGTGGTATCCCCGTACTCAGGAGAAGCAGCAGAATTTATTTTGGGGTGTAATTTCACATATGCCCATAGCATGTGTGAGCAATATATCATTTAGTGACAACTTTGTGAAAAATAAATAAAGTTTGTAATTTTCCCGCAACTTGTGGCAAAATATAAAATATTCCATGGACTCAACATGCCTCTCAGCAAATAGCTTGGGGTGTCTACTTTCTAAAATGGGGTCATTTGGGGGGGGGGTTGCGCCATCTTGGCATTTTATGGCCTTCAAAACTGTAATAGGTGGTGAGGAGTGAAATCAAAAATGTACACCCTTAGAAAGCCTGAAGGCGGTGCTTGGCTTTTGGGCCCCGTACGCAGCTAGGCTCCCAAAAAATCCCACACATGTGGTATCCCCGTACTCAGGAGAAGCAGCAGAATTGATTTTGGGGTGTCATTTCACATATGCCCATGGCATGTGTGAGCAATATATCATTTAGTGACAACTTTGTGAAAAAAAAATAATGTTTATATTTTTTCCTGCAACTTGTGGCAAAATATAAAATATTCCATGGACTCAACATGCCTCTCAGCAAATAGCTTGGGGTGTCTACTTTCTAAAATGGGGTCATTTGTGGGGGTTTTGTGCCATCTTGGCATTTTATGGCCTTCAAAACTGTAATAGGTAGTGAGGAGTGAAATCAAAAATTTACGCCCTTAGAAAGCCTGAAGGCGGTGCTTGGTTTTCGGGGCCCCGTACGTGGCTAGGCTCCCAAAAAGTCCCACACATGTGGTATCCCCGTACTCAGGAGAAGCAGCAGAATTTATTTTGGGGTGTAATTTCACATATGCCCATAGCATGTGTGAGCAATATATCATTTAGTGACAACTTTGTGAAAAATAAATAAAGTTTGTAATTTTCCCGCAACTTGTGGCAAAATATAAAATATTCCATGGACTCAACATGCCTCTCAGCAAATAGCTTGGGGTGTCTACTTTCTAAAATGGGGTCATTTGGGGGGGGGTTTGCGCCATCTTGGCATTTTATGGCCTTCAAAACTGTAATAGGTGGTGAGGAGTGAAATCAAAAATGTACGCCCTTAGAAAGCCTGAAGGCGGTGCTTGGCTTTCGGGCCCCGTACGCAGCTAGGCTCCCAAAAAATCCCACACATCTGGTATCCCCGTACTCAGGAGAAGCAGCAGAATTTATTTTGGGGTGTCATTTCACATATGCCCATGGCATGTGTGAGCAATATATCATTTAGTGACAACTTTGTGAAAAAAAAATAATGTTTATATTTTTTCCTGCAACTTGTGGCAAAATATAAAATATTCCATGGACTCAACATGCCTCTCAGCAAATAGCTTGGGGTGTCTACTTTCTAAAATGGGGTCATTTGTGGGGGTTTTGTTCCATCTTGGCATTTTATGGCCTTCAAAACTGTAATAGGTAGTGAGGAGTGAAATCAAAAATTTACGCCCTTAGAAAGCCTGAAGGCGGTGCTTGGTTTTCGGGGACCCATACGTGGCTAGGCTCCCAAAAAGTCCCACACATGTGGTATCCCCGTACTCAGGAGAAGCAGCAGAATTTATTTTGGGGTGTAATTTCACATATGCCCATAGCATGTGTGAGCAATATATCATTTAGTGACAACTTTGTGAAAAATAAATAAAGTTTGTAATTTTCCCGCAACTTGTGGCAAAATATAAAATATTCCATGGACTCAACATGCCTCTCAGCAAATAGCTTGGGGTGTCTACTTTCTAAAATGGGGTCATTTGGGGGGGGGGTTTGTGCCATCTTGGCATTTTATGGCCTTCAAAACTGTAATAGGTGGTGAGGAGTGAAATCAAAAATGTACGCCCTTAGAAAGCCTGAAGGCGGTGCTTGGCTTTCGGGCCCCGTATGCAGCTAGGCTCCCAAAAAATCCCACACATGTGGTATCCCCGTACTCAGGAGAAGCAGCAGAATTTATTTTGGGGTGTCATTTCACATATGCCCATGGCATGTGTGAGCAATATATCATTTAGTGACAACTTTGTGAAAAAAAAATAATGTTTATATTTTTTCCTGCAACTTGTGGCAAAATATAAAATATTCCATGGACTCAACATGCCTCTCAGCAAATAGCTTGGGGTGTCTACTTTCTAAAATGGGGTCATTTGTGGGGGTTTTGTGCCATCTTGGCATTTTATGGCCTTCAAAACTGTAATAGGTAGTGAGGAGTGAAATCAAAAATTTACGCCCTTAGAAAGCCTGAAGGCGGTGCTTGGTTTTCGGGGACCCATACGTGGCTAGGCTCCCAAAAAGTCCCACACATGTGGTATCCCCGTACTCAGGAGAAGCAGCAGAATTTATTTTGGGGTGTAATTTCACATATGCCCATAGCATGTGTGAGCAATATATCATTTAGTGACAACTTTGTGAAAAATAAATAAAGTTTGTAATTTTCCCGCAACTTGTGGCAAAATATAAAATATTCCATGGACTCAACATGCCTCTCAGCAAATAGCTTGGGGTGTCTACTTTCTAAAATGGGGTCATTTGGGGGGGGGTTTGCGCCATCTTGGCATTTTATGGCCTTCAAAACTGTAATAGGTGGTGAGGAGTGAAATCAAAAATGTACGCCCTTAGAAAGCCTGAAGGCGGTGCTTGGCTTTCGGGCCCCGTACGCAGCTAGGCTCCCAAAAAATCCCACACATCTGGTATCCCCGTACTCAGGAGAAGCAGCAGAATTTATTTTGGGGTGTCATTTCACATATGCCCATGGCATGTGTGAGCAATATATCATTTAGTGACAACTTTGTGAAAAAAAAATAATGTTTATATTTTTTCCTGCAACTTGTGGCAAAATATAAAATATTCCATGGACTCAACATGCCTCTCAGCAAATAGCTTGGGGTGTCTACTTTCTAAAATGGGGTCATTTGTGGGGGTTTTGTGCCATCTTGGCATTTTATGGCCTTCAAAACTGTAATAGGTAGTGAGGAGTGAAATCAAAAATTTACGCCCTTAGAAAGCCTGAAGGCGGTGCTTGGTTTTCGGGGACCCATACGTGGCTAGGCTCCCAAAAAGTCCCACACATGTGGTATCCCCGTACTCAGGAGAAGCAGCAGAATTTATTTTGGGGTGTAATTTCACATATGCCCATAGCATGTGTGAGCAATATATCATTTAGTGACAACTTTGTGAAAAATAAATAAAGTTTGTAATTTTCCCGCAACTTGTGGCAAAATATAAAATATTCCATGGACTCAACATGCCTCTCAGCAAATAGCTTGGGGTGTCTACTTTCTAAAATGGGGTCATTTGGGGGGGGGTTTGCGCCATCTTGGCATTTTATGGCCTTCAAAACTGTAATAGGTGGTGAGGAGTGAAATCAAAAATGTACGCCCTTAGAAAGCCTGAAGGCGGTGCTTGGCTTTCGGGCCCCGTACGCAGCTAGGCTCCCAAAAAATCCCACACATGTGGTATCCCCGTACTCAGGAGAAGCAGCAGAATTTATTTTGGGGTGTCATTTCACATATGCCCATGGCATGTGTGAGCAATATATCATTTAGTGACAACTTTGTGAAAAAAAAATAATGTTTATATTTTTTCCTGCAACTTGTGGCAAAATATAAAATATTCCATGGACTCAACATGCCTCTCAGCAAATAGCTTGGGGTGTCTACTTTCTAAAATGGGGTCATTTGTGGGGGTTTTGTGCCATCTTGGCATTTTATGGCCTTCAAAACTTTAATAGGTAGTGAGGAGTGAAATCAAAAATTTACGCCCTTAGAAAGCCTGAAGGCGGTGCTTGGTTTTCGGGGACCCGTACGTGGCTAGGCTCCCAAAAAGTCCCACACATGTGGTATCCCCGTACTCAGGAGAAGCAGCAGAATTTATTTTGGGGTGTAATTTCACATATGCCCATAGCATGTGTGAGCAATATATCATTTAGTGACAACTTTGTGAAAAATAAATAAAGTTTGTAATTTTCCCGCAACTTGTGGCAAAATATAAAATATTCCATGGACTCAACATGCCTCTCAGCAAATAGCTTGGGGTGTCTACTTTCTAAAATGGGGTCATTTGGGGGGGGTTTGCGCCATCTTGGCATTTTATGGCCTTCAAAACTGTAATAGGTAGTGAGGAGTGAAATTACAAATGTATGCCCTTAGAAATCCTGAAGGCGGTGCTTGGCTTTCGGGGCCCCGTACGCAGCTAGGCTTCCAAAAAGTCGACCACATGTGGTATCCCCGTACTCAGGAGAAGCAGCAGAATGTATTTTGGGGTACAATTCCACGTATAACCATGGCATGTGTGAGCAATATATCATTTAGTGACAACTTTGTGTAAAAAAAATCGCAGCGAAGGCCGACATCAAATCGGCTTTTCGTTTACTGCCTATTCATCGCTCTGCTTACAACTCCTTGGGTTTTTTTTTTTTTTTTTTTTTCACATTTGAAAAGGTTTTTATTCAAAAATGTAGTCAATACAGGAGAAAGTACAGGCGTGTAAAACAGAAAATGCACAAAAAGAAAAAAATTGGACATAGATATAGGAGACCAAACATTCGCATAAAATACCAACAGTAAAGTGTAAAACTGCCCCCATCTTTTGGCCCGGAGCCATACCTATGCGCAGATTGGTTACAGAAAACAACGCCAAACGGTACTTGAAAAGTGATAATACCAAGCTGCGAGCAACAACTGTACTTCTTGGGAAAATGGAAATGCAGAGGGTAAAGAAGAAAGAAATAAATGGTAGAAAGAGAGAGTGGAAAGAAGAGAACCATATGCATAGTGTAAGATTGTTCATTGCATAGGAGCATCATCTAGTAACCTATGAAAGGTGGCATGTAGGTCGATTCCATCGACCAGTCAGTTTTGGCAATTCTTATGCATTCCTCTGGCGAACAAGTCACCCAACCAGAAACTTATATTCTTGAGAGTACCGGTACTCGAACCAGGGAGACCAGGTTTTGTGATATCGTGCTACAGTTTCCTCTGATTGTGCCTTAGTATCTTCCAGTTCACATATATGTGAAACCTTTAACAACCACTCCTTCAGAGAAGGGGTGTGCGTGGTTTTCCAATATAGAGGTATTAGCGACCTAGCCGCATTTAATAGATGCCTTGATAAGGAATTCGCGTGCTTTTTCAAAGAAAAATCAGAAATGTTAAGAAGACAACATGCAGCGTCTAAGGTAATGACGGTCTCCCTGTGATTCGATGCACCAGCCTCTTAACATCATCCCAAAATGTACTTATTTTGTCACAACTCCACCATACATGAAGCATAGTACCCCTTTCCTGCAGACAACGCCAACACATATCACTGGATTGGGGGTACCATTTATGAGTCTTGTCAGGTGTGACATACCAACGGGTAAGTACTTTATACGCAGTTTCCTGCAGTCTTGTACTGATAGAGCATTTGTGGGCTAATATACAGGCCTTCTCCCATTGAGCGTCTGAGAAATCTATTTCTAAGTCTGCCGACCATCTCTCTCTAAACCTATCTCTCGTCCCCGTCGCCAGGTGTTGCAACCAATCGTATGCTGTAGAGGTAGTTTTTGATACCTGTTCCCCTTTAAGGCACACCGACTCCAACTCTGTAAGTTCTCTAATAAAATGTTCCCTGCGTGGTGGTTTGTTAACGAAGGATCGTATTTGAAAATACGCCCATAGGGGCAGAGAGGGGATGTCATTATCCGACTTCAACCTCGCGAAGTCCTTCATCACCCCCTTATCAAAGCAGTGCATAGCTAAAAGTGGAAGTCGTTTGTCGGTAGGCCTTAGTGTTTGATTCCCCAATCCTGGAGCAAAGTCAGGGTTATGTTGTAACGGAGTAAGCGGGCCTCTAGGGGAGGAGAGCATGTTTTGCTTGGACAGCTGATGAAAAATTTCAAGGGTGGTCCCTATTAAAGGGTGTTTCGTGAGTGCCGGAGGGTATGTGGCTTTCGGAATCCACGGGGAGAAAGGCAGGGGTACTGGGACTGAGTCCCTCTCTAGCGTCACCCAGTCCTTTATTGCAGCATGACAATGCCAGTCCACAATTCTCGCAATATGGGAAGCTCGGTAGTAGTTCCGAAAATTAGGTATTCCCAGTCCACCCAAACTCTTGGGTTTCATTAGTAAAGAGAATTTAATACGGGGCGTTTTATGAGCCCATATAAATCTCAGCAATATGGCCTGGAGAGATCTAAAAAAACTTTGCGGGATCCTAATGGGTAAGGCTCGAATAAGGTATAATACCCTAGGCAGGACATTCATTTTGCATGTGGCCGTTCTTCCAAACCAGGAAATAGGCTTAGTATGCCAGTGTTGTAAATCTCTGTCAATGGTCTTAAGTAGAGGTGTGAAGTTACGGGCGAAAACGGAGTCTATCTTGGGTGTTAGCCACACTCCTAAATATTTAATGGCATGGGACACCCACTTGAAAGAGCTATTCTCCATCGAACTGTGCAATATTGGGGCTGGCAGAGTAATGTTCATCGCCTCCGACTTAGAGTAATTAATCTTGAGATTAGAGATGTACCCGTAGACCGAAAATTCCTTCACAAGTGATGGTATAGACATGTGCGGATCAGTAATGAAAAACAGGAGATCATCGGCATAAGCCCCCACTTTGAACTCCCTTCCTTCCACCCTGAAGCCCCGCACTGAGCTGTTAGCCAAGACTCTCCTAATAAAGGGCTCCAGGGAGATAATAAGCAACAGAGGAGACAGGGGGCAACCCTGTCTCGTGCCATTCCTTATGTCTACCCTGTCCGATAAAGCACCATTGATTTTAAGTTTAGCTGAAGGATTCTGATACAGGGCTGTTATCCAGCTCATCAAACCAGGTCCCAGCCCTATGCGTCTACATGACTCAAACATGTAGTCCCAGGCTACTCTATCGAAGGCCTTCTCCGCGTCGGTAGACAGGAGAAGGCCCTCGATGTTTCGCACATGGGCAGCGTGTATCAAATCCAAGGCCTTGGTGACATTGTCCCTAGCTTCTCTACCTGGCATAAAGCCAACCTGGCTCGGTTCAATCAGTTTACAGAGGAAGGGGGACAATCTCGTTGCAATTATTTTCGCCAATATCTTAACATCTAAGTTCAACAATGAGATTGGTCTATAACTCGCGCAGTGTGTAGGGTCCTTGTCTGGTTTTGGGATGACTGCAATGTGCGCAGACAAAAATTCAGGAGGGACCCTCCCACCTTTCGTCAAGGAGTTTAGCGCCGAATGTAAATGTGGGGTCAGGGTGTCTATAAATGTCTTATAATAAATGGCTGTGTAGCCATCAGGCCCAGGGCTTTTACCCGTTTTAAGTCCTTTAATAGCTAATCTGATTTCTTCCTGATCTATAGGGGCATCCAGTATCTCCGAATCCTCCTTTGCAAGTGAAGGTAGACCCGATCCCTCCAAGTAGTCCCGTATGTTTTGAAGTCTCCCATTACCCATGTCAGGGGGCCTATGTTGTGGTGGGAGGTTATAGAGTTTCGTATAGAACTCATGAAAATGTTGGGCTATAGCATCAGTCGTTCTGTCTAAACGTCCCTCCTGATTCCGAATTCCCGGGATGTCTGTCTTGGTGGTGAGGTCTCTCAATGCCCTAGCAAGTAGGCGGCCCGCTTTATCCCCCTGTCCATAATACATCTTCTTCCGCAGAAATAAAAGTCTCCTGGTCTGCAAGTCCAACGTCTGTCGGAGGGCCAACCGGGCCTCAAGAAGCTCCTTCGCTGACCTCTCCGACAGAGATTGTTTGTGAAGAGTTTCTAAACGTCGAATCGTGTGGGTAAGTCTGCTTATATCTTTCTCCCTATCTCTTTTCCTTTGTGCCCCTAATGACATCAGCAACCCCCTGACCGTACATTTGTGGGCCTCCCAGATCGAAAAGGGGTCCATACCTGGGGTCACATTGTGCTCAAAAAATTCCTTCAGGGTCGATTCAATTTTGGGAAACAAAGATGGGTCAGTCAATAGGGAGGAATTCAGCCTCCACATAGGTGTCTTTTTAGGAGTATCAGAATGATTGAGGCTAATAGAAATTGGAGCGTGATCGGAAAGAGATTGAATTCCTATATGTGATTGTTGCACCGTGTGTAGGTCTCTTTGGGTAATAAATAAATAGTCAATCCTAGAGTGACGGTCGTGAGGAATCGAGTAAAACGTAAAGTCTTTGTCGGATGGATGTAAGTAACGCCAGGTGTCCACTAAGTCCAGGGAGTGGAGAAGAAGTTTAATGGCCTTCAAGGTATGGAAGGAAACCGCCGTCTTCCCTGTGGACGTATCTAAGAGAGGTTCTAACGGGATATTGAAGTCACCCCCGAAAAGCAAACAGCCCGCCCCAAACTCTTCAAGCTGTCGCACCAGCGTTCTGCAGAACGTCAAGTGCAAGGTGTTAGGGAAATATACATTGGCAAGCGTCGTAGGAACCCCTCCGAGGGTACCCTTAAGGAAAATAAACCTCCCCTCTGGATCCACCTTTTTGTCTGTGAGTTCAAAGGAGGCTCCTCTACT
This sequence comes from Lithobates pipiens, assembly GCF_037356315.1. Lineage (NCBI taxonomy): Eukaryota > Metazoa > Chordata > Amphibia > Anura > Ranidae > Lithobates > Lithobates pipiens. Next base: position 391,398,790 of record NW_027507748.1, on the reverse strand, counting down.
TAGTAAAATGGAGACCCCCCTGGATTTGGAAGTATCATTAGTTGCGTGGTGTGCATCTGTGAAGTAGGAGTCGGTGAGCCTAGGGACCTGGCCAGTTTTGAAATGTGTCTCCTGCAGGAAGACAATTTGCGGTTTACCTTTTTTCAGTTCCCGGAGCAGGGTAGAACGCCTCTCCGGTATATTCAAGCCTTTCACGTTGTGAGACACTAGCGTCGGAGACGTGCCAAGAGCTGAGTAAGCCATCTGTAGGGACAGAGAGAAATGGTAGGCTTTGCCTACAGTCACTACCTGCAAGACTCAAAGATTGTTATGTTGAGACACTCCTACTATATCTACTTTACAGCGGCCAAGAGAGGCAAGAGAGAGCTACAGAGAAGGAAATAAGGACAGAAATAGAAAAGTCAAAGTGAAATGAAGGGTTAGAGGTAACGACCCCCGTCGGCCGGTAAGTCGGCCAGGTAGGTCAAAAATCCGGTACCCGGGAGGGGAGAAGAATCCCCGCCCAGCCACCGGGCCACGTGTGGGAACAAGGGAGACACGTAGCCTCAATGGCAACCGTTGTCAGATGCAAATAAACAGTAACGGTGTGGTATACTAATAACATGTAGAAGGAAGCCAAGCCTTGGCCCCCTGTAGCTGGTATAACAAGCGTATAAACATCTCTGCCGTAAAAAAAAAAGAGATAAAAATATATATAAATTGAACGAGTAGAACAAACAAACAAGCATAAAGAGAAACTCAGCACAAAGCAGTGACCCGATAAAAATGAAAGTCGGATGCCAAGAGGTGCAGCCGGACAGGGAGGGGAAGACAGCCCGTCCCCCCCCCCCAAACAGCCCCCCCCCTGTAGCATCCCCAAGCATGTGCCTCAGGGGCGAACCCCCCTCCGCCCCCCAAGTCCTAAAGGCCTCACCCACGTGCGAGTAGTAAGTGTACGTCCATGGCCAGACTGCAACAATGTGTCAACTGACTTAAGATCCCCATTGTTCAAGAGCAAATCCCACCAACCACCTAACCAGAACTCCCTTAGTTCATGTGGGATTCTCAGCCTTCCTTCCATAGCAGCGGGGTTGGATAGCTAGGGAAACACGACCCAGAGAGCCTTGAATACAAACCTAGAGCATGGGGGAAAAAAGCCCCTGGGCAAGTTCCCAAAATCAGAAAAGTCATAGGGCCTTAGTGGTACCAAGCTCCGGTGAAATCTGTAGTCGGGATCAAAAGGTCTCAGGGGAATCGCTTAAAACAAAAACAAATGTGCCCAGGAAATATATGGTGAGGGCGGACCACAACAAGGGGGGGACACGATCACAGGGGACCGTAGTGCCAACAGTTAATCATCTGGTGGTGGTCTAGAAGAATGTGCTCTGCTGCGTGGTGTCCCTGCGCCCGGACCATCCTGCCAGGCTGGACGCTGCTTTTTGGCGAGGCGCTTGTCAGGTGTAGTTAGAGGAGAGTGGGGTGGGCTCCTCTCTCTAGGCGGTAGGGAGAACTCCTGATACCAGTCCGGGAGATCCACAGGGTCAAGGTGTAGAGCATTGCAAAACTCTGGGAGGTCGCTCGGAGTGCGGAGCAGGTATTGCTTGCCATTGTGAGTCACTGAGAGAGCAAAAGGGAAACGCCAGGTATAACGGAGATCTCTCGCTCTGAGTGCATCTAGTAAAGGGCGCAAGGCTCTGCGGTTTTTCAAAGTTATCTGCGAGAGATCCTGGAACAGTTTAATGTTCTCACCGTTAAACACGATGTGGTCATTTCTGCGCGCCTTAAACATAATCTCTTCTTTTAACGAAAAGTTCTGCAAGCAGCATATAATGTCGCGAGGTGGTTGAGCATCGGGTCCTCTAGCTCGGAGGGCTCTATGAGCCCTGACGAATTCGATGGCTGAATCCTCGGGTCGTTCTAGCACGCTGTTAAAGACCCTCTGGAGGGCAGGCATAATCTGGTCAGCAGTCACCGTTTCCGGCACTCCACGGACCCTAATATTGTTCCGTCTCCCCCTATTATCAAGGTCCTCCATGTGTCTATTTAGGTCAATAAAGTGTTGAGCGTGTGAGGAGGTAACTGTATCCAGTCTGAGTATTGCTCTGTCTCGGAGCTTCCCCGCAGTGTCCGCCGCGGCCATCTTTTCTGTTAGAACCAGCAGATTGGTTTTTAGGTCCGTTATGGCCGCAGAAAAGGATGCCTTGATGTCGGCAGCGAAGCCGGACATGTCTGCATATGTGAGGGGGTGATCGGGACGAGCAGGTCTCCTACCGTGGTCCTCTGAGGCCGACTGAGAGTCCTCACTAAGATCCCCGTCCTCGTGCGACGGCGCCATCTTGCCACCCTCCTGGGCCCGCTGAGCTGCTGTTTGTTTCTGGAAGATCTCCGAAATGGATCCTCCCGCAGACACCGCCGTGGATCTGCGGGATCGTGTGTGCTGAGACCCGCGGAACTGCTTGTTCATCCTCGCTAGGCTTTCGGCAGAGAGGTGCTAAGGGCCTCGGGCTTGACGGAGCTCCTCGTTCAGGCTGCCATCTCCGCCATGCGCCAAGCCACGCCCCCCTTGGGTTTTTATTTTGCTGGTGTGTTTTATTACGATAAAAGCCTTCCAATGGGTTGTTCATTATCTTGTAAATATTTTGAAGCTTTTGCATCTTTCCTTGAATGGGCGGTTTCATATCAAGCTAATTCGAATAATGTTATTCATTATTTAGACGATTTTTTATTTTTTGACCCCGCTGATTCTTTACAATGTCTTTATTTGTTTAGTGAATTCCGTGTTTTATGTGCGCGTTTTGGTGTCCCCCTGGCGATTGAAAAAACTGTGTGACCCACTACCTGTCTGGAATTTTTGGGGATTACTATAGATACTTCTTTGATGGAATGTCGCCTCCCTTCAGAGAAAGTTGTTAGGTTGCGTCATTTGGTTTCCTTTGTTGTATCTAAACGAAAAGTCACGGTAAAGTCGTTACAATCTCTATTAGGCATGCTTGCCTTCGCTACTCGCATAATACCTATGGGTCGTGTTTTTTCAAAAAGACTATACAAAGTTTTAGCTAATTATAAGTCGCCATTTCATTTTGTTCGTCTCTCCTTTAAACTAATCTCTGATCTATTAGTTTGGGATCAATTTTTATCTACTTATAATGGTTGTTCCATTTGGCAAGCACCCTTTTGTGATTCTTCAGCTATTTCATTATATACTGACACGGCGGGTTCGATTGGTTACGGCGCATTTTGGCAGGGTCACTGGTCTATGGCTTTTTGGCCTACTTCTTGGGTTGAGCAGGGTCTTACGAAAAATATAGTTTTGCTTGAGATTTTTCCTATTTTGGTGGCCCTTGATCTTTGGGGCGATCAACTTAGGAATTCTCGCATTCTCTTCCACTCTGATGATCAGGCGTTGAATATGCAGTAAATTGTTTAACATCTAAATCATTACCAGTATTAGCAGTATAAAGGAAGTTTGTTTTTTATTGTTTGAAATTCAATTTGTGGATTAAGGTCAAATATATTCCAGGTGAAATTAATTTAATTGATGATTCTTTGTCACTCTTTCAGCTCGATCAATTTCGCAGTTTGGTACCGGAAGCGGATCAAATTGGTTGTCTTTGCCCGGAAGCGTTGTGGTCAGTGGTTTGCCCTCCGTAATTTCATCCATTACCAATTCTTTGGCACCGTCCACGCGGGCACAATACAATGCCGCGTGGTCACTTTGGTGTTCCTTTTTAAATTCTAACCTCGTTGATTTAAATCAATTTTCAGAAGCATTGGTTTTAGCCTTTGTTGATTTTATGATGATGAATTCTTATTCGTATTCTCATCTCGTTAAGATATTGGCAGGCGTTTCCTTTTTTAATAAAATGAGAGGACTGCCTCCTTGCAACCAGTATTTTTCAGTTGTTCAAGCACTTAAAGGATACCGCAAATTACACTTCGGTTATTTTACAACGTCTTTTAGTTGCGTCCTCTGACGTTTGTTATTCGGATTATAAATCCATTCTTATGCGTGTTTCCTTTTGCCTTTGTTTTTTCGGTGTGTTTTGCATCTCTGAATTGTTGCCTAAATCTTCTTCAGATTCTGGAGGTCTGATGTTGTCCGATGTTTTTATGCAGAAGGATCATGTTAAAATTTTATTGCGCTTCAGCAAAACTGACCAGTTGGGGAAAGGTCACGGGATTGTAATTCATAAAATAAGTGATTGCCCTCTTTGCGTTTTTTCTTTGTTATCAAAATTTTTATTGTTACGTCCACTGTACAGCAGCCATCTTTTGGTGCATGCTTCAGGTATCCCGCTTACACAATACTAATTCAGAGTTATTTAAAAAAAAATGCCTGATATTGTTAGGATTACATCATTTGAAAATCACCACCCATTCTTTTCGCATTGGAGCAGCAACTGAAGCAGCTGCGCTGGGTTTATTTTCCACTGCAATTAAAAGTTTGGGTGGTTGCCAATCTAACTGTTTCAGATCTTATGTGAGACCTAATTTATGTTTTTCTGCTTTATAGGGACACCTTATGTGGTGTGGATAATCGGACATTCATTTGTTTTTTGGGCTGAAAACAGACCTTGCGCTACTACGGCCTCAACCTAGGTCTAGATGATTCCTCCTATAACGTATTTTGGTTTGGATACAGAGCTATGTCGTGGTTCGACCTTCATTCATCGCTTCGTGCTCTGCTTTCTTCTCACACTCCACCATCAATTATTATTTTTCATGTAGCTGGTAACGATTTAGGTTCTGTTAAAACTTTGGATTTGGTTGCAAAAAAATGAAAACGGATCTTATTCATCTTCACAATATTTTACCATCAACTGTTTTAGTTTTTTCAGAAATTATTCCTCGATTAAAATGGTTGGTTGATCCAATGCATTTCTTTTTAGAAAAAATTTGTAGACGTGTAAATAGATTTCTTGAAAAATGTATGCCTTTGATAAATGGAATGTCCTTCAGTCATGTCGATTTGGAAGGTGGTTTGCCTGGCTTATATCGTTCAGATCAGGTGCATTTATCTGATATTGGCAATGATATTTTAAATTTAGATTTTCTTGCATGTATTGAATTGGCCGTGGCCCGGGTGGGGTGCCAGGCTCCTTCATTTTAAGGAGCCTGGGGTGTGGTATAGTTTTTTGTCATTACTTTATGGGTTTGAGCTTTTAAAGCTGAACCTTTTTTGGTATTTTATAATCTAAAGATGATTATAAAGGTTATATCGTCAAAGTGTGTATATTGTTTAATGTTAAGTTGGTTAATATATATATCGTCATGTCAATAAAATAAAGGGCCACGGCCATTCATACGACAGAAGTGAGTTATTAGTTTTATTTTATTTAAAGTTCATTAAGAAATTAAATTTGTCATCTAGTCCCATGGGAGTAGGGGGAGCATACTAGCGCCCCCTACATATGGGGATAGGGACAAGGGAATTTCAGTTATATATTACATATCAGCAATTAATTGGTTACTTACCTGGTCACCTGATCAATCTTCCAGAATATTCTTCAGTAACATCAGGTGATCCAACAAACCTATGAAAATAAACAGAAGGTTATAAAAGGAAAATAACCAATGAATTTTATCAGAACAACGGTTGCAGCAGAAGAAAAAGGCGCCCACCCTGCCCCCCCCCTGATGTTGCGGTCCTTCCCCTTCCCCCCTTTTATTTGGTAGCCCATCTTTTTCCATTGTTGGTATAGTTTTTTTGTCATTACTTTATGGGTTCAAGCTTTTAAAGCTGAACCTTTTTTGGTATTTTATAATCTAAAGATGATTAGAAAGGTTATATCGTCAATGTGTGTATATTGTTTAGTGTTAAGTTGGTTAATATATATATCGTCATGTCAATAAAATAAAGGGCCACGGCCATTCATACCACAGAAGTGAGTTATTAGTTTTATTTTATTTAAAGTTCATTAAGAAATTAAATTTGTCATCTAGTCCCATGCTACTGTTTGCACAGTACAAACAGTAGAGTATACTGTATTTAAAAATGTGATATATCTGAAAATATAGCCTTGTGCACACAATCCAATTGTTAGCAGGGAATTGTCTGTTTACAGACTGTTGTCCTAAAATCAGACATTAGTACGATCCTTCAGACAATTGCGGTCCAAGTTTCAGCCAACAAATTTTGGATGGCAGGCTAGTAAATTTTTGGCAGACAACACTCTGTTGTCTGATTTTCGTATCGTCTGTACACAAGTCTGTCACACAAAAGTCTAAAGAACAAACACGCATGATCGAAAGCAAGGAACGAACTGGAAGCGTTTGGTCTTGTAAACTAGCGTTCGTAATGGAGAATTAAGATTCATGACACAGCAAATTATGAAATGTCAAATTGCAGCGCACATTCTCTTCTTCTTTAACTTGATGCCCACTGTCAAATGATGGCGTGGCCGTGCGGCTCTCTCGCGCGCCCACGAGAACATGCAGCAGGGCGATCGTTGCCGCACCATGTTGTTAGGACACGGCACGACCCCGTTCTGTGTAAAGAGCTCTGCGGCTCTTTAACCAAATGATCAGCTGTGTCCAATCACAGCCGGTCACATGTAAACATGGAGATGCCGGTAATCGGCTCTCCTTGCATCACACTGACAGAGTGTGAGGAGAGGAGAGCCAATCAGCAGCATCTCCTCACAGGGGGACATCTAGGGATGTAATCAGGGCATTGATCATCAGTGCCCTGATTACAAGAAAGAAATATAGTGTAACAATACAGTGCCCAACAATGCCAGCATACAGTGTCCACCAGTGGCAGCAATCAGTGCCCACCACTGCCCACAAGTACCACAAATCAGTGCCCATTAGCCATGCCAGTCAGTGCTGGCAATCAGTGCTGCCTATCAGTGCCATTCATCAATGCCCATCACTGCTGTCAATCAATGCCCATCAGTGTCACCCATCAGTGCCACCCATCAATGCCCATCAGTGCCCATCTGTACCACCTATCCATGCTGCCTATCTGTGCACCTATCTGTGCCCACCAGTGTCGCTTATCAGTGCCAGCCACTGCCGAATATCAGTGGCCACCACTGCCGCCTATTAGTGCCCATCAGTGCCACCTAACAGTGCCCATCTGTGCCAGATATCAGTGCCACCTATCAGTGTCCATTTGTGCGGAATATTAGTGCCTCCTCATCAGTGCCACCTCATTAGTGCCCATAAGTGCCGCCTCATCAGTGCCCATAAGTGCCACCTCATCAATGCTCACCAGTTCAGGCTCTCATTGCTCATCGGTGCTAGCTCATCAGCGCACATCAGTGAAGGAGAAAAATTACTTAGTTACAAAATTTACTGACAGAAAAAAAGTAAAAAATACGTTTTTTTTCCCAAAAAATTTTGTTTTTTTTGTGTAAAAAATAAAAAAAAACCAGCAGTGATTAAATACCACCAAAAAAAAGCTATATTTGTGTGAAGAAAATGATAAAAAAATTGTTTGGGTACAGTGTAGCATGACCGCACAATTGTCATTCAAAGTGGGACAGCGCTGAAAGCTGAAAAATGGCTTGGGCAGGAAGGGGGTGTTAGTGCGGCATGGCAAGTGGTTAATGGAATAAAAATTAAGCTGCTTTGCTGGTGATACTGATCGAGTTATGGCAAACATATTTTAAAAGGCATTTGTTTTCTAGTGATATCAAGAATAATTATTATGCTTGTTGTTTAATTTTTTGGGCAAGTTACCACAACATCATTATCCCATAGTTTTTAAGATCAAAGATACAACTATGTTGGTGTCCCTTGTCAATTTTACATTGTATTTTTTAAAATGTAACTGCCTACTCCCAAACTGTCATTTGAAGTAAAACACATAGGCAAGTATTATTCTACAGAATGTTTTTAATGTGCATAAAAAAATTTAATTAGAGATGTTATCTGTCATCCAAATACAAATGACTTAACCAAAAAGTGAATTCTATGCATACAAAAATATAGAAAATATAACAAAAAAAATCATTATTCCAAATAAATAAATTAGTAAGTGGTGAAGGGGTTAAAATCCCCAGTCCAGCAGGTTTGTTGGGGGTCTTGTGGTTGGTATTGTCACTGACCACCATGCTGCTGTGGTGGGTGGGGTGGCTGTGGAGGTGGTGGATGTGGGGCCACAAAAACACACAGGTGTGTGTTTTCAGAAATTTGGCCCCTGACCCACTTGTTGAGGAGCTGCTGAATGAGTTCCTCACACCTGCTCTTTTGCTCACCTGCTCCATCTCCCTTAATTTATTGGCCATCACCACGGCAAATCCCTCACCCTCATTTGGGTCTGTTCAGAGGGCAGTAGTGGCCTGGCTGCGGAAGGCAGCTGTGGCCTCCTCCAGATTCCTGCTCTTCTTGGCCCTTTTAGCAGGAGGGTGTAATGGAGGGATCTGGGAGTCTGTCTGGCTGCTGACCACTGGCTCCTCCAGACTGTTACATTTCCTGTGTATGAAAATGGGACAGAATTTGAATCTTTTTTAGGGTTTGGTCATCAATCACACACAATTTTGATCTATTGCAATTAGAATGTGGACAAATAGAAAAGACTATCATTCTGACCCCAGCATTTTTAATTCTTGTTCAAATCATTTTTGGTCACTACTTTGGTCTATTGATATGGAAACCACTTTGTTAAGGTAGAAATATTTTAACAACAACGTCTAGTTATCATCATTGTATTTTTGGATACAAATATGTTCAACAATGCTATGCCTGGGTCAAGCTGGGCTCCTCCTCATCTTTTTCCTGTGCAGCAGGACCTGGGTGGACCTCAGGAGCTGTGGCCTCAGCAGATTTCAAAGGGAGTGTAGACAGCGATGGCCTGGGTTCTGTCTGGTCAGTCAAAAACTGCAGGCTGTGGTAATACTACAGCCTGGGGACATGTATGTCATCTGCTGCTGCTCCAGATCTCTCTTAGTCCATGACCTTGTTGAGCTCCCTTTTAAAAGTACTCCTCAGGTTTGATATTTTTGTCTTGACATAGTTGATGTCTGCCCTGGGGTACACTGGTTTCACCAACCCAAGCAGTTTCTCCAAAGCTGCCTGCTTCAATATTTTATTGGAGTAGTCTCTACTCTTGACCTTCCAGAGACAGGGCAGTTCCTGGTACAGGTCAATGAATTGGGGTAGAAAATCAGGCGCAGTAAATTTATCCGTCATGATAAATGATATGATGCCTACAAGACAGAACACAAGACAAACCATAATGTCTGTCTTAACTCATAAGCTGGTCCCAATATAGGCCTCACTCTAAGCAGTATAGGCCACTAACTACCTATGTCCCAGTTTCCAATTGTACCTTCGTTTTATGGCTCCTTTCTTGCATTGGCGATCATTTGTCCTCCATTTCAAGATCGTTCCTATGGCCATTTCATTAACCGTGCATTCTGGGTTTTTTTATACACTGCATATGCGTGAAACTCTGCTCTCAGTGCATCATGACGCTGGGGCGTGGCCATCTCTCTTCTGCATGCGACACACAGGGCGGAACATTCTGGAGGGACAACATGACAGATTCTGCGGATTCATGGCAGCCCTACGGTGGTGGAGCTCATAGGAGGCACAGAGCAACCCCCATGAGCAAGGGTTAGATGGTAGAGATGCTGCGCATCCTAGAGAAGCACGATTAAGACTGCAAGCTGTGCAATTACGAAAGGCCCAACAACCGAAAGGACATCATTTTGGGGGTCATCGCCATTTTGCAGAGTGATTTTTTTGGTGGAGAGATCAAAGGACCAGATTAGAAAATGATGGTCTGATCTCAAACAAAAAAATAAGCAATATTTGGATCTAACCAATATGTATATGTGTAAATTAGCTGTCTGTATATATTTTTTCTCCAAGTAACTCTAGAGAATTATATATAAGTTTTTCCTAAATCTTTGTATGACTTGGTATTCTAAAGATGAAGGTAAATATAAAGCAGATATGAACATTCTTATTTGGTCATATTTTTGGACATTTCTTTATTTTTGGAACTCATTTTTTTCTCTTCTTTCAACAGGGAGGCACCAAAAAAGGAGGCTCCGGCCAAGCCACCACAAGTGATGAAGGTAGGCTACCCTCACTCGGCCCCAAAAGGGGAGGCAACAAAGCCATCTTCCCCCTAAAAACATAAGTGACAACTTCAAACACACTCATTTAGCCACCAACAGGGGTGTTTTTAAAAGGGCCAAAGGCCATGGGCTTAGGGCAGAACTTAAGGGGTAAAGAACACATTCTGTTTGGTGCCTGGCTCATCAGTGCCCATTAATGTGGCTGCCAGTGTAGAAATGGGAAGAGGAGAGGCTCAGGGGTCACAGAATCATGCCTGCTAGGATGATCATCATATATCCCCTATCCCATAGGAGAAAAGAGGGGTGTGGGGCAACTGCTGTACTTTTTAAATGTTGGCACTTGTCCAGTGTCAAATGACATCACCTTCCCTTTTCTATGCATTCTTCACAGAAAAACAACAAGTGCAGCATGGTGGAGTACACTAGTCATGAGAAAACATTGACATCAGACCAAGTGCAGAGGTTGGTCAACTAATGTAGCAAAATGAATGCTAGAAACAAATGGGACATGGGGTGGCTTAGTGAATGGAGTATTGTTTCTTTTTAGAGGAAAGTGAGTGTAGTGAGCTCATTCAAGATGTTTGTTTGGAGCCATGGGATCTGACTCTTGGACCCAGCACAGAACTTGCCATTGTAGATGTCAAATCACCTGACACGAGTCACACTGAGGGCCAAAGCGACCCAGAAGAGGAAGAAAGTATTGGGGAGCCTCTTGTTTGTTCAAGTAAGTATTCTTGGAATCTGGCTTCAAATGTGTATACATATCAAGTGTTTAGATGTCCAAACAAAACACCCACTCCACACATTAGCAAAGTATGTAATGCATTAACATTAGCATGGAGAATAAAGAGGTGGAAGGAGCTGGCAGTGTTGCTAGGTACCCGAGTTTTGGAGACCCAGGCACCAGGGCCAAGATTATAGAGTAGTTGCAGCGTGTACATTCCTAGTAGCATAGGTGTCTGAAAGCCAAGCAGGTTGCAAGCAACAATAGGCTAGGTAGGTAAGTATTTCCTGAATTTAATTGGTAACTTGACCATAACTCACTATGTAGGGCCTCAGCCACTTGACCATCGTTCCCTTAATACTATTTACTCTTCTTACTAGGTCATGATCTTCCACGAAGCACTATTGGCAGAATGAGTTCAGATATGTTGCATTATTTGAAGGATCTAGAGTGAATTAAGAAGGCTGCCACTGCTTTACAGCAAAGAATCCAAGATTTTGAGGACATGCTTGGCAAATTTTTATTTCCTCTTGCCTGTTCTGAAGTTTTTTGTTCCACTTGTTGGCTCCTGTTTGCCCTTTTAATATTTGCCATGTTTTTAGGACTTTGAAATGTGAAAGTTTAGGGACAGAACTCAGTGTTTCTCATTTCCACTCCTCTAGGTGCACCACCGGGTCATGTTTTCTGTATTTGCCTCAGTCTAAAAACGAATGTGAATTACAAACAGTGAGCATGACAACATCACCTGTGCCAAACTATAGAAAACATGACCTGGGTTTGCATCTTGAGGAGGAGAGTTGGGAAACACTGCCCTAACGAATGTGAATTGTAATGTTTCTGTGTTTTTTAAGAATATAAAGCCCAAAATTTGAAGGTGCCCCCTAATTGTGCCTTAACATTCTTATTTCCCTCATGATCTCATGCCTAAAATGTGTGTATTTCCATAATACTAGTTTGCAAAAAGCCTCAAAACACAGTGCATTAATGTGCTGTCTCCCATCACGGGGTATCAATGGACACATTTTGAGGGTGCAACCCCTTCCTCATAACTAACGAAGCTCAGAGGAAGGAGTTTCATCCACGAAACATGTCCATTGATACCCCGTGATGGGAGATAGCACATGTTGACACACTGTGTGTTTTGTGGGTTTATAAAAAAAGATGTTTGTAACTACACACATTTTGCGGCATGGGATCATAAGGGAAATGTAATTGTTATGCCTCTACGTGTATGTGATCACACCATATGAGGAAGGCAACATCCACACAATCTTGGGATACTAATGTCTAAATTGGTCTTCACTTTACCAAAATTGAACTTTGTAAGTTCCTGAGTTTGGGATGTGTTTCTAATGTTTTAGAACATGCCTGTTTATCCCCAAAAAAGTAGAAATAATGCAAAACATACATGTTATACACCAAGATGTTGGTTTGTTTTAAAATCTTAAAACGCACATGTGAATGTGATTTGAGTAAATGTTTTTTGCTAAACTATGTGTGGCTTATTATTTCAATGCTCAATACCGGTGTATTTGTTAAGTTGTTGTAGTTACAGTGACAATGCGCTCTTAAATGTGGCAAACTCCTGCAATTTTTATTCCTCAAAAAAATTATAAGAGTTGAAAAGGCATAATGTTTTTGAACTTCATGCATTAGGTCCATAAAGAACAAAAACATTGTGTGTGGGTGTAGAAGACCCACAACACACTATAATAGTTAGCTGAACAAGATATTGTCGCCTCGTGTAGCAAATATGGTACATTTGCACTATTGGAGCAAGTGGCAAAAATAAAGCCCATTTATGAACATATTAGACAGATAAGATACATAGACATAAGCAGTTCGAATGAAATATGAGTTTATGATCTCAAAATTATATTAGCCGTGATCAGCTACAATTTGCTGCCAAGCCACTGCCCCTCTACCCATAAAATAATCAAGGTATTTCTGCCGTAAATCTCTGGCAATTTGTGAGGGCAATCCAGCCGAGCTGCAGCCTCTTCACCTGAGCCTGCCACTACATGGTTCACGTCACTTGGCAGTGAGGCAAAGTAGCTGGTAGCATTACTCCTTAAAAAAATATGTAAAATACAACAGCACAGGACTACATGGTTGATCTTGTAGAGTGCCAGGTTGATCGGAGTCAAAAACAGCCTGAAACAACTCGTTAAGATGCCAGAGGCATTTTCAATCACCCTTCTGGCATGAGAGAGCCTGTAATTGAATATATTCTATGCTCTTGGGTGAGGTTTCTCATAGGGCTGTTCCCCCAGAGCAAAGGCCTCATCTGCAACAAAAACAAAATTGAGGCCCTCAACATTCTCCTCAGCAGGTGGCAAGTTTAAGGTGCCCTTCTGGAGCCACATGTAGAACTCTGCATAATCACTCTTCCATCAGAGTTGCGGCCATTCTTCCAAAAATCCAGATAAAAAAACATAGTTGGCAGACACTACAGCTAGCATGACTATGTTGCAAAAGCCCTTATATGTAAAATAATATGAGCCAGGGTTGGGTGGTGGGACAATCCAGACATGCTTGCCGTCAATAGCACCACCACATTTGGGAAAATCTCACTGATGGTGGAACTGGGCTGCAACGCCCTGCCATTGCTCTGAGTTGGAAGGAAACTGAGCATTAAAAAAAGAAAAAAGAAATTACTACTTCTGCACATAACATTTCAAGCAGATTTGACACAAACGTTCTTAGCCAACATATAAGGATAAAACTTAAATGAGTATTTAAAGACAAAAGTGTAAAGTCAACTTATCTGATTCATCACCACTCTGGTGGCCCATTAGCAAAATTTTAGGGTGGGGGTAGTAATGGGTAGATGTTTTGGACAGATAACCCTCTCCACTTTCATGGGAGCTGTTTGCATAAATAATCTGTGATACTTTAGCCAGCCCCTCCTTACTTACACTATTGGCAGCCCAGTGGACAGGTAAGAAGTGTCATAATCTAAAAATCTGGATACACACTGTCCAAATTGCAGCACATTTGACATTCTGAAAAATACTATCAATATAATAGGAAACAAAAACTTTCTACGTTACAATTTGTAGGTAATCAGGCAGGCCCTTGCGCTACATGGTTTGGTAAATTCATACAGAAATATGAACACAAAAGAGGGATAGTCTGTATGGTTGGTAACACTGCACTTTTTTGCAGCCACTGTCATCCATCCCAAACCATCAACGCATTCCCTTATGGGGAGTTCATTCGAGCTGTATGGTTAGTCTGTATGGTTGGTAACACTGCACTTTTTTGCAGCCACTGTCATCCATCCCAAACCATCAACGCATTCCCTTATGGGGAGTTCATTCGAGCTAAACGTAACTGTTCAACAAATTCAACCTTTGAGCTAGAATGTAAGGTCATTCATCAGCACTTATTGGACCGAGGTTATAACGAATCTATTATATACCAAGGACTAGAAAGGGTTCTGATAATGGACAGAGAGAAATTACTGTCAGATAAGCCTAAAACCAGAGAGAGCATAAAAATAAAAATATGAACAGACCTCATCAACCTCACAACTCTAGAAATCGAAAAACGGGTAAACTCATTACATTTGTAACCACATTTTCCCAAGAATATAATCAAATAGTCAGAATAATAAAAAAGAATCTGCCAATATTGTATACAGATAAAGACTTAAATGGGATTCTGCAAGCAGGTTAGACTGGGGACTGTACTATCACACAGTTTATTTTCATCCAAACAATGCCAACCCACCTGGCTCTCCTATCCTGGCAGTTACCCTTGTAATATAAAAACATGTAGGTACTGTAACTTGTGTGATCTGGGTAAAACATTTGTTGCCACAGCTACAGATGAAGAGTTTACTATACAGAAATACATCAACTGTGGCACAAATTATGTAATTTGCCTGATCTGACCTGTATTTCATGCAGCCTCCAATATGTAGGCTGTACCACACGTCCTTTGAGAACCCGTATAGGGGAACATTATTGTGACATTAATAATCCAAAGGCTAGAAATATTTCAAATGCAACATGTCACTTTAGAGAATATCACCAGGGCGATCTCTCATCTTTCAGTTTTAGAGGAATAGAACGGTTGTCTCAATCACCCAGAGGGGGTGATAGGGAGAGAAGGCTACTGAGGAGAGAAGGCTACTGGGGAGAAAAGCATGGTGGATCTTTAGATTAAAAACTAGATCGCCTCAAGGGTTAAACCTGAGGTGGGATCTGGACTTGCACTTACATTAAGAATGCCTCTCCCAGAGCCTTCTTTCTCTCTTTTTTCCTCATCTGGTGTCTTTTTTCATATACCTAGATTATCGTTTCTATTTTGTGTATCTAACTTTTTGTTGTTTTTTTAATTATGTATATGTGCATGAGTGCTATCACTATAAGATGTGTGAGAAATAGTTGCATACATATGGATCACCCTATATGCAGTGTAGCTGATTCCCCCTTTTTTGGGTAATTGCCTGTCAATTAAGACAATTAATGGGTGGAGATAGTGATCCTTAGAGCTAATATTTATTTCAAAGTTTCTGTAATGTGGTTATGACTAAGGCCTTATAGGCTGAAAACGCGTCAACCTTTTCTATTTGCGTTTGGTCACTGTGGCTTGTTAATAAATACTACATTTTTTAAGAGCAATCACCGGTGTGCGGATCATCTTTTCCTTATAGTCTGTATGGGTTTTGCAAAGTCAGCAGAAGAGTATTTGTATCTGTTGATAATATAATACATTAGCAACCATTAATACACAAAATGTGATCTTAAAGTTAAAAACTTACCCTAATAGAGTCTTTCTGCAGGACTTGAATAATAGCTGAGCAGGCCTCTGGAATAATGAGTCCCAGAACCCGGGGGGAGATCTGAGTGGTAAACTTGAGGTCCTGGAGACTTCTCCCCATCGCCAAGTACCACAAGGTCACTATTGGTCACTATTAAGCAACCAATTTTGGTCCAAGAACTTCTCCTCCTCCTGTTCCTAGGCTGGACTTGGCTCAAAGCAATAACTCCAAGCCTAATAATAGCAATTTCTCTCCCCCAATTCCACAACATGGCTGGTTGACAAACGGCCGTTCAGAAACAAACTAAAAAGCACAAAATGAAAAGAGTGAATCAACACTCACCAAATTTCCCAAAAGGGTGGTGCTTGAGAAATGAACTTACTCTTTGTGGTGTTGTTGTACATCTAATACATTACTACGTTTGTGTTTGTTGGCCAACAATTGTGTGCCGTTAGTATGCAAGACAAGTTCCTGGTACACGCTCTTTGGACAAAAACTAGACGCTTGGTTGGCCAACAATCAGATCGTGTGTATGAGGCTTTAGCCATGAAAATGCATATGGCACTTTTAGGCAAATGTATGGTTCTTTTATAAACATGACCCAAAGAATAGGCGCCATGTACAGCAATTACCAGTCTAAGATAACAATAAGTGAAATGGTAGTAATAAAACAGGCCACTGGGCATTTGGGAATGTAGTGGTGTGGTGGGATTATTAGCACTTGCTTAGCTTTAGAGACATTATTGACTGGGATGTAACGATCAGAGAATTAGATACCAGGGAGAAGAAACACATAGAGCTCAGATATACAGGAGCATTAGAGAGACATCACTCAAGAATCAACTCTGGTTTGTAAGTGTGTCAAACCAAAAGGGAATAGAATCAGATTGCCATCTCATCTAATGGGACTGAACACTGCTATTATTTTCCTTCCACCTTTTATCTGGTGCTGGTAAACAAAGCACATGCAGTAGCCTGGGGGAATCAATGGCAGCCCTTTTATTTTGCGTTTATTTTCTGTGCAAGTGTAAAGTGAAATATAAAGCAGGTTAAAGGCTTTATGTCATACTTAGGATAGCAAGTTTCTAGTTTGAAGACAAATATGAGATATGCCTTAAAGCATTTTTTCAGACTAGCACAAAAGTGGAGGTTACAAGACATGCTCAGGGTTTTTGCAAGGACAGCAGCAAATTAACATGTAACAGAAATGTGCAGTGAAGTGTAATAATATAAAGCCAAATGTCATTAGATCCTGTATATTTATGAGTGTACAGTATATGTCAGATATTTTCATAATACAAAAAAGCAGTAGCGAATATATATATATGTATATAGATAGTACAGATATATACTGTACAGTACTATATATATATATATATATATATATTAGACATGTGCATTCGTTTTCGTCCGAATGCATTTTCGTCCGAATTTCAGCTATTTTCGTTTTCGTTTTGCCAAACGATAACGAAAGCACAAAATCCGAAAAACGAAAGATCCGACATAAATAAATGCTTTATTTTCGTTTTCATTGTTACAACAGTTCGATATAGAATAGGAGATTCGACGTGACTCTGACAACGTGTCTATAGAACCTGTGTTCGAATGTGCCTAACCTTACCTCTATTAGTCCAAGATTATATAGAGAAAATATTCGACAGAGAAAAAAGATTTGACAGAGAGAAAAGATTCTGCAAGATACTGTCCTAAAAAGTGTTTGGGGACCCGGGTCCTGCCCCAGGGGACATGTATCAATGCAAAAAAAAGTTTTAAAAACGGCCGTTTTTTCGGGAGCAGTGATTTTAATAATGATTAAAGTGAAACAATAAAAGTGTAATATTCCTTTAAATTTCGTAGGGGGGGTTGTCTATAGTATGCCTGTGAAGGGGCGCATGTTTCCCGTGCTTAGAATTGTCCCTGCACAAAGTGTCATTTATGCAGGAAAAAAAGTCCTTTAAAATCACTCGCAGCTATAATGAATTGTCGGCTCCCGTAATACAGAGAACACTCATTGAAAGTCATTGATAAAAAAATAAATAAATAAATAAATAAAAAAGCGTGGGGGTCCCCCAAATTCAATTACCAGGCCCTTCAGGTCTGGTATGGATATTAAGGGGAACCCTGCCTCAAATTTAAGAAAAAATTTGACGTGGGGTTCCCCCTAAATATCCATAACCAGACCCTTCAGGTCTGGTATGGATATTAAGGGGAACCCCGCGTCAAATTTTAAAAAAAATTGACGTGGGGTTCCCCCTAAAAATCCATACCAGACCCTTTATCCGAGCACGCAACCTGGCAGGCCGCAGGAAAAGAGGGGGGGACGAGAGAGCGGCCCCCCCTCCCTCCTGAACCGTACCAGGCCACATGCCCTCAACATTGGGAGGATGCTTTGGGGGTCTGTGACCCCTCAAAGCACCTTGTCCCCATGTTGATGAAGACAAGGGCCTCATCCCCACAACCCTGGTCGGTGGTTGTGGAGGTCTGCGGGCGGGGGGCTTATCAGAATCTGGAAGCCCCCTTTAACAAGGGGACCCCCAGATCCCGGCCCCCCCCCTGTTTGAAATGGTAAGGGGGTACAAAAGTACCCCTACCATTTCACAAAGAAAGTGTAAAAAATGTTTAAATAAAACAAACACACTTTTGAAAAATTCCTTTATTAAAAATAAAAAAATAAAAAAAAGATTCCAGCGGCGGTAATCCACTCTTGCTATCCATCGACGGACGGTCATATCTCCAGCGATGTCTAATATCATCCAGCGCAGCGCAGCATCCTTCTTCTGTCTCCGTGGAGGAGACACTACAGGCATTCCGGCGGCTGACGTTTGTTATATACGGAGGGCGGGGCCACCCGTCACCTGACCCCGCCCCCCTCTGACGCAAGGGGAAACCCGGGGTTCCCCGTGACGTAGGGGTGACCCGCACCCCTCTGATGTAACACAGGCAGGTTTCCGTTACATCAGAGGGGGGCGGGGTCACCCCTACGTCACGGGGAACCCCGGGTTTCCCCTTGCGTCAGAGGGGGGCGGGGTCAGGTGACGGGTGGCCCCGCCCTCCGTATATAACAAACGTCAGCCGCCGGAATGTCTGTAGTGTCTCCTCCACGGAGACAGAAGAAGGATGCTGCGCTGCGCTGGATGATATTAGACATCGCTGGAGATATGACCGTCCGTCGATGGATAGCAAGAGTGGATTACCGCCGCTGGAATCTTTTTTTTATTTTTTTATTTTTAATAAAGGAATTTTTCAAAAGTGTGTTTGTTTTATTTAAACATTTTTTACACTTTCTTTGTGAAATGGTAGGGGTACTTTTGTACCCCCTTACCATTTCAAACAGGGGGGGGGGCCGGGATCTGGGGGTCCCCTTGTTAAAGGGGGCTTCCAGATTCTGATAAGCCCCCCGCCCGCAGACCTCCACAACCACCGGCCAGGGTTGTGGGGATGAGGCCCTTGTCCTCATCAACATGGGGACAAGGTGCTTTGAGGGGTCACAGACCCCCAAAGCATCCTCCCAATGTTGAGGGCATGTGGCCTGGTACGGTTCAGGAGGGAGGGGGGGCCGCTCTCTCGTCCCCCCCTCTTTTCCTGCGGCCTGCCAGGTTGCGTGCTCGGATAAAGGGTCTGGTATGGATTTTTAGGGGGAACCCCACGTCAATTTTTTTTTAAATTTGACGCGGGGTTCCCCTTAATATCCATACCAGACCTGAAGGGTCTGGTTATGGATATTTAGGGGGAACCCCACGTCAAATTTTTTCTTAAATTTGAGGCAGGGTTCCCCTTAATATCCATACCAGACCTGAAGGGCCTGGTAATTGAATTTGGGGGACCCCCACGCTTTTTTTTTTATTTATTTATTTATTTTTTTATCAATGACTTTCAATGAGTGTTCTCTGTATTACGGGAGCCGACAATTCATAATAGCTGCGAGTGATTTTAAAGGACTTTTTTTCCTGCATAAATGACACTTTGTGCTGGGACAATTCTAAGCACGGGAAACATGCGCCCCTTCACAGGCATACTATAGACAACCCCCCCCCCTACGAAATTTAAAGGAATATTACACTTTTATTGTTTCACTTTAATCATTATTAAAATCACTGCTCCCGAAAAAACGGCCGTTTTTAAAACTTTTTTTTGCATTGATCCATGTCCCCTGGGGCAGGACCCAGGTCCCCAAACACTTTTTAGGACAGTAACTTGCAAATTAGCCTTTAAAATGAGCACTTTAGATTTTGAACGTTGGAGTCCCATAGACTTTAATAGGGTTCTAAAGTATGCTATATACTAGCTCCGTCGAATCTTCTTTATACATTCGACAGACACCATAAGCCTTCAAAGACAGATTCGACCGTGATTCATGTGGATTTTCGGACGAATGCAATTTTTGAACGAAAAATGAAATAAATAAAAACGAATTTCGGGAGTAACTAAATAAATTAAGTTTTCAGACGAAAACGAAATTCCGAAACGAAATATTTTACTCTGCACATGTCTAATATATATATATATATATATATATATATATATACAGTGGTGTGAAAAAGTGTTTGCCCCCTTCCTCATTTCCTGTTCCTTTGCATGTTTGTCACACTTAAGTGTTTCGGAACATCAAACCAATTTAAACAATAGTCAAGGACAACACAAGTAAACACAAAATGCAATTTGTAAATGAAGGTGTTTATTATTAAAGGTGAAAAAAAAATCAAAACTATCATGGCCCTGTGTGAAAAAGTGATTGCCCCCCTTGTTAAAACATACTATAACTGTGGTTGTCCACACCTGAGTTCAATTTCTATAGCCACACCCAGGCCTGATTATTGCCACACCTGTTCACAATCAAGGCATCACTTAAATAGGAGCTGCTTGACACAGTAAGGTCCACCAGAAGATCCTTAAAAGCTACACATCATGCCGAGACCCAAAGAAATTCAGGAACAATTGAGAAAGAAAGTAATTGAGATCTATCAGTCTGGAAAGGGTTATAAAGCCATTTCCAAAGCTTTGGGAATCCAGCGAACCACAGTGAGAGCCATTATCCACAAATGGCGAAGACATGGAACAGTGGTGAACCTTCCCAGGAGTGGCTGGCCGCCCAAAATTACCCCAAGAGCGCAGCGACGACTCATCCAAGAGGTCACAAAAGACCCCACAACAACGTCCAAGGAACTGCAGGCCTCACTTGCCTCAGTTAAGGTCAGCGTTCATGCCTCCAACATCAGGAAAAGACTGGGCAAAAATGGCCTGCATGGCAGAGTTCCAAGGAGAAAACCACTGCTGAGCAAAAAGAACATCAAAGCTCGTCTCAATTTCTCCACAACACATCTTGATGATCCCCAAGACTTTTGGGACAACATTCTGTGGACCGATGAGACAAAAGTGGAACTCTTTGGAAGGTGTGAGTCCAAGTATATCTGGCGTAGAAGGAACACTGCATTTCATAAAAAGAACATTATACCAACAGTAAAATATGGTGGTGGTAGTGTGATGGTCTGGGGCTGTTTTGCTGCTTCAGGACCTGGAAGACTTGCCGTGATAAAAGGAACTATGAATTCTGCTGTCTACCAAGAGATCCTGAAGGAGAATGTCCGACCATCTTTTCGTGTACTCAAGCTGAAACGAACTTGGGTTCTGCAGCAGGACAATGATCCTAAACACACCAGCAAGTCCACCACCGAATGGCTGAAGAAAAACAAAATGAAGACTTTGGAGTGGCCTAGCCAAAGTCCTGACCTGAATCCTATTGAGATGTTGTGGTATGACCTTAAAAAGGCCGTTCATGCTCGAAAACCCTCTAATGTAACTGAATTAGGACAATTCTGCAAAGATGAGTGGGCTAAAATTCCTCCAGGACGCTGTAAAAGCCTCATTGCACGTTATCGCAAACGCTTGGTTGCAGTTGTTGCTGCTAAGGGTGGCCCAACCAGTTATTAGGTTTAGGGGACAATCACTTTTTCACACAGGGCCATGATGGTTTGGATTTTTTTTCACCTTTAATAATAAACACCTTCATTTACAAATTGCATTTTGTGTTTACTTGTGTTGTCCTTGACTATTGTTTAAATTGGTTTGATGTTCCGAAACACTTAAGTGTGACAAACATGCAAAGGAACAGGAAATGAGGAAGGGGGCAAACACTTTTTCACACCACTATATATATATATATATATATATATATATATATATATATATATATATATATTGTATACAGTATCTTTAAAAAGTATTCACACCCCTTGAAATTTTCACATTTTGTCCTGTTACTACCAAAAACGTAAATGTATTTTATTGGGTATTTTATGTGATAGACCAACACAAAGTGGCACATAATTGTGAAGTAAAAAGAAAATGATAAATTGTTTTCAAAATGTTTTATAAATAAATATCTGAAAAGTATGGCGAGCATTTGGATTCAGGCCCTCTACTCTAATACTCCTAACTAAATTCTAGGTGAACCAATTGCCTTCCGAAGTCACCTAATTAGTAAATAGAATCCACCTGTGTGTAATTTAATCTCAGTATAAATACACCTGTTCTGTGAAGCCCTCAGAGGTTTGTTAGAGAACCTCCATGAACAAACAGCATCATGAAGGCCAAGGAATAAACCAGACAGGTCAGCTATAAGGCTGTGAAGAAGTTTAAAGCAGGGTTAGATTATGAAAAAAAAAATATCCCAAGCTTTGAACATCTCATGGAGCACTGTTCAATCCATCATATAAATGGACAGGGTATGGCACACCTGCAAATCTACCAGCACATGTCTGTCCACTGAAACTCACAGGCCGGGCAAGAGCATTAATCAGAGAAGCAGCCAAGAGGCCCATGGCAACTCTGGAGGAACTGCAGAGACCCACAGCTCAGGTGGAAGAATCTGTCCAAGGGACAACTATTAGTCATGCACTCCACAAATCTGACCTTTATGGAAGAGTGACAAGAAGAAAGCCAGTGTTGAAAGAAAGCCATAAGAAGTCCAGTTTGCAGTTTGCGAGAAGCCATGTGGGTGACACAGCAACATGTGGAAGAAGGTGACCAGAAGGTGGTCAGATGAGACCAAAATTGAACTTTTTGGCCTAAAAGCAGAATGCAATGTGTGGCAGAAAACTAACACTGCACATCACCCTGAACACACCATCCCAACCGTGAAACATAATGGTGGCAGCATCATGTTGTAGGGATGCCTTTCTTCAGCAGGGACAGTTAAGCTGGTCAGAGTTGATGGGTAGATGGATGGAGCCAAATATAGGGCAATCTTAGAAGAAAACCTGTTAGAGTCTGCAAAAGACTTGAGACTGGAGTGGAGGCTCATCTTCCAGCAGGAAAAAGACCCTAAGCATTCAGCCAGAGCTACAATGGAATGGTTTCGATCAAAGCATATTCACGTGTTAGAATGGCCCAGTCAAAGTCAAGACCTAAATTCAAATGAGAATCTGTGGCAAGACTTGAAAATTGCTGTTTACAGATGCTATCCATCCAATCTGACAGTTTAAGCTATTTTGCAAAGGATAATGGGCAAAAATGGCACTCTAGATGTGCAAAGCTGGTAGAGACACACCTAAAAAGATCTGCAGTTGTAATTGCAGCAAAAGGTGGTTCTACAAAGTATTGACTCAGGGGGGCTGAATACAAATGCCACACTTTTCACATATTTTTTTGTTTTCAAGTTTGAAAAACATTTATAATTTTTCTCACGTAAAATCCCAATAAAATACATTTAGGTTTTCACATATTTATTTGTAAAAAAATTTGAAAAGCATTTCTCATTTTCCTTCCACCTCCCAATTATGTGCCACTAGGGATGAGCCCGATGTTCGAGTTGAACGTAAGTTCAGCTTGAACATCGGGTGTTTGCCAGTTCGCCGAACAGTGAATATTATGCAGTGTTCGGGGCAAATTCGAAAGCCGCAGAACACCATTAAAGTCTATGGGACACTAACATGAAAAACCAAAAGTGCTCATTCTAAAGGCTTATATGCAAGTTATTGTCATAAAAACAGTTTGCGGACCTGGGTCCTGCCCCAGGGGACATGTATCAATGCAAAAAAAGTTTTAAAAATGACTGTTTTTCAGGAGCAGTGATTTTAATAATGCTTAAAGTGAAACAATAAAAATGAAATATTTCTTTAAATATCGTGTCTGGGGGGTGTCTACAGTATGCCTGTAAAGTGGCGCATTTTCCCATGTTTAGAACAGTACCACAGCAAAATTACATTTCTAAATGAAAAAAAGTAATTTAAAATTGATCGCCGCTATAATGAATTATTGGGTCTCAGCAATATAGATATTGAAAAAAACAGCAGTCCAATACCAGGCCCTTCAGGTCTGGCAAGGATTTTAAGGGGAACCCTGTGCCAAAATAAAAAAAAAGGCGTAAGGGTCCTCGCAAAATCCTTACCAGACCCTTATCAGAGCATGCAACCTGGCAGGCTGCAGGAAAAGAGGGCGGACGAGAGAACGCCCCCCCCTCCTGAACAGTACCAGGCCACATGCCCTCAACATGAGGAGGGTGCTTTGGAGTCAACCCCAAAACACGTTGTCCCCATGTAGATGGGGACAAGGGCCTCATCCCCACAACCCTTGCCTGGTACGGGCAGGGGGGCTTATTGGAATCTGGAAGCCCTCTTTAGCAAGGGGATCCCCAGATCCCAGCCCCCTATGTGAGTTGGTAACGAGTACATTGTACCCCCACCAATTCACAAAAAAAGTGTCAAAAATAGTAAATAAAACAGGAGACACTTTGGGATAAGTCACGATGCACTAGAGGGGGGGGGGGGTCATCTGTTTACGTCACTCAGTGGCCTCGCCCTCAGCTATATAACAGCTATCAATGAGAAGAAGCGTCACTCGGGGGGAACCTTACATGTCGGGCGACATGATAGAAGATGAATGGACATCGCTGGACATTTTAATTTTTTTATTTTTTTAATAAAGGACTTGTCCCAAAGTGACTCCTGTCTTTTTTACTATTTTTGACACTTTTTTGGATAATTGGCGGGGTACAATGTGCCCCTTACCAATTCACATAGGGGGATTTAGGGGTCCCCTTCTTAAAGGGGCCTTCCAGATTCCAATAATCCCCCTGCACAGACTCTCACAACCATGAGGCAAGGGTTGTGGAGATGAGGCCGTTGTCCCCATCAACATGGCTACAAAGTGCTTTGGGGGCAACTCCAAAGCACCATCCCCATGTTGAGGGCATGTGGCCTGGTATGGTTCAGGATGGGGGAAACTCTTTTGTCCCCCCTCTTTTCCTGCAGCCTGCCAGGTTGCATGATCAGATAAGGGCCTGGTATGGATTTTTGGGGGACCCCACACCATTTGTTTTCATTTTGGCGCAGGGCTCCCCTTGAAATACATACTAGACCTAAAGGGTCCAAATTTTTGCCTGTTCGCAAGTTCTGATGCGAACCGAAGGGGGGGGGGGGGGTGTTTGGCTCATACTTATGTGCCACTTTGTGTTGGTCTATCACATAAAATCCCAATAAAATACATTTATGTTTCTGGTAGTAACATGTCAAAATGTGGAAAATTTCGAGGGGTGTGAATACTTTTTCAAGGCACTGTATCAAAAAAGTGAGTACACCCCTCACATTTTTGGAAATATTTTATCATATCTTTTCATGTGACAACACTAAAGAAATGACATTTTGCTACAATGTAAAGTAGTGAGTGTACAGCTTGTATAACAGTGTAAATTTGCTGTCCCCTCAAAATAACTCAACACACAGCCATTAATGTCTAAACCGCTGGCAACAAAATTGAGTAACTCCTAAGTGAAACTGTCCAAATTGGGCCCAATTAGCCATTTCCCTCTCTGGTCTCATGTGACTTTTAGTGTTACAAGGTCTCAGGTGTGAATGGGGAGCAGGTGTGTTAAATTTGGTGTTATCACTCTCACTCTCTCATACGAGTCACTGGAAGTTCAACATGGCACCTCATGGCAAAGAACTCTCTGAGGATCGGAAAAAAAGAATTGTTGCTTTACATAAAGATGGCCTAGGCCAGTGATGGCGAACCTTGGCACCCCAGATGTTTTGAAACTAAATTTCCCATTGTGTTCCACAACAGTGGAGAATGCATGAGCATCATGGAAAATGTAGTTCTAAAACATCTGGGGTACCAAGGTTAGCCATCACTGGCCTAGGCTATAAGAATATTGCCAAGACCTTGAAATTGAGCTGCAGCACGGTGGCCAAGACCATACAGTGGTTTAACAGGATAGGTTCCACTCAGAACAGGCCTCACCATGGTCAACCAAAGAAGTTGAGTGCACATGCTAAGCGTCATATCCAGAAGTTGTCTTTAGGAAATAGACGTATGCGTGCTGGAACAGGATTGGATCAGATAGAAGCAGGTGTCAGCGGACATGTCACCGCTGACATTCACTGCTCCATAGAAGTGAATAGAGGCTCCGATCAGGTCCACCTGAAAAACTGACAGGCTGACCTGATCAGAAAGCCCATGTGAAACGGACTTAACTTGTCCTTTTCAGGAAATTAACACTATGTTGTTGTTTTGGCTTCATGCTTTTATTCATTGTCCTGCTGGTAGACAATTCTTTTATGTAGGCGTATGTCTCTAGAAGACTAGCTTGCTATAGGGAAACATGCCCACAACATAATGCTGCTGACATCATGTTTCATTTTGAAGTGGTACTTTTATTGCTATGTGATGTGTTTCACAAAATCATTTGGTCCAATGGTCTAAAAACTCTGATTTTGGTCTAATTTTACCAAAGAACCTTCTGTAGTGTACTACAAGGGTATTTTTTTTTTTAATTCCCCTTGTCCGAGTTTAAGTTATTGTTCAGTTTTTAGTAAATACACGTTTATAGGGTACCTTAGATCCTTTCTTCAGGCTTTATAAATTGTATAAAGCCTGAAGAAGAAATCTATTGTAGCAGTCTTACATCTTTATTTACAAGTTAGCCAATAAAGGTTTTACCTAACATCCAAACTGTCTGCATTTATTGATGTCTGACATAATGCAATTGTTTACTGTTTCTTTATGATTGATTTACCTGTGCTCCAAAGGAAATTTCGTTACTTGGACATGTTCTTGTATCCATTCACTGAATTGTGCTTTTCAATTATCTTTTCACAAAGTTGTTTGTATTGTTTTTTTTTGCCCTCGTGGTGTAGGTTATACTGACTCTTCAGATGTTGAACCTTTCAGGTATATGTGTATTTATAACACAATCAATTGAAAGTCTTTTACTACATACAGATTAACTTAATTTAACTAATCATGTGTCTTTGGGAAAAAATGTGCAGCACCAATTGTGATTTATGCATGTTTTATTAAAGGAGAAATATTTCAATCGCTTTGCAGAATTCTGTTTTCACATAGACATTAAGGAGAATATTTCTTTATTGGTATCAAAAAACAAAACAAAACAAAACAAATAAATAAAGAAATAAAACCCAATGTTATATGACTAAAAAAACATAAAAACTTTCAAGGAGGCAAATCCTTTTTAGTACTGTAATAGTAATTAGAAGTGTACCGCTGAAAAAAAGGTGTGATGTAGAGAGTAAATTGACAGTTGGGGTGTTTGGCTCATCATCCACACCACTGATAATATGGTTATTGTTTCCGACTGTTTGGAACAAAGTAATTGTTTTATATATACCTATACCGAGCTCATCAGTTACTTATTTGTGCCATCACACACAGTTATAAACATGTACAATTCTAAACATGCAATTTATCACAAAGAAATATTCTCATGCAATATCCATCATACAAATGCTTGCACACAATCCATCACATGTGCATATGTGTATCATCTATCAAACAGTTTATGTCTATTTCTACAAAACAAGACTGGGTTTTAATTAGCAAACTGCTGTAAGACTGCGTTGGATTCATGCGAAAAAGCGGGGCCGGCCGGCTGTTCATTTTACCTCTTGCCAAATCCAATGCAAGTCCTGCTTTGGTATTCACTTCACATCCATAGTACATGAAATAATAAGTGTTCTACGCTAGAACACTGAGCACAGCCCCTGCAAAGAGCTTAAGATACAGCATCGCACTGCCAGTGTCTGCCCTGGGGAGATTACAAGCTGAAAAAAGGAGAAAGAAAAAAAAAGAGAAAAGGAATGTGTCAGCTAAAGGGAGAGAATGAAAGAACAAGAGACAGTTTGTCGGGAAGCTGAAAGAGATGCAGATGGAGTAAAAATTAAAAGACAGACAAACTGAAAGCCAGACAAGGCAAAATTCACAATATAGCAAACCTGAACTGAATGAAAGGTAGTATTTATGCACACAAAGAGCAGAAACGAGGTCCATGCAGTTTAAAATCACCTCCAGGTATTGCACAAAAAGCTGGAGAAAAAAAAAAACCTCTGAACCTATGGTTGGGAAATATGCTGGGCAGGAAAAAGGCATTTCAAAGCAGGCAATCAGAACAAGAAAAATAGATCTGTTGAAAAGGTTAAAGCAAGAATAAGACCTGCGTGTGAAGTTCTACAATGGGAATAGTTTAGTTTTACATTGTAGAACCAGCCAAGTACTCACACTCTACTATCTAAAGATCAAACTAGTTTTATACTCTATTAGAAAACCATGGGCGGCATGCACAATGGTATAATGGCACAGTGCCTTAAAAGCTGTGTTGCCCCCAGGTGCCTGAAAAAAAAAAGGTTCCATCTGATATGTGTGTTGGGAAGATCTGCAGTAACAGCAGGAAGTTGTAAAGAAATGGTGATAACAGTCATTAAAGCTTTAATAAAGTTTCTTTGGTAGTAGAGCAGAAGAAGTATGCAAATATATAAATTAGGGCTGCATATGGAAGGAATATACAACTTAATATTTGCAAATGAAGTTATGAATTAGGCATCACTTGAATCTACTGTGTTCCAAAGTGGTCAAAGAACAAATTTATGAACTGTTAACCGTCCTGCCATCCCCTTCAATAGCCCCCTTAAAGGGGTTGTAAACCCTCATTTTTTTAAACTTAATGCATCCTGTGCATTAAGGTGAACAAAACTTCTGACATTGTCCAGCCCCCCAGCCCCCCCATTTTACTCAGCCCGTTCGTTCCCTCGGTGGAGACATGCTCTACCTCTCTGCCCATTATCTCAGCTCTTGATTGGATAGATTGATAGCAGTGCAGCCATTGGCTTCTGCTGCCGTCAATCCAATCCAATGACTCAGGTGCCGGGGGGCAGGGCAGAGTCCGGCATTCTATGTCTAAGGACACAAATACTGGACTTGGGAGCATGCCTGCATGGTAACCCCCAGGGAGAGCACTTCTCCTATGGGATTTACTGATGCATGGAGGAACCGATAGTGGGGAACCGCAGAACAGGTGGACCAGGGCCAGTCTGTGCAAAACAAACTGCACAGTGGAGGTAAGTATGATGTGTTTGTTATTTAAATAAAAATAAAAAAAAACTAGGGTTTACAACCCCTTTAACACAGTAATCATCTATGGGACATTAGTGCACAGGCAGCCCAGAAGTAGATTTTTACTGATTGGGTTGCAGCCAGCACAGGAGATTGCAGCCACTGGAGGAGTTAGGTAAAAAATGTATGTACAGTTTACTCTAATGAGAGAGCTATGGAGCTGGTTATGTGGATTATTAAGAAATTGTACTTTAAATAGGGATATATTTAACTTCTAAAATAGAATAGAAGAAAGCCTGCTCTGTAAAAATAATGACATCCAGGCACCATATATTTCACTATGGAAAAACGACAACCTACCTGTAATAAAATTAGTCCTAGATAAATATCAATGCTTCTTTTAGAGGACTGCATAGCTAAAGACACATTTCATGCACAGCCACTTACCTCCGATTTAAAACTCCTGGACCAAGGTGTGCAGGCATGTAATGAGTAAAGAGAACGCCTCATGGTGTAAGATCCTTACTTATACACAGGCATCTTACAATTAAAATATCCTTTTTAAAATCCTGTGAAAGGTAACTCAGCCGAACGTCCTCCATGCAACTGATTGCCTGTGTGAGAAGGAAAAAATTAACCGCTTGACTACCAAGGGATTTATAAACCTTATAGTATACAAGGGGTTAAATCAAGACCGATATATTTTTTTACAGCTAGCAAAAGGCTTTCAGATAAATGTGATCCAGATGGTACTAAATTACTTATATGGGGCTCTAAAGGTTTGCCCTCCTTCCATTGGTGGCGCCCCTTGTGATTCCTGGGCTCGCCTGTTCCTCTGGGGAGCTCGGGACTATGGTAAATGGCTCCCACAGTGAGAGCAGGAGGTAATTGGGGAACATTTGTTTCCCTATCTTTTCCCCCAGCAGTGAACTAAGCACCATGTATTACATAACTTCCAGGTTCACAACTGTCATTCCTCTGCTACTGTAGCCGAGGATGCAGCTAATCAAGCATGATCTGTGCTTGACTAGATGCAGGAGAGGGAAAGGGAGACATTGGGGATCTAATGGACCCCATACTCTCCATAAAGAGGACCTGATACCTGCCCATTGCTATCAGATAGGGCTATTGTTAGATTTATGGTGATAGCAATAAATACTAATTTTAAATATATAAAAGAAAATAAATTGCATAAAATAAAAAAAAAACAAAGCCCTCTGTCACCCCTATACATACCCCAGTTCAAATGCACAGTGTAAGATGAGCACATGCATCTAAACATAAATTGCACCACACATGAGTTTACGCAATAATTCATGTTTAATTCTAAACTCACAACCTGTAAAGGACATATTTGGGTACCATGTTTTTTTGCTATTTCATGGGCTTGTGTAATTTCAAGGCTTGACATGTTTGGTAACTATTTAATCGACGCAAGTTCATTTTTAAAATTTTACCAAAAATCAGGTATTTGTGTATGTTTGCACAAAAAGTAATCTTAGTTGTTTCTTTTTTTGAAAACATGCATTTGATTAAACAGTTCCAAGGGTGGGTGGCCATGGAACTCTACTCTTGAAATAATTGCCCAGGTGCTCATCCACAATTACAGTGGTGTGAAAAAGTGTTTGCCCCCTTCCTCATTTCCTGTTCCTTTGCATGTTTGCCACACTTAAGTGTTTCGGAACATCAAACCAATTTAAACAATAGTCAAGGACAACACAAGTAAACACAAAATGCAATTTGTAAATGAAGGTGTTTATTATTAAAGGTGAAAAAAAATCCAAACCATCATGGCCCTGTGTGAAAAAGTGATTGCCCCCTAAACCTAATAACTGGTTGGGCCACCCTTAGCAGCAACAACTGCAACCAAGCGTTTGCAATAACGTGCAATGAGGCTTTTACAGCTTCCTGGAGGAATTTTGGCCCACTCATCTTTGCAGAATTGTCCTAATTCAGTTACATTAGAGGGTTTTCGAGCATGAACGGCCTTTTTAAGGTCATACCACAACATCTCAATAGGATTCAGGTCAGGACTTTGGCTAGGCCACTCCAAAGTCTTCATTTTGTTTTTCTTCAGCCATTCGGTGGTGGACTTGCTGGTGTGTTTAGGATCATTGTCCTGCTGCAGAACCCAAGTTCGTTTCAGCTTGAGTACACGAACAGATGGTCGGACATTCTCCTTCAGGATCTCTTGGTAGACAGCAGAATTCATAGTTCCTTTTATCACGGCAAGTCTTCCAGGTCCTGAAGCAGCAAAACAGCCCCAGACCATCACACTACCACCACCATATTTTACTGTTGGTATAATGTTCTTTTTATGAAATGCAGTGTTCCTTCTACGCCAGATATACTTGGACACACACCTTCCAAAGAGTTCCACTTTTGTCTCATCGGTCCACAGAATGTTGTCCCAAAAGTCTTGGGGATCATCAAGATGTGTTGTGGAGAAATTGAGACGAGCTTTGATGTTCTTTTTGCTCAGCAGTGGTTTTCTCCTTGGAACTCTGCCATGCAGGCCATTTTTGCCCAGTCTTTTCCTGATGGTGGAGGCATGAACGCTGACCTTAACTGAGGCAAGTGAGGCCTGCAGTTCCTTGGACGTTGTTGTGGGGTCTTTTGTGACCTCTTGGATGAGTCGTCGCTGCGCTCTTGGGGTAATTTTGGGCGGCCGGACACTACTGGGAAGGTTCACCACTGTTCCATGTCTTCGCCATTTGTGGATAATGGCTCTCACTGTTGTTCGCTGGATTCCCAAAGCTTTGGAAATGACTTTATAACCCTTTCCAGACTGATAGATCTCAATTACTTTCTTTCTCAATTGTTCCTGAATTTCTTTGGGTCTCGGGATGATGTGTAGCTTTTAAGGATCTTCTGGTGGACCTTACTGTGTCAAGCAGCTCCTATTTAAGTGATGCCTTGATTGTGAACAGGTGTGGCAATAATCAGGCCTGGGTGTGGCTAGAGAAATTGAACTCAGGTGTGGACAACCACAGTTATAGTATGTTTTAACAAGGGGGGCAATCACTTTTTCACACAGGGCCATGATGGTTTGGATTTTTTTTCACCTTTAATAATAAACACCTTCATTTACAAATTGCATTTTGTGTTTACTTGTGTTGTCCTTGACTATTGTTTAAATTGGTTTGATGTGACAAACATGCAAAGGAACAGGAAATGAGGAAGGGGGCAAACACTTTTTCACACCACTGTAAATCCTTATATGCAATTTCTAAAACTAGTTTAGAGGCACGCATGGGTCTTGCAGAGGAGGAAGATCAAAAACAGCAGTGTTTTTATTGTCAGAATTTCAATGAAGCTCAGTCCATCTTTCTCAAGACCTTGAGAAAGACCTCTTTTGAGAAAGACCTCTTTTTCAAGTCTTGAGAAAGATGGACTGAGCTTCATCAAAACGTTGACAATAAAAACACTGCTGTTCTGAAAGACCTGTGAGTGCCTCTAAACCAGTTTTGGATTAACATGCATTTGATTAATAGTTGTGCAGGTATTGCAAAAGATGAAACTACCAGTATTTTATCTTTTGATCCTCTGCTTTTAGAAAATATATACTTTTTGGAAGTTTAAAATAACAAAAAAAATGCATATTTTAACATGTGTACCAAAAATGATAAAATGGCTCCAGTAGCAGTTTTGATGTTATTACACCAGTTCTGTTCATTAGTCAAATTAGAAATAAGATTGTGCTTTCTCTCAAGAAGTATAATAGTAACTTGCGTATGGGAAGATGTCTCAGTCTCAGTTGTCCTAAATGAAACTACAGCACAACTATGGCCAGTCATACAGAAACAGACTTATTATTTAGAAAAACAGAATAAGACATTTTCCAGTTACTAATATGATCACTGCACTAATGCTTTACCAGAGCCATTTTTTTCCCTGACTAGGACAGTCCTAAGCATTTGCAGTAAAATATGAAAGCCTAAATTAATTCAGCAGCACCATGTTGGCAGCTGATCTTGACCAGCATTTAATAGTGTAAATCTTTTCATGTGTGTTTATTGGTAGCTTTTAAAGAGTAGCATTAACACCAATGATTGGCCTAGAGGGAGCCCACTGTCTAGCATCCCTACCACACAAATACAGAGTTTAAACAAGGAGTAGTCGCAGGATTCTTACAGTCAAACAGGATGGTAAGGAAATACGGAGAAAATAATTATCAATGTAAGTACGAGGGGAAGCCAATAAGTTCTTACCCTCACAATGATCTAGATGTGGTAGGGATCTGACATTTTGCAGGTTAATAGGTGGATATCTAGGTAGTTAGATGCTGTTTTTGTAAGTTATGGTGAATAATAGTTAGAGCCAAGAGAAATGGAGTATGTGTCATGTCATAAAAAGTTGAATATCGAGCCGTGATTAGGTTCCTCCATCTTCAAGGGAAATCTGCCCAAACAAAAAAAGGAAGAGATGTCAGCTTTGTATAGAGAGATTGTCCATCATATGAGAATGTCAAATGATGGAAGAGAGAATCCAAGTGTGGTCACACAAATATACAGGATGACCCAAGGGAAGGTTGTCCGTCAACTGCCACAGAACCAAGCGTGGTAGCGAAAGTTGAGCAGCTAGTGCTTGAAAATAGATGTGTGACTATTCATTTCTTAGCTAGGGAGGTGAACATTAGTAGGGGGTTAGTTTACAACATATTACATAACATCTTACATATGAGCAAAGTGTCTGCGTGTTGGGTTCTCAGGTTACTGACACCCTTTCAAAACAGCAACGACTGGAATTTGCACAACTGTCACAATTGTTTGCGATTGTGGCTATGAATCTCTGCCCCGTCTAACTTACTTACCTGACCTGGCACCTTTGGGCTTCTTCCTGTTTCCAAATCTGAAGAGACATTTACAGGGGAAGACGTTTCCACAATAATGAGGCAGTCATTACAGAAATTCATAGCTGGTTTCCCTTCAACTCTGCATACTTTTACGCAGATGGTATTAAAGGTCTGTTGTGAGAAGCGTGTAACCATAGGAGATGGATATGAAGAGAAGGAAGAGTCAGTGGACTAAATTTCAGATCCCTAGCACGTCTGGATCTTGGAGAGGGTAAGAACTTATTGCCTTCCCTATTATGCTGTCTGAAACTACCTGAAAAGTATTTAGGTGCACGTGTATAATAGAGATGGTCCAGATGTTCGAGTTGAACCAGGGACGGATCCAGAGTCTAATCTCGGGAGGGACACTGCCAAAATTTTTGCAGGCAATTTGTCGGGGCAATGTGGTTGTATGGTGTCATGATGATTGAAGTGCATTACTTCTATTATTACATTGCAATGTAAAATTAAATAGTTCAACTCACCATAATAGTGGGAGCCCTGAGTGTGTCACTTGCCACCGTCGCCTGCCACCAGATGCAGCGTGCCACTTGCCACCATTGCCTGACACCAGATGGGGATTGTCACTTGCTACGTTGCCTGTTATCAGATGCAGCTTTTCATTTGCCCCTGTTATCTGCCACCAGATGTAGCTTGTCACTTGCCATAGTCGCCTGTCACCAGATGCAGCATGTCACTTGCCATCGTCGCCTGCCACCAGATGCAGCTTATCACTTGTTTGCCACAGTCGCCTGTCACCAGATGCAAATTGTCACAGGTAGAAGGGAGGAGAATATGGGAGCAGCCATGTGGAGGGGAGGGGAGAGTGGGAGCAGCCAAGTGGAGGGGAGGACAGGATGGGAGCATCCAGGTGGAAGGGAACACAGGGTGGATCCAGCTAGGTGGAGGGGAAGACAGAGTGGAAGCAGCAAGGTGGAGGGGAGGACAGAGTGGGAGCAGCCAGGTGGAGGGGAGGACAATGTGGGAGCACCCAGGTGGAGTGGAGGACAGGGTGGATGCAGACAGATGGAGGGGAGGACAGGGTGGATGTAGCCAGGTGGAGGGGAGGACAGGGTTGGAGCAGCCAGGTGTAGGGGAGCACGTAATGGGAGCATCCAGGTGGAGGGGAGCACAGGTTGGGAGCAGCCAGGTGGAGGGGAGCACAAGGTGGGAACAGCCAGGTGGAGCTGAGCACAGGATGGAAGCAGCCAGTGATAAGCTTCTGTACCTCTATGAAAGCCTACATCCCCACCCCCCTCATCCCCATCCCCCTCGCCCCCCCCCCCACCTGGAGGTAAGTTCGTACCTTGGGGGATATATATTGGAATGACTGGCACTTTCTCTCTGGCTCTCTCCACCCGACAGCCTCGTGGTCCTTCTTCTCTTCTCACAGTCCTCTCTGTTGGGGGCTGCAGTGCACTCTCAGGGAATTGTCCTGGGCCTGCTGGTAACCGGGACTACATGTTCCATAATCCTCTTGTTTTTAGTTTTCCAGCCATTGACCCTGAATGTAGCCAATAGGAGCGGGCATTGCCGGGCCGGGTGAATGAGAGCTGCTCAGCTCAAGGAGGACAAAGAGGGTGAAAATCCCCCACAGCTGCAGCTCTGCCTGTGTCCCTTCACAGAGCCTGTAAGTTTTGGCGCACCTGGCTGCCCTGTGTCCTGTGGCAGCAGCGGCTGATGGAATGTGCGAGGGGAGTTGACATCAGCACTCGCTACACAAAAAAAGCAATTTTAATTGCTGCTTGCTCAGCCACCCACAGCAGCGGCCCGCTCAGCAGCCTGCCTGATAAGTCACCAACATCTGCTCACTATTTTCTCGGGGGGGGGGGGGCAATTACCCCATTGCCCCCCTGGACGTAATTTTGACTCGAACATAGGGTGCTAGCCCATTTGGTGATTACTGAACATTAAGGGGCATTTGCGGCAAATTCAAGCATTGCAGAACGCCCCATAAGGCACTGCGAGATTGCAATGCATGATTGGCCAAAGCATGCACCTGACCTGAGAGAGCCATGATGATTGGCCAAAGGCAGAGTACCCTTAGCCAATCATGGCTCAGGGGGCTAAGTCCATGCCCCACACTATATAAAGATTCTAACACGGCAGCTGTATATAGTGTTATGAATGAGAGAACGTTAGCTAGAGGCAGGTTAGTTAGGGGCTTGCAGGCAGTTTAGTATCTATCTATCCATCCATCCATCCATCTATATATATATATATATATATATATATATATATATATGTAGTGTAGTCAGTGTAGTGTAGACAATATATACAGTGCAGGCAGTGTATGAATATATATACCATGTAGTATATATATATATATATATATATATATATATATTCTGCATTCAGTGTAGACAATATATACAGTGCAGTCAGCGTACAGTATATAATACAGTGCATTGAAGTGGTTAAGGGGAACCCTATGGCAGAATTAAGAAAGTAATGGCATGGGTTCCTCCCAGTCCATACCAGGCCCTTTGGGTCTGGTATAGATTTTTTTTTTATGTTTTTTTATTGCACACATAAGTAGTATACAGAGCATTACATCATGAATATAAATACCCCCGACAATAGGGGAAATCAACATTCATTAGGAGTAATAAAACTGAGCCATCATTTGAGCCATCAATGTCTACCCCTCATCATACACTAAAACATATGTGCATTTTGTTTTTTTCATTTTTACAAACATAAAAGTAAACCAAACCCCTGCATAACCACAGGAAGAAAGAACCCACCCACGCAAGAGAGTGTCTGCTTTCCAATGTTATGTTCAGCAAATACTGAAAAAAAAATGTCCCTGTCCACTTCAAGAGGTATACCCACTGCCATGCCACCGTCCCAGCTCCAAGGCTTAAAGGGTAATCCTAGATATCCCACTATTCTATCATGCCTCTTCTACTAATGTATGTTCAGAGTCAACCCATCGGAACCATACCTTCCTAAACTTTTTAGGAGCCCCTCTAGCCTCATAGGTTATACATCAGCACATCTGCATTTATTATTTTGTTCCACATGCCCAGTGTCAGCCATTCATCATGTATCCAATTTCTGGCAATGAGTTTCCTCACACCAAAAAACAGGATCCTGAGGAAGAGTTTTGTGTGCACATTAATCTCTTCTTCCTCAAAGATCCCAAGAAGATATCTAAAAGGAGAGCAGATGTTTGACAAATGGAAGTAATCTGAAATAAATTGAGTCACCTGTGACCATAGCAGTCTTACTTTTTCGCAGTCCCAAACCATATGTAGAAAAGTGCCTTCAGCCCCCCTGCATTTGTGGCAAATTGGCGTTTCCCTCCTCTGCATTCAATAAAGTCTAGCTGGTGTATAATACTGTTGGTGAAGGTAATGTAACTGAATAATTTTGTCCCTGGAGGAAACAACCAAATATGTGTCCATTACCTCCTGCCACATCTCCTCAGAAAACTCCGGGACAACCGCCACCCATCTTATCCTGGGCCTAGTAGCTGAATTGATTAGCCTTGGGCCCACAGCTCCATAGTACCTAGAGATTTGCTTAGCCAGATCTGGATCAATCAGAACCTTCTCCAAATCTGTGTTCTGGACCATAGTTTCACCAGCCCCAAACTGTGCAATCGCAGCATGACTCAGTTGCGCATATCGAAAGACCCAAGATTTTGGGACTCCAAACTTTTCCCTCAGTTGTGCAAAGGTACAGAGATGATTATCCTGGTGTATTTTTAATGTAAGTATTTTATACCATATTTAGCCCAGGTGTTTTGCCCATCTGGTAGCGTAAGGAACTCCCCTAGGATTTTATTACACCACAGAGGACTATTTTTGGGATAACCACAGAGGATCATCTTTCCTCCATTGTGAGCATAGGTGAAACACCTTCCCATGCAATGCCATAATCGATCCCACCTTCCTACCTGGAATCCCTTTCCTATACAACATATTTGGTAGAGTATCCTGTGAGGTGGCAATTGCAGCCTCCATTAGAGTAGTGGCGTTTGGCGTTTGCGGAAAAAGTTGCCAGTTTTAAAAGATTAGTTGTGAGGCCATGAAATAGGACCGTAAATCAGGAAGGGCCATCCCACCCAAGCTTTAAAACTGCCAAAGATACCCTGGGCGCCTTGGAGTTACACAAAAAGTTCACAATAATGGAGTAAATTTGCTTAAAGATTCGTAGTGTCACATAAGTCGGGGAGTTTGAGAGAATGTACAGAAATTTGGGGAGAAAAATCATCTTAAACAAATGTATCCATCCCATCAAGGTGATTGGTAAATTCTGCCATTTCTGTACCTTCTCCCGAAAGTTCGTCATTATTGGCACTAAGTTTGTCTCAAGGAATTTAGAGATAGGGAGCTGAACCTCTATGCCCAAGTATTTAAAGGAGGTAGACATTGGGATTGGGCAGTCCGATGGAACCGCCACTGCCTCATCAATAGGGAAGAGGAATGATTTTTTCCAATTAATTCAGAAAACTGAGTAGTCCCCAAACTCCTGAATCAATCGGAAGGCTTCAGAAAGTGATGGCCCGAGATCCTGAAGATACAATAGCATGTTGTGTGCATAAAGTGATACTCGTTCTTTGAACTCCCCCAATCGCAGACCATTAAACCTCTGAGTGGTCCTCAGCTTAATCGCTAGAGGTTCTATAGCCAGGGCAAAAAGGAGGGATGAAAGTGGACATCCCTGCCTGGTGCCCTGAAATATAGGAAAAGAACCTGAAATAATACCATTAATCCTCAATCTAACCATCGGTTCTGTGTACTGTGTATGGGTTCTGAGCCGCACCCAAGAGACAAAAACAGGACCAAAGCCATATGACTCGAGGAGGTGGAACAGAAATGACCACTCCACCAAGTCAAAGGATTTTTTGTATCTAAGGAGGCCACTATTCTAGTCCCGGAGTTGTCATGAGCTGTCTGTAGATTCACAAAAAGTCTCCTAACATTCATCTGTGCACATCTTCCCTGAATAAAGCCAGATTGGTCAGGATCAACTAATCTAAGAATAACTGATTGTAACCTACCGGCTATTATTTTGGCAAGAATCTTTGTGACAACATTCATAAGCGAGATCGGACGATAGGAATCACATTCCCAGGGGTCCTTTCCCCCTTTGGGGATCAGGACAACCAAGGCTTCTCTCATAGAGGGGGGTAGCCTACGTCTGACCTCGCAGCATTGACCACTTTCAACAATTGAGGGGCCAAACCAGTCCCAAAGGTGTTGTACCATTCCGAGGGGAGGCCGTCTAATCCCGGGGACTTCCTAGGATTAAAGAGGCAATCACCTTCTCCACTTCCTCAATCGTAATACTGGTTTGCAAGGCATTACTGTCCTGTGCAACAACTTAGGTAGGTCAATATCTGCCATGTAAGTCACCAGGTTCTCCGTCCTCAGAGGAGTACAAGACCTGTACAGCTCTTTGTAAAATTGAGAAAATACTGTCAGGATATCAACTGAGTCACATATTTCAGTTCTACAATTGTCATAGGTTTATTTAATATAGACTGGAACATAGTCCGGCCGCACCAAGTATGCCAGGAGTCTGCCATTCTTGTTGCCAAATTCAAAGATGCTCCTCTGTTGCGTGAGCTTGAGCTTTGTGGTACGATCCGTTAGGACTGTCCTGTATTCCCTAGTTCTGGCCTGTAAAGTCAGTAGTCTCTCCCCAGTGGGGTCCCTAACATATTCTGCCTCCACTAACATCACCTCCGTTTCCTTAAGTTGAATTGTGGAAGCTAACTGTTTCTTGAAACCCTGTACTTCAGTCATAAACACTCCTCGGAGGGTAGCTTTAAAGACATCCCACTGAGTCAGAGAGAATTCAGAGTTAGTATTTTCAGACCATAAGTGTTTGATAGTCTCTGCACGCTTAATCTTTATATACTCCTCCTGCAACCAGCTGGCCATCATCCTCCAAATGCGTAACTCTGGTTTTGGTCCTAGACCAAGCTCCAGTAGCATAGGGGATTGATCTGAAAGGGCTCTGGGCACATAGGTAACCCCCTTGACCAATGCCATACCACCCTCTGTGAGGATAGTGTCTATTCTGGAGAGTGTCTTATGCGTTTCTGAATAGCAATAATACTCTTTCACATCAGGATGATGAAAACGCCAGACATCTCTAAACCCATGAGTCTAGACATCCAGCCAGCAAGGGGGGCCGGTGCGCCAGTAGTCGTTCCCAGTCTATCCAGAGTCGGGTCAGACACAGAATTAAAATCACCTAGTATGTAGATCCTCCCTTCCACCACCTCATGAGTAGCCTGTATCATATCATCCAAATGCACTAGCAAAAAGGGAGGAGGAACATACAAAGTCACAATCGTTAGAAATCTGTTCATCACTTGTACCACTAATATAACAAATTGCCCTTTAATGTCCGTTTGGACTGCACGTGTCGATATGGGCATAGCCTTGGTAACCAACGTGGAGACCCCCCCTAGCAAACAATGAATAGGTAGCCTGATATGCCCCTGCAATATGTGCCTGTTTCAAGGAGAGAACTCTGGAGCCCTGGAGATGAGTTTCTTGAAGTAGAATTATATGAGGTTTATGTTTTTTGATATAATCAAAAATCAGTGAATGCTTCAATTTGGAATTGAGGCCTCTAACATTCCAGGCCAAAATGTTAAGAGAAATCTCCATGACTGATACTAATGAAGGAAGGGGTGTTGTGTCCCCCCCTGGAAAAGTAGTGGGTCTGAAAAAAGAACTCCAGAGTTACCCCTCCCAGACACACAACATAGTGAACATAACTTATACAATAAAAATGATCCCCTGTATACAGACCGAATGTGGACACTCTCAACCAAAAGCAGACATAAAATTCCCAGCATAAAGAACAACCCACCCTTCCCCACCCAGCCCCAACATGCCAGGTATTTTATTCCCTAAACCTTAGTTCACTTAGGTAGCGAAGATGCAACTTAAACTGTCACATAGGCCAGGTCACCTCAGTAACCGTGCCTCGCTGTGAATCCCAGCTCAGTTCGAAAAAAACTGTCGAAAAAAAACAAATAGAAGAAAAAAACAAAAAAAAGTTTTTTCTCAAAAGAATTTCCAGGTTTTGCAGCAGCAAGAGCAGTCTGCAGACTTTGCATATATTCCAGGCAGAAGTCCATGGGACTGTCAATAATAAAGCAGGGACCTCTGCTGTTAGCACCTGCCAAGAAAGGGTTGTCTGCCAGAAAAACATTAGAAAATAGCTATGGTCCAGGCATTTAAACTGTAAAAAGTCCACAAACACATTTCTCCTTTCAGAACAAATTTTAACGGATGTAGGTGGCAAAAAAAAATTCCAAACTGGCAGCAGAGGTAAATAACATAGCAAGGGAAGCTTCCAGGTATACTCCCTCTGTCAGCCCCAGTGTTTCTCTCATCCAGTACTTGTTTCATCCACTGTATGACAGGGCGGACGGCGAGAAGCGCTATCCGCGTGTGTCCAACCAGTCCGAGGCCTCAGTGGAATTGGTGAAAAAATAGGTTTTCCCATTTTCCCCTATACACAACTTGGCCGGGTATAGCATACTGTAGATCAGGCTGAGGTCCCTCAGTCTTTTCTTTACAGGCATGAAGAAAGCTCTCTGCTTCTGGGTGGCAGCTGAGAAGTCAGGATAGATTGATATTCGATTTCCCTCAGCCATCAGCTCGGGGCCCATTCTGCCCCACGCAGGATATTCTCCTGGACCCGGAAGTGAAGCACGTTCGCTATCATAGATCTGGGGGGGGGGCTCCCTTCGGAGGCGCCCAACCTGGGATACGATGTGCCCTTTAAATGGCAAACTTGTTGGTGAAAGTCTCAGGTGCCATTTGTTCAGTCAGCCATTTCTCTAGGAATTCCACTGGGTGCCTCCCTTCCACTCCCTCAGGGAACCCCACCAGTCTTATATTGTTCCTTCACATTCTATCCTCCATGTCAGCCATCTTTAACCACTTTCAGACCTGACCATTTTGCTGGCTTAAGAACAGACCACTTTTTGCGATTCGGCACTGCGCCATTTTAACTGACAATTGCGCGGTCATGGGACGTGGCTCCCAGACAAAATTGAAGTCCTTTTTTTCCACAAATAGAGCTTTCTTTTGGTGGTATTTGATCACCCCTGCGGTTTTTATTTTTTGTGCTATAAACAAAAATAGAGCGACAATTATGAAAAAAAAACACATTATTTTTTACTTTTTGTTATAATAAATATCCCCTAAAAATATATATAAATTAGTTTTTCCCTCAGTTTAGGCCAATACATATTCTTCTACATATTTTTGGTAAAGAAATCGCAATAAGCGATTATTGATTGGTTTGCACAAAAGTTATAGTGTGTGGGTGTATTGAGCCTCCTGCACCGTATACACCTGAAGCTACCCCCAATTGCTGGTGTTGTTCTGTTTCTATACCACAGGCAGCTGCAGCAGTTAGAGTTGGTGTATTGTGCCACCTGCACAGTATACACCTGAAGCTAACCCCAATTGCTGATGTTGTTCTGTTTCTGTACCACATAGAGTTGGTGTATTGTGCCACCTGCACAGTATACACCTGAAGCTACCCCAATTGCTGGTGTTGTTCTGTTCCTATAAAACAGGCAGCTGCAGCAGTTACAGTGGGTGTATTGGGCTTCCTGCACCGTATATACCTGAAGCTACCCCCAATTGCTGGTGTTGTTCTGTTTCTATACCACAGGCATCTGCAGCAGTTACAGTGGGTGTATTGTGCCACCTGCATAGTATACACCTGAAGCTACCCCCAATTGCTGGTGTTGTTCCGTTTCTATACCGCAGACATCTGGAGCAGTTACAGTCGGTGTATTGTACCACCTGCACAGTATACACCTGACGCTACCTCCAATTGCTGGTGTTGTTACGTTTCTATACCACAGGCATCTGAAGCAGTTACAGTCGGTGTATTGGGCCTCCTGCACAGTATACACCTGAAGCTACCCCCAATCGCTGGTGTTGTTCCGTTTCTATACCACAAGCATCTGGAGCAGTTACAGTCGGTGTATTGTGCCATCTGCACAGTGTACTCCTGAAGCTTTCTCCAATTGCTGGTGTTGTTCCATTTCTATACCACAGGTATCTGGAGCAGTTACAGTAGGTGTATTGGGCCGCCTGCGCAGTATACACCTGACGCTACCTCCAATTGTTTGTGTTGTTACGTTTCTATACCACAGGTAACTGGAGAAGTTACAGTCGGTGTATTGGGCCTCCTGCACAGTATACACCTGAAGCTACCCCCAATTGCTGGTGTTGTTCCATTTCTATACCACAGGCATCTGGAGCAGTTACTGTCGGTGTATTGTGCCACCTGCATAGTATACACCTGAAGCTACCCCCAATTGCTGGTGTTGTTCCGTTTCTATACCGCAGACATCTGGAGCAGTTACAGTCGGTGTATTGTGCCACCTGCACAGTATACACCTGATGCTACCTCCAATTGCTGGTGTTGTTACGTTTCTATACCACAGGCATCTGAAGCAGTTACAGTCGGTGTATTGGGCCTCCTGCACAGTATACACCTGAAGCTACCCCCAATTGCTGGTGTTGTTCCGTTTCTATACCACAAGCATCTGGAGCAGTTACAGTCGGTGTATTGTGCCATCTGCACAGTGTACTCCTGAAGCTTTCTCCAATTGCTGGTGTTGTTCCATTTCTATACCACAGGTATCTGGAGCAGTTACAGTCGGTGTATTGGGCCTCTTGCACAGTATACACCTGACGCTACCTCCAATTGCTGGTGTTGTTCCGTTTCTATACCACAGGTAACTGGAGCAGTTACAGTCGGTGTATTGGGCCTCCTGCACAGTATACACCTGACGCTATCTCCAATTGCTGGTGTTGTTCCGTTTCTATACCACAGGTATCTGGAGCAGTTACAGTCGGTGTATTGGGCCTCTTGCACAGTATACACCTGCCGCTACCTCCAATTGCTGGTGTTGTTCCGTTTCTATACCACAGGCAGCTGCAGCAGTTAGAGTTGGTGTATTGTGCCACCTGCACAGTATACACCTGAAGCTAACCCCAATTGCTTATGTTGTTCTGTTTCTGTACCACATAGAGTTGGTGTATTGTGCCACCTGCACAGTATACACGTGAAGCTACCCCAATTGCTGGTGTTGTTCTGTTCCTATAAAACAGGAAGCTGCAGCAGTTACAGTGGGTGTATTGGGCTTCCTGCACAGTATACACCTGAAGCTACCCCCAATTGCTGGTGTTGTTACGTTTCTATACCACAGGCATCTGAAGCAGTTACAGTCGGTGTATTGGGCCTCCTGCACAGTATACACCTGAAGCTACCCCCAATTGCTGGTGTTGTTCCGTTTCTATACCACAGGTAACTGGAGCAGTTACAGTCGGTGTATTGGGCCTCCTGCACAGTATACACTTGAAGCTACCCCCAATTGCTGGTGTTCTCATCTCCTTGCAGGCTATTAGTATGTCTAGAAGGCCAACAAGGAGAGGCAGACAGTCATGAGCCAATAAAAGAGGGCAAACAGGCTCTGTGTCTAGAGGCAACAGTGCTGGTCGTGGATGCGGTGCATCGTCATCAGCACGTGGCCACGGGACACGCTTGTTCTTATTTTCGGCAGCTGGGAGTGTTGAGCCGCAACATGCCAAAGACTTGGTAGAGTGGATGACCAAGCCCTCCCCATCCTCCTCATCCTCTCTCACCCAGGCTCAGGGTACTGGCAAAACATCTGCCAACACGGCCTCTTCCCTCGTCTCAATGTCATCAGTCACTCCTTCCCTAGACCCGCCATGTCCTCCTGAGGAGTCCCCCGAACTGTTTGAGCACAGTGTTGGGTACATGCTCCAGGAGGATGCCCAGCATTTTGAAGGCCCTGATGATGATACCCAGCTAGAGGAAGGGAGTAGCGTGAGCCCAGAGAGAGTGGGGATGCTCAAGAAGGACAGCAATCTGGCAGTCATGTTCCGCCAGCTGCAGCATACTGCCAGGCTTGCTCCAGTGATGAAGAGGGAGGGGATGATGAGGTCACTGACTTCACGTGGGTGCCTGATAGGAGAGAGGAAGAGGAGGAGGCACAACGAGGCAGGATTCCCTCCCTGGGCCAGCTTAAGGGCGGCACACCAACTGAATCACAAAGCAGAGCTCCGTCTGTGCAGGGCGCTGCCTCTGCGTGTTATTCTAAAAGTTCTTTGGTGTGGGCCTTCTTTGAGATGAGTGCATCAGATCACACCGCTGCTATTTGCAACATATGTCTCAAGCGTATCTTGCGTGGCCAAAACATCAGCCGCTTGGGCACCA
This sequence comes from Lithobates pipiens, assembly GCF_037356315.1. Classification (NCBI taxonomy): domain Eukaryota; kingdom Metazoa; phylum Chordata; class Amphibia; order Anura; family Ranidae; genus Lithobates; species Lithobates pipiens. The sequence goes on along the minus strand of NW_027507748.1, from coordinate 391,353,860 downwards.
CATGCTTGACCAGACATATGTTGACCTGCCATGTAGCTCTTTGGCAAGCATACCTTAAAGACCCACACCAAAGAACAAAGCGGACCTCTCCTTACTCCTCATCAGCTGAGATCTCCAACCCAACTAGACCTTCAATCCTCTCTGAAACCTGAACTGAGAGGAATGAAGGTGTAGAATTAGGTGTGTCACAGCCAAGTACTTGCGGGCACTCTGCTAGCAGTACACCGACGTCCGATTGTACCAGGCAAATTTCCTTGCCCCAGCTGCTGGACCATAGAAAGAAGTTCACTCCCAGCCATCCACATGCCCAGCGGTTGAATGCTAGCTTGGCTAAATTGCTAGCACTTCAACTGCTGCCTTTTCAGTTGGTAGACTCTGCCCCCTTTTGTGAGTTTGTGCAATGTGTGGTTCCTCAGTGGAGGGTTCCCAAACACCACTTTTTCTCGCGTAAGGCGATTCCAGCTCTCTACCAGCATGTGGCAATGTCCATACCTCGCTGGACAGGGCTATCAGAGGTAAGGTACATATTACCGCTGACTCATGGTCCAGCAGGCATGGACAGGGACATTACCTATCTTTCACAGGGCATTGGGTCACTCTTCTGGCAGCTGGGAAGGATGCAGGACAAGGTGCTGTAGTAGTGTTGGAGTGTTGTTCCGCCACCACGCCTCCAAAATGCTAGTACTGGTTGTGACACACCTCTCTCCTCCACCCCCTCCTCTTCTTCTTCCTCCATGGCCTCTTCCTGTGCTTTGTCCTCAGAACCAGTGGTGCCCCGTAGGCATTCAAGGGGCTACGCAAGTACGCAGGCAAAAAGATGCCATGCCGTGCTTGCGCTGGTGTGTTTGAGGGACAGGAGCCACACTGGAGCAGATATTTTTTCATCTTGGCAGGGACAGGCCAAGAGGTGGTTGACACCACAACAGCTTAAGCAAGGAATGGTGGTTTGCGACAATGGCACCAACCTCCTCTCCACCCTCCGACAGGGGCAACTGACCCATGTGCCCTGTGTGGCTCACATCCTTAACCTGGTGGTGCAGCGGTCCTTGGGCAGGTACCCGAGCTTACAGGATGTCCTGAGGCAGGCCAGGAAAGTCTGTGTGCATTTCTGCCGATCATATAATGTCAGTGCTCGGCTGGCTGAGCTCCAAAAGGAGTTGAACCTGCCCAAGAACCACCTTATATGTGACATCAGGTGGAACTCAACGTTGGCCATGCTGCAGCGACTGCACACACAGCAGAGGGCCATCAATGAGTACCTGTGCATTACTGCACTAGAACAGGGTCAGGGTAGCTTGATTTTTTTCACCACGCCAGTGGGGCATGATCAGGGATGCATGCACTGTCCTGTCACCATTTGAGGAGGCCACGAGGATGGTGAGCAGTGACAGTGCATGCATCAGTGACACTGTACCTCTTTTCCACCTGTTGGAGAATACACTGCATGGAATAATGGACAGGGCACTTGAGGCAGAACAGAGGCAGGAAGAGGAGGACTTCCTTGCCTCTCAAGGTCCCCTTTATCCAGACAGTGTTCCTGCTGTCCCACCGATCACACAGGAAGAGGATGAGGAGGAGGAGGAGGATTGTGTCAGGTTGAGCCTGGCACTCAGCATCAGCAGCAGCAGTCTTTTAGGGATGATTTACAGTCCCAAGAAACCCGTGGACTTGTATGTGGCTGGGGTGAGGTGGCTGCGGATCATGTTGTCTTTAGTAACCCAGAGGACTCCAGACCGAATGCCTCAGCTATCCTACGCTGCATGGCCTCCCTGATCCTGCAAAGCCTGCAGAAGGATCCTCATATTCTTCGGATCAAGGAGAGGGATCATTACTGGCTGGCAACTCTCCTTGATCCATGGTACAAGAGTAAGGTTTTGGACCTTATTTTGCCGTCGCAGAGGGAGCAGAGGATGACACATCTCCGGGAGGCCTTGCAGAAAGGTCTGTGCAACATGTTCTCAGAGACTGGCAGGTTACAAACTCCTGGTCCTGGACAACGTGCTGCTGATGTTTCGGTCAGTAACAGAAGGAGTGGTGGAGAAGGTGGCCATCTGACTGAAGCGTTCAGACAATTTTTTAGTCCGCAGCTCCAAGGTATGATCGGTTCCAGCAACCATCCTCAGCATCTGATATATATGGTGCAGGAATACCTAGGGGTAAGGTCAGATTTGGACACCTTTCCCACCGAAAATCCTCTGGCTTACTGGGTCTTGAGGATAGATCACTGGCCAGAGCTTGCACAGTATGCAATTGAGCTCTGGACTGTCCTGCGTCCAGCTTTCTTTTGGAACACACATTCAGTGCTGCTGGAGGCTTTGTAATCGATCACAGGGTGCGCCTGTCCACTGACTCGGTTGATCGACTGACCTTTATTAAGCTGAATCAGTCTTGGATCACCACCCGCTACCAAGCACCTGAAGCTGATGAACCAAATAATTTTTTTTTGAAATGTCACATCCCTTCAAGACTGCCTATGCTGAAGCTGAGTGACTATCCTGTTATGTTGACTGACTTTCCTCTTCCTCCTCAATGAAAATGCTGATAGCTTGGAAGAATATTTTTGGTTCTTGGGACCGCCACTGGTGTCCAAGGCCCAATATTTCAGCCCCTGTTTAACAGGGGCATGTAATTACAATTTTTAGTGCAATGTTTTGCAGCAGGGCTCATTCCTGCTCTCCAACTAGAGTTTCTGTGAGGTGTTGCAGTGTTGTTGGACCAGTGCCTAAGGCCCAATTTTTCAGCCCCTGTTTAACAGGTGCATGTAATTACAATTCTTGATATAATATTTCACAGCAGGGCCCATTCCAGCACCCACCGAGAGTAACTGTGAGGGCTTACAGTGTTGTGGCACCAGCACCACCAGCACCACAATAAAGGCCCAATTTTTCTACCACTGTTCAACAATTGCATGTAATTACAATTCTTGATATAATAGTTCACAGCAGGGCACTCCAGCGCCCACCAAGAGTTACTTTGAGGGCTTACAGTGTTAACTTGTGGCAACACCAACACCGTAAGGCCAAATTTCTGCAGGACATATAGGGCAGGCCCCTAGTTTCAAACATCCAACTAACAAACGTCTCCTACTTGTAAACAGAAGGAGACAACAGGAAGTGAGATGAAAAAAGATGGACGGCCAAAAAAATTATACAGGGGTGATAACCCTTCCCTATGTTTTCCAAAAAGCTCAAAAATTTATTTTTTGACTGAAGCTACACTTTAAAAATGTACCACTCCAAAATTACAAACAGATTCTACTTAACACAACAAACCTACACAATCCCTTGTTTTCACCGCCTGTATACTGCTGTTCTGAGTATATAGGGCCTGGGGGCCCCACGCCTTTCCTTTTTTTTATTTGGGTACAGGGTTCCCCTTAATATCCGTACAAGACCCAAACGGGCTGGTAATAAGCAGGGGGGCTACCAATGCCATTTTTCTCAATGATTTTCACCCATATTGCCGGAACCAGACATTACATTAAAACCGCAAGCAGTTTTAAATGACTTTTTTTCCGTTAAATGTCATTTTGTACAGGGACTGTTCTAAACACGGGAAACATGTGCCACTTCACAGCCATACTATAGACACCCCCCAGGCAGGATATTTAAATGAATATTTCACCTTTTTACACTTTAAGCGTCATTAAAATCAGTGCTCCTGGAAAAACTTCAGTTTTTAAAAAAAAAGGTTGCATTGATCCATGTCCCCTGGGGAAGGAGCCGGGTCTCCAACCCCTTTTTAGGACAATAACTTGCATATTAGCCTTTAAAATTAGCACTTTTGATTTTTAACATTCGAGTCCCTTAGACTTTAATGGGGTTCTAAAGTTTGTACGAATTTTCGATCCATTCGAAGGTTCTGGTGCAAACTGAACTGGGGGTTGTTCGGCTCATCCCTAACACAGAGCAGTACACTGAACTAGTTATAAAAGTCTGTAAAGAAAAAACAAGTTCTTTAGCTATGTGTGGACTTCAGTCTCTAGACAATAGGAAATCGTACACGGATTTGTTTAATTTGGATGTGTCAGATAATGGTCAGTATGTTTCGTTTTCATTCAAACTTCATTGACAGTGATCAATCATTTTTACAGACAATGATGGGATCCATTCTGAATACATTGTTTATATCTTCAGGTTTATTGCAGTCACAATAAATAACTTTGTGAATTATTAACATTTTCCTGTGTGTTATTTATGTCTAGTCTTATAAAATTAACATATTGGTCAGCGCTGCTGGCTTACAATTAAAGCTATAAACAATATAACATTTGCATTTGTTTCAAAGAAATACAAACTAAAGAAAAGGGTAAAATAGATTAATGGTAAGCAACGTATACCAAGTATAACATTTTAAATCTGGGGCACATGTAGCCACTGTATATATTTTAAAAAACACTTCAAAATACTCTGTAAAATACTTCAATGATTAAAGTGGTTGTAAAAGAGGAAGATATTTTCCTTTATGCATTTTATGCATGGATGTAATAACCTTCTGTGTGCAGCTTCCGCACCCCTCCCCATATTTACCCGAGCCCCATCTTGATCCAGCAATGAGCATGAGAGCAGTGGCTCTCCCGGGTCTCTCCATCCTCATTGGCTGAAACAATCACAGGCAGTGAGGAGCGAATAGGGGTGAAGTTGGACGAGCCCTACTCTGTGTGTCTTATGAAATGAGCACACACGAGCAAACGGCTCACTATGGGGGCACTCAGCAAGGGGGAGGGGCCAGGAGCACCGGACCCGAGAAGAGGAGAAAAACCACTGCACGGAGAAGGTAAATATAACATGTATATATGAAAACAAGTGAGACTTTAATATCACTTTAACTCCTCGAAATGTTTGCATTACAAGTAGATGAATTTTGTGTGCAATGTAAACAATACTCACCTACCCTGTTTCCCCAAAAATAAGACCTAGCGTGATTGTCGGTGATGGCTGCAATATAAGCCCTATCCCCCAAATAAGCCCTAGTTAAAGTCCTTGTAGGTCTTATTTTCAGGGTAGGGCTTATTTTCGGAGAAACAGGGTAGGGCTTATTTGGGGGTTAGGGCTTATATTGCAGCCATCACCGACAATCACACTAGGTCTTATTTTCAGGGAAACAGGATAAGTGTCATATTTGCTGATTCAGTGTACAGAATAAATAGATGTGGATCCTTTATTCTGTAGCTCCCTTTACACATAGTCAATTTTTATCACCTTATGCACTGGTAATACTGAAGACATAGTAGGTTCAGGATAACTCTTCGAGAATATACCACTTCCCGACCATTGCACCCCGATGTGTGTCGGCAGAAGGGCAGGGACAGGCAAATTGGCATATAGGTACTTCCCTTTAAATTTGCTGGTCGTGACCTCCGTGAGTCCGATCGCGGGTCCCGCAGACTCGATCGCCGCAGGGATAGCCGCGATCATCTCACGGGAAGGAAGAATGGGGAGATACTAAAGTAAACAAGCGTCTCCCTGTTCTGCCAAACAACAGTGACACTGATCTCTGCTTCCTGTGATTGGAGCAGAGATCAGTGATGTGTAAAACACCGTCACGCCCCCCACAATTAGCAACATGTCCCTAGGACACACTTAACCCCTACACTGCCACCTAGTGGTTAACCCCTTCACTGCCAGTGTCATTTACACAGGAATCAGTGCATTTGTATAGCACTGATTGCTGTATAAATGATAATGGTCCCAAAAATGTGTCAAAAATGTCCAATGTGTCCGCCATAATGTCTCAGTCCCAATAAAAATCGCTGATCGTCACCATTACTACTAAAAAATAAAAAATATTAATAACAATTCCATAAAACTATCCCCTATTTTGTAAACGCTATAACTTTTGCGCAAACCAATCAATAATCGCTTATTGCGATTTTTTTACCAAAAATATGTATAAGAATATGTACCGGCCTAGACTAGCGCAAAAAATAAAAACCACAGGGGTGATCAAACACCACCAAAAGAAAGCTCTATTTGTGGGAAAAAAGGAAGTCAATTTTGTTTGGAAGCCACATTGCATGACCGTGCAATTGTCAGTTAAAGCGACGCAGTGCCGAATTGCAAAAAGTGGTCTGGTCTTTGGCCAGCAAAATGGTCCAGGGCTTAAGTGGTTAACAATACCAATACAATACAATACCAAAAGAAGGGGTGGACAGTCAAAGCACCTGGGGTGGTCAGCCTATTTATACACTTATGCCGCATACACACGATCAAACAAGCGGGTGGAAAAGTCCGGCAAACTCAAGTCCTCCGGACAATCCCCCCGTGTGTAGCCTCCGGCATACTTTTTTGACCCGAAAGTACGGCGGATTTAGAAAGTAGTTTTTCACTCCAATCTTCCCGCCGGACTCGCATTTCGGTGGCCAATCCGGCCGTGTTTATGCCAGTCCGCCGTACTTTTGAAATGAGCGGACTTTTCCCGCCCGGAGAAAAGTCTGTTCATTCGAGCGGGTCTCCAGGTAGGCGGGGCCAGCGAAGGATACGTCGCTGGCCCCGCCACCTGGTATGGACTTAAAGGGGAACCCCTGAACGCCGAAAAAAATTGGTGTGGGGGTCCCCCCCAAGTCCACAACAGACCCTTGTCCGAGCACGCTACTCGGCCGGCCAGGAAAGGGGGGGACAAGCGAGCGCCCCCCCCCCCCTCCTGAGCCGTACCAGTCGCCGCGTGCCGGTCAGAGCCATTGTGAGCGGAAAACTCGACGAGGCAACATCTGAAGAAGAAGAAGAAGAGAAGAACAGAACAGAAGGCGGCGGCGGCGGCGACAGAAGACCGGGCCACCGCCTGTAAAAGAGCTATAAGAAGGCGCGGTGGCCCGGCAGAAGAACCGAAGAGGGGGGACAAGACCCCCGAAGTCGGAAGAAGAGGGTGGCGGCGAGGAAGAAAGCCGGACTCCTCCGCTAGTAAAAGAGCTACAAGAAGATAGCGGAGGAGTCCGGCGAGAAGACCCCCGAAGATGGAAGACCCCCGGAGCTGTGCAATAAACTATTTTATCTTGTGTGTTGTGATTTTTTTGTACTTTATTTTACAGGTGAATGGGTAGGGGTACATTGTACCCCATACTCATTCACATAGGGTGGGGGGCCGGTATCCGGGGGCCCCCTTATTAAAGGGGGCTCCCGGATTCCGATAAGCCCCTCGCCCGCAGACCCCGACAACCAACGGCCAGGGTTGTCGGGAAGAGGCCCTTGTCCTCATCAACATGGGAACAAGGTGCTTTGGGGTGGGGGGGGCGCGCAGCCCCCCCTTCCCCAAAGCACCCCCCATGTTGAGGGCACGCGGCCTGGTACGGCTCAGGAGGGGGGGGGGCGCTCGCTCATCCCCCCTTTCCTGGCCGGCCGGGTAGCGTGCTCGATCAAGGGTCTGTTGTGGACTTGGGGGGACCCCCACACCGATTTTTTTCGGCGTTGGGGTTCCCCTTTAAGTCTACCAGGTGGCGGGGCCAGCGACGTCTCCTTCGTGGGCCCCGCCTACCTGGAGACGCGCTCGAAATGAGCGGACTTTCCTCCGCGTGTGTGGGCGAGTCCGTTCATTTCAAAAGTAGGGCGGATAGTACGGCGGACTTAGTACGTCGTATCAGTCCGCTGAAAAAGTGCCGTGTGTGGGCAAGTAGCCCGTTCGGAAAGTCCGACGGACAGTCTGACGGAAAGTTCGCCAGACTAAGTCCGTCGGACAGACGGCTACGTGTGTACGCGGCTTTAGAGGTATTTGCACATTACAAACTTGCCTATGTCATCTTATATGCTCCTACCCCTCACCTCCCCTCATTTCACCTTCTAAATGTCTCTTTCCTCTGTTGTCTGTTGGAAGTGTTATTGACAATAAGGCCTCATGAACACATGGTTTATTGTAAACATTGTTTCTTCTGACAGGAAAAATCTGTTAAGTCTTTCCTAAATGCAATTAGGCCCATTTAGACAAGTTCAGGCTCTTTTGGCGTTTGAGCGTTTATTTCATTGCCTAAAATTTTTATTTATTCTTGCCATTCAAATTAACCACTTCCCACCCGGCCAATGTACATATACGGCAGAGTGGGAGCTCTCTACTTCTGAGAGGACGTTCAGGACGATGTGCTTGTGTCACCCGGACACGGCGCATCTCGGATCGGCAGGAGGGCTCTGTGATTGGCCCTCCTGATCACATGACGGCTTTGTCCAATCACGGCCGTCATGTGATGTAAACAAACAGCCGGTTGCTAGGCAATCGGCTCCTCCTCTCCTCACACAGAAGTCATCGCTGAGGAGAGGAGAGCAGATCGCTGCAGCCGGCTGATTATCAGTGAGTATGAGCTGTTTTTACAGCTTTTTACTAACTGATCACCAGTCTAGTGTAAACACACATCACCACACAGTGGTCCCCAAAACACACATGTCCCCAAATAAAAAAACACATGTCCCCCACATATGTCCCACTAAAATCACATGTTCCAATGATTATCTGCACACATATGTACGTGATCACCTGCACACATCTGTACATGATCATTTGCGTACATATGTCCGTGATCATACAAACCAATTATTATACACTTAACAGAATTTTTTTTACCAAAACATGTAGCAGAATACATTTTGGCTTAAATGTATGACAAAATTTCAATTAATTGGATTTCTTTTAAAATAGAAAAAAGAAAATATTGTTTTTTTTCCAAATTTCCGCTTTTTTTGCGCTTATATCGCAAAAAATAAAAAACAGAGTCGTGAATAAATACCACCAAAATAAAGCTCTATTTGTGCGAACAAAATGATAAAAATTTCATTTGGGTACAGTGTAGCATGACCGCGCAATTGTCATTGAAAGTGCGAGAGTGATGAAAGCTGAAAATTGGGCTGGGAAGGAAGGGGGCGAAAGTGCCCTGTATTGTAGTGGTTAATAAACACTCAAGTACTAAATGCATCTAGTGCTTAGGTGCATCCAGATGCATTTAGACGTGTTTGCCATTTTTTATACCCAAAAGCTCCTCTCCACGATTATTCTGCATTTAGGAGAGGAGCTTTGACTGCCTCTAAACGCTGCTTCTCCTATTGAGGGAAGTTCTGGGGCTTAAACAAAAAATGCCCAAAGACCCAAAAACATCAGTTTAAGAGCAGCAGTATCATGAACCCTAAGAAACTCCTCTAAAAGCCAGTGTGTGCATGAACACATAAGGATTAATTTACTAAACCTGGAGAGTTCAAAATGTTGTACACCTTTACATAGAAACCAATCAGTTTCCATTTTTTTTTGTCAAAGCTTAATTGAAAAAAATGAAGTTAGAAGCTGATAGGCTACCATGCACAACTGCACCAGATTTTGCACTCTCTAGTTTTAGTAAATGAACCCCATAGGCATTTATTGACGGGCGTTCAGGGACTTAGACAAAAAATTTCCAAAGACCCAAAAATGTCAGTTTAGGAGCAGCAGTGTGGATTAACGTAATGAAGATCACTATAATAGAAACAGCAGACTCCTGTATAAAAAAAAATGCAAGGGACTGCTTGTTAGGAAGTACTGTACATTCCAATGGGAGAGCGTTTTTTTTTTGGGGGGGGGATTATACATTTTCTAGCAGTTTATATATATTTTTTTATATTTTATGAAAGCTATGTTACATGCGTGACACACTCATCCGAGAACTCTATGGGTTAGCTAAAAAGAATGTGTTTCAAATTTGATGATTCAAATTGGAAAAGAAACAAAGTTGAGAAATTTTAATATGTGAAAATAACCTACATAAATGCTCCACCTTGAGATTTTGGCCTTATTTACACCAGTGCAAAGGGTGTTTAGTGCAGGGGCATGTAGGTAGCCTGCTGAAATCAATTACAGTCAGCCAGCTGCATGGACATGCACAGATCTGCATGGACCTCCACGCACATCCCAGAGTGCACATCCATGTGGATCTGTTTCACAAGCAGGGACGCAGACAGACTTATGATATGAATGTAAATGTTTTTTTTTTTAATGAAAAGTGTGGTTTTTTAACCTTATATTAACCCTTGGTTAACTTTATTCAGTAGTGAGCAGTCAACTTGCCTCAAGTAGGGGCAAAACCAGAGCAGAACACCTCTTCAACTACTCCGATATGTCTTTGATCTCTGCAGATATTCAGTCTACCTTCTCTACAGCAATCACTGATTTAAAAACCAGCCTGCTGGTACTGACGGAGAAACTACCATCTGCAGAGGCTGCAGGGAAGCATAGAGACAAGGCCATACATAGACTTGAGAAGATTTCTGTCACTCAATCTCAACATTTCATAGAAATGAATTGGCACCTTGAGGATTTGGACAACAGGGGCAGAAGATGCAACATAGGTATGAGGGGATCTCAGAAATAGTGGAACCTGATCAGATTATCCCAGCACTACAGTGGATCTTTAACAGCCTGCTAGACAGATAGGAAGATACGGACATTGACTTTGTGAGAGCACACAGGGTCTTGCAACCCAGGGGCCCTGAAATGGCAATGCTGAGAGACGTAATATGCTGCTTGCAAAGTTTTGCCCTTAAGGAGGAAATTATGCTTAAAGCACAGAGAAATGACCACATTATATTCAATGGGGAAACCATAATGTTATTTCAAGATCTATCTCAGATTACCCTCAAGACCCGGAGCTTTTTGCACCCCCTCTGCTGGAGAAGCTAAGGGAAAGGGAGCTGAAATACACATGGTGATTTACATTTGCCCTCTCGGTTTCACATAATGGTCAACAACATATTCTATGCACCCCGGCTGACCTGCCAGACTTATGTACAGCTCTAAATCTGGGTCAGACAGACCTCCCAGAATGGTACTCTGACTTACTACTGACACCCCAGAAAGTAACTTTCCTAGATCACCATTTTCCACTGCAGGTAATAGGCAATCAAAAAGATTGAAACATGGCTGTGGAGGAGGGTCTAAGGCAGGAACACCTGGGAGGCAAGCCGAAGCACTCTGAGACCAAGATGACTGACAGACTCACCCACTGTGCCGTCTTTTCACCCTCACCTAATCCAGACCCCTGAAATCAAGGAGCATATCTAAGCAGTGTACTACCAGCGCAAAAGAAACCAACTAAGTATATCCTAGTTTGCGGCAATCAAATATGAATATCACCCTGTGGGTAAAACAAATTAAAAAAATATATATATACAATATGGATTGTGCTAACTATTGCCACTTCTAAACATTTTGCCTATACCAACTCATTAAATGTTAACTTCACAGTGCCATATTAATAAATCCTTTAGAAATAAGTTTAAAGTGCCGTGCTTATATCAAAACATATATAATCCCCTCAATGCATATACACCATTAATAAAAACATATATATTCGTGCAATTTAACAGCAATATATAAAGTGCACTTCCGTGTTTTGAAAAATAATTTCCTTCGATACAATACATTTCCTAAGTGAGTGAGCACTTCTGTGCACATATATTCCTCCTGTATAAAGTGCTTCTATATCCACCAAAAAAGTGACTTCACCACCACCTGATGCAATGGCCACTCACCAGATATACCAGAATAGGCGCCTTTGGTTCATTTAGGATAACCACTCCATTATGGGTTTCACCAGCAGCCTCTTCAAGCAGTATATTAATGCCTCTTGTTCTAATGATCTCTCACAAAGATATATAGATATCAGTCATGGTATAGTATGTAATTAAAGTTTATCTAAAAAGATTAAAAAGCATAGTTAAATTCACATGTGCATGTGCCTGTGTGCTGGCACCAAGCTTATCCAGCTAAATTTCGGGTAATTTATCTTCAAATTTGAGATGTACCCATAATGGCCAAATTCTTTTGGTAATTTGGGTAGTGTTATTGTCGGGTTTGTTAGGAAAAATAGGAAGTCGTCCGCATATGCTGCTAGCTTGAATTGCACGTCTTTAACCCAAAAGCTGGGATTGCGGAGTTCGATATCATCAGTCTAATAAAAGGTTCGAGGGATAGAAGGGGTGATAAAGGGCATCCCTGTCTAGTGCCTTTCTTTATGTGTACCTTTATGGACAGTGTGCCATTAATTTTTAATTTTGCTGAGGGATTTTGGTACAATGTGGCGATCCACGATAACATATGCAGACCTAGCCCCACATGTCTGCACACCACCATCATGTAATCCCAAGCAACAGGATAAAAGGCTTCCTCTGCATCTGTAGAAAGGAGAAAGCCCTCAATGTCCCCCATATTTGTTGCTGAATTAATAGTAAGGCTAAAGGCTTCCTCTGCATCCGTAGAAAGGAGAAAGCCCTCAATGTCCCACATATTTGTTGCTGAATTAATAGTAAGGCTTTAGTTACGTTATATTTTGCTTCTCTGCCAGGCATGAAGACTACTTGTTCCAGGCCTATTCGCTCTGGGAGGAGTGGGCCTACTCTTAGAGCGAGAATCTTTGTGAATAATTTAACATCCAGGTTTAACATAAAAAATATGTATAAAAATACTATACCTGGCTCCATCTGGGCTCCTCAATCTCTTGCTGGATGGAAGGCCCAGGTTGGTCCATGGAAGGCTCAGCTGGGGTTGAGGGAAGGGTGTATGGAAGGTTGGATGGGAGGGGGACTGGAAGAGTCAAAAGCAATTCCCTGGCTTCAATCTGGTCATCCATAAAATGAATCCTGTTGTAGTACCACAGATTGGGTACATAGACATCCTCTGCTGCTACTCCTGACATCAGGGACTTCTGGACCTTCAGATACTCCTTCCTATAGGTGTTTCTCAAGCTATCAATTTTACTTTCCAGAAACCTCATGTCTGCATTGGGGGCCCGATTCTTTACAAATTCAAGCAGTTTCGCTAGTGATGCCTTACTAGCTACTTTATTGTGATATAATGGGTTTTTCACCTCCCATAAATTTCTCATATCTCGTTATTTATCAAGGAATTCTCCTATGAATTCTTGATATTTAAATGGATACATTTTCTCTGCAAGACCAAATAAATGACAAAAACACTAATCTCAGGCTAATCTTATCCCAATATAGGCCTCAGTCTAGATTCAGTATAGGCCGCTCATATCCCAAGTTAAAATCTTACCTTCATTATATCGTTCATCGCTTCCGTTCCTCCTTCCTCCGCACACAGAACGTAGTTATGACACACGCGTGTTAGATTTATATACACTACGCATGCATGAAACTCCACCTGCGCTGTCGGCCCCTGATGTTCTTTCTAGAATATTCCCCGCTCCGTCTTTTTCGTTGCAGTGGGGGAGGAACATGGCGGAGACACAGCAGGTGCATAATTCCAGAAATGAAGAGGAGGAAATCCCGGAGCCAGAAACGTCACAATCAAGGAGGAGATTTAAGGCCTCCAATATGTCCTTTGGTGAGATATTGAATATGGTTCACATCTTGAGGAGGAACGACTATGATGGGAATTATGGTCCGTACCCAAACCCTAATATGAGAAAGGCCAAGATCATGACTAAAGTTGTGAAGAGTCTGCACAGGAATTTTGGGGTACGACGATCCAAGGATCAATTGAGGAAACACTGGTCAGACCTCAAATTAAGGGAGCAGGATCAATACAGAAGGATTAAGAAAGTTCTTAGAAAAAGTAAGTAGTTGTCATGTGTTCCTATTATTAATTATTACTTGCATGCTGCGCCATGTGCTTTTCTTTACTGTTGGACATTTTAAAATGGCTACTTTCATGTTCATGGGCACAGTAATCAGTCGTAGTAAACATTGTTCGTTTGCCAAATAAATACAATGATTTTCCCAGATACAGGATTAAATACATTTGGTCATGCTAATTTTTATTTTCAAAGAAGTTTAGGACATTGTTGTCTAGATGTATTTGAACCTAGAAGGAATGGCAAACTAGATTCAGTGTAATGTAAGGAGAGGACACTCAGCAGCTGTTTATCTGGACTCAGGTGCACTAGTGTGGGACACAAGAACTAACCTTTTAGGGTGTCCCACACAGGTACTCCAGTGGATACTTAGGGTGCCTTCAGGTGTGAAACTTGTCCAAAAATGGTAAGTATTCCAGCTTTAGTAAGGGAATAAATCATGTCTTCAGCTTGGAACTCTGCCCAAACAGACAATTGTAACCCACTTCCAAGCAATGTTTCACATTCATATTTTTTGCCTCAAATATCTTTGTGCTAAGTATACCTTTTCTTTCATTTTCTTAGGGGATCAAAGACTCTGGATGTCTCAGTACACCAGGGACCCCCCCCCCCCCACCTCCTAAAGAAGGGGAACAGAGGTCACAACCTGAGGATATGGAGGAAGGAGAGGTGGTCGAAATTGTCACCACAACAGGTGATTGATTGTCTGACACCATAGATTCATGTAAGAGATGTATGCCTGCATATTTATAATACATGGTGTGTATTTTTATTTTTAGGTGATATACAAGTTGTGGAAGAACAATTTCATCATCTCACCAGTGACAATGCCCAAAGGCTAACCCAGGACATAATGTGGTGTAGTCGGGATTTAGACTTGAAAAAACAAAAAACTCTGGAGATTGAACAAAAACTTAAGAACATAATTGATGTCCTCGGAAGAATCAAATTTTCCAAAAAACTGGCACCATTTTTTGGTTAATTTTTAAATTTTTCAAACATTATAAAAGCCAAATTTTGAAGATGCACACAGTGCGTCAACATGTGCTATCTGCCATCAGGATATATAAATATATGTGTTTTGTGGCTGCAACCCCTTCCTCGAAATTCAAGTAGGAGAGAGGAAGTGGTTGTACCCCCAAAACATGTCCATTGATCCCCCATGATGGGAGATAGCACATGTTGACATTATGCATGGGAGCAGGATGGAAATCCCCAGTTTGACTCCCAATTTGTGTGCATCTTCAAAATTTGGATTTTACAGGGGTGACATCGCCCCATCTGTTGAGGGCAAGATCCACACATTTTGGTCAATATAATGTCTGATCTTGCCTTGAGATTTTCAATGTGGAACTTTGTAAGTTCCAGAGTTGTGTATGTTATGTTTTGAACCACTGCTGTTTATTTAACCTAAAAAATATATAACTCAAAATTTGTTACTTTAAAAAAAAAAAAGGTTTTACAATGGACATGTGACTATGTACTGAGTAAAAGGTTGTATACTTAATAATGTGTGCCTTCTTCTTTCAATGATCAATACCAGTTTTTTTGCTGAGGTTGGTGTTTACAGTGACAATGGATACTATTTAATAAGGGAAAAAACACTTGGCACTACAAGTGCACTAGGAGAACCTAGGGGACACCAAAAAGAAACACAGCAGTAAATCCAAAACAAGATTTTAGCTGATTAAATATTAAATTTATTCCAAATGTGTTGACCCCCCTACCCAAAAAATAGTCCAAATAATTTTGACGCACTTCACAAGTGCTTTGGGGGGGCAAGCCAGGACGGGCCGCTTCCAGGGCCGTCATTGTTTCCTGAAGTCCAGCCTCAGGCCCAACTGAGGCAACATAATTTGGATTATTTTGTTTTAAAAAGTTGTGCAGGATGCAGCAAGATAACACAATGTGATTAAGTTTGTACTCCACCATATTTATGGCCATTTGAAACAGGGGTAACTGTGGCGTTGAAGGAAACTGTGGAGTCAAACAAGAAAAATCAAATTAGTAATTTTGCATATAAACATTGCAATCAGATTAGACACAAACATTCTTGACCAACATCAGTAAAACATTTATTGTAAAGAGTATTTAACCACTTAAGCCCCGGACCATTTTGAAGGCCAAAGAACAGAGCACTTTTTGCGATTCAGCACTGCGTAGCTTTAACTGACAATTGCACGGTCATGCAACAGCAACATGGCTCCCAAACAAAATTGAAGTCCTTTTTTTCCCTTAAATAGAGCTTTCTTTTGGTGGTATTTGATCACCCCGTGT
Source organism: Lithobates pipiens (assembly GCF_037356315.1). NCBI lineage: Eukaryota > Metazoa > Chordata > Amphibia > Anura > Ranidae > Lithobates > Lithobates pipiens. Next base: position 391,338,043 of record NW_027507748.1, on the reverse strand, counting down.
TTTTTATTTTTTGCGCTATCAACAAAAATACAGCGACAATTTTGAAAAAAACGCATTATTTTTTACTTTTTGCTATAATAAATATCCCCAAAAAATATATATAAAAAAATGTTTTCCTCAGTTTAGGCCAATATGTATTCTTCTACATATTTTTGGTAAAAAAAAACATAATAAGCGAATATTGATTGGCTTGCGCAAAAGTTATAGCGTTTACAAAATAGGGGATAGTTTTATGGCATTTTTATTAATTTTTTTTTATACTAGTAATGGCAGCAATCAGCGATTTTTATCATGACTGTGGCATTATGGCGGACACATCAGACATTTTTGACACATTTTTGGGACCATTGTCATTTATACAGCAATCGGTGCTATACAAATGCACTGATTCCTGTGTAAATGACACTGTCAGTGAAGGGGTTAACCACTAGGTGGCAGTGTAGGGGTTAAGTGAGCCCTGGTGAGTGTTTCTAACAGTGGGGGACGTGGCTGTGTATGACACATCACTGATCTCTGCTCCGATCACAGGGAGCAGAGATCAGTGACACTGAGTGTCACTAGGCAGAAAGGGGAGATGCTTGTTTACATTAGCATCTCCCCGTTCTTCCTCCCCGTGTGATGATCGCAGGTATCCCCATGGCAATCGAGTCCACAGGACCTGCGATCGGACTCACGGTGGTCCTGACCGGTGTGCGCATAATGGCACGGCGGCAAATTTAAAGAACGTACCTGTACACCCATTTGCCTGTCCGTGCCATTCTGCCGATGTACATCGGCATGCGCCGGTCAGCAAGTGGTTAAAGGCTCAAATATAAGTCCCACTTATCAGTTTCCTCTGATGGCCCCTTGGAAATATTTTAGGGGGGGGTCGGGGTATGTTTTAGACAGGTAACCCTCTCCACTAAGTAATGGAGTAACAAAGTAATGAGTGTTACTGTGGCCAGCCCCTCCTTAATTACACTAATGGCAGTCCACTGGACAGGTAAGAAGTGGCATAATAAAACTATGAAGAGAAATTGGAAGCACATTTTTAGATTCTGCAATTACCTATCAAGATAATAGAACAAAACTTCAAACAGTATAATTTGAAAGTATTCAGGCAGGCCCTTGCACTACATGTTTTGGTGAATTCATCCATAAATATGACCACAAAAGAGGTAGTAGGTATAGTGTGTATGGGTTTGGCAAGGTCAGCAGATAGAGGATTGGTACCAGCTGACTTAGCGTTTGGGGGGTTCCAAATGTTTGGGGAAAATTGGTTAACATTTAAGGTCTTTTTTGTACGTTAAGCCACATTAAGCTCCCCAAAAAACAAGCTCAATGTCCCTAGTTTGCCTTGTGGAACACCGAATCACATGAAACTTATAGGATAGGTTTGGAAAATTGAAACCTTAAGCTGTGCAAAATTTCAGGGCAATTGATTGAGGTTTAGGCACTTTATTACACGTTAAACTACATTAAGCTATTTGCACTTTAAATGTTTTAGTAAATCCCGTAAATAATGGATGGCTTCCTTTCAAGCCATCCACTGTGTACAACTGTATTGCTAGCTGTGATTGGTCACAGTGATAACATGGTACAGACTGGGCAAATCATGGCACATTTGTGCCATCCGATCAGCTATGGCCAAACACAGCGAATCAAAACAAAACAAAATAAATTAATAGATTTCATTCAGCAAAATACTTACATTAGTAATGAAATTCATTGCTATATGCAAACATAATGTGTAAAAAAAAATATATATATATACTGATCACTTCCCCAGAGTAGTACAATGTTACTATGGTAACAATATATTGCTCTGAAAAAAAGAAAAGGGGGACAAGTGGGACTTTAAATGAAGCATGTCAATTGAAAATAACAATGTATGAATACATGTGAATAAAATAATTTAGATTTAATTTATAATCAATGACCCCTAGGGGTTGTCCATGATCCGAATGCATACAATGGTAGTACAGTAATATAAATATAGATATACACTCAATATATTTTCATAATAGTAATCAGAGAATCTGGAGTATAGACAAATCAATGGACATACATGGATGCAGTTCATAACAGAAATACATAAATTACTAATCAAAAATCATAAAATCACATGAATGAGTACAAACTCTATAGGACAAAAGTTGATATTATCAAGGATTAAAATAAGCTTAAGTAGGCATCCTTAGTTTGAGAACCCGACACGTTTCTTGGCTTCTTGCCAGTCATCAGGGGTGGGATGCATGTTTTTACTAGAAAAGCAAATAAATATGACAAATATTAATATAGGTGGAACCTCAGTTATATAGAGAGAGTATCAAATTGGTCCACTTAATTGATAAAGTGACTTACAAAATAGCCCAAGAATTGGGCAGAACTTCCAGCAATGGGAACTGTTAGAGCTGAGATATAACCGTCTCATCCGGGGTTGAGGCAGGGTTCAGACCATCCCCCAACAATGTCAGGGGGCAGGCCAGGGGGAACCGAAACAGACATCCTCAACACAGGTCCACTAGGTACTAAATGTATATGTGTGTTACCCAAAATCTGCGAAAAAGAAAAAAGAAAAGTGTGATGGGTCACCAAAAAACAACAACCCAAAAGCAGGACACTGAGTGTTGAATTGAACGTGTTGAATGAATATAGCTAATTACTGAAAAGTGTGTGTGAATGAGATATACACAAATGATTGGGAAATAGGAGAAGACTAAATGTGTGTTGAATAAGTGGGAATGGATGATGGGGAAATACAAAATCATCCAATTCAAATGTGTAAAAAAATATGTGCAGTGCTCTGAATGAAACAATGTATGTGCAAAAAGGAGAGAAGAAAAACGAAACAAAAAAACCATGAATACAACTCTATTACATATATGTAGAGTTAAGGAGTGATCTCTTCCTAGTGGAGCGCAGTGGAGGAGTGAACTGTCTGTCTGTCCCAGCTCATATACCCCAGGCCCTGGGCGGATCCCTGCCAGCGTCATGCATGATGTCTTTTGCAGCTGTGAGAAGATGAGGGAACACTCACAGCTGAGGATAATCCATACCTCAGTGGGTGCCCATCCATCTTAGCTGCAGCATCAGGTGGAAAGACAGAACAAAAAAAAACACAAAAACAAACAATAGACTCCCACTTTGCAGTGTCTGTTGACACCACTCGAGGGGCCCATTTATGCATGGCGCCGATGCGCTGAGATCGAACCCCACCACCCCTTGTGATCCATAAAGGGAGGTAGGGAGGGAGCTGAGCGCATCGCAACCCCGGAAAAATTACTGCAACATACCCAGCAAAAACAGCCCATATGTTCAATTGATTGATGGATAAATTCCAGGAAAGACAAAACTGGAAAAAATAATATTAAAAAAGTTCTCAATAACTGATGGAAACACATATGTAAATAGTTTCAAGCCGCAGGTTTATGAACCCGAAACTGGGAATTATAAATGAATAGGGATATTCATACAAACGAATATTTACTAAGGATAAGGATAATGAATAATTGTGCAGCATGGTCACCAAAGGAGCAGGTGTCTTCCACCCAAATTATATAGATTTAAGAGAAGTGACCTGCCGCAGTACCAAGTAGCAATGGCATGCTTCCATCCCGGGTAAATTGTATAAAAAGAAAAGGGGGACAAGTGGGACTTTAAATGAAGCATGTCAATTGAAAATAACAATGTATGAATACATGTGAATAAAATAATTTAGATTTAATTTATAATCAATGACCCCTAGGGGTTGTCCATGATCTGAATGCATACAATGGTAGTACAGTAATATAAATATAGATATACACTCAATATATTTTCATAATAGTAATCAGAGAATCTGGAGTATAGACAAATCAATGGTCTGAACCCTGCCTCAACCCCGGATATGACGGTTATATCTCAGCTCTAACAGTTCCCATTGCTGGAAGTTCTGCCCAATTCTTGGGCTATTTTTCTTTTTATACTATTTACCCGGGATGGAAGCATGCCATTGCTACTTGGTACTGCGGCAGGTCACTTCTCTTAAATCAATATATTGCTCTGGTCAAAGTGTGTTATTAATAATAATAATAATAATAATAATAATAATAATAAGATAATTTAAAAAAATATTTTTTTAATACTGTCACGAGTCAGTGTGTCTGATCACTGCCACATCCATTATGTGATGATGTTGTACTGCACTTTTGACAGTATCCCCTTCCCGTCGGCTTCCGGGGGGTATACCGGGATGATGCCCGCACCTGCAGGCATCATCCCGGTACCATTTTGTTCAGCGGGCGATTGGCTATCCAGCCATAACAACCGATGCGGCTAAAAGCCGCTCGGCTGTTATGCCGGAGGAGCGGGAGGGGACGTCCCCCCTCCCGCCGCCTCCCGCCGCTGTTACCGGTGCTCCCGCTCGAGAGCATCGATTCCTGGTGCGATGCCTCCGGCCGCTGGGGAGGAACTGGAACAAAGCCGTAATCATAGTAAACATGACGTCACTTCCCGTTTACTCGGCTGCCAATGGCGCCGGTTTTAAAAAAATATCCGGTATTCAGAATCGCCGTTTTCAGTGATCTGAATACACTGAAGTGTAAAGGAGGGGTGAGGGGTCTTTTAGACCCCCGATCCCTCCATAAAGAGTACCTGTCACCGCCTATTACTGTCACAAGGGATGTTTACATTCCTTGTGACAGCAATAAAAGTGATCAAATTAATTTATTTAGTCATTTTTAAATAAATAAAAAAAATAAAAAAATAAAAAAATAAAATTTTAAAGCGCCCCCGTCCCCGCGAGCTCGCGAAGCAAAGAAAACGCATACGGAAGTCGCGCCCGCGTATGTAAACGGTGTTCAAATCACACATGTGAGGTATCGCCGCGATCGTCAGAGCGAGAGCAATAATTCTAGCACTAGACCTCCTCTGTAACGCTAACCTGGTAACCGTAAAAAATGTTTAAAGCGCCACCTATTGAGATTTTTAGGTACCGTACTTTGTCGTCAATCCACAAGTGCGTGCAAATATAAAGTGTGACATGTTTGGTATCTATTTACTCGGCGTAACATTATCTTTCACATTATGCAAAAAAAATGGGATAATTTTACTGTTTTTTTTTTTTTTAATTCATGAAAGTGTCCCTTTTCACAAAAAGTTGCATTTAAAACACCGCTGCGCAAATACCGTGTGACATAAAATATTGCAACAATCGCCGTTTTATTCTCTAGAGTCTCTGTTAAAAAAATATATATAATGTTTGGGGGTTCCAAGTAATTTTCTAGCAAAAAATATGGATTTTAACTTGTAAACACCAAATGCCAAAAATAGGCTTAGTCATGAAAGGAGTATGTAAAAAAAAAAATCTTAATTTTACAAAAAATTATGACAAAAAAAATGTACTTTTAAAAAAAAACTCGTCATGCCTCTTACTATATACCTTAGACTATCTACTTTCCAAAAATAAGTCATTTGGGGGATAACTGTACTGTCCTGACATTTTTGGGCCTCAATGAATGAGATAGGCCGTCAGTACATCAGGAATGATCAATTTTCAGATATATACCATAGTTTGTGGACTGTGTAACTTTCCTACAGACTAAATTATATACACTGATTTGGGCTGTTTTCACCAATGAAATGTAGCAGAATACACGTTGGCCTAAATTCATGAAGAAAGATTATTTCTTTGCAAAATATTATAACAGAAACAAAAAAAAAACGTTATTTTTTTCAAAAATCTTCTGTCTTTTTTTTTTTTTAGCAACAAAATAAAAAAACCCAGTGGTGATTAAATATCACTAAAATAAAGCCTTATCTGTGTGAGCAAAATCATCAAACTTTAGTTTGGGTACAGTGTTGCATGACCACGCAATTGTCATTCAAAGTGTGACAGTGCTGAAAATTGGCCTGGGCAGGAAGGGGGTAAAAGTGCCCAGTATTGAAGTGATTAGGCATATATCCATGTGAAAGGTACTGTTTGCTCGCATGGGATTCACAGTTGTTTAATGCATCCACCTGCAGACAGTCCCATTCATGTCAATTAGGATACAGCGGTTGCTCATAGACAATCACTGCTGTCAGTTTTACATATATGTGGGTGCAGGTGTGTGCCCCTGAACGCAGAAAAACATACTTGCATGTGCCTGAACCCACACGGATATCAAAGTGGGAGTAATGGCTGTGTCCTTGTCCAATTGACATGCATGCAAAAATATAACTAATGCTTATTTTTATTTTATCATGTTGGTCCATTATTTAAAATTTTTCATAGCGTATGACAGATTGTACAACTTTTTTCACTTAATAGTCGCAAGTAGAAATTGAATGGGTTACTAAAGTCACGAAAATTTTCATACGACAGAAAAAAAAAATCGGAAAGTGATGTCATGTGTTGTACTGTAATTTATTTGTATTATATTTTCAGGCAACAACTGACCTGACTAAACGAAAATCGTACGATCTGGTATCGTACGAGGTAAATTTCCATGCTTGTCCAGTCAAATAATATCGGATGAATTGTCCTGATCGGCTCCTGAAAGCTCTGTACTTACCATTGCATCGAAAGTGGTATTTTTTGTACGATTTTTGGATCGTGTGTACGGGCCATAAGGATTACTGCACTGAGCAATTAGCACTATAGAACATGACCTCTTTACTAAGTAAAACAAATGGATTTTGATTACTAGTGACAACAACAATTTTTATTTTCTCCTTCCAAACCTCAATGTGCTTACCTATTGCTCACTCAAAGAAAGCCATGCTCATCTCTGTAGAATGCTCAGAGATGAATTAGCCAATTAAATGTCTAGATACAAATAACATAAATGTCAGAGAATTCATTTAGTGAATAACCATATATAATGATCTTTTTACCAAGACATACGGTACATTCAGTAATTGTACCAGACTGTGAAAATAACCTCTTTTATCATAAAGGAAGAAATGTAAGTCTTTTCGTCATCTTTATTTATATGTAAAATGTAATGCATAATTCTATGCTTCTTCAGTTTCATGGACATAACTCTGCATGAATGGCCACTTCTATTCAGATATTCAGTACATTTTACTGAATAACAAACTCAGTATAAGTTCATTGTATTGTGTGTCATTTCTGTAAGTTTTCTTTCTGCTGTTACAGATACTTCTAAATGTTCTTTTTTCATGGTGAAGGTAGGAAAAAAAGTGTAATTTTATAAACCTCAATTTCTTTTGTATAGAAATACTTTAAACTTGGCATTCAGAGTGCAATGCATATGTACCTATTCTTGTAAAAGACGAATAATGCTAGGTATAACTAATGAGTCATGGCTAGTGAACATTGTTCATAGTGCTCATGTTCATATAATACAATTATAATTAGAGACTTACAATATTTTTTTTATTTTTTTTTACAGTTGAAGAACAAACACTGGAAGCTTCCTGGAAAAATACATTTGTTTTAACACTGTGTACACATTCAGGCTTACTTAGTAGGGCAGCAAAAGAGTAACAATGTGTAATATGATGTAACCCTTGGCAAATCAAATTCAATAAATTGTAGTGAGGTCTGTGAAGTATAAATTTAGATTGACTGCTAGGGGTTACTGCACTTGCACATTCTTCATTGCCTTAATTAAATAAGCCTGTAAGCACTGGGCTTTGATATTGATTCACTTATTTCTTTGATTTGCTTTAATGTCAACCCTATTGCTAAGTTTATCAAATGGTAAGTCTTAAAAAGTAGAAGCAACCTACAGATGAAGAAGATAAATACTCCCCTTTAGGGTAGGAGGTAAGGGAAATCTTTTCTGTATTACAACAATGATATTTGCTATTTCCGGGTGTGTCAGTTTGTCCACCAGCTCAGTGCTGAAGTTCATAATATCACTAATTGCTACATTACTACTGTTTTCTGTTTGATGACACTACTATCACAATGAAATTCAATGAGTTTCTGATTATTAAAGCTGCAAAAGAAAAGGGGGGACAATATTGGGACTTTAAATGGGACGTGAGGAAAAGGTTCACGTCCTCATCCCTAGCTGTATATATATATATATATATATATATATATATATATTAATACATAGAATTTATGGGGGGGGGGGGGGGGGTTGGGACTTTAGATGAGGTGTGCGTGGTGGAACCAAAACATAATCATATGGGTATAAACAAGTGGTATTTATTAATAAGCCAAATAATGGCATAGCATAAAACAATATCACATGCATAAAAACATGAGGATTTAGATATGCATAATGGGAATGTATATAACACAGTTTGACGCATAGTACATACATTTCTGTATATGTAGTCCCCCTTGTAAGCAGTGAACAATATCACATAATGGAATCAACAGCATGGTAAATGGTATGTGTCCCTTCTGTCGGCTCATACATGAGTAAACCTTTCTGGCCTGAACAGTCATTTCCTTCTTTCTTCCATGTGGGTTGTCACATTAGATTATTGGTCTCTTGTATTATTTTCTTTCAGAACTTTGATTCATTTTTGCTCCTGATGAGTGCATATAAGTCCACGAAACGTGTAGAGCCTGTATTTGATGCATCCACCTCTATCAATAATTTAGATGGTTTACCATGCTGTTGATTCCATTATGTGATATTGTTCAATACTTACAAGGGGGACTGTATATACATTCCCATTATGCATATATAATTCCTCATGTTTTTATGCATGTAATATTGTTTTATGCTATGCCATTATTTGGCTTATTAATAAATACCATTTGTTTATACCCATATGATTATGTTTTGATTCCACCATGCACACCTCATTTAAAATCCCTATGATTATTAAAGCTGAAATTTAGTCTTTTTTAGTGATCTATGTTACCTTGCACAGGCAGGTAATTAACCACTTCCCGACCGGCACACGACAATGTACGTTGGCAGAATGGCACAGACAGGCAAATGGACGTACAGGTACATCCCTTTGAATTTGTCGCCGTGCCATCCTGTGCACGCGCGCCGGTCAGGAGCTCCATGAGTCCGATCGCGGGTCCTGCGGACTTGATCGCCGCAGGGATACCCACAATTGTCTCACGGGGAGGAAGAATGGGGAGACGCCGATGTAAACAGCATCTCCCCATTCTGCCTAGCAGCAAGTGACACTGATCTCTGCTCCCTGTGATTGGAGCAGAGATCAGTGATCTGTAAAACACAGCCATGCCCCCCACAGTTAGAAATTTGGCCCTAGGACACACTTAACCCCTACACTGCCACTTCCTGGTTAACCCCTTCACTGCCAGTGTCATTTACACAGGAATCAGTGCATTTGTATAGCACGGATTGCTGTATAAATGACAATGGTCCCAAAAATGTGTCAAAAATGTCTGACGTGTCTGCCATAATGTCGCAGTCACAATAAAAATTGCTGATCGCTGCCATTACTAGTAAAAAAAAAAATGATTAATAAAAATGCCATAAAACTATCCCCTATTTTGTAAATGCTATAATGTTTGCGCAAACCAATCAATAACCGTTTATTGTGATCTTTTTACCAAAAATATGTAGAAGAATACGTATCGGCCTAAACTGAGGAAAAAAAATGTTTTTTTATATATTTTTTGGGGATATTTATTATAGCAAAAAGTAAAAAATAATGTGTTTTTTTTTTTCAAAATTGTTGCTCTTTTTTTGTTTAGAGCGCAAAAAAAAAAAACCTCAGAGGTGCTCAAATACCACCAAAAGAAAGCTATACTTGTGGTAAAAAAAGGATGTTAATTTTGTTTGGGAACTACGTTGCACGATCACACAATTGTCAGTTAAAGCAACGCAGTGCCAAATCGCAAAAAGTGCTCTGGTCTTAAGCCAGCAAAATGTTCTGGTCTGAAAGTGAATAAAGCTTCAACTTCTTTGTGCTTTCCCCATATTTTAATTGGCGATTTTGTCCAGTCCACCATTGGCAATTTTGAGCTATAAGATATCTGCTTTTTTTAAATTGCAACACAAAAAACATCATATATGTTCTTACGTACCAATCCTGTTCAGTTCAATACTTTGGCTGTACAATGATATGTCTGTGAGATCTTGTACATGACCATTTATATGATGTTGCCAAGAATCACTCTACAAATGTGGCACATGACTTAATGTGACATCTGACATATTGAGGTTCATAATGATAATGTTTCACTTTAGCCTCCTTTTCAGGCATGAAGTATTTTGGCTCTTCCACTGGCGTACCAGGATACCCTTGTGTCTTCATTTTGATTGGGATGTCATACATTTCTAGTAATAATGATCCCTTGGCCTGCTTTGGATGTCCCTGGGATGGTCATCTTTCTGGTTGTAATGTTTTACAGTTTACCACTATGCTAAGTTTTATTAGAAGTGTCTGTTTTAGCAGTGGTTTTGTGTTTGATCATCTAGTTTGATCATCTATTCATTTATGAAGTTTACTGCAATCTCTAAAAATGTTTGTATTATTGTTGATACAGTATACATATTCTATTTTTTCTGTGATTTGCAATGTTGAATGGGGGAGTTTATGAAATATGTTTTCATTGTTTTTATCATTTTGTGTTTGCTTAAATGTAAGTCTAATTAGGAATATTTGCTTGTATGTTTTGGCTTAAAGGGAGTAAATACTTCAAGTGCTGACCCTATATACAGTATGTTGTTTGTACACAGAAGTTTATGAATATGATAGACATGAAACACATTAACTATGTTCCCTGTGTACTGTTCTTTTGTCTGGATTCTACCTGTAAATTAAAAAAGTTGAAGCTTTAATTACCAGGTGTACGGCCATCCACTTTCTTCCTTTCAGTGTTTATATCTTGAACCAGACCTGCCCCCTATCTTACTACAGGGCATTTCCGGTGGTATTCTGACCTGGAGTGGTGTCATTTTTTCACAGTCAGATTCTATAGCCACATCTTCTCTGTGTCTCTGAACTTTGGTGTTGCAGTGGTTAATAGATCCAGGTTTACTGTGAAGCTAATCTATAAAAGCTCTCAATGAGGACTCATTCTTTCTCCTTCCTCCACCTCCTACATTCTTTTATTGCGTCTATGTACTGTACCATGATCTGTGAATGAGGGAAATATTGAGGGTCACAGGCAGTGGTGGCCAGTCATGCAGGGCGTAGGGGTCCCGTCCCCCTAATCCAGGCATTCGGCTCTTAATCTACATGCAGGGTGCCAGACGCATGGATTGTTTTTTTTTTTTCAGAAGCACATGATTAGAGCCAGAAGCTCTAATTGACTTCAAAAAGGGTGGGCTTGAGGTGCAGAGCATTGTGCCTGGAGCACACCAAGTTGTGTAACATTAGCGAATAATATTCTCTAATGTCTTTCTGTTTCTCCTCCCAGCCAATCAGAAAACAGGTCCTGAGACCCAATAAACCGGGAGTCCTAAGACCTGATTGGCCGTGGGTCCTAAGTCCTGATTGACCGGGAGGAGAAGCAGCCACCAGAACTCGGGAGGAGATGCAGGGGGAAGCCATGACCTGGATGTGGTAAGTGCAGGGGCTGGCGGGGGGCCTGGCGGGCAATAGGCAAGCGATGCGGCAATAGAGCAATGGGGGAAGTGGCATTCGATTGAGTGAGTGCGGGGTGTGGTGGTTGTTTGGTTGGCTGGCTGGGTCACCCCCCCCCCCCAAGAAGATTGAGCACAAGCTGCCACTGGTCACAGGGTTCTCTCCCACATTCACAGATTGTGTTACAGGCAGTGAAAGTAATACAATAACTTTTCTCAATGCAAGAAGAGGAGGGGGGAACAACTTCACAGAAGAACCACTGCTATTAACCTATGTAGGCCAGATTTTCAGCAGCAGAAAGAAGACAGGACATCCTTGCAGTTAAAATGTATACAATTTTGATATGGGACATACTTAAAATGTTTTGGCTTTTTTATGGATAAACTTTAAAGGATTAATAATAATATACTTTTGTATAATTTGTCTTTAACCACTTGAGACCCGCACTATAGCCGAATGACGGCTACAGCGCGGATCTCCTTTGCCGGGACGACGTCTATTGACGTCGTCCCGTGCACGAGCGGCCTGCGCGCCCCCTGAGGGGCGCGCGCGGCACACTCTGTGATCGGCGAGTCTATGAGACTCGCCTGATCACCGATCCGAGCAAGGGGTCGATCCCGACCCCTTATCACGTGATCAGCTGTCAGCCAATGACAGCTGATCATGTGATATAATGGAGCCGGTAATCGGCTATTATTCCTCCTCGCGCTGACAGCGCGAGGAGAAAAAAAAAGAGCCGATCACCGGCGGCCGTGATCGGGACATCAGTCCCGATCACGGCCAGCCCTGCCAGTGCCCACCTGCCCCCTGCCAGTGCCCACCTGCCCCCTCATCACTAAACATCATTAAAAAATAAGTGCCCCCCTCAGTGCCACCCAGCAGTGCCCATAGTGCCACCCAGCAGTGCCCACAGTGCCACCCAGCAGTGCCCACAGTGCCACCCAGCAGTGCCACCCAGCAGTGCCCACAGTGCCACCCAGCAGTGCCCACAATCTGCCTCAACAAAGGTGCTGCACCCCAGTGCTACATATCCGTGCCCATCAGTGTCATCTACCAGTGCCCATCAGTGCCCAGCAGTGCCGCCAATCAGTGCCCAGCAGTGCCACCTATCAGAGCCACCTATCAGTGCCACCTATCAGTGCCCATCAGTCCCATCTATCAGTGGTACCTATCAGTGCCCCTTAGTGCCACCCATCCGTGCCACCCATCTGTGCCACCCATCCGTGCCATCTTATCTGTGCCCATCTTTGCCCATCAGTGCCGCATTATCTGTGCCCATCGTTGCCGCCTTATCTGTGCCTATTAGTGCCGCCTTAACTATGCCTATCAGTGCCCACCAATGCAGCCTATCAGTGCCCACCAGTGCAGCCTATCAGTGCCGCCTCATCAGCGCACTTCAATGAAGGAGAAAAATTACCTGTTTGCAAAATTTTATAACAAACTATTAAACATGATTTTTTATTTTTTTTTTGCATAATTTTTTTGTTTGTTTAGCAAAAAATAAAACTCCCAGCTGTAATTAAATACCAGCAAAAGAAAGCTCTATTTGTGGGAAAAAAATGATAAAAATTTCATTTGGGTACAGTGTTGTATGCCCGCGCAATTGTCATTCAAAGTGCATCAGCGCTGAAAGCTGAAAATTGGTCTGGGACTGAGGGGGGTTTAAGTGCCCAGTAAGCAAGTGGTTAAACCAGCATCCTCAAAGTTTATTACACACTTGTCCACACTCCTAACCTACAAACTGCCCTGGACTGTCTTTATCTTCTCCTGTGAATGTGTGGAAAAATCACATTAATGGCTCTACCCCAATGCTTCTCAATGATAGATAGCCTTTTCATAAACATTAGTGGGAAGAATCAAGGGGCCAGCCAGACAGATTGCAGAAGCAGCTTTTTGTTCCATGTGGACTGCACAGGAGCAGACAGGAGAGCGGACAGATGAAAATAACTTTTTTTGTGGATTGAGTGGTGGGGAGTGTGACAGACCTAACCAAGATAGGGGCTTCTGGAGAGGACTAGGAGCAAGCCTCTTACACACTGATTATGGGCCCTGGGTTTTAAGGGAACAATACTCTTTATGAGGTGTATGCATGGGGACCCTTGAAGTAATGTTACTTTGGATTAAAGTCCATATCCCCCCTAAGACACACAGACTCTGGGAACCCTGTATAGGGCCTATATCCCATAATGGAAATAATGACTGCTTCACATTCTTGGGACTCATAGCAGATGCTGTTGTCATCAGCCAGTCATCTGTCTTCGATTCTCTGCTATAATGTTTATTGTAGTTAGGGAGCTAGGAGACGAAAAGGCTAGGACCTGAAAGGTCATATCTCTGAGTCACCTAGTCTGGAAATGATTAGTTAATTACCTCATGTTAATTAATGTTTCTGATTACAGTTTGTATTATTAGAGTAATATGAGCAGGAGGTGGGAACCTCCTACTGAAATGTTTAAAAGCCTGTATTCTGTGTTATAATAAACAGTTTGATGTTCAGCAGCAAAAACGAGTACTGTCTAGTTATTGGTTGTCAACAGTTTGGAATATCCGATATCTATATTCAGACTGGAGGAAGCGGTATATGATGAAAGCAGTCAAGTGGAGTGTGGGACGTTTCATTACAGGGAGTTCAGAAACTACCTGTCTGCTCCTGTTCCTAACTAAAAAAAATACATTTGGCCAAATATCCTGGCACAAGTGCAAAGCTTATAAACTGTGCAGCTGCCCTATGAAAGCACTGGATTAGCTTAGCTTTACTAAGTTGTACATATTTGCACATATTTGCTAAATCAATTAAAGGTTCTGAAAGCTTTTCTTGGCACATAGACAACTACATTTTATACTGACTTTTCTAACATTATAATTGCTGGTTATAGATGTTGATGTTTCCGTAATCCAGGGAACTGCAAGCATAGGGAATCCGCCCCTTAAAAAATATTTTATGTTAAAAGAAAATAATCATAGGTCGATGTGACCAAATAATGGTCAGCAAATATTACATTACAGGTCTAAAATAACAGTTCAAGGTATATCTAAAGCCAAAACTCTTTTTGTAAATTTTGGATAAAGCAGGGGAGGGGAAGATTTTTTGGGCAGATTTCCCTTCACTTTGTGTCCAGTAAACTCAACAGGAAGTAAAAGGATATCTATCCAATGGAAGGGGTGTTCCAATCAGAAGAACATAAGTCAAAATTGGAAGGTTTCCTGCTTATTCTTTTTCTGATGACAGCTCAATTATTATTATTTTTTTCTAAATAGATTATCATTGACAATGATAATGAAAACATTTGTACAGGGAATCTCCCAAATGGGTACACAGACATCCTTCAACACTCTACTCATAGCTAAAAAAAAATAAGTTTTTAATTTAGTTATAATTTATGGTTAAGGTAGGTACTGACCATGTTAGAACAATGGAACTATAGTTAATAGAAGTTACTTATTAAACTAAAATAAAGCAAAGAGGAATATTATGTATTAGAAGATATATAATGAATAGGGATGAGCCGAACACCCCCCCGGTTCGGTTCGCACCAGAACTTTCAAACGGACCGAAAATTCGTACAAACTTTAGAACCCCATTGAAGTCTATGGGACTCGAACGTTCGAAATAAAAAGTGCTAATTTTAATGGCTAATATGCAAGATACTGTCTTAAAAAGGGTTTGGGGACCTGGCTCCTGCCCCAGGGGACATGGGTCAATGCCTAAAATGTTTTTAAAAATGGCCGTTTTGGTGGGAGCACTGATTTTAATGATGATTAAAGTGAAAAAAAAGTGAAATATTCCTTTAAATATTGTGCCTGGGGGGTGTCTATAGTATTCCTGTGAAGTGCTACGTGTTTCCCGTGTTTAGAACAGTCCCTGCACAAAATTACATTTAACGGATAAAAAGTCATTTCACTTGCGTTTTTAATGTAATATCTGGTTCCGGCAATATGGATGAAAATCATTGTGAAAAATGGCATGGGTAGCCCCTGCCCATTACCAGCCCCTTTGGGTCTTGCATGGATATAAAGGGGAACCCCATACCCATATTAAAAAAAGGAAAGACGTGGGGCCCCCAGGCCCTATATACTCAGAACAGCAGTATACAGGCGGTGCAAACAAGACAGGGACTGTGTAGATTTGTTGTGTTAAGTAGAATCTGTTTATAATTTTGAACTGGTACATTTTTAAAGTGTAGCTCCAGTCAAAAAATCTATTTTTAAGCTTTTTGGAAAACATAGGGAAGGGTTATCACCCAGTGTTTTGCGTCCGTATTTTTTCATCTCACTTCCTGTTGTCTCCTTCCATTTGCAAGTAGGAGACGTTTGTAAGTTGGATGTTTGAAAGTAGGGGCTTGCCCTATTTGCTCTGCAGAAATGGCGGAACAAGGTGTTGGTGTTGCCACAACATTGTAAGCCCTCAAAGTGACTCTTGGTGGGCGCTGGAGCGCCCTGCTGTGAAAGATTATATCAAGAATTGTAATTACATGCCATTGTTGAACAGTGGTAGAAAAATTGACCTTTGGTGGTTGTGGTGCTGGTGCCACAAAACTATAAGTTCTCACAGTTACTCTGGGTGGGCACAGGAACGGGCCCTGCTGTGAAATATTATATCAAGAATTGTAATTACATGCCCCTGTTAATCCAGGGGCTGAAAAATTGGGCCTTAGGCACTGGTGCTGGTGCCATGACACTGCAACCTCTCCCATATACTCTAGTTGTGGTGCAGGAATGAGCCCTGCTGCAAAGAATTGCATAAAAAATTGTAATTTAACGCCCCTGTTAAACAGGGGCTGAAAAATTGGGCCTTAGGCACTGGTGCTGGTGCCACGACACTGCAACCTCTCCCATATACTCTAGTTGTAGTGCAGGAATGAGCTAAGCTGCAAAGCATTGCATCAAAAATTGTAATTAAACGCCCCTGTTAAACAGGGGCTTAAAAA
Source organism: Lithobates pipiens (assembly GCF_037356315.1). Taxonomy (NCBI): domain Eukaryota; kingdom Metazoa; phylum Chordata; class Amphibia; order Anura; family Ranidae; genus Lithobates; species Lithobates pipiens. The sequence continues at coordinate 391,321,670 of NW_027507748.1, read as the reverse complement.
TTGGGCTGGTGGCATCACCCAGAACCACAAATGTTCTTCCAAGATATCAGCGGAGGAGGAAGAGGACAATCAACATAACAGGACAGTCACTCAGCATCAGCATAGGCAGTCTTGAAGGGATGTGATATTTAAAAAAAAAAAATATTCAGTTACATCAGCTTCAGATGCTTGGTAGCTGTGGGGGATCCAAGACTGATTCATCTTTATGAAGGTCAGTCGATCAACTGAGTCGGTGGACAGGCGTACTCTGTGATCGGTAACAAAGCCACCAGCAGCACTGAAGGTGCGTTACGAAAGAACGCTGGATGCAGGACAGGCCAGTAGCTCAATTGCATACTGTGCAAGCTCTGGCCAGTGATCCATCCTCAAGACCCAGTAAGCCAGAGGATTTTCGGTGGGAAAGGTGTCCAAGTCTGACCTTGCCCCTAGGCATTCCTGCACCATGTAAATCAGGCGCTGGCGATGGTTGCTGGAACCAATCATACCTTGGGGCTGTGGACTAAAAAATTGTCTGAACGCATCAGACGGCCACCTTCTCCACCGCTCCTTCTGACCGATGCCTCAGCAACACGTTGCCCAGGACCAGGAGTTTGTAACCTCCCAGTCTCTGGGAACGCGTTGTACAGACCTTTATGCAAGGCCTCCCCGGAGATGTCTCATCCTCTGCTCCCTCTGCGACGGCAAGATAAGGTTGGCAACCTTACCCTTGTACCGTGGACCAAGGAGAGTGGCCAGCCAGTAATGGTCCCTCTCCTTGATCCGAAGAATACGAGGATCCTTCTGCAGGCTTTGCAGGATCAGGGAGGCCATGCAGCAGAGGTTAGCTGAGGCATTCGGTCCGGAGTCCTCTGGGTCACTAAGGACAACATGATCCGCAGCTACCTCCTCCCAGCCACATACAAGTCCACGTGTTTCTTGGGACTGTAAATCATCCCTACAAGACTGCTGCTGCTGATGCTGAGTGCCAGCCTCCACCTCCATGCTGACACAATCATCCTCCTCCTCCTCCTCCTCCTTGTCCTCTTCCTGTGTGATGGGTGAGACAGCAGGAACACTGTCTGGATAAAGGGGGCCTTGAGAGGCAAGGAAGTCCTCCTCTTCCTGCCTCTGTTCTGCCTCAAGTGCCCTGTCCATTATTCCATGCAGCGTATGCTCCAACAAGTGGACAAGAGGTACAGTGTCACTGATGCATGCACTGTCACTGCTCACCATCCTTGTGGCCTCCTCAAACGGTGACAGGACAGTGCATGCATCCCTGATCATGCCCCACTGGCATGGTGAGAAAAAACCGAGCTCCCCTGACCCTGTCCTGGTGCCGTAGTCCCACAGGTACTCATTGATGGCCCTCTGCTGCGTGTGCAGCCGCTGCAGCATGGCCAACGTTGAGTTCCACCTGGTGGGCATGTCACATATAAGGCAGTTCTTGGCAGGTTCAACTCGCTTTGGAGCTCAGCCAGCCGAGCATAGGCATTAAATGATCGGCGGAAATGCACACAGACTTTCCTGGCCTGCTTCAGGACATCCTGTAAGCCCGGGTACCTGCCCAAGAACCGCTGCACCACCAGGTTAAGGACGTGAGCCACACAGGGCACATGGGTCAGTTGTCCCTGTCGGAGGGCGGAGAGGAGGTTGGTGCCATTGTCACAAACCACCATTCCTGGCTTATGCTAGCGTGGCTTCAACCACCTCTCGGCCTGCCCCTGCAGAGCTGACAAGATATCTGCCCCACTGTGGCTCCTGTCCCCCAAACAAACCAGCGCAAGCACGGCATGCTTGCGTAGCCCCTTGAATGCTTATAGAGCACCGCTGGTTCTGAGGACAGAGCACTGGAAGAGGCCATGGAGGAAGAAGAAGAGGAGGGGGTGGAGGAGAGAGGTGTGTCACAATCAGTAGTAGCATTTTGGAGGCGTGGTGGCGGAACAACCTCCAACACTACTGCACCTTGTCCTGAATCCTTCCCAGCTGCCAGAAGAGGGACCCAATGGGCCGTGAAAGACAGGTAACGTCCCTGCCCATGCCTGCTGGACCATGAGTCAGCGGTAATATGCACCTTACCGCTGACTGCCCTGTCCAGCGAGGCAAGGACATTGCCTTCCAAATGCTGGTAGAGAAGTTGAAGTGCTAGCAATTTAGCCTAGCTAGCATTCAACCGCTGGGCATGTGGATGGCTGGGAGTGAACTTCTTTCGACGGTCCAGCAGCGGGGGCAGGGAAATTTGCCTGCTATAATCAGATGTGGGTGTACTGCTAGCAGAGTGCCCGGAAGCACTTGGCTGTGACACACCTAATTCTACACCTTCATTCCTCTCAGAGCAGGTTTCAGAGAGGACTGAAGGTCTAGTGGGGTTGGAGATCCCAGCTGATGAGGAGCAAGGAGAGGCCCGCTTTGTTCTTTGGCGTGGGTCTTTGAGGTACGCTTGCCAACGAGCTGCATGGCAGGTGAACATATGTCTGGTCAAGCATGTGGTGCCCAAGCGGCTGATATTTTGGCCACGCGAGATATGCTTGAGACATATGTTGCAAATAGCAACAGTGCGATCTGATGCACTCGTCTCAAAAAAGGCCCACACCAAAGATCTTTTAGAATGATGCGCAGAGGCAGCGCCCTGCACAGCCGGAGCTCTGTGGTGTGATTCATTCGGTTTGCTGCCCCTAAGCTGGCCCCCGGAGGGCATCCTGCCTCATTGGACATGTGCCTCCTCCTCCTCTCTCCTACCAGGCACCCATGTGGAGTCAGTGCCCTCATCATCCCCTCCCTCTTCATCGCTGGAGCAAACCTGGCAGTATGCTGCAGCTTGTGGAACATGACTGCCAGATTGCTGTTCTTCTTGAGCATCCCCTCTCACTGTGCTCACGCTCGTGCCTTCCTCTAGCTGAGTATCATCATCAGAGCCTGCAAAACACTGGGCATCCTCCTGGAGCATGTACCCAACACTGTGCTCAAAGAGTTCAGGGGACTCCTCAGGAGGACGTGGTGGGTCTAGGGAAGGAGTCACTGATGATGACATTGAGACGAGGGAAGACGATGCATTGGCAGCTGCTTTGCTAATACCCTGAGCCTGGGCGAGAGAGGATGAGGAGGATGAAGAGGGCTTGGTCATCCACTCTACCAAGTCTTCGGCATGATGCGGCTCAACACGTCCAGCTGCCGAAAAGAAGGACAAGCGTGTCCCATGGCCACGTGCTGATGATGACGATGCACCGCGTCCACGGCCAGCACTGTTGTCTCTAGACACAGAGCCTGCTTGCCCTCTTTTATCGGCTCGCGCCTGTCTGCCTCTCCTTGTTGGCCTTCCAGACATGGTAATGGCCTGAAGGGAGATGGGAAAACCAGCATTTGGGTAGTGTATATTGTGCTGGAGGCACACAACATCCACAAACTCCTGCAGATGGCAGATGGCTCAATTAGAGAAGAGCTATATAGGTGGTTATAATGGTGTATAGTGCGGTCAGGGCACGCAGACAACACGCATCTCCTACAACTGACTGTAAGCTCTATTACAGAAGAGCAATATAGCTAGCTATGTAGGTGGATATAATGGTGTATAGTTGCGGTCAGGGCACGCAGACAACACGCACAAACTCCTGCAGATTGCTAACAGCTCAATTACAGAAGAGCAAGAACGCAAAATCGGCCGATAACGAAAGGTGTATACTGTGTTGAAGGTACACAGAGAACACCCACTAACTCCTACAGACACCAACACACTGCACAAGGCCGCCGCGCTGGCGGCCTTATATAGTGTGGGGCGTGTACTACACAGCCTGAGCTATGATTGGCCACATGCATCCTGCCTGGGACCAATCATGGCTCTCCTTGCTGCCGGCGCTGTGATTGGCCAAGCATGCGGGGTCACAGTGCGTGCTTGGCCAATCATGAGCCAGCAATGCACTGCGATGGCGCAGTGCATTGTGGGCCGTGAGCGCCACACGAATTTGCTGCGAACGGCCCATAACGTTTGGTATTCGCCGAACGTGCGAACAGCCGATGTTCGAGTCGAACGCATGTTCGACTCGAACACGAAGCTCATCCCTAATAATGAACATGATGACTAGCTCAGTGCTGGGTTCATTATTCTCCCATTCTAGTGGAACACCACTCCAACATCGTAGCACTGCTGTTTGCTACAATCATTCTGTGCCTACCTCCACACAGCACAGTTAGCAGCGCTGTTTTTTCACTTGAAACAATTGATTGTCCCTCTTTTCAATCAGTGTCTGTTGGACAGAAGGTGACATTCCTGTAATGACAGAGCTTTCTTGCAGCACACGTCTTAAAACAGCTTGCCTGCCTGTCCTGAAATTTGATGGACCATAAGATGCAAGTGTCTGTACAGAATACATCTCAGTGGGGTGGTCTGCTTTATATTCTCTCTCCTTCTCCTCTAGCATCAGTTTTTTAAAGGTGCATTCCTTTAAAAAGCATTACTTACATATGGGTAAAAACACTAACTTATAACACTTCTCTTTTTTTGCCCTATTTCCTATTTTTGCTGAGTCACTTTTCTTTAGGCTATAAACCATCCATATGTTAGGGATCCTCATTTAGGCATTAAAACATAAAAAAATTTTGTTGATTCAATCACTTTCTAATGCCTTTCACTTCTGAAGATAACACACAGAATTAACTTGAGATTGGAAGCACATATTTTTTATTTGGCGACATAGATCCCCTTTTAGGGGAATGTTTACTTTTTCAGCACCTTCTTTAAACCATGAAAGCTTATTTTATTTGCTGTAATAATGGCTTAAAACATGAGCCAGGACATGCTAGTTGCTCTCCCACTTACTTTCATTTAGTTTTAAAGCAATTTTTTTTTTTTAACTTGAAGCATTTGTTACCCTAATATTTTATATTCTTGGTATGTGCCTGCTGTACCATGTACGTGTATGAAAATGTATCTTGTTTTTTTTGTATTGCTTCCTATGTGTGAAATCCCTGGTGTTCCTGCCAGTCCCTATGCTTTCCTATTACAAACTGACCCCACTAAGCAGGAGAATACATCATGGTCAGTTCTCTAGCTATGCTGGGAACTCAGACTGCTCTCTTGTAATGATCAGACTTGTCCTGACACACCACCCCTGCACAGCCATTCACTTGGAAGATCAGAGTGCTGACCTTTCTCCGCCTCCCAGCTTTTATGCAGCTGAGAACAGAGGGAATGTGATCACTTATACAAAAGGAAAAAAAGGTATTTATAATGTTTTTTTTAAATATCTATACGAAACTGTTTTGCCTTTAATTTCTATTTTAAACTTAATGAGTTGTTTTACAAGGTGATCGTTTACAATGTCTTTAATGAGTTCCCTGCATTAGGGTAAAAAAATGTCCCAGTAGTAGTATTGTCCTCTCACCTCCCTATATACCTTACTTGAGTCCTACCTCAATCAAGCGCTGTGCCAGTCTGCAGTGGAACTGGTCTCTCTCTCTCTGTCTCTCTCTCTCTCTCTGTCTCTCTCTCCTCATGAGCTCAGAGTCAGCAATGGAAGCCATTGTCTAAACCACAGTGTGTGCGTCAATGGACACACACAGACTGCCTCGGGAGCGAGTATGCAGGTGTGTCACCATAGGAAGTGGCTTCCAATGGTGGCACACAGAGAAGAGAAGGAGCCAAGGGCACCAGTGGGGGACTTCCAGAAGAGGAGGTTCTGAGCTTAAATTATATAATTTAGTTTCCACTTACAAATACCAATGTAACTTTTATTATTTTTTTCTATGTTACTTACCCATTACTGCTGTTATCATAAGGTCTTATTTCTGTGGCTTTGTTTTCAGCCCCACCATGCATGCTCTGGCATTCTGACCACAGGTTACTCTGTGGATACATAGCCTTCCTGTAGTCATTCTTTTTTTTTTTTTTTTTAATTAATGTTTATTAAAGAAGAGAAGCGTGTACAAAGCATAACGATCAATACATCAACCAACATCAAGGGCAGCAACAGTATATCGTCAGTTACCATGGCATAGATAAATACACCCATCTCTTCTATTATAAAAGAGGGAATATAGTGGACAGAAATAGAGGGGAAGTAAAGGAAAGGGAAAATAAACAGGAAGAGAGAGAAAAAGAGAAAGAAGGGGGGGAGGGGGGAGGGGATGGGGGGGGGGGGGCAGACCACCCTCAGACAATCAATTGCAAAAGTACAGTAGATATAGTAAAAACAAAAATTATGATCACATCACACTGGTTGAGACATTATGGCTGCATAACTAGAGGAATATTTAAAGGCAACCCAACAGGCCCAGATCTTCGTTGCCAACTCAGATTTACCCCGGAGGGAGAGGGTCATGTCCTCCATGTAATATGTGGTATCCACGTTAAGTAACCAACGCCGGAGCGTGGGGATCGTCTTCATCTTCCAAAACTGAGGAATGAGGGTTTTGGCAGCGTTTAAGAGGTGTGGCGTAATCGACCTCTTATAGGGGCCCGTCGGCTTCCCCGTGCAATGGAACAAAACATACCACGGGTCATTAGGTACCTCCCACCCCTGGATTTCTTTGATCGTGTAGAAAATCGCTAGCCAGAATGGTCGGATCCTCGGGCAGTACCACCAAATATGAGCATGAGTGGCTACCTCCCCGCACTCCCGCCAACAAAGTGGGGAGGACTGAGGAGAAAACCTTTGTAAAACAACCGGTGTGTAGTGCCATCTGGTCAAAAGTTTATACGCCATTTCTGACGTCTTATAGGATCCAGAGGAGGTATGAGCCAGGGTTAGGATTTGTGACTGCTGGGACGGAGACAGGGCCGTATGTAGTTCCCTTTCCCAGTACCGTAGGAAGGAGGGAGTACCCGTAGAGGTGAGGGACAGCAATGCCTGATAAAAGTACGAGACCGGCCTCTCAATCGGGTCAGAGTCAGCGAATGCGGTTTCCACTGGAGTAAGCTCCGCCAAGGTGCGCAGGGGCTTTGGTAGCATGCGAACAAAGTTCAGTAGTTGATGATGCTTCCATCGATCCATGTAGAATATGGAGGAGTCGCCCAAGATGGAAGAAAGAGGCAACACCCCGGATGGGCCGGTGAACTGATGTAGACATGTGTTAGTGCCCAGCCGCCACGGGTGAATCTGAGGGTCCATGTTACCCGGTGGGAAGAAATTGTGACCCACCAAGGGCATTAGGGGGGAGTTACACAACCAGCCATTCATCTTACAGATAGAGTCCCACACCATCAAGGAGGAGTGTGTAAGCGGTGACGTGGTAGGCAAAAGGGTCCGGAACTTCCTCGGGATCCACATCAGTGTGGAAGGTTCAGCGCCACAAAGGTCCGCTTCTAAGTTTACCCAGAGTTTTGAGCCCTTGCAATACTTCAGGTCAGAGAGTCTAGTCAGCACAACGGCCCTGTAATAAAGCTTAAAGTCCGGTACAGCTAAACCCCCGCTACACTTAGGGCGGATGAGGAGAGATCTATTCAGCCTGGGCTTTCTCCTATTCCATATGTACCGGTAAACCAGAGATGTCAAAGTTGTAAAAAACCCCACCGGTATCCCAAACGGGACCATCTGAAGCATGAAGAGCACCCTGGGCAGCAAGTTCATCTTAACCAGACCAATTCTACCTAGCCAAGAATGTCGGAGCTGGGACCACTTTTGGATGTCTGACCTAAGTGTGTTGAGCAGAGGCAGAAAGTTAGCGCGGAAAAGGGACGATAGTGAGGGCGTAAGTTGAATGCCCAAATATTTCATGGAGCTCAACTGCCAGGTAAAGGGGTAGTTCTTCTTCAGGTGAGATACCTGTTTGGCGGGGACAGAGATGTTTAACATTTCCGATTTGGACATATTGATTTTAAAATTTGACACCGCGCCGTAGGCCGAAAACTCGGACAGAAGATTTGGAAGGGTGATCAGAGGCTGTTGCACATAGAACAAAATATCGTCCGCGTACGCCGCGTATTTGTGTTCCGTCGTACCTATTGTTACGCCACGTATATTCGGGTTTCGCCTAATAAGGGATAAAAATGGTTCCAGGGAGATCGCGAATAAAATCGGCGAGAGCGGGCAACCCTGGCGAGTTCCGTTGTAGAGGGTGAAGGGGTCGCTAAGGGTACCGTTAATCCGTATCTGAGCTGTGGGGCAGCGGTACAACGCCGCTACTTTGGAGCGCAGAGTGGGTCCTATACCCAAGTGAGTCAGCGTAGCCATAAGGAAGTCCCAGTCCACCCTGTCAAACGCCTTCTCAGCATCCGTGGAAAGTAACAGGGTGGGCTGGGAAGTCCGCCGCACATAAGCCATCAGGGAAAGAGTGCGGAGAGAATTATCCCGCGCTTCCCGCCCGGGGATGAATCCTGTCTGATCCCGCGAAACCCACTGTGGCACCAGGGGGAGCAGCCTATTCGCTATGGCTTTAGCATAAATCTTCGCATCAATATTCAAGAGCGAAATAGGGCGGTAGCTCGCGCAGTCACTAGGGTCCTTGCCCTCCTTGGGCAACACCGTAATATGAGCATGAGTGGTCTCCGGGCGAAGGTCCCCGCCGTCCGAGGTCACGTTAGCATATCTGGTCAAGTACGGCAACAGTATGTTAGCGTACGCTCTATAATAAGATACCGTGAGGCCGTCTGGTCCCGGTGCCTTACCGCGCGCCATAGATTTCATGGCGCCCAGAAGCTCCGCAGCCGTAAACTCCCCCTCCAAGGAAGTCAAAACCTCCTCGGAGAGTTTCGGGAGGGCGGCACGGGCCAGATAGTCCCCAATAAGGCGTCCCCTAGCCTCTCTATCATGGACACCCTGGTGCACCTGATACAGGCGCTGATAAAAGTCCCTGAATGTCTTGGCTATACGGGGGGTCTCGAACACCAGGTCTCCCGAGGGGGTTTTAACTTTGGCAATAAACGCCGCGTTCTTACGCTGTCGCACCGAGTTGGCCAACAGCCTACTGGGCTTATCTCCCCACTCATAAAATCGGTGAGCCACTATCCGCGCGCGTCGCTTGTGATCTAAATGAAGGAGGGATTTCAGGGTCTCTCGTTTTTCCGTCAAGGCGTGGAAAAGGGCCGGAGTCTGGTTCAGCTTATGCCGGCGTTCCAAGTCGGTAATGTCACGCAACAAGTCAGACTGTTGAGTTAAGCGCTCTCTCTTTTTCCTAGAACCCAATTCCATGAACTTTCCCCTAATATACACCTTGTGGGCCTCCCATAACACTCCCGGTGAGACTTCAGGACTGACATTAGTCTTAAAATAAAACTCCAAACTGTCACCCATCACCTATCTATCCGCCTCTTCGACTATGAGGTCCTCGTTCAACTTCCAGTTAGTGGACTTCAGGGGTATGGACGCCACGTTAATGGTTAAAGAAATTGGAGCATGGTCCGAAATGGGGGATGAGTCAATGCTTGACTTCACTATGAGCGGGAGGTGCTGGTGATCAATGAAGCATAAATCTATTCTAGAGTAGGTTTGGTGCACCGGAGAAAAATAGGTAAAGTCCCTTTCCCGCGGGTGATTAATTCTCCAGACATCCATCAACTGTAGGTCATGGAGTCGAGAACGAATATATCTCACACCCCTGCCGGAAAGCGAGGAACCCCCTCTAGAGGTGTCCAAAGTAGGTTCCAAGGGAACATTAAAATCGCCCGCTAGAAGAATGCATCCACGTGCAAAATTCCGCAGGGAGTTGAGTGTGGACGCCAGAAAACGCACCTGGTTTTTGTTAGGGGAGTATAAGGTGGCCAAAGTACACTGCATGCTGCCCAGGGTGCCTCGCACAAACAGAAAACGTCCCGCAGGATCACACAACATTTCCTCAAACGTGAACGCGGTTCCCCTACGAATCCCAATGGCCACACCTTTTGCTTTAGAAATGTCGGAGAGGCTGTAGTACCACGTGGGGTACTTCGGTGAGTGCAATCTAACTCGAGTCGTCTGCGTGAGGTGGGTCTCCTGGAGGAAGACCACGTCCCCCCGCAAACGGTCCAGCTCCCTATATAAGTTGTGTCTCTTCCCCGGGGCGTGAAGGCCCCGTACATTAAAAGATACAAGGTTCACCGTAGCCATGGGGTCTCAGAAGGAGGAACCGCGGACACCACAACATTACCAATGCAATAGAGAGGCGGTCTGCCGCCAAATAGGGGGAAGGGGATCAGAGAAGGTGGAGGCAATAGACAAGAAAGGTGAAAGAGAAAAGGAAAGGAGAAGGAAGGGCAACAAGAACATGAGAGGCCCCACCGTAGTGGGAGAAACAAAATGAACCAAAAAAGGTGCTGTCGGAGAACAGCCGGTAGTGCACGCATTTCCATGCCGTGCGAGAGCGGGCTGCGTGGCCGCCCCAGGGCCCCCACGCCCGCCACCCCAGCAGGGGAACGGACGCCAGGGCCCCGCGCCGGGCAGCCCCCGCTCAAAAGGAGGGAGACGGGACTCAGGCAGCCGGGCGCAAACCACACCATAAGGGTACAGGTAGCTCCCCGCGGTCCGGTGCTGACACCGAGGCATAAAAATCTAGAAATAACATCATCCAAAACATAAAATGGTACAACGCCGGTAAAGAACAATATGGGTATGAAGCTAAGGCGATAAGATACACATTGGGGGGGGGTACCGTAAGACAGTCATGCTCCAAAGGCTCCCAGATGGAGATGGGAAAATAACACGCCAGTAAGTAGGGCAAGAAAACAGTAACGGTCACATCCAGACTGAGGCTCCCAAGGAGGGACCGGGGTATGGGCCACAAGGCCAAGGGGGACCCTGCCGTGGCCCTGCAAAAACTCGTTGTCGCCAGAGGCGGTCAGCTTCCTCGCACAAACTTGGTAAGGGAGCCCCCCCAATTGCGGTCAGGCGGTATGTCCCACAAATGCAAGTAGTTGACGGGCAGGTTGCCATTTCAAGGGCGATGATCAGGTGCGGAAGTACGGCGGGCACGGCTCACTCTCTGCCAGCCCTGGTCGGCCCCAGCGGGCAGGGGCGGGATGCCGTCCTGCCATCCAGGCAGTTCCGGGACAGGAACGGACATATCCGTGCAGAATTTGGGCAGCTCCTCCGGAAATCGAAGTATTGCGGTTCTGCCATCCCTAGACGCGATCAAGGCCGCAGGGAAGCCCCACTTATATTTAATGGACGCCGCCCGAAGCAGTTCCGTGAGGGGTCGTAGGGCCCTGCGACGATCCAAGGTTTCCTTAGCTAGGTCCGGGAAAAAGGATAACATCGCTCCATGAAAATCAAACGGATTAGCTTCCCTAGCTTTCTGCATAATCAGTTCCTTTTCAGGATAATGGTGGATCCGGCAAATGATGTCTCGTGGGACGTCGGTAGCAAGATTGCGTGGTCGGAGTGCCCTGTGCACCCGGTCAATCCTCAAGGGGGCATCAGGCGTTCGGCCCAGAAGACTATTGAAAATACCCCGGACGGACGGTAACAGGTCGTCGTCTCCGGTCGCTTCGGGAAGTCCCCTAATCCGAACGTTATTACGTCTGTTACGATTCTCTTGATCTTCGAGCTTGTAAACGGTTGTACGATGCGAAATGGCAAGTTGTCGTGTAGTCGCCTGTAAGGATCGGATAGCGTTCGCGTGGCGATCTAGACGTTGCTCCGACTCTTCGACACGGACCAATACTTGCGAGAGATCCGAACAAACTGCGGAGACCTCCTTCTTAATGACCCGCTCGAGGTTCAGAAGCATGGAGGCGAGATCGGAGGTGGTAGGGAGGCCGCTCACTCTCGGCGCCGCTCCGGCGGAAGGATGTTGCTCCCCCTCATCGCCCGAGCCCGCCGAGGACTCGGGCGAGCGCGACCTCCGGTCCGGCCCATCGCGGGAGGCGGGATCCACTCCACCCCGCGGCTTGCGGCCTAGGTCGTCCTGCTCCTCCACCTCGTCCAGTTCCACGGCAAGGAATCGTTTAATTGACCCCGTCGAGGCTCCTTTCTTGGGCAGAGACTTGCCTGTCCGCCGGCCCATCGCTCAGGTAGCACAAATATGGATTTTTGGATGATTTTAGGTGTTTTTTCTCGGTGTCGGCCTCGGAGCACACAGAGCACACGTCTGCTCTAGCACATCACCAATCCACGCCCCTCCTGTAGTCATTCTGAGACAGCTTTGTTGCAGATGGTTTACATACATAGCTGATTTAAAGCCGACCTTTACCCTAAAATTGTAATTACATGCCCCTGTTAAACAGGGGCAGAAAAATTGGGCCTTGGGTGCTGGTGCCAGAACACTGTAAGCCCTCACAGCTACTCTTGTTGGGTGCAGGAACAGGCCCTGCTGTGAACTATTATATCAAAAATTGTAATTACATGCCCCTGTTAAACAGGGGCAGAAAAACTGGGCCTTGGGTGGTGGTGCCACAACACTTTAAGCCCTCACAGATACTATTGTTGGGCACACAAATGGGCCCTGCTGTAAAATATTATCTCAAATTTGTAATTAAATGCCTCTGTTAAACAGGGGCAGAAAAACTGGGCCTTGGGTGGGGGTGCCACAACACTGTAACCCCTCACAGATACTCTTGTTGGGTGCAGGAATGGGCCCCACTGTGAAATATTAGATCCAGAATTGTAATTTCATGCCCCTGGGACTTTGGTGGTGGCGGTGGTGCCCTAAACCAAAAATATTTTTGGAAGCTAGCATCATCAAGATTGAGGAGGAATAGGATAGTCAGCATAGGCAGTCTTCAAAAGATCCCAGATTCATATCAAATTCAATCAGTTACATCAGCATCAAGTGCTTGATAGCTGCTGATGCAAAGCTGATTCATTTTTATGAATGTGAGCCTATCAATGGAGTCTGTGGACAGACACACTCTGATCCATTACAAACCCTTTGATTCATTACAAACCCTCCAGCAGCACTGAATGTGAGTTCAGAAAACACGCTGGATGCAGGACAGGCCACTAGCTCAATTGCATATTGAGCAAGTTCTGGCCACTGGTCCATCCCCAAGACCCAGTAACCCAGTGGATTCTCTGTTGGTGTCAGGGAAGTCATCCACAGAATTCAGCTGACATTCTCAGGCACGCACTTGTGCGCAGGTGCCAACAAAATACTCACAGATCTGCCACAGGTGCATCAGTAGACACGCATGTCACCAGAACTGGCACCAGACGGCCTATTTAAACACAGAACTCAGTGCTGTCTGGTTGCTGCTTGGTCTCCAGCGTTACCTGAAACCTTGTTCCCTGTGTTGTTTCCTTAATACCGTCCCGGCTTGCTCCCTGACTTCTCTCCTGCCTGCTGTTTATACCTGATCTGCCTACCTGTTGCCAAACCTGCCTGTGACCTGACTACGTTCCCGCCTGCTGTCATACCTGATCTGCCTACCTGTTGCCAAACCTTCTGTGACCTGACCACGTTCCTGTCTGCTGTCATACCTGATCTGCCTACCTGCTGCCGAGCCTGCTGTGACCTGACTTCTCTCCTTCCTGCTGTTGTACCTGATCTGCACGTCTGCTGCCTAGACCTGCCTGTGATCCAGCTACACTCCAGCCCCCTAGCTGCCAAGTCTGGCTTCCTTCCTGTGTGTTCCTGGCTACTACCTACACAGACTTCAGGACTTATCCAAGGCACCTTTATTCCACCGTGCTCCAGCGCCAGCTGTCCCACTACCAGCGGCTCTTAAGCCGGAGTTGTACAGGAGGCCTTCCTCTACACGCCAGGCTCACCACCAGGTACACGGCAGTTGGAAAGGTTTCCAAGTCTGCTCTTGCCCCTAGATATTCCTGCACCTTATAATGCAGATGCTGGCAATGGTTGCTTGAACCAATCAGACCTTGGCACTGAGGACTGAAAAATTGTTTAAAGGCATCGATCAGATGGCCACCTTCTCCACCGCTCTTCTTCTGACTGAACGAAGCCTCATCACTAGTGATGGCCGAACGGTTCGCCCGGCGGTCGTTTCGCGGCGAATTTCCGACTTTCGCCGTCCGCGGGTTCGAACGCCTTTTTCCGTCGTTCGCCCCGGCGGACTTACGTGTTTAATGTATACAAGAACTTTAACCTTTCGTGACACGTTTATCATGTGTTACAGGACAACCAATTGAGACATGACAGCTCATGGACACTTGGACATTCCCCCTAACCTATAAATACACCCGATCCGGTGGCCATTTTACATTCTTTCTTCTGTCACTGTAGGGAAAGGATCCTGTGTGGAGTAGGGACAGAGAAAACGCTAGCTATTTGGTACACAAAAGTTCTTTTCAGGACTGGTATAGGTGTTAGGTCAGCAGCCTGAGTTTCTTTTGTCAGTTTAGATAAAGGGACAGAGCGCTGTATGCTGCTATTTTAGGGACAGCTCAGCCAGATTAGTCTTTCTTCATCATCATCATCATCATCATCATTAGCTGTTACTATCAGGTCCACAAAAGAGCTGTTCCAGCTAATCGTTCCAGCCTACTCTTTTTTGCCAATTTGTATAGGGACAGGCAGGTATAGGGTTAGGTCAGCAGCCTGAGTTTCTTTTGTCAGTTTAGATAAAGGGACAGAGCGCTGTATGCTGCTATTTTAGGGACAGCTCAGCCAGATTAGTCTTTCTTCATCATCATCATCATCATCATCATTAGCTGTTACTATCAGGTCCACAAAAGAGCTGTTCCAGCTAATCGTTCCAGCCTACTCTTTTTGCCAATTTGTATAGGGACAGGCAGGAAGCAGTGTGTCAGGCAGTGAGGATAATTTTAAAGACTTGCTGTTACTATTAGTTCCACAAAGGTTCTTTTCAGGACTGGTATCAGTGGTACGGTAATAGGCTTGTACACGTATAATATTCTTTCTTCCAAATATAGAAAGAATATTATACTTGACTGCTGCCCTTCTGCTGCAGTCTGCTAATCATTCACAACTCACTTGTTCCACAAAGCTCTTTATCAGGACTGGTAACTTGGTCTGTCTAGGGTGCTACGGTATCATAGGCTTGGGTGCGGTACAGTCTGCTGTTCTGTAAGGACCGCTATCGGTCCACAATACATAGGGTTGCCGTGCACTACTGCTGACCGCTGCCCTATACTGCAGCAGTCCTTCAGCGGTATAGGGACTGACGCACAGTCTGCTAAACACTAACACACAACCTGCTTGGTCCACAAAAGTTTTTATAAGGACTGGTAACTTGGTATAGGGTGCTACGGTACATAGGCCTGAGTGCAGTACAGTCTGCTGTTCTGTAAGGACCGCTATCGGTCCACAATACATAGGGTTGCCGTGCACTACTGCTGACCGCTGCCCTATACTGCAGCAGTCCTTCATTGGTATAGGGACTGACGTACAGTCTGCTAATCACTAACACACAACCTGCTTGGTCCACAAAAGTTCTTATAAGGACTGGTAACTTGGTATAGGGTGCTACGGTACATAGGCCTGAGTGCGTTACAGTCTGCTGTTCTGTAAGGACCGCTATCGGTCCACAATACATAGGGTTGACGTGCACCACTGCTGACCGCTGCCCTATACTGCAGCAGTCCTTCAGCGGTATAGGGACTGACGTACAGTCTGCTAAACACTAATACACAACCTGCTTGGTCCACAAAAGTTCTTATAAGGACTGGTAACTTGGTATAGGGTGCTACGGTACATAGGCTTGAGTGCGGTACAGTCTGCTGTTCTGTAAGGACCGCTATCGGTCCACAATAGATAGGGTTGACGTGCACCACTGCTGACCGCTGCCCTATACTGCAGCAGTCCTTCAGCGGTATAGGGACTGACGCACAGTCTGCTAAACACTAACACACAACCTGCTTGGTCCACAAAAGTTTTTATAAGGACTGGTAACTTGGTATAGGGTGCTACGGTACATAGGCCTGAGTGCGTTACAGTCTGCTGTTCTGTAAGGACCGCTATCGGTCCACAATACATAGGGTTGCCGTGCACTACTGCTGACCGCTGCCCTATACTGCAGCAGTCCTTCATTGGTATAGGGACTGACGTACAGTCTGCTAATCACTAACACACAACCTGCTTGGTCCACAAAAGTTCTTATAAGGACTGGTAACTTGGTATAGGGTGCTACGGTACATAGGCCTGAGTGCGTTACAGTCTGCTGTTCTGTAAGGACCGCTATCGGTCCACAATACATAGGGTTGACGTGCACCACTGCTGACCGCTGCCCTATACTGCAGCAGTCCTTCAGCGGTATAGGGACTGACGTACAGTCTGCTAAACACTAATACACAACCTGCTTGGTCCACAAAAGTTCTTATAAGGACTGGTAACTTGGTATAGGGTGCTACGGTACATAGGCTTGAGTGCGGTACAGTCTGCTGTTCTGTAAGGACCGCTATCGGTCCACAATACATAGGGTTGCCGTGCACTACTGCTGACCGCTGCCCTATACTGCAGCAGTCCTTCATTGGTATAGGGACTGACGTACAGTCTGCTAATCACTAACACACAACCTGCTTGTTCCACAAAAGTTCTTATAAGGACTGGTAACTTGGTATAGGGTGCTACGGTACATAGGCTTGAGTGCGGTACAGTCTGCTGTTCTGTAAGGACCGCTATCGGTCCACAATAGATAGGGTTGACGTGCACCACTGCTGACCGCTGCCCTATACTGCAGCAGTCCTTCAGCGGTATAGGGACTGACGTACAGTCTGCTAAACACTAATACACAACCTGCTTGGTCCACAAAAGTTCTTATAAGGACTGGTAACTTGGTATAGGGTGCTACGGTACATAGGCTTGAGTGCGGTACAGTCTGCTGTTCTGTAAGGACCGCTATCGGTCCACAATAGATAGGGTTGACGTGCACCACTGCTGACCGCTGCCCTATACTGCAGCAGTCCTTCAGCGGTATAGGGACTGACGTACAGTCTGCTAAACACTAATACACAACCTGCTTGGTCCACAAAAGTTCTTATAAGGACTGGTAACTTGGTATAGGGTGCTACGGTACATAGGCTTGAGTGCGGTACAGTCTGCTGTTCTGTAAGGACCGCTATCGGTCCACAATACATAGGGTTGCCGTGCACTACTGCTGACCGCTGCCCTATACTGCAGCAGTCCTTCATTGGTATAGGGACTGACGTACAGTCTGCTAATCACTAACACACAACCTGCTTGTTCCACAAAAGTTCTTATAAGGACTGGTAACTTGGTATAGGGTGCTACGGTACATAGGCTTGAGTGCGGTACAGTCTGCTGTTCTGTAAGGACCGCTATCGGTCCACAATAGATAGGGTTGACGTGCACCACTGCTGACCGCTGCCCTATACTGCAGCAGTCCTTCAGCGGTATAGGGACTGACGTACAGTCTGCTAAACACTAATACACAACCTGCTTGGTCCACAAAAGTTCTTATAAGGACTGGTAACTTGGTATAGGGTGCTACGGTACATAGGCTTGAGTGCGGTACAGTCTGCTGTTCTGTAAGGACCGCTATCGGTCCACAATAGATAGGGTTGACGTGCACCACTGCTGACCGCTGCCCTATACTGCAGCAGTCCTTCAGCGGTATAGGGACTGACGTACAGTCTGCTAAACACTAATACACAACCTGCTTGGTCCACAAAAGTTCTTATAAGGACTGGTAACTTGGTATAGGGTGCTACGGTACATAGGCTTGAGTGCGGTACAGTCTGCTGTTCTGTAAGGACCGCTATAGGTCCACAATAGATAGGGTTGACGTGCACCACTGCTGACCGCTCACCTATACTGCAGCAGTCCTTCAGCGGTATAGGGACTAAGAGTTTTGTCACAGGGTCATTTAAAAAATGACATGCAGAGGAAGAGGCAGGCCCTTCCGCAGGGGTGGTAGGGGTAGGGCAGGAGCAACAGGCTTGAGCCAAAGTGGGAAGTTGCAGAAGGTGCGTTCAATTACTTTAAAGGATGCACCAGACTTGGTTGAGTGGCTCGCTCAGCCTTACTCTTCTGCACCCTCCTCATCCTCTCGATCTGCACCCTCTTCTTCACTCTCTGCTATGTGCACCCCCAAAGACACTACCACCAACAACACGACCACCACCACCACCACCACATACCTTCCGCTTGAGTCACTGGAATTATTTTCCGATCCATATCAAGAGGACATTTCTGATGCGCAGCCACTCTTGGTATTGGATCAGGAAGAGGAGGTAGCAACAAGCGCTACTCAGCAGTCTGACGCCAGTACCCAGATCAGCCCAAGGAGGAGGTTGGTCCCCGGTGTTGCTGCCTACTCTACTTATAGCGGTGGGGAAGGTGACGTTGATGATGACGTGTCTAGTGATGTCACGTGGGTGCCCACAAGAGAGGAAGAGGAGGGGAGTTCAGAGGGAGATATGGACCAGCAGATAGGGAGGAGAAGCAGCAATGACTTACATTGCACAGCAGGGACAAAGCAGACTGCAAATGTATCAGGAGCGAGTCATCGACCATGTACGGTCACATCTGGCGCTCCCAGGACACCGGCACATGGCTCCGCAGTGTGGGCTTTTTTTAACGTGTCCGCTGCTGACAATAGCGTTGCCATCTGCAATCTTTGCAGTCAACGCGTTAGTCGCGGTAAGCCCAATACTCACCTAGGGACGACCGCCTTAAGAAGGCACATGAGCAGCCATCACCGAGCCCAGTGGGAGCAACGGAACACACAAAGCCACACTGCAGGCTCTCACCGTCCAGCCTCGTCTTCTACTTCTCCTTCTCCTCTCTCCTCACAATTGTCCTCCACTCCACCTTCCATCACGCCAAGCTCACATTTTTCTGCAAAAAGGCAGGCTTCCGTGGGCCTAATGTTTGAGCGTAAAAAAATGATGACGCCGGATAACCCTCTTGCCCAACGGTTGGCGGCTGGCTTGTCAGAACTCATAGCCCGCCAACTACTGCCATATAAACTGGTGGACTCGGAGGCCTTTCGCAAATTTGTGGCCATTGGAACACCACAATGGAAGGTCCCAGGAAGGAAGTATTTCTCAGAGAAGGGCATCCCAGAGCTATATGGCCATGTTCAGCGGCAAGTGAATGTATCTCTGGCACACAGTGTCGGTGCCAAGATACATCTGACCACAGACACGTGGTCTAGCAAACACGGGCAGGGAAGGTATATCAGTTTTACTGCCCACTGGGTGAACCTTCTGACGGCCGTCAAGCATGTAACCCGTGGCACCCGTGTAGATTTGGTTTTACCGCCACGGATTGCATGCAGGCCTGACTCTTCTTCTCCTCCTCCTACTCCATCCTCCTCCCTCTCCTCCTCAGCTGCCTCCTCCTTTTCCGCTGCTAGCGTCTCTTCCACTGCACCGCCCAAGCTCCCCAGAACCTATTCCACATGCCAGGTGAGACGTTGCCATGCCGTGCTGCGTCTGTTGTGCCTGGAAGCAAAGAGCCACACTGGCCCGGCACTCCTTTCAGCTTTGCGTTCACAGGCAGATGAGTGGCTAACACCGCTCAATTTGACAGTTGGTAAAGTGGTGTGTGACAACGGTGCCAATCTGCTTAGCGCATTGAAACAGGGCAAAATCACGCACGTGCCGTGCATGGCACACGTCTTAAACTTGGTCGTGCAGCGATTCCTTGTCAAATACCCTGGGGTCCAGGACATCTTGCGGCAGGCAAGGAAAATCTCGGCCCATTTCAGAAGATCTTACACGGCCATGGCTCGCCTTGCTGACATTCAGCGGCGACACCATCTGCCGGTCAGACGTCTTATTTGCGATTGCCCGACGCGATGGAACTCAACCTTCTATATGCTTGATAGGCTGCTCCAGCAGAAACGTGCAGTTAACGTCTACCTGTATGAACTCTGCGAAAGAAACGGTTCTGGGGAGCTGGGTTTTTTTTCACCGCGCCAGTGGCTGCTCATGCGCGACACATGCAGACTTCTGCGGCCATTTGAGGAGATCACCAAACTGGTCAGTCGCAGCCATGGCGCCATCAGTGACATGGTACCTTATGCCTTCTTTCTGGAGCGTGCATTGCGTCGTGTCATTGATCAGGCTGTGGAGGAGCAGGAGCGGGAAGATGAGGAAGTCGCAATGCTGGATGAATTCCCAGGGGGGGCTACTCTATCTGAGACAAGTCAACAACAGGAGTCTGATGAGGAGTCAGAGGAGGATGGTGCCGGGGCGGATGAGCAGGAGCAAGAAGAGCATGCTTTAAACCTTTCTGGGATCCCTGTTGTGCGAGGATGGGGAGAGGAGAATGAAGAGGACGACATTATCCTGGATGATGAGCAGGAGCCAGGCCACCACACCGCTTCCACTTTAGTGCAAATGGGGGCCTTCATGCTCCAGTGTTTTAATAGGGACCCCCGTATAAAAAGCATGAGGGTCAAGGACCAGTACTGGGTGGCAACGTACTTAGACCCCCGGTACAAACACAAAATGGCGGAAATGTTACCGCCGTCGCAGAGGGCTGTCAGAATGCAGCACTTCCAGGCCTTGCTTCGAGAAATGCTGCATTCTGCTTTTGCGTGCGCTGGCAGAGGAGCAATTCCCACTCCCAGAGAAGGATTTGCGGGTACCAATCCAACAGCGCCTGCAAGAAGAGGCCGGTTTGAAGATGTGTTGGTGACTTCGGATATGAGGTCATTCTTTCAGCCGACCCATCGACAGGTGTCATCCGGATCCAGCATCAGGGAACGCCTAGACCGTCAGGTGTCCGACTACATTGGGTTAACGGCCGATGTGGACGCTCTGAGGAGTGATGAACCCCTAGACTACTGGGTGGGCAGGCTTGACCTCTGGCCAGAGCTTGCCCAATTTGCAATCGAACTGTTGGCTTGCCCCTCATCCAGTGTCCTGTCCGAAAGGACGTTCAGCGCAGCAGGGGGGATTGTGACCGATAAGCGTACTCGCCTAGCTCACCACAGTGTTAACTACCTCACATTTCTAAAAATGAATGAGGCATGGATCTCGGAGGAATTCAACACATGTGATCAGTAGACCATGTATATGTCTATAAACAATTTTTGGAATCAAGCACACAGACCTTCTTAATTCATTTGGCTCACTTCCCTGACCCAAAAAAGCACACCGTACTATATGCCCCTACCCTCCTCTTTGAAGAGGTTGAGCGGTGTCATATTTCTACTGGGGCTGCTTATTATGAGGGGTTCCCACCATCCCTGTGCTGTGCTGACTTCCTCCTGGGTGTTCTTATTATGAGGGGCTCCCACCATCCCTGTGCTGTGCTGACTTCCTCCTGGGGGTTCTTATTATGAGGGGATCACACCATCCCTGTGCTGTGCTGACTTCCTCCTGGGGCTGCTTACGGTGCTGCTGTCAGCGCTGTATGTCACGGAGCTGCTGTCAGCGCTGTATGTCACGGAGCTGCTGTCAGCGCTGTATGTCACGGAGCTGCTGTCAGCGCTGTATGTCACGGAGCTGCTGTCAGCGCTGTATGTCACGGAGCTGCTGTCAGCGCTGTATGTCACGGAGCTGCTGTCAGCGCTGTATGTCACGGAGCTGCTGTCAGCGCTGTATGTCACGGAGCTGCTGTCAGCGCTGTATGTCACGGAGCTGCTGTCAGCGCTGTATGTCACGGAGCTGCTGTCAGCGCTGTATGTCACGGAGCTGCTGTCAGCGCTGTATGTCACGGAGCTGCTGTCAGCGCTGTATGTCACGGTGCTGCTGTCAGCGCTGTATGTCACGGAGCTGCTGTCAGCGCTGTATGTCACGGAGCTGCTGTCAGTGCTGTATGTCACGGAGCTGCTGTCAGCGCTGTATGTCACGGAGCTGCTGTCAGCGCTGTATGTCACGGAGCTGCTGTCAGCGCTGTATGTCACGGTGCTGCTGTCAGCGCTGTATGTCACGGAGCTGCTGTCAGCGCTGTATGTCACGGAGCTGCTGTCAGCGCTGTATGTCACGGAGCTGCTGTCAGCGCTGTATGTCACGGAGCTGCTGTCAGCGCTGTATGTCACGGAGCTGCTGTCAGCGCTGTATGTCACGGTGCTGCTGTCAGCGCTGTATGTCACGGAGCTGCTGTCAGCGCTGTATGTCACGGAGCTGCTGTCAGTGCTGTATGTCACGGAGCTGCTGTCAGCGCTGTATGTCACGGAGCTGCTGTCAGCGCTGTATGTCACGGAGCTGCTGTCAGCGCTGTATGTCACGGTGCTGCTGTCAGCGCTGTATGTCACGGAGCTGCTGTCAGCGCTGTATGTCACGGAGCTGCTGTCAGCGCTGTATGTCACGGAGCTGCTGTCAGCGCTGTATGTCACGGAGCTGCTGTCAGCGCTGTATGTCACGGAGCTGCTGTCAGCGCTGTATGTCACGGTGCTGATGTCAGTGCTCTGTATTACGGTGCTGCTGTCAGTGCTCTGTATCTCCTGCACCCTCTTGTTTGCCTACCCTGGTCCCTGACCTTCCCTCTCCTCCATTGCCTTCATTAGCTCCATAGTCCTGAATTGTCAGAACAATTTCCCAAATAAAAAAAAAATGCTTGTAGTTATCGATCCCAAATTCACCTCATACATGTATTATGCTATTGTCCAGGTGGTGGGACTACGTGCTACCCCCTAATAATTACCCCGTGGCCGCAAATTCGACCTAAAGGTTTGCGAAATTCGCCTCCCATTGAAGTCAATGGAGCCCGTGGCGAACGGTCGTTTTCGCGAACGTTTGTGTCCGTTCGCGTTTCGCGTTCGCGAAACGTCCCGTCGGAAGTTCGTCCATCACTACTCATCACATTATCCATGACTACCTCATCCCAGGCACGTACAACTCCTTGGGTTTCTGGGGACTGAAAACCATCCCTTGAAGACTTCTGCTGAATGTTTGAATGTCTGACACAATCCTTCTCCTCCTCTTCTTCTTCCTGTGTGCTTGACAGGTCTGCAAGAATGCTATCTGGATAAAGGGGACCTTGAGAGGAAAGGAAGTCATCCTTTTCGGCTGTTCTGCCTTAAGTGCCCTGTCCTTGATTTCACAAAGCATGTGCTCCAGCAGGAAGACTCGAGGGAAAGTGTCACTGATGCATGCATTATCGCTGCTCACTATCCTTGTGGCCTCCTCAAATGGTGACAGGACAGTGCATGCATCCATGATCAGTAGCCACTGGTGTGACGAAGAGAAGCCAAGCTCCCCTGACCCTGTCTTGGTGCCATACTCGCACAGGTACTCATTGATGGCCCTCTAATGTGTGTGCAGCTGTTGAAGCATTGCCATGGTTGAGTTCCACCTGGTGGGCATGTCACAAATGAGGCAGTTGGTGGGCAGGTTGCATTCCCTTTGAATGTAAGCCAGCCGAGCACTGGCATTGTATGACCAGCGGAAATGACCACAAACTTTTCTGGTCTGCCTCATGAGATCTTGTAAGCCTGGGTACCTGCTCAAGAACCGCTGCGTCACCAAATTCAGGATGTGTACGAAACATGGAACATGGGTCAAGGGTCCCTGTCGGAGGGCGGAGAGAAGGTTGGTGCCATTGTCACATACAACAATTCCTGGCTGAAGCTGGCATGGCATCAACCACCTCTGAGCCTGTCCCTGCAGAGCTGACAGAATCTCTGCCCCAGTGTGGCACCTGTCCCCTAGGCAGACCAACTCAAGCACCACATGGCATTTTTTCAAAACAGGTATGGGAAGGGGGTCAGCAGCAATTATCAAAAGTAACGTACCAACATCCCTAATAATAATAAGGCACAAAGAGTTGAGGAACTGGTATTTTAAAGGTACACCATATACACAAACAGACAACAATGTAAAAAAGCAATATATAAATCATTTATTAAACATAAACAACTTAAAAGTAAGTACCACAGTTACAGTCAACATTCTGGGTATAACACACATCTCAACCCTAACTGCCGAGAGAACTGGGGTCACATACATGTTTATTCTCTTGTCCTACTATTTCAACATGTTTCGCCAGGTTGGCTTCATCAGGAAAAGGACGAGAATATCCAATAGACATAAAATGACAAGATATGCAAAGCCTTAGGTGTGTAGAAGGAAAAAGGAAAAGAAAGGCATAACAATTAATGAACAGCAATTCAAATATTAAATACAATGAATGTACAAATATGGCCTACAGCAATACAAAGAAAAGGGGGAAGAAGAAGGAGAGAAAAGAGGATAAAGAACAACAGAGCCCTCCCCGCCCCTTCCCACTACCCACAAAAACTGATCTAACTGTGTCAGAATACCCGTAGGGAGGGATGAAACTTCTATGATCTCACTGACAAATGTAAACGCAGCAATGCCTGCAATATGTATAATACAACATCAGTATGAGAATTAGATTGGGCATAAAGTGAACCCAGATCCATAGGACAACTCCTAAACGCACTATACTCACCAAAGGCCTATATCTTGATTCACAACCACACATAATCTCAATGTTGGGAGCTCCGACAGACAGGTGAACAAAAATGGCATTTTTTCACCTGATTGCTTGTTTAACCCCTTGAATGCTTACGGAGCACTACTGGTTCAGAGGAAAAATCTGCAGAAGAGGCCATAGAGGAAGAAGAAGAGGAGAGGTGGAGGGGAGAGCTGTGGCAGAATCACCACTAGCATTTTGGAGGCATAGTGGCAGAACAAGCTCCAACAACACTGAACTGTCCTGCATCCTTCCCAGCTGCCAGAAGAGTAACCCAGGGCACCGTGAAGGAAAGGTAATGTCCCTGCCCATGCCTGCTGGACCTTGAATCAGCAGTAATATGAACCTTACTGCTGACCACCCTGTCCAACGAGGCCAAAACATTGCCTTCCACATGCCGGTAGAGAGACGGAATGGCCTTCCGTGAAAAGAAATGGTGTTTTGAAACCTGCCATGGAGGTACAGCACATGCCACAAATTCAGGAAAGGGGGCAGTGTCCACCAGCTGAAAAGGTAGCAGTTGCAGTGCTAGCAATTTGGCCAAGCTAGCATTTAAATGCTGAGCATGTGGATGGCTGGGGCCAAATTTCTTTTTGCGGTTCAACACCTGGGGTAGGGAAATGTGCCTGCTAAAATCAATTGGTGGTGTACTGCTAGCAGATTGGCTGCAAGTACTTGGGACACCTATTGCTATACCTTCATTCCTCTCAGTACAGGCTTTTGAGAGGATTAGAGGTATGGTAGGGTTGGAGATCAAAGATGAGGAGCAAGGAGAAATCCACCTTTTTTGATGATTTGGGTCTTCAAGTGCTGTTGCCAAAAGACTGCATGGCAGGTTGTCATATGTCTGGTCAAGCATGTGGTGCCCAAGTGGCTCTGACTATGCTTGATCTGCTTGAGACATAGGCTGCAAACAGCAATGGTGTGATGTGCTGCATACGTATCAAAAAAGGCCCACACCAAGGAACTTTTAAAAGTTAGCGGGGAGTCAGCAGCGCCCTGCAACTGCGGAGTTCTGCGGTGTGATGCAATAGGGTGGCTGCCCGTTAGCTGTCCCCTAGAGGACATCCTGCCTCATCGGAGTTGTGCCTCCTCCTCCTCCTCTTCTTTTCTCTCACGCACCCAAGTACAGTCAGTGACCTCATCATCCTCTCCCTCATCATCACTGGAACAAACTTGGCAGTATGTTGCACCTGGGGGAACATGACTACCAGTTTCTTGTCCTTCTGTGGCACACCCTTGCTCTAGGATCATGTTATTCCCTTCCTCAACCTGTGAACCAACATTGGAGCCTTCAGATCGCTGCACATCCTCCAGGAGCATATAACCGACACTGTGGTCGAATAAATCTGGGGACTCCTCCGTGCATGATGGTGGAGCTATGGAAGGAGTGACTGTGCATAAGGAGCCAGTGAAATAGGCTACTTTGGAAGTTGCGTTGCAAGACAAACTGGGCGACAGAGGATGAGGAGGATGAAAATGGCCAAGCATGCCCCACGACCACCTGCAGAGGATGCACCATGTCCACAACCACCACTGTAGTCACAGAGGTTGCTTGTCTTCTTTTAATGGCCTGCCTGTGAACATCTGCCTCCCCTATGGCCTTCCAGACGTGATGTATTTTTTGCAACACCACACTACACTGTAGTTTATACTGTGTACACCGTCTGAAGTGTACTAGAAACTATACAACACTGAATGCACTATATATATATATATATATATATATATATATATATATATATATATATATATATATATATATATATACATATATACCAGACTGTATATATATATATATATATATATATATATATATATATATATATATATTCTCAAATACACTGCCACTAACTGAATAACCTACCTGCCTAATCTAACTCAAGATATCTCTGTGTCCATGTCAACAACACGGCCGCTATGCAAGCAGCTTTATATAGTGTGGGCCATGGACTTAGTCCCCCTGAGCCATCATTGGCCAAAGGCACCCTGCCTTTGGCCAACTGAGGCTCTCTCTGCAGAGCGTGATGTGATTGACCAAAGCATGCAGGTCAGGTGCATGCTATGGCCAATCATCATACATCAATGCACTGCAATCACACAGTGCATTATGGGGTGATCTGGGGTGCTAAAATTTCCCGTAAATGCCCAATAATGTTTGCTGTTCAGCGAACGGGCAAATACGCGATGTTCGACCCAAACATTGAGCTCATCCCTAGCAGATTCCAGACAAAAAATGCAGTGAGAAATCCTCCAGTGACAGCAATGCACTCAATAACCCTTAGGCTCGGTTCACACAGGGGCGGCACGACTTGCAGCGCGACTCACAGACGCGACCTGCACACGACTTCAGCAGCGACTTGCAAAACGACTTCTGTATAGAAGTCAATGCAAGTCGCCTGAAGTCGCTCCAAAAGTAGTACAGGAACCTTTTTTCTAAGTCGGAGCGACTTGAGTCGCTCCTATTAGAACGGTTCCATAGTACAGAACGGAGCGCGACTTGTCAGGTGGCTAAGTCGCCTGGACAAGTCGCCCCTGTGTGAACCGAGCCTTACTATCAGAGGTGGACCACTACATACATCGGTCAAATACAATTATAACAAATAGCCAGCAAGAACACCTGGTATCAGCAATCTTTCACGATGTAAACGACTGCAGTTTTGATGGACCTCAAAGCATGCAGGGTTCAGGAATAGGCAAAGAAACACTTCATTGTGTAGTATTAATGGCATTCAAGTTTATTAAAACCCACCAAAAGCACTCACCAAACATCTTGCATGTACAGTAAATCCGTATTACAAAAGAATGCTTCCAACCATCAAGATGGCTGACCTGTGCACAGTGACATCACATGATATAGCTTCACCCAATGCGTTTAATCATACAGAGGTTATAAAGGGCGGGGTCTCACGTGTGTACGACACCTTTATATATGACAAGAGCCGGATATGGATGATTTACATTTCGTATAATCCAAAAGCCCGGAAACAGTTGGGTGGTTGAAAACCGTAAGTGACTCCGGGGCTGACTTAATATTTACTCTATGGGGGTATGACATCTACACTTCACACAGGATGCATGGACAGAAACACTATCAAGTTGTATAAAGGTAAAATACATTTAACAGGTAATAAGGAGTACAAAAGATTGCATGTTTTGAAAACGGGTCCCTAACAATTTGTACCCCAGTATATTAGAGGATAAATAAAACACTCCTTTCATTATAACAGGTTTTACAATATCCTTATAATAAATAAAAAGGCTTTTTATAGACTCCAGCTGGCACAGCTCTTTAGATCTCAATGTGACATTTAGAGGGAAGAAAAAACTCTACCATTTGCAAGCTTAAAGTCAATGTGGGTAGTACAGGATGAGACACTTAAATAAATCAATGTGAATCTGTTTGATTTTTTTTTTTTTTACTTAAAAGATTAATGGTGTGCTGTAAACTGAATCAGGTGTTAGCCTTTACCATTTTTGTTCAGATGGTAAAATGAGAGCTGCTCTGTGATTGGGTGATGCTGTTTAATGAGGTGTAAAGTGTACTAAAAACATTGCCAACTGGCCTTGTCCTTGTGAAAACAATCATTAACCTTTGCATTGAAATTCTCAACTTTTTAGCCTCATTCCTTAGGGCTCTTTTCTCAGGCCGTGTACACACGCGGGGACTGTTCGCTGAAACTTTGTTCGTCAAACAGTTGCCGCAACAGTCCGCTCAAAATTTGCATTTTGAGCGGACTTGCCCACACACGAGCGGACTGTTTCAGCGAACTGTTTGCCAAACAGTTCGCTCAACTTTTGAAATGAACGGACTCGCCCACGTAAGGCGGAGGCAAGTCCGCCCATTTCGAGCGCGTGTACAGGTAGGCGGGGCCCGCGAAGGAGACGTCGCGGGCACAGCCGCCTGGAATGGACTTAAAGGGACACCCAACGCCGAAAAAATCGGCGTGGGGGTTCCCCCAAAGTCCACAACAGACCCTTGTCCGAGCACGCTACCCGGCCGGCCAGGAAAGGGGGGGCGAGCGAGCGCGCCCCCCCCCTGAGCCGTACCAGGCCGCGTGCCCTCAACATGGGGGGTGCCTTGGGGAAGGGGGGGCCGCGCGGCCCCCCCACCCCAAAGCACCTTGTCCCCATGTTGATGAGGACAAGGGCCTCTTCCCGACAACCCTGGCCGTTGGTTGTCGGGGTCTGCGGGCGGGGGGCTTATCGGAATCCGGGAGCCCCCTTTAATAAGGGGGCCCCCGGATACCGGCCCCCCACCCTATGTGAATGAGTATGGGGTACAATGTACCCCTACCCATTCACCTGTGAAAAAAAGTACAAAAAAAAAACACAACACAGGGTTAAAATATTTTATTGCACAGCTCCGGGGGTCTTCCGTCTTCGGGGGTCTTCTCCGGACTCCTCCGCTATCTTCTTGTAGCTCTTTTGCTAGCGGAGGAGTCCGGCTTTCTTCCTCCCCGCCGCCGGCCTCTTCTTCCGACTTCGGGGGTCTTGTCCCCCTCTTCGGTTCTTCTGCCGGGCCACCGCGCCTTCTTCTAGCTCTTTTAGAGGCGGTGGCCCGGTCTTCTGTCGCCGTCTTCCGTTCTTCTTCTTCTTCTTCTTCTTCTTCTTCTTCTCCTTCTCCAGGAGATGTTGACACGTCGCTCTCTCCGGCCGGAATGCCAGAGCCGCGCTGTGCTGCCACTTATATAGTGCCAATGGGGCGGTGTCACATGGTATATGTCACATGGGTTGGTCACATGGGTTGATGTCACATGGGGACTATGACATCGTAAGGGGGCGGGGTCACCATGTGACATCAACCCATGTGACCAACCCATGTGACATATACCATGTGACACCGCCCCATTGTCACTATATAAGTGGCAGCGCAGGGCGGCTCTGGCATTCCGGCCGGAGAGAGCGTCGTGTCAACATCTCCTGGAGAAGAAGAAGAAGAACAAGAAGAAGAAGAAGAACGGAAGGCGGCGACGGCGACAGCGGCGACAGAAGACCGGGCCACCGCCTGCAAAAGAGCTACAAGAAGGCGCGGTGGCCCGGCAGAAGAACCGAAGAGGGGGAGGAAGAAAGCCGGACTCCTCCGCTAGCAAAAGAGCTACACGAAGATAGCGGAGGAGTCCGGCGAGAAGACCCCCGAAGACGGAAGACCCCCGGAGCTGTGCAATAAAATATTTTTTCTCGTGTGTTGTGTTTTTTTTTGGGGTACTTTTATTTTACAGGTGAATGGGTAGGGGTACATTGTACCCCATACTCATTCACATAGGGTGGGGGGCCGGTATCCGGGGGCCCCCTTATTAAAGGGTGGGGGGCCGGTATCCGCGCGGCCCCCCCTTCCCCAAGGCACCCCCCATGTTGAGGGCACGCGGCCTGGTACGGCTCAGGAGGGGGGCGCGCTCGCTCGCCCCCCTTTCCTGGCCGGCCGGGTAGCGTGCTCGGACAAGGGTCTGTTGTGGACTTTGGGGGGACCCCCACGCCGATTTTTTCGGCGTTGGGGTTCCCCTTTAAGTCCATTCCAGGCGGCGGAGCCCGCGACGTCTCCGTCGCGGGCCCCGCCTACCTTCACACGCGCTCGAAATGAGCAGACTTTCCTCCGAGTGGGAACAGTTTGCTCATTTCGAAAGTAGCCTACACACGGGCGGACTGTTCGCTCAAACAAAGTTTCAGCGGACAGTTTTTCGGAATTTCCGAAAGACTTTGTCCGTCAAACTGTCCGCTGAAACTGTCCGCTGAAAGCCCACACACGGGCGGACTGTCCGCTGAAACACTGTTCAGCGGACAAAGTTGAGCGAACAGTCCGCCCGTGTGTACGCGGCCTCACCCTTAAATTTTGTTGTGTTTTTATCTAGTGCAGTTTACAGTGAAATCAATGGAAATGAAAACACATATCAGTATGCATCATAATTCATTACATTTCTATGTGTTTTAACACATGTTGCAATGCATGTTGTCATGTGTTTTGATGCATTTGTACTCCGTCAATGGAAAACACATCAGGTAAAATGCAAAGGTGTGAAACTAGGCACATTGTCCTGTCTACATATAATCACTAACCAAACCCCACATATTCTGGTATAGTGTTTTTCTGTAGCTGACCTCATTTTAGTTAAAAAAATATGTGAAAAATACACGTTTTAAACAGAAGTGGCAAGTATTCATTTTGGCATGCTTACTAGCAAGGAGGCAGATTAAAATAAAATTTACAATCTTGTAAAGAAAGAGCAGGAGGTCAAACAGGAGGAAATGTATTGACTTGTCCCCTGTTGATATACATTGCATTTTAATAAACACCCTTTACACTCTCTGATATGTTTGTAGTACTAACTCCCGAAGGAGCTGCTGGTTATTTTTGGGCTTACCATTACCTTCTGTTCTCCTTGTGACATGTCTAGGGGATGTCCCGTGGTAGATGACCCAGTAACTTGAGACTGACAATAGATCCACTTGAATGGATTTTATTTGCAAACTTAAACCATTGAACAGTCTTTCAACTTGGTATCAGAAGGTTGTAAAAGGTAGTTCAGGTACTCTCAATGTCAAAGTTAAAAAAAAAGTTAAAGAACTTGCTAACTTTGACTGCATCCAGAGAATAGCCATTCGCAGCTGGATGAACATTCAGTTTGGACAGTCCTTCTCTCACAAGACCTAGCAACCAACAAGGTGCTTACTCAGGAACAAAGTCTTTGTCACAGACGTTGTTGCAAAACACGTAGGGAAACTAAGCTGTAGAACACTTGTAGGATACCTGGATCTTTCAGCCTGCTTGGCGATATCCACAAGACCGGATTCTTTCGGTAACTTCAGCCCTTCCAGGCTCTTGTTAAGAAAACCAACCCATACGTGGTGTTCTTCTAAAGAGTCCTCCCCTGGAATGCTCGAAGTACAATGGGTCTCTCCCGAACCAGAGACGGCACCCAACCACCTCAGAATCCTCCTTTTAGTTTCCTTGCCCTGGGCTAGACAGCTCTGAGGCATCAAAGTCGGGTGGATCCGCACCCCAGGCTATAGCCTTCCTGGGGGCTAGTCAGGACCAAGTAATCAGCACATCATACTGGACCGGAACCCCGAACCACGTGATGTCCGCATCTTAAATACCCTCTCCCAGAGGGCACAGCGAGAGGGCCACTCTCACTGACCTGGCTCTGAAAGAGAGTAACTTAAGTGCCTGACCAGACCATAGTTACACGTCTGCCACCCGAGACAGTGCCCCCTGTGGCCAGACTGAACATCTCTCAGTCCAGTCAGACTGATACAGAAGTATAATTTAGGCAAATAGACCCAAACCAAACTGTAGTTTGGGTAAAGTTTAATTTTGAAAAACACATAACGCGTGCTCTTCAGGAGCCCGCCGCCACATGTTATATATTTTCTGCCTTGGCAATGAATAGGTTACCTGTGCATTCAGTCTGATGCCTAATTGCCATAAGCAGGAGACAAAATAAATTTATAAATCCTTGCACAACATTATGACCCCCATTACATGTGTTTAAATACTGTTAAAAAGCAACAATAATGATACTTTATGAACTGTTTGCTTGCTGCCTTGCTGAATAAAAGTGCAGGACTGTTCCTGGGTGAGCCTGTCTTGTGCATAGTTTACCACTGCCAATATCAATTGAGCCTGCCTCTTTATTGCATATAGTCACACTATTTAAATATCAAGCACTTATTCTTTAATAACCATGAAGACATTTATCTGTCCAGAAGATGTTTAGCAGGCAACCTGAGTGGTATATTTACAATACCCCACATGTCTGTCGCAGTTTGAAATATGCCAGAATTGTACAAATATCCTCCAAATTATCCTTTTTGGAAAATGGTCAATCCAAGGTATTTAATCAGAGGCATGGCAAGTTTTTTGAAGTTGTAATTATATATATATATATATATATATATATATATATATATATATATATTATATATATTTACATACAGTGATCAGTGCAATGCACTTACCACAGTAACACTACTACTCTGGGGAGGTGATCAGGATTTTTCTCTCTATGATTGCTTATAGTCATGCATTTTACAGTTAGGAGCAACCATTTTTTTCTGAATGAAAATGGCTCATTCAGTGTTTACTATTGCAATTTGCTGTAATTCGCCAAAGCTAATCACATGGTATAGTTGAGCTGTGATTGTCCCTGTCTATACCACAAGATGACTGTGACTAATCACAGAGCTCATCACAATAAATACATGAAGGTAAAAAACCTTGAGTATTTAGAACCACTTTAAATTAGGGGCCAATGTAGATATTCCTTCTTACATTGGTGGTCAGTGTGTAGAAGAATACCATATTACAGTGCTTTGGAGCATTCATGCCCTTTGAAATTTTCCACATTTTGCCATGTTACAACCAAAACATGAATGTATTTTATTGAGATTGTATGTGATTGACCAACACAAAGCGGCATAATTGTGAAGTGGAAGAAAAATTATAAATGTTTTTCAAAAATTAAAAGAAAAACATATGTGAAAGTGTGGCATGCATTTGTATTAAACCCCCCTAAGTCAATACTTTATAGAACCACCTTTTGCTGAAATTACAGCTGCAAGTCTTTTTTTGGTATGTCTCTACCAGCTTTGCACATCTAGAGAGTGACATTTTTGCCCATCCGTCTTTGTAAAATAGCTCAAGCTCTGTCAGATTGGATGGAGAGCATCTGTGAACAGCATCAGAATCACAATTGGATTTAGGCCTGGACTTTGACTGGGCCATTCTAATACATGAATATACTTTGATATAAACCATTCCATTGTAGCTCTGGTCGTATGTTTAGGGTCGCTGTCCGCCTGGAAGGTGAACCTCTGCCCCAGTCTCAAGTCTTTTGCAGACTCTAACATGTTTTCTTCTAAGATTGCCCTGTATTTGGCTCCATCCATCTTCCCATCAACACTGACCTGCTTTGCTGTCCCTGCTGAAGAAAAGCATCCCAACATGATGCTGCCAGCACCATGTTTCATGGTAAGGATGGTATGTTCAGGGTGATGTGCAGTGCTAGTTTCCGCAACACATAGCATTTTGCTTTTAGGCCAAAAAGTTAGATTTTGGTCTCATCTGACCAGAACATCTTCTGCCACATGCTTGCTGTGTCCCTCACATGGCTTCTCGCAAACTACAAACTGGACTTCTTATGGCTTTCTTTCAGCAATGGCTTTGTTCTTGCCACTCTATCATAAAGGCCATATTTGTGGAGTGCACGGCTAACAGTTGTCATGTGGTTAGATTCTCCTACCTGAGCTGTGGATCTCTGCAGCTCCTCCAGAGTTACCAAGGGCCTCTTGGCTGCTTCTCTGATTAATGGTCTCCTCGTCAGGCCTGTGAGTTTAGGTGGATGGCCAAGTTATGGTAGGTTTGCATTTGCACCATACTCTTTCCATTTTCGGATGATGGATTGAACAGTGCTCCATGAGATGTTCAGCACTTGGGATATTGTTTTATAACCTAACTCTGCTTTAAACTTCTCCACAACTTTATCCCTGAGCTGTCTGGTGTGTTCCTTGGCCTTCATGATGCTGTTCATTCACTAAGGCTCTCTAACAAACCTCAGAGGGCTTCACAGAACAGCTGTATTAATACTGAGAATAAATTACACACAGGTGGACTCTATTCATTAATTAGGTGACTTCTGAAGGCAATTGGTTCCACTAGATTTTAGTTAGGGGTATCAGAGTAAAGGGAACTGAATACAAATACACGTTACACTTTTCAGATATTTATTTGTAAAAAAATAATTAAATAAATGTATCATTTTCTAAATTATGTGCCAATATGTGTTGATCTATCACATAAAATCCCAATAAAATACATTTACATTTTTGGTTGTGACATGACAAAATGTGGAAAATTTCAAGATGTATAAATATTTTTTCAAGGAACTGTATATTGGTGACCAGTATGGTTCCCCCCTAGATTCATTGTCAAATGAGAGTACATTGGGGGATGAGTGAAGGAATAATGCTCCTTACATTGGTGGTTAGTAGAAAGAAGAGTGCTACCTTACACTTGTGGTCAGTAGCCCTGCTATATTAGTACTCAATATATCATCCTCTGTTGGTGGTAACTACCTCTTCATATAGGTGGGTAATGCAGTGTTCTTTTAAATTGATAGTCAGTGGAGAAGGTTATCCTTACACTGTTGGTCTGTGTTTAGAATACCATATTATACTGTCGGCCAGTGCAGTGGGCCCCTAGATTGGTGGTCAATGAGAGAAAAATGTACTATGGCATTGGAGGATAGGGAAAGGAAAAATGCTCCTTACATTAGTGGTTAGTGGAAAGAAGAATAACCCCTTATGTTGAAGGTAATTGGAGGAAAATTCCCCTTATATTGGTGATCAGTAGGAGAAGGAATGCCCCAATGAACTGCCTGCAGTAGAGATGCTTGCTTGCTCCTGGAAAAGGAAAGACAGGTAAAGAAAGCCATGCAGAATTCTACTGCTCACCTCTGGGACCCCTGAGTCTCCATGTCCCATAGCAGTTGAAATAGTGGCAATGGCGATAATTCTGCCATTAACAGCCACATAGTATGTTTTATGAATGTAGCAAATTTTCTTTAGCTTTCATTTTCTTGCAGAAAATCGTTTTGAACACTTTGGCACTCAACCCATCATTGATATAAATGCCTAAATCATAGCAAAGTATTTAGTTATTATACCTGTGCTTCCTGTGCTAAATATTTTCTCCTTACTTCATTGGAAGTAGTTTCTGAGTTTTTACATTTATAGTCAGCCTTTCCTGCAAAATGAATATGACAGTATAGATATAAATAGAGCAGTAAGAAAAAGCATAACTTCTGCAATATGAGAAAAAATGAAGAGGTATTTAAGATAGTCTTTGGAGAATGCTTTCTTCACTTTAATAAAATTACTGTTTCTCTCAACTCAAGGCTCCATTAGCTTCTTTACAGGAGAGCAAGCAGACGGAAGAGAGCAAGGGAATGTGAAACACAAAAGAGGTCCAAGAGGAAAATCTACTTATCTCATTAGAGCACTATATAGACCCTGAAAGCACTAGGAGAAATTAAAAGGAATTGACATCACTGTTTGAGAACTGGCAAAAACAAAAGCATGGCATTATTAAAAATAATTTTATAGCCACCGTGTGAGGTTTAACCCGCACCACTGAGTGATATTTTATTTTTATTATATAAAAGAAACATAACAAGAAAAAAAAAACTACATTGATGATATGATCTGCACTTACAAAGCAAGTTTGTTTGATGTTAGAATTTTTTTTACAATATTTGGAGCATCCGGCAAAGTAGAGCTATCCTATGTAAATGTTGGAAGCAGAAGCAGAACTAAATGTTACTGGGCCCTGGAGAAATGTCTATAGCTCAAAAAACATTGCCTCTCACACTACTTTTGATAGTTCTGTTTTACTGTTATTATGCTAATTCTGAACAGTATATGGTATGGTTTACTTTATTTTTAGTAAACACTGAACGGTTCTTAGAGGCCCAAACAACAGACAATAGGATAGAAAAGAAAGTAAAATACAAGTTTATTGCACAGGGAATATAAAGTTATCATAGGCGTGCCAGGTGTGCCTGGGCCTAATGCTGATATTTCACCCAAGTTCCCCAAAAAATTGTAAAAAATAAATAAATAAATATAAATATATATATATATATATATATATATATATATATATATATATATACATAGAGAGAGAGAGAGAGAGACATATAAATACACACAGTATATATAATTTTTATATATACTGTATCTCACAAAATGAGTACACCCTCACATTTTTGTAATTTTTGTAAATATTTTATTATATCTTTTCATGTGACAACACTGAAGAAATGACACTTTGCTACAAAGTAAAGTAGTGAGTGTACAGCTTGTATAACAGTGTAAATTTGCTGCCCCCTCAAAATAACTCAACACACAGTCATTAATGTCTAAACCGCTGGCAGCAAAAGTGAGTACCCCTTGCTGGCCACGCTATATCAGTTTTACTGTTACAGGGTGGCAGTTGTGCACCGGATCACGTATATATACTTGATCCTGCACTTCCGCCTGGAGGGGGCATGTGTGCAGCCAATCTGTTGGTGGTCTGGTCAGGAAGGGGGGGGGGGTAAATCTTCCAGAGATCAAGTGGTTCAAAAAATGCCAGTTCCTTTGCCAGAGAAAAAATGCTCATGTAGAGAGTTTTTATACATGTGTTTAGGTATGTTTAGTACTGTAGTACTTTAGTACTTTCTGCCAGAAAACTTCTCTCTAAAATGCAATCCAGAAATTTTTTTTTTCTGCCTAAATGCTGAACTTAAAATATGCCTCTTAACTTTCTAATGTGCAAAGACAAATAGGATAATATCAAGCTGCTTCTACAGGCAAAACACAAAATTCCTGTAGAAGCAGCAGTTTCTAAGCCCGTGTGCATGGCACCTTATACTCACTTTTTACATCTTTCTAAAATTGAACTTTGAACTAACCTTGAAATGCATAATGATAAGGGATTAAGCATTAGTTCAATTATACAAAATGTTGACATAGCAGCGCTTTTGCGTTTTTTGGATGATGCCTGAGAATAGCATTTCAATATATAAACTCATTCTTCTATTTGCCCCTTTAGTTGCATCCTGATATTCATTTAGAGCTGGGCTGGGATCAGGCAAACAGCTAAACACACAGGTGAAATACATAAAAGGGAGCCATGTAGCTGAAAAAGATTGTATTTTTGTCCATCCCATTTTGCAATTTAAACAGCTCTGCCACCAGCACCATCCTGTATAACAAGACATTGCATTTTTTTCCTTTAAAGTGATTGTAAAGGCTTATTTTTTTTTCCTATAAAAATAACAAACAGGTCATACTTACCTGCCCTGTGCACTGGATTTGCTCCGAGCCCAACCAGTTGTATGACAATAGCGAATTAACATTCGCTATTGCCACACTGATCCTCCTCCTGGACAATCAGGAAGTGGGTCCTGAGACCCGTCACCTGATTGGCTTAAAGGACTGGCGATCCTATTGGACACCTAGGAGGCAGGAGAAGGCGCACGACAGAAGCTGATGTGATGCAGAGGTGGAGAAGACGCGATTAAAGCCGCCGCCAACCACCCGTAGGAGCGCTGCCCGCCCGCAACCTAGATGGTGTAAGTGTGGGGCTGGATGACTGACCGACTGCCCCTGCCCGTGGGGGAGGAATGTAGGTGATTGTTTGCTGCCCCCCCAAATAAACACCAGCCACCACTAGTGAGGACAGCAGGAACAGTCCACTGCTGGATTATGGGGAGTGCTGTGTTCTGGAGGATCGAAGGATCAAGTAAATACAGCCTTTAGGTGCGCCCCTGAACAAAATGAGCAGTTAAAACGGAGGTCCGGACGTTCTTCTTATAAAAAGTCAGCAACTACAAACACTGTAGCTGCTGACTTTTAATAAGGGCACTTACCTGTCCATCGAGCCCACAATATCGCCCCCCCCCCCCCAGGGGCCGATCTGTCCACCGACGGGAAACTGGCAGTGGAGCCTTGTGGCTTCACTGCCCATTTCCTACTGCGCATGCACGAGTCACGCAGCGCTTTGTGAATGGATGCCTGCCTGCTGAGACAGAAGACATTGTCCCCCATCTCCCAGGAGACAATGCGAGGGAGGACAAGAACCATGAAGTAGGAAGTGGCTGATTAGGACGATCTGCCTAGCAACAGCCATTTCTGGTAAGTAATTTTTTTTTTTCAAATGTTTTTATATGTATTTTAAGGAGCGTGTTTATGTATTTTTTTTAGGATGGACCTCCACTTTAACCCATGCATTGGAGACAATTTTTTTATGGAGTTATGCTTTAAGGTCCTGTTTCTCCACCTGTTTATGACAGTGAATAGGGTAGCAGCAGCCTTTTAAGCTCATCTCTCTGCTACTCACTTTCTTATTCTATGAGAAGGTATCTTATGCTGTTTCCCCTCTGCTAGTCTGAACTTTACTATACAGGCTCTGCAAGAGGCTCTTACTAAGTCAAATTCAGATACTAACACTGCTTGCATTTAAAGAATGAATTTAATGATGTATTAATAGCTGTATTAATTTTGTCATTTATCTTTACCAGGTTCAGCTGGTTGTTTGGGCGTGTACTTTTATGAATGATAAAAAATATATTATTATTTTATTAAATTAATTCTATTAAAAGTGTGCATTATAGATACAGAATGCCTGTTTTTTGTTATTTGCAATGCAATATAACATTATTCATTTTGCAACCAGCATATTTATTTCACCTCTGGGGATGTTTATATTATTTTTGATAGACAAAGGTCTGAAGGATGAAATCAAGAATCAATGGGTTGAAACATTCACCGCCTCTTGCTTTCTTATCTCTCTTGTTCCAAAGGCACTGAAAACCTCTCATTTTCAGAGGCAATAAGTGTCTAATAGAAAGAAAGTCACAGCTATGTACATTTTATTTATTTTGTGGACAGTATCATGCTGATCACATATCTATCTGCCTTTACAATTCAATATTATCTACACTGAGTTTATCTATCGGAAAAACATCATGGATATTTATGTATCCTACTTTTTTAATCTCTTTGAAAAAATGTAGTTCATGTTTGTTGATCCCTTTGCAGTTTTATTCAAGCCTTTGCTGAATTCCATGTGCTACACCATTGTGGCATGGTGCCCCAGAGGTGACCAGTTTTCTATTCCTTCATCAGATCATCAAAGTATTCTCTTAGACCAGCAAAAAGAGTTCTGACCTTAAAACATCCAGACATGAGAAGGTTTTGAAAAGCCTTTAAAGTGAACAGTATTTTTTTTTTTTATATCCCTTTATCAGCATTTAGTTCTGATCAAAAAAGCAATAGCTTTGTTTTTTTCCTCTTTGATGAAATCTTGAAGTGATGCATGTAATGAGTCTGAGGTATAATGCTTATGGGATATCTAACTATATTAGTCACATTTTATTTGTAGGTGACATTCTTACTGGCAGTATCAATATTATATGTAGTTACTAAAATGCATAATATCTAAATGAAGTATATTTCACAAAAAGTGCAACTTCACAGAAACACATTAACATCAGGAACATCATTTTTCATCTAAACTATATTTAACTTTTGTTTGAAAGCTTTTTAAAGAAAGTCTGCAGAGTCTACTGTAGATTTTACATGGAAAATGAATAATCCAAAATGCATTCTTCCTTTGAGAATAAAACAGGCATTCCATTGAAATCAATTAGCATGGTTATATTCTCAAAACTTTTGATGTGTTACTAGACCTGAATTTGTAATCTGTTGTACGTATAAACTGATATTGCAAATTGTCACAGTGCTTTCTTTACTTGTCAGAATAGGTGTATGTTAATTAAACGACAGCTTCCAAGTCTGTGCAATTCAAAATGAGTGTATGATGAAAAAAAACATAATCAGAGGTTACTATCCATGAAAACCACTTGCCAAACAGATCAACAAATCCAAACATACAGGCAGCTAAGTTATAGTTATAGCTATATATAAATTTTGTCTTTTACCATAAAAGTTATGTCTGTTTCCCGGCATCTGAAGCTCCCTATTGCTGCTATAACATTATCACAAGTAGGGGGTCTTAGGTAGTGCAAGGGAGGAGATAAAGTTTGACTTTTACAGGAAAAGTCTGTTTTTTGTGGTGCTCAAATAGAGCTGGCTAAAAGTACAAGTTCCCACACTCTCTTAAAGAGGTTGTAAACCTCAGAGAAAAATTAATAAAACAAACAAACCTGCAAGACAAAGGTATAATGTGCTAGTATACTTTGAATAATAGCTCATTATGAAACATTTACCTTAGAACGATGGTGGCCTGGATCAGTGTCAGCCCTCCAAGTACAGCTCAGACATCTTCCACCAGAGTTACTTTTGAGTTTGTGGCTCCGGCGCTGTGATTGGCTGGAATCACGAATACATCAATCCCTTCAGGTCTGGTATGGATTTCAAGGGAAACCCTGTGCCAATTTTTTTTTTTAAATGGCGTGGGAATCCCCCCAAAAATCCATACCAGACCCTTATCTGAGCACAAAACCTGGCAGGCCACAGAAAAAGAGGGGGCGAGAGAGAGCGCCCCCCACTCCTGAACCGTACCAGGCCACATGCCCTCAACATGCGGAGGGTGCTTTTGGGTAGCCCCCCCAAAGCACCTTGTCCCCATGCTGATGGGGACAAGAGCCTCATCCCCATAACCCTTGCCCAGTGGTTGTGGGG
This sequence comes from Lithobates pipiens, assembly GCF_037356315.1. Lineage (NCBI taxonomy): Eukaryota > Metazoa > Chordata > Amphibia > Anura > Ranidae > Lithobates > Lithobates pipiens. The sequence continues at coordinate 391,281,332 of NW_027507748.1, read as the reverse complement.
GTCTGCGGGCGGGAGTCTTATCTGAATCTGGAAGCCCCCCTTAGCAAGGGGACCCCCAGATCCCACACCCTCATTTGAAATGGTAACATTGTAAAAAATGCCAAAAAACCACAAGACACATCTTGGGACAAGTCCTTTATTAAAAAAATAATAATGTCCCATGAAGTTCATTCATCTTCTTCTCTCGCTCCACCGAAGGACTGGAAAAAATAAATAAAAAGGATCCACCTCCATGGGAGGCTCTTGCCTTATGACGCTTCAGCGCAATGACAGTTATTTTATAATTGAGGGCGGGGCCAAATGGTGACATACTCGGGTGACCTCACCCCCCTCTGATGCACAGGGACTTCCCAATGGCTTCCCTGTGGTGCTAGAGGGGGCGGGGCAACCCGAGTATGTAAACTGCGATCATCCCCAAACCAGGGAATTAGGCGAGTGACGTTAACAACTATCACCCAATATCGTTGATTAATAATGACTTAAAAATAATGACCAAAATCCTAGCAATGAGACTTTCAAGCTTTTTCACAAAATATATTCATAAGGACCAAGTGGGCTTCATCCCGGGGAGACAGGGACCGGATCAGATTAGGAGGGCGATAGATGTAATATTCATGCTCAACTTCAGGTGGGAGGTTTTCTGTTATCAATTGACCTCCAGAAGGTCTTTGACTCCATCTCCTGGCATTTTCTTTTTGAAATACTAGAGAGTTGGGGCTTTGGGCCCAAATTCCTGGGTACAGTCCATTCACTTTATTCCAACCCTACCCCACAAATCCGCCTGTTGGGTCACTATTCAGACACACTATTCAGACACAGTCAATATACAAAAAGGAACCAGACAGGGATGCCCTCTTTCCCCGATAATAGTGATTGAGACGTTAGCACTAGCTATTAGGTTCAACCCTGGCATGCTGGTCGGGACCCCCGTGAGTCTGGTCGTGGGTCCCGCAGACTCGATCGCCGCGGGCATACCCGCGATCGTCTCACGGGGCGGCTGAACAGAGAGATGCCGTTGTAAACAGCCGAATCGCAAAAAGTGGTCTGGTCTTTGGCCAGCAAAATGGTTCGGGGCTGAAGTGGTTAATCAAAGCTAGTTTCAAAATCCTTACAAGGTGGTACTATATCCCAGCTAGTTTGGCTAGGTTTTACCCAAGCGCCTCCCCCCTGTGCTTTAGAGGGTGCAACCTTATAAGCTCCATGTACCATACCTGGTGGAAATGTCCATGTATCAGGTCCTACAGGAAAAGGGTGTTCCATTTAATGAACAAAGTTAGGGGGTTAGAAGTCCTTCAGGAGCCGATAATCATCCTTCTGAACAACAGGGTAGACAAAGCCCCTAAAAGTGCTCAGACCTTAATCTTCTTTATGCTCCTGGGTGCTAAAATTACCATTGCAGGTGCCTGGAAGAAATCCTCAGTGTCAATTCTGTCAGCAAAAATACAATTTCCTGGATTATGTCACAGGAACAAACAGTGGCAAGTCAAAATCTTTGAATCAACATGGGAACCCTGGACAAGATACGTCAAAGTACCACTTTATCCTGGACACAATCCCCTATAATGGAAACTCCTTAATACTCTCTTCTACTTCCTCTTCTATGGGAATCCTCCCATTATCCTAGACTTTGATTTCCCCTTTCACCTGTTTTCTATAATTGCCAATACAATGGAGGAAAAGAGTCAAACATCAAAGTCTTCCACTGGGTAACTCTTTCCTGACAAGATGACTGATGGGTAGCAATTCAATTCAGATTTTAAGTCCTTGGGATCACCTAAATGGAAAATCAGATTTACCCTGATTGCGGAGTCATGACTTACTTGATCCTCCTAAGACCCAGTCTAAATGAGATCCAGTAGTTGGATAACAAAGTTGTTGTCTGGCAGGCTTGGCCGGACTCCCTCAGTCCATAGCGTGCACCCAAGGGGGTGGCTCTGTCGGAGCGGGATGGAAACGGACCTCCAGCATGCTGGAATACTCTTTATAGGTAACGAACATAGTATATAATCCTCAAGGAGATTCTCCTCAAGTATTTACTTGCATAATCTTCAAGTATTTACTTGCCGCTACGCCTCTTACATATATTTATGATTGTTAACATTAGCCATTCAAAATGTTTGACAATGGTAAGCTAAAAAGAATCTACCATATAACACCCATGTTACCTGATATGTATTGCCACTGTTCTATGCGAGGCCCTGCAGTCCATTAACATACATTCAAATGTTTCTTTGTTTTTCGCTGATGAAATTAATAAAAGTATTGAAACAGGAGTTGAGGTTAGGGTTAGGATTAGGGGTTAAAGTGTCATGTATCCTTGGTGGTAGTCCGAGTTGACAAGTGGGCTTCCCTTGCGGCTCTGGTCTGAGCACTCCTAAATGTGGTGACTGAGGTAAAAGGCTCAAATAAGCACGGGTGCCAGTAGCTTGATAGGAGTTGACTGCCACAGTCAAAGTTAGCCTGGGTCATACGCAGTAAGACAACAGGGTGGTCAGGAGGCATCTACATGTCAATGTACACTGGATATTAGCCTGAGCTCATCTATGTGCTGGTACATGTGCATGAGCATTAGCTTTATGGGAATGAGCAGTAGCTACAGAAGAATTAGCATTAGCTGTAGGAGAATTAGTATTAGCTGAACTAACTTCATGACAGAGGGTTATTTTTTTATTTTTTTGGGGTTCGGGTGTTAATACTACTACTATTACTACTACTACTACTACTACTACTAATAATAATAATAATAATAATAATAATACATTAAAAAATTAATCTAAAATAATTACACAAATAAATAAAAATAATCATAAATAAATAATAAACACATTCAATAAATGAATACTAAGTAATAATAAAAAAATAAAATAAAAAATAACCCCTAACCTTAACTCCTAACCCTAAAATTAATAAAATAAAATAATATTAATAAACAACTAAACACCCTAGTCCAATGTGGATGGTATATTACTACATTCATTTTAAAATGACCCTGTTGCTAGAAACAAATTAACTTAAAGCAGATTAATAATATTTACCTGACCAACCATGCCTCCAATGTTCACTTCCTTGCAAAGCTATGGCTGCTGCTTGAATCTTCAGTGGCTAGCACATCATGTTGCATGCAGTGGTTCCATGTGCCAGCTCGCACTCCTCACCTCCCCACCCTTTATTGTCAAACGCTTCCTGGATACATATATTTTTTATATTGATTTTAGTGATGAGTTAAACTAACCTAGGTTTGAGGCAGGATTGGCTAACTAACTAACATTCAGGTGCCGAATCTGAACCCCACTGAAGTCAATGGGAGCCAACTGTTTAAAACAGTAATGACAATTGTCCAGGCTATTAGGCAATGGTTGTCAAATGAAGTGCGTGAGAGTTGGATGCTGCCCTGGGGGACATGTACCAAAACAACAAAGTTGTTTTAAAAAATTTTGTTTGGCTGGGAGCAGCAAATTTAGTAGCTTATACTGAAATATTAAAGATGCAAGGTAAAACAATGCCTTCAAGATGCCCTGACCCTGCCTGTGAAGTGGTCCATCTGTGTAATGTTTACAACCTACTACAATGAAACTGGAATTTATAAAGAAGGGTGTTTAAATTGCAAGTAAAATTACATCCTCCAGCTTGATTATTTTGTTCATATACAAAGCAGCCAAGGATTCTATTCATCTATACCAGACCCTTATCCTAAATGATTCTCTGATATAGATGTTAATGCGGGACCCCACAAAATAAATAGAAACTGCATGGGTCTCCCCTTTAATTCCTACAGGATCTTCAGGTCTTGTATGAATAGTAAGGGGGCACCCCCCAAAAAAAAGAACCAGTGTGAGGTATCCCCCAAAGTCTATACCAGACCCTTAGGATCTGGTAAGGATTATAAGGGGGAACCCCACTCCAAAATCAGGCAAAAAAGTGTGAGGTCTCTCCAAAACAGGAAAAGGAGGAAATACCGTGCACCCCACAAGGCATACCAGTACACTGACATCCAAATTACATCACATCAGAGACCTTGCCCCTTTGTTTATTAAAGCTGTTACCCACTAAACCTGTCATTTGGTGAGAGTGAAGCAAGCAGGCATATGATAATGGGTCAGAGTTTTTTTTCATTTTGCTTGGTCGGCGCATGTTGGACATCATGATTGCAACTCCCTTCTCATTGGCCTGCCTCTCCATAGGCTATCCCCTCTTCAGTCTATCATGAATGCTGCTGCCAGAAGTATACACCTTACCAACCGCTTAGTGTCTGCCAACCCTCTCCTCCAATCCCTACACTGGCTCCCAATCACCCAGTGAATTAAATTCAAAATACTAACCACAACATACAAAGCCATTCACAATCCTGTCTCCAAATATCACCAAAATCGTCTTCTCTGCTCTTCTCAAAACCTCCTACTCTCAAGCTCTCTCATCTCCTCCTCTTATGCTCATCACCAAGATTTCTCCAGAGCCTCTCCCATCCTCTGGGAACTCGCTACCTCCACCTGTCCGGCTATCCCCTACTCTTACTACCTTTAGGCGATCCCTGAAAGCTCATCTCTTCAGAAAAGCCTATCACGTCTCTAACTAATCTTCTACCACTTCCATCAGCTCATTCCCCACAGTTACTACCTGCCCCACCCTATTAGATTGTAAGCTCTTCCGAGCAGGACCCTCTTAATATTCTTGTATTTTATTGTATTATAACTGTATTGTTTCACTTTTATATTGTAAAGCGATGCGTAAATTGTTGGCGCTATATAAATCCCGTATAATAATAATAATGATTGACATGGATCTACATCACTGGATGATGTGATTGTACATTGTGGTACTTTTGTATTTATTTTTATTTTTTAAGAACTTGTCAAAACTGTCTCTGTCTTTATTAGCAAAAAAGAGGATTTCACCATGTCAGATCAGTGTATTGTTGCCACATTCCTAATAGTCTATCAAGAAAAAAGATTCCCTCTTCATTGGGACTTTGTAGGCAGCAACCACACAAACGAATTTGAAAAATGTAATTTATTGAATGTTCATAAAATCGTTCGATCATACAATGACCGATGGTTAAAAAGACATAGAAAAAATACTACATAAATATAAAAAAAGTATAAACAAGACAAAAAAAGAGGAGTATAAATGATATCTTATGACAAATAAGTAGTTGTTACTAGACATGTGCATTTGTTTTTGTCCGAATGCATTTTTGTCCGAATTTCAGGTATTTTTGTTTTCGTTTTAACAAACGAGAAACAAACGTGCAGAATCTGAAAACTGAAAGCTCCAACATGATAAAAATGCTTTATTTTCATTTTCATTGCAACAGTTCGATATAGATAGGAGATTTAGCATGATGCTGACAATAGTAATCTGTGTCCATTGAACCTGTGGACAAATGTGCCTAAACTTAGCTCTATTAGTTCAAGATTATTCTACATAGAGAGAAAATTGACATAGAGAAAAACGATTCAACATTATAGAGACAATAGCAAAAAAGATCGAATGTGCCTAACCTAACTATTAGTCCAAGATTATTCGACATAGAGAGAAAAGATTCAACATGAAGATTCGACAAAGCAGTCACCACAGCAGACATTTATGGTCAAATGCTCTGCCCATAGGCTATTGAAGAATTCTAATGTTGGTTGACTATTAATAATAATGAATAAATATAATTATTACTAGTGTCATACAACATTAGAATTCTACTATAGGTTGTAGGCGGAACATTCGACCAGAAATGTACGTTTGCGGCCGTTGTACAGTTTATCTGCTCCGTTGAATCTTCTTAGAACATTCCACAGACACCATAAGCCTTCAATGACAGATTCGACCTTAATTATCTTGGATTTTCAGACGAATGCATTTTTTAACGAAACAAAATAAATAAAAAACTAATTTCGGGAGTAACTAAATAAATGTATTTTTTGGACGAAAATTTAATTTTGAAACAAAATATTTCAGTGTGCACATGTCTAGTTGTTACTCTCCGGTATATAATGATCTCCGGTACCCAACGCATTTCTGGTTCAAGCCCCTTCGTCAAGGTTATTCGATTTTATGGGATGAATGACCAGCAGTGATAGTAAGAAACACCTTACCATAAAATGTTCCACCATATAACTTGGAAAAAAAACTGTCTCTGTTTTTATTTACACCTTAATTTTTTTTTTAATGAGCCTCTCTCATTACCATTGGGTTACAGCTGTGCGGGGAGAGACGCTTGTCTTCATCAACATGGGGACAATGTGGTTTGCCAGAGCAGTTTCTCCCTGGCAAGGTACCCCCTATGTTGGGGACATGTGGCCTGACATGTTTTAAATTGGGGGGGGGGGGTGTATGCTTGCCATTTTCCTTTCCAGGCCAGCCAGGCTGCTGCTTGGAGAGCTCACACTTTTATTCTTGATTTGTATGTGGGTGTTCCTATTTGAATTAATATCAGATTTATTTGTTTAAATTATCCCAGCCTCCTTTTTCTAACATGGGTGGGGTTTCCTGGTCAATGTTTGGCCAGTCAGCGGAACACCCAAACAGTCAACTGTTATGCTGTACTTTTCTTGTTTTCCAAGGCACGAGACCCATGCTCCACAGGCGCTACCTGATTGTTGATTGTTGAACTATAACCTTACTCTATATATATATATATATATATATATATATATATATATATATATATATATATATATATATATATACTGGATATATATATATTTATATAAAGCAGTTTAACCCAATGTCTCAAAAATTACAGTGAGCAAGATTACTCATTGGTGACTTGTTTTACTTAAAATTGTGTAATTTGCCATTTCCAAGTAAATATCAGTTTTTGTTCATTTAATGATGAGAAAAATATATGATTGGTAATGGTAAGGCTGCAATTTTAAAAGCACTTCCATGTATAACCAATATTGTGAGTGAAATAAGGTATGCATCCTTCTATTCAGGCATAATAATGGCTGTTTCTTGCTCTACTAGCCACCTCTAACGATCTGTCAATAAATGCATTCTCTTTATACTATTCAAGGATGAAAGGAAAATGAGAGCTGTGCATTTTCATCCTCCACTATTAGATTTAGAAAGGCTTGAAGTACATCCGAAAGCCTCTTTGCTGCTAGTCTCAGCCTCGTGTATGTTATTTTTGCAATTCTTTTATTGCTGATATACTTTTGTACAGGCCTCCCTTTGTTTCTAATTGGGGAGCCTGTGTGTTTAGACTGCTGTAACATAGGAGGCTTGCCTTTGTGATAGAACAAGGGCACAGCAGAGTTAGCAGGAGCAAAGAATGCTTGAAAAACAGTTGAGAGCTAGAAGGTTGGTTTGTAGTACTAAAGTCATTTTATGTTTTAGACACTGCTAAGAGACGGAGGAATGCTCTCAACTGATATGTTTCAATTAGCGCCTTACAAAATTATATCAATTATTGTGTTTATTTAATTAAAGGACTTCAATGATAAAAAAAATTGCATATGTATTTTTGCCATTTTACGCTAAGCAAGCACTACCAAAGATGTATCCCTATTATCAGACTATTGCATACTGTAAGTAAAAATAGCTGTAGGTATATAGGCATAGAAGGTCATGGATTCCACAGTACAGCTTATGCGGTACACGGAGAAACCCATGCTTTGAAGTGAATCTATCACTATTTAAAAAAAGGCCTCCTTGAAGTAGGGTTTAGCGGAAGAAACCTCTGCATGTGTAACTACCCAGAAGTAATCTTTATGTTGAAGATTTTTCAGCAAGTTTAGCTCTTCAAGGAAGCATCCAGTGGTGATATAGATAGCAGGACAGATACATAATATTTTGTTTCTTTTTATTCTTTGTGATATAACCACTTCAGAAAGAAACCTTTTAAAAGCAATGACTAAATCAAAGCACATGTATTCTCATTCCCAGCCAGTGAGTGGTGCTCTATGTTAATTTTCATGCTGAAATTTACACACAGTTCTGAATGACCAGAACAGTGACTTGTCCCCCTTGCTCTCCCTGCCTGTCTGTTAAAAAGGTTTGTCTTAAAGAGGGAGTCCACCTAAAAAAAAATATTAAAAGCCAGCAGCTATAAATACTGCAGCTGCTGACTTTTAATAAATGGGCACTTACCTTTCCTAGAGTCCAGCAATGTCGGCAGCCAAAGCCGAGCAATCACTCGGCTCTCGGCTGCTGCCGGCGCTATTCTTGTTGAGGAAATCAGGAAGTGAAGCATTGCGGCTTCGCTTCCCGGTTCCCTACTGCGCATTTGCAAGTTGAGCAGCGCAATGAGAATGGTCTGCCCTGTCTCTGCAGACAGCGTGGCGGGACAGGAAGAGGCATAGATTTCCATGGGAGTCCATGCCCGGAAGTGGGTGCAAATACCTGTCTTAGACAGGTATCTGTACCCCCCTGAAAGGTGTCAATTGTGACACCGGAGGGTTCCGAAAAGCGGAGATTCAATTTTTGTGTGAACCTCTTTAAATTTCAATCAGAAAAAGAAAGCATGAAAGGAATAAACCTGTTCTGTGCTCTCTTTATAAAATATGTAGTCCCCTTTTTAGTCCTGTGCCCTGGGTTTACCCTGTATTAAATCTACGACCAAGTTTATATAAAATGTTGGGTGGGGGGTGGTACCCCCCTACCCCAAAGTACCTTGTTGATGGGGACAAGGGCTCCTTCCCTACAACCTTGGCTGGTGGTTGTGGGGGTCTGCAGGCAGGGGGTTTCTCAGAATCTGGACAGAATCTTTTACAAGGGGGCCCCCAGATCCCAGCCCCCCCCCACTATGTGAATAGACAGTTTTTGACAAGCCCTGTATTTAAAAAAAAGTCCACTGGTGAAGATTAGGGATGAGCCGAACACCCTTCGGTACGGTTTGCAGCAGAACATGCGAACAGGCAAAAAACACGCAAACATTATTAAAGTCTATGGGACACGAACGTGAAAAAATCAAAAGTGATCATTTTAAAGGCTTATATGCAAGTTATTGTCATAAAAAGTGTTTGGGGATCTGGGTCCTGCCCCAGGGGACATACCAATACCAATGAAAAAAAAGTTTTAAAAACAGCTGTTTTTTCGGGAACAGTGATTTTAATAACGCTTAATGTGAAAAAATAATAGTGAAATATTCCTTTAAATTTCGTACCGGGGGGGGGGGGGGTCTATAGTATGCCTATAGTATGCCTGTAAAGAAGAGCATTTTTCCAGTGTTTAGAACAGTCCCTGCACAAAATGACATTTCTAAAGGAAAAAAAGTAATTTAGAACTACTACTACTAACTACTCAAAAAAACGGCATGGGATCCCCCAAATTCCATACCAGGCTCTTCAGGTCTGTTATAGATATTAAGGGGAACCCTGTGCCAATTTTTTTTAAATGGTGTAGGAGTCCCCCTCAAAGTCCATACCATACCCTTCAGGTGTGGTACAGATTTTAAGGGGAACTCCACACACACCAAAATAAAAAAAATGGCGTGGGGGTCCCCCCAAAAATTCATACCAGACCCTTATCTGAAAATGCTCCCCCTCCTGAACTGTACCAGGCCACATGCCCTCAACATGGGGAGGGTGCTTTGGGGTAGCCCCCCAAAGCACCTTGTCCCCATGTTGATGGGAACAAGGGCCTCATCCCCACAACCCTGGTGGTTGCGGGGGTCTGCAGGCGGGGGGCTTATCAGAATCTGGAAGCCCCCTTTAACAAGGGGACCCCCAGATTCTGGCCCCCCATTTGAAATGTTTTTTTTTTCTGTCTTTCGGCAAAAGAAGAAGATAAATGGACTTCATGGGATATTTTACTTTTTTTATTGTTTAATAAAGGACTTGTCCCAAGCTGAGTCGTGTGTTTTTTTAACATATTGACATTTTTTTTGTGAAATGGTACGGTACAATGTACCTGTTACCATTTCAAACAGGTGGGGTGGGATCTGGGATTCCCTTTGTTAAAGGGAGCATCCAGATTCTGATAAGCCCCCTGCCCGCAGACCCCTACAACCACCAGGCAAGGGTTGCGGGGATGAGGCCCTTGTCCCCATCAACATGGGGACAAGGTGCTTTAGGGGGCTACCCCAAAGCACCCTCCTCATGTTGAGGGCATGTGGCCTGGTATGGTTCAGAAGGGGGGCACTCTCTCGTCCCCTCCTCTTTTCCTCCTGTCTTCCAGGTTGCGTGCTTATATAAGGATCTGGTTTGGATTTTTGGGGGGATCCCCACGCCATTTTTTTTATTTTGTCACGGGATTCCCCTTAAAATCCATACCAGACCTGAAGGGACTGGTATGGATTGGGGGGGACCCTCACACAATTTATTTTTTTCATTTTGGTTTGGGGTTACCATTAATATGCATACTAGACCCAAAGAGCCTGGTAATGGAGTGGAGGATCCAATGCCGTTTTTTTCAATGACTTTTATCTGTATTGCCTGAACCCGACAATTCATTATAGCCGCTAGTAGTTTTAAATGACATTTTTTCCTTTAGAAATGTCATTTTGTGCAGGGTCTGTTCTAAACACGGGAAAAATGCATAACTTTACAGGCATACTATAGACACTCCCCAGGTATGAAATTTAATGGAAATTTTCACTGTTATTGTTTCACTTTAAGCATTATTAAAATCACTGCTCCTGAAAAATAACCGTTTAAAAAAAATATATTTTCATTGTTACATTCCCCCTGGGGCAGGACCCAGGTCCCCAAACACTTTTTATGACAATAACTTGCATATACTTTTGATTTTTCATCCCATAGACTTTAACGGTTTAACAGCTTTCGAATTTGCCATGGACACCGCATATTGTTATGCGTTCGCAGAACATCTGAACAACCAAAGTTCGGCCCGAACTTATGCTCGGGCCGAACCAGTCGCCCATCCCTAGTGTAGATCCAAAAATCAATCATCATGAACACCGCTACCACCGACCCGGAAGAAAACAAAACTCTGCACACGTTGCTGGCTCCCGACATCTGCCTGCTTTGCCATCTGACACTTCTCAAATAGCTGATGGGCAGGGCCAGCCGGCGACGTCACCAGTGCATGCTGTGTCAATGACATTACAGCCTTCAGCAAGGTTCTCCTTATAAACCTGCCAATTTTAATTGTTTAATTTCTTAAGTAGCTTTTTTTGTAATCTCAATTTTGTTGGTAACAAATATCAAATTCTTATTGTAGTTGAAGAGGGCTAAGCATCATCAAATTTTGCATCACTGATAAATTAAGTGTGAAGTTTATTTCATAGACATGAGATTGCTTGAAATTTAAATGTTTCAAAACCAGTCAAAAGAACTAAGTAAACTCTGAAAAATTTTAAGAAATACAATTAAAAAATTGAATAAAATAAACATGTAAAATATGCAACGCTGAGATTTCTGCCTACTGATCCTTTGTTAATTTTGTTATAATGTAAGTCTATGGACATTATCATGGCTTAGTATCTAGCGGTCATTGACAAGAAATAGACTTGGATCCTTTTATTTCCTGAACATTGAAAAGCATCATAGGAAATAACTATGTTTATGTTCCTTTTATCTGACTTTTGCCTACCCAGAATGCCAGGTGCCTTACCCATGGTCACCTGGGACATAACTGCATGCTGGGTGGATTATAAAAGGGCCCAGCTCCGCCATCTTAGGTCTCTTCTGGATGCATGGTCTACTGTGAGGACCCGTGAGGAGGTCTCCAGAAGGAGTGGCCTAAAGCCATTGCGGAGCGCTGCAGAGACAGACATTGCCAGACATCTAACAGCACGAGAGACATGGTAACTGGATCGTAAGGGATCCAGAGACACTTCTCGGAGCATCACAGAACTTGGCTCACCCAGCGGAGGAGAGCAGTGTGACGGATTGAAGCAAACCACAGTGCACCGGACCAGAGCTGTTGAACAGGACTTCAGATCCAGTTGGTGAGTGCGTTGCGGCCCACAGTTTTGTTACACATTTGCATTCAGTTAGACTCATATACAGTGTTTGCTGGAATCCATAGTCCCACGGAAGAAGCTCACAGAAACTGACTTTAGGCAGGCTTAAGGCCTAATCCTCATTGCATCTTGAGCATTGTACTATACCTGAAGGAGTACTCACTGGAGCATTTAAAGAAATAGTGACAGGATCACTTTTAAGTTCAGCCTAACTTCTTTACCCTTTGGATTACAAAATTATAAAGGACCGTCACAGCTAGCAGAAGAAAAGAAGATGAAAAACTGTTTACTATTAACAAGATCTTACAACTAGCTATTAAAGTATGGGGAGCTCCCTTGTGGTTTCACCTTGTAAAATTGTTGTTTTGGATTCATTGTTCTGTCATTTTGCGTTAGGATGACAGTACAATTATTGTAACCACCTGTTTATCATAATTTACAGTAAAGTATATTTATGGTTAAATACCTCAATTGTGTGGAGTATTGTTTTCTCTCAGCAGGTGGAGCCATCGGTATTCTGGTAATAATACAGGTATATTATATTGTATTGTGTATTGTGGGGTTATCTCTCACCATTTCATTACACATTCATATTGCACCACAGTTGTGTCAAGGGGACTGAGTCAAGAAAGGGGGGTTCATTTGCAAAGTGCATGAAACCAGCAGCTCCTTCGGGGGTCAGTATTTGAGAGAAAAGTTGATAGATAGGACAGAAAAGTAAAATGTTGATATATAGGACAAAAGAAAAATATAGGACAACATTAAAGGTTAAAAAGTAGACCAAAATAATTTTTTATTTTGACATTCTATATATTCTATAGTGACAGAACTAGGACTAAGTAAAAAAAAGTCTGTTACCTTAATTTGATACTAAACACTTTCTGCACACAAAGACCATTACAGTGACTGCCAAAAATGGTTAGGTATTGATAAAAGCTGAAGTTCATCAATGAAGTACAGTCCTTTTTAGGGGAAGAGAGACCAACACTTTGATATTAGGCACAAGCATTTCAATAGAGCTGCAAAGCTCTGTGAGTACTCATGCTGGGAAGGACTTTACCCTTAGGTCAAGAGAGCCTTCTGGGGATGGATAGAAAAAAGTTTCCACCTTTTTAAAAGACTAACTAAGCACCTATGCCACACTTTAGCTCCTGAGTGCTAGAAGTTCTGAAAAGATGTTTGTTCTATTGAAACTTGCCTTAAATTATAACTAAAGACAAAAACATTTTGTTGAGTTTTGGATGGTGTGGAGAGGGATTAGAATGCCTGACAGGTTTTATTGCATTCTATCCCATTTGGGAGATTCACCCTCTCTAATTGTCCTGTTTACAATTATAATTAAAAGTGAAAATAAACAAAAATCCCAAATTGATGGTTGTCCCCAGAAAACTTATAGAGTGGAAATACAGTGGTGTGAAAAAGTGTTTGCCCCCTTCCTCATTTCCTGTTCCTTTGCATGTTTGTCACACTTAAGTGTTTCGGAACATCAAACCAATTTAAACAATAGTCAAGGACAACACAAGTAAACACAAAATGCAATTTGTAAATGAAGGTGTTTATTATTAAAGGTGAAAAAAAATCCAAACCATCATGGCCCTGTGTGAAAAAGTGATTGCCCCCTAAACCTAATAACTGGTTGGGCCACCCTTAGCAGCAACAACTGCAACCAAGCGTTTGCGATAACGTGCAATGAGGCTTTTACAGCGTCCTGGAGGAATTTTGGCCCACTCATCTTTGCAGAATTGTCCTAATTCAGTTACATTAGAGGGTTTTCGAGCATGAACGGCCTTTTTAAGGTCATACCACAACATCTCAATAGGATTCAGGTCAGGACTTTGGCTAGGCCACTCCAAAGTCTTCATTTTGTTTTTCTTCAGCCATTCGGTGGTGGACTTGCTGGTGTGTTTAGGATCATTGTCCTGCTGCAGAACCCAAGTTCGTTTCAGCTTGAGTACACGAACAGATGGTCGGACATTCTCCTTCAGGATCTCTTGGTAGACAGCAGAATTCATAGTTCCTTTTATCACGGCAAGTCTTCCAGGTCCAGAAGCAGCAAAACAGCCCCAGACCATCACACTACCACCACCATATTTTACTGTTGGTATAATGTTCTTTTTATGAAATGCAGTGTTCCTTCTACGCCAGATATACTTGGACACACACCTTCCAAAGAGTTCCACTTTTGTCTCATCGGTCCACAGAATGTTGTCCCAAAAGTCTTGGGGATCATCAAGATGTGTTGTGGAGAAATTGAGACGAGCTTTGATGTTCTTTTTGCTCAGCAGTGGTTTTCTCCTTGGAACTCTGCCATGCAGGCCATTTTTGCCCAGTCTTTTCCTGATGGTGGAGGCATGAACGCTGACCTTAACTGAGGCAAGTGAGGCCTGCAGTTCCTTGGACGTTGTTGTGGGGTCTTTTGTGACCTCTTGGATGAGTCGTCGCTGCGCTCTTGGGGTAATTTTGGGCGGCCGGCCACTCCTGGGAAGGTTCACCACTGTTCCATGTCTTCGCCATTTGTGGATAATGGCTCTCACTGTGGTTCGCTGGATTCCCAAAGCTTTGGAAATGGCTTTATAACCCTTTCCAGACTGATAGATCTCAATTACTTTCTTTCTCAATTGTTCCTGAATTTCTTTGGGTCTCGGCATGATGTGTAGCTTTTAAGGATCTTCTGGTGGACCTTACTGTGTCAAGCAGCTCCTATTTAAGTGATGCCTTGATTGTGAACAGGTGTGGCAATAATCAGGCCTGGGTGTGGCTAGAGAAATTGAACTCAGGTGTGGACAACCACAGTTATAGTATGTTTTAACAAGGGGGGCAATCACTTTTTCACACAGGGCCATGATGGTTTGGATTTTTTTTCACCTTTAATAATAAACACCTTCATTTACAAATTGCATTTTGTGTTTACTTGTGTTGTCCTTGACTATTGTTTAAATTGGTTTGATGTTCCGAAACACTTAAGTGTGACAAACATGCAAAGGAACAGGAAATGAGGAAGGGGGCAAACACTTTTTCACACCACTGTATTCCAATGGGGACACTAGTTCTTTTGACCTGGGGGTCCCCAAAGAATTCCCTTCATTTGCACGGATTTCCTCTCACTTCCTGCTTTTGCTATGTGACAGGAAGTGAAAGGAAAATCTCACCAAGGGGTTTTCAGATGGCAAAAAAATAATCGTCAGGGGTTATAACTCTCACTTACGATTTCCAAAATGGAAAAAAAAATCATTTTTCCTATATTTCTACTTTAAGCCACCAAGTTGGAAATTTCTTTTTGCAAGTGGACAGTAGAAAAGGTGCTCAGCCCCTTTGTGGGCTTGCTTTTGCAATGGAGTAGTTGTCCTGCCAATGGGTCACCACCACTGTGAAGTTGGATGTGATCGGGTTCTCTTTTTTCCAAAATGTACCATAAACCTTGTGACCTTCTTTTTTAAGGGCCTTGGTGTTGCAATGGAAGTCTGACAGATATCTAGAGTTAGTTATGTGAAGAGAGGCCTCTCAAATTAAAATGTTTCCCTGACAGCAGTGAAGCTGTGTAGAAGTGAGCCATGAGCTAAAGGATTAGTTCACCTTTTCTAATGTGTTAAATGTTACACCCATAATCATGAAATGTTACACCTGGAATCTTGGGCTCTGCCCACCCAGCTATGTCACTCATTCACTGTATTCTGTGAATGGGAAACTACATATACTGACAGCCTGGGGTATTTCTTAACCACTTGCCAACCGCCACACACCAATATACGTCGGCACAATGGCAGTAGTGGGCAAATGGGTGTACCTGTATGTCCCCTTTAACTTGCGGGGCTAGTGGGAATGCGTGCACCTGACACGTACCCTGTGACCATGCCCGTGGGTTCCACGGACTCGATGTCCACCAGTGTCCAACGATCTCGTCACAGAGCAGCAGAAAGTGGAGACAAGGCATTTCCCTGTTTTGCATAGTGACATGAGAGGGATCTACTGCTCCCTGTCATCGGGAGCAGTGATCGCTGTCATGTCAGTGTTAGCTCAACCCCCCACAGTTAGAATTACTCCTTAGAACACACTTAACCCCTTGATCACCCCTTGAGCAGTGATCTTTAAAGGTCACCTGGATCTCACTAAACCATCATCTCAGAACCCAGTGCCTTTTATGGAAACCCTGACGCTACATCTTCAACCAACACCCCATGACACCACTCATATTCTACTGTGCTACAGACCACCGGGACCAAAGTCCAATCTTCTTTCACCACTCATGGAATCCTTCGCAATGCACACCCTAAAATTCAAAAATTTCCTGGCACTTGGAGATTTCAACCTTTGGGCAAACGAGCCCAAAGACCCCATCGCGACTGCCTGCATCAATCAACTAGAAGAACTGGGTCTCCAGCAACTGATAAAGACTCCCACGCATGGGTCAGGACACACCCTGGACCTCATTTTCAAACAGAACATTGACGTCAACATACTCGACAACATAACATTGCCATGGACAGATCACCAAGCCATCAAATTCAAAATCGCTACCAACATCACCAACGAAAAACTGAATCCTGTAACAACAACGCACTGGACCAGATCGCATAAAAAAACTGTACTCCGAATCTTTCAAATCCACTCTGTCCAACAAGATAACTACAATAACCTTAACCACTTCCCACCCAGCCAATGCATATATACGGCCGGGTGGGAGCCGTCTACTTCTGATAGGACGTTCAGAAACTTCCTTCAGAAGGCGCGGGATCGCACGCGCACGTGCCCGCGCACGTGCCCGCGCAGCGGCGCGATCCCGATGTGCTCGTGTCACCCGGACACGGCACATCTCAGATCGGCAGGAGGGCTCTGTGATTGGCCCTCCTGATCACATGACGGCCGTGTCCAATCACAGCCGTCATGTGATGTAAACAAACAGCCGGTTGCTAGGCAATCGGCTCTCCTCTCCTCACACGGAAGTCATCGCTGAGGAGAGGAGAGCAGAATGCTGCAGCCGGCTGATGATCAGTAAGTATGAGCTGTTTTTTACAGCTTTTTACTCACTGATCATCAGTCTAGTGTAAACACACCACACACAACACAGTGTAAACACAGTCCCCACATATGTCCCCAAAACACACATGTCCCCAAAACATACATGTCCCCAAATAATAAAAACACATGTCCCTAATAATAAAAGCATGTGCCCCACATATGTCCCACTAAAATCACATGTCCCAATGATTATCTGCACACATATGTACATGATCACCTGCACACATATGTACATGATCATTTGCGTACATATGTCCGTGATCACACAAACCAATTATTATACACTTAACGGAATTTTTTTTACCAAAAGCATGTAGCAGAATACATTTTGGCTTAAATTTATGACAAAATTTGATTTTATTGGATTTCTTTTAAAATGGAAAAAAGAAAATATTGTTTTTTTCCCAAATTTCCACATTTTGCGCTTATATCGCAAAAAATAAAAAACGGAGTCGTGAATAAATAACACCAAAATAAAGCTCTATTTGTGCGAACAAAATGATAAAAATTTCATTTGGGTACTGTGTAGCATGACCGCCCAATTGTCACTGAAAACGCTAGAGCGATGAAAGCTGAAAATTGGGCTGGGAAGGAAGGGGGCGAAAGTGCCCTGTATTGAAGTGGTTAAACCACTCTACGTTAACTGCACAGTAAAATTCACCCTAGAAAAAGGAGGGTCAGCACTGTAAGCCGAAGAAAGAAACAGAGAGGGCAGAGGTATAGCTAACATATTCTCTTTTGTCCAAACATTGGCAGGTGTGGGCTCTAGGCCAATTGATTTTCAGTGTAGTCCACAGAGATCACTCTCAGGGGATTCAGGACCTGTTTATGAAAATCCGAAGATAGCCTTCATCAGTCCCAGCTCTTGGAAGGAGGACATTTTGCAAAAAATTATGTAGGTAGTTTCAGAAGTGCCAGTCAACAGTAGGCAGCTGTTAACATCACTAATGAGGTCAGTGATCAATGACAAAAAGCAGTCAGATAAATCTTTTATTTGTGATTCATTTGTGAGATCAGGCACTGATCTTGGTCAATAAGGCCTGGTTCGCGGTCTCCACTCTAATTCATCCCAAAGGTGTTCTATTGGGTTGAGGTCAGGACTGTGCAGGCCAGTTAAGTTCTTCCGCCCCAAACTCGCTCATTCACGTCTTTAAGGACGTATCTAAAAATTTTGAAATTCGCTCAACCAAGCCTTCAATTTCACTTCTACAGAAAATAATTTTCATGGCCTGGAATCTTCTTTTCTTTCCAGGTCACAGCTCATACACATTTCTTTTTCAATTATATTTCTCACACAATTTTCCCATCATTGATTAGAAAATCTTTTGTTTTACAACAAAGTGCCTGGCTTTATGTGAAAAAGTAATTGCCCCCTAAACCTAATAACTGGTTGTGCCACCCTTGGTGGCAATAACTGCAATCAAGCGTTTGTGATAACTAGCAATGAGTGTTTCACATTGCTGGGGAGTAATTTTGGCACACTCTTCTTTGCAGAATTGTTTTAGTTCGGCCACATTAGAGGGTTTTCCAGCATGAACGGCCTGTGTAAGGTCATGATACAGCATCTCAATTGGATTTAAGTCCAGGCTTTGACTAGGCCACTCCAAAACCTAAATTTTGCTTTGTTTTAACCATTTGGAGGTGGACTTGCTGTTGTGCTTCGGATCATTGTCCTACTGCATAACGCAAGTGCACTTGAGCTTGAGGTCACAAACTGATGGCCAGAAATTATCCTTCAGGATTTTCTGGTAGAGCTCAGAATTCATGGTTCCATCAATTATGGTAAGTCGCTACCACCACCATGTCTGACTGTTGGTATGATGTTCTTGTTATGAAATGCTGTATTTGTTTTATGCCAGATGTAACAGGACACACACCTTCCAAAAAGTATAATTTTTCAGTTCACAGAATATTTGCCTAAAAGTCTTGGGCATAATCAAGATGTTTGTTGGTAAATGCGAGATGAGGCTTTGTGTTGTTTTTGGTCAGCAGTGGCTTTGCCTTGAAACTCTCCCATGGAGGCCATTTTTGCCCAGTCTCTTTCTTATGGTTGAACCATGAATACTGATCTTAACTGAGGCAAGTGAGGCCTGCAGTTCTTTAAATGTTCTGGGTTCATTTATGACCTCCTGGATGAGTCATCGCCATGCTCTTGGAGTCATTTTGGTAGGCCTGCCACTCCTGGGAAGGTTCATCACTATTCCAAGTTTTCACCATTTGTGGATAATGGCTCTCCCCATGGTTCACTGGAGTTCCAAAGCCTTAGAAATGGCTTCAAACCCTTTCCTAGACTGGTACATGTTCATTATTTTGTTTCTAATCTGTTTTTGATTTTTTTTTTTTAGATTGTGGCATGTGTGGCTTTTTGTGATCTGTTAGTGTGCTTCACTTTATCAGACAGCTTCTATTTATGTGATTTCTTGATTCAACAGGTCTGGCAGTAATCAGGCCTGGGTGTGGCAAGTAAAATTTCACTCATCTTTCCAAAAAAATTGTGGTTAATCACAGTTCATTCATGATTCAGCATGGGAGGAGGCAATTACTTGTTCACATAGGGCCAGGCAGGTTTGAACAGCTTTTTCCCTTAATAAATTAAATAATAATTTAAAAACTGCATCTTGGATTTACTTGGGTTATCTTTGTGTAATATTAAAATTTGTTTGATGATCTGAATCATTTAAATATGAGAAATATGAAAAAAAAAAACACAGGAAGGCTTTTTCACAGCACTGTAGGTTTAGAGCAGCAAAAATAATAAAAGATCTTCTTTTTATATTTTTAAACCGGACATATGCTTTCATTTACCTTCTTTGACTATATAAACCAAAAAGGTAGCACTCAGATGAAGGAATAAGCTAAACTGACTTGCACAATTGGCTTTAACAGGAACATTGCAGCAGCAATGATTTAAATGGAACATATAGATACAGGTCTTCCAGCAGAATACTATGAAACATCCCCCTCTATTGGATCCACACAGCTGCACAACAAGATGATGGCGAGAGACCCATATTAGACAAATACACTGCAGGGCAGACAGATGAATGTTTAAGCACATAAACTGAAGCGAAGAGAAAGAGACAGCAACAAATAATACAGACAGGTAGACCTTTAGGTGGACAAAAGATGCACAGAATACAGATAGACCATGGAGTGATATATCATAGCTGTCAGAGTATTGTGAACAGGTACAAACACTTTGTATAGACAAATACAGAGGAGTCAGTGCAGAGGAAATAAAAGGATGATATGATTCTACCCAACATGCAATGTGAGCTTTATATATACTCAGAAAGGACGTCTTTAAAAAATTAAAAGGTAGATGGATGAAACATTTCCTATAATAAAAAACACAGCTGAAAAGGAATGTATTTTTATAGTATAGGTTTCTTCATTTTAAGCTCATATTCACACCAATGCCCTGTGACAGGCCCAGACTGGGACAAAAAATAGGCCTGGGCATTTTGGATTGAGCAGCCTGTGACATGTTAACCGGCCCCTTTCCTGCTCTCCACTCTGATGGGAACCCGGCAGAGGTGTGGGGGGGTGGGGGTGAGAGGGACCAGGGGTGTAGAGCACAGGGAGGAACCTTGAGAACATGGGGTGGGGTGAGAGCACAGGGGAGAGACATGGGAGAGGCAGAGAACACAAGGAGGAAGAAGAGAGCATCAGGGATGTGGAGAGCACAGAGAGGTGGCAGGGCGCATGGGGGGAAGGTGGAGAGCACAGGGGGCAGTGGGGAGCATGGGGGGATTTGGAAAGCACAGGGGGGTGGCAGAAAGCATGTGTGGAGGTGGAGAGCACAGAGGGCAGCGGAGAGCATGGGGGAATGTGGAGAGCACAGGGTGGTGGCGGAGAGCATAGGGGGAGGTGGAGAGCACAGGGGGCAGCAGAGAGCATGGGGTGATGTGGAGAGCACAGAGGGCAGCAGAGAGCATTGGGGGATGTGGAGAGCACAGGTTGGCATTGGAGAGCATTTGGAGAGGTGGAGAGCACAGGGGAACAGCAGAGAGCATGGGGGGAGGTGGAGAACACAGGGGATCAGCGGAGAGCATGGGGGAATGTGGAGAGCACAGGCGGGCGGTGGAGAGCATGGTGGGATATGGAGAGCACAGGGGGCAATGGAGAGCATGGGGGAGATGGAGAGCACATGGGGGCAGCAGAGAAAATGGGGATCAGCGGAGAGCATGGGGGAACGTGGAGAGCACAGGTGGGCGGTGGAGAGCATGGGGGGTTATGGAGAGCACAGGGGGCAGTGGAGAGAATGGGGGGAGGTGGAGAGCACAGGGGGACAGAGGAGAGCATGGGGGATGTGGAGAGCATTGGGGCAAAGAGTATGGGTGGGGTGGAGAGCACAGGGGGGCAGCAGAAAGAAGCAGGATGATTTTTCTATATGCAGCCGCCCCCACTACTCCTCCTATCCAGGTTACAGGGGGGTGCACGCATGTTCTCTCTCATCCGGCTCCAAGGTGTCTGCCGCAGGTGTCTGCTCTAGCTCCTCCCCCTTCGTAGTCATGCCCCCCTGCACCGACGGCTGACACATATGGGCGGCCATGTGGCCGCACAGGGGCCCAGGGTATCTCTTCTAGCCCCTCCCCCTTCATGTTTCCATCCCCTGGCGCCGATGGCTGAGCTTTGCAGCTGGGTGGCCGCAGAGAGGCTGGGTGAGCATTGCGGGCTCAAAGAGCAGTTCAGCTGACTTGGGCCCCGCAAGGACTTGCGATCTGGTGGACCCCGCCGGGCAAGTGCCGGTTTGCTCTATGGCCAATCAGGGCCTGCCCTGTGGTAATGTGCAGTAGTGTATGTGTTTTGTCCTGTGTTAATCTGTGTACACACTGTTGTGTTGCAGCGATGTGCAAAAACACACATCATGCGTGTTGAAGTGCAGTGGGTCTATTCATTCTTAATGCCACTCCGACCCACCTTACCAACACATGTATGTTGCAGCGTGCTGGGCATTATTATGGATTGTGATGTCCTGAATTACAAAAATAATGCATTTTTGATGAATTTTGATGCATAATGCCTTACTGGAATGCACATTAACATAGGATGTATGGTATGTTTCGTTTTATCATGTATTTAGATGCTCATTTCTGCATTAAAGGGGTTGTAAGGTCTCGCTGGCTTTGCTGGGGCACCCGGAGCCATCGGCTCCCAGTGCTGTCATTCAAATCCAGTGATGAGGAAGCAAGTGGCGGAGCCCACTGTCTTTGTTATGAAGCCCAAAAAAAGCTCTGGTGCAACCAATTACCTTCAGAAATCACATAATTAGTGAAATGATGACCACCTGTGTGCAATCTAAGTGTCTAGTGATCTGTCATTATATATACACACCTTTTTGAAAGACCCCAGAGGCTGCAACACCTAAGCAAGAGGCCCTACTAACCAAACACTGTCATGAAGACCAAGGCACTCTACAAACAAGTAAGGGACAATGTTGTTGAGAAGTACAAGTCAGGGTTAGGTTATAAAAAAATATCCAAATCTTTGATGATCCCCAGGAGCACCATCAAATCTATCATAACCAAATGAAAAGAACATGGCACAACAGCAAAACCTGCCAAGAGCGGCCTGCATATCAAAACTCATGGACAGGGCAGGGAGGGCATTAATCAGAGATTCAGCACAGGGACCTAAGGTAACCCTGGAGGGGTTCCACAGCAGACACTGGAGTATCTGTACATAGGACGACAATAAGCCGTACGCTCCATAGAGTTGGGCTTTATGGCAGAGGGGACAGAAGAAATTACTTTCAGAAAAAACAAAATGGTGCGTTTTGAGTTTGCGAAAAGGCAAATGAGATTCCCAAAATGTATGGAGGAAAGTGCTCTGGTCTGATGAGACTAAAATGTAACTTTTGGCCCATCAAAGAAAACGCTATATCTGGCGCAAACCCAACACACCACATCACCCAAAGAACACCATCTGTGAAACATGGTGTTGGTAGCATCATGCTGTGGGGATGTTTTTCAGCAGTCGGGACTGGGAAACTGGAGTTGAGGGAAAGATGGATGGTGCTAAATACAGGGAAATTCTTGACCAAAACCTGTACCACCCTGTGTGTGATTTGAGGCTAGGATAGAGGTTCACCTTTCAGCAGGACAATGACCCTAAACACGCTGCTAGAGCAACAAGTGAGTGGTTTAAGGGGAACATGTAAGTGTGTTGTAATGGCCTAGTCAAAGCCCAGATCTCAATCCAAAAGAAAATCTGTGGTCAGACTTAAAGATTGCTATTCACAAGTGCAGACCATCAAATTTGAAGGAGCTGGAGCAGTTTTGCAAGGAGGAATGGGCAAAAATCCCAGTGGTAAGACGTGGCAAGCTTATAGAACTTATCCAAAGCGACTTGGAAAGGTTGCTCTACAAAGTATTGACTTTAGGGGATTGAATAGTTATGCACATTGACTTTTTCTGTTATTTTGTCCTATTTGCTGTTTGCTTCACAATAAAAAAAAATCTTCAAAGTTGTTGGCATGTTATGTTAATTAAATGATGCAAATCCTCAAACAATCCATGTTAATTCCAGGTTGTGAGGCAACAAAACACAAAAAATGCCAAGGGGATGAATACTTTTGCAAAGCACTGTATGTGTTTGCTGTACTTGTATCCTGTTCTCTTTGTTTTGCTTTCTTTATGTGATATGCTTATTGTTCCTGCTCTCACCTCTGCTTTCCTACTACAAACTCACCACACTAAGCAGGAGAGCACAGTTGTCACCTCACCCCTTTAAACCCAAACATTAATTACATAGGTTCTGTGGCTGATTAACCGGTTCCCGACCAGCGCACGCCGATGTACGTCGGCAACTTGGGACGGGCAGGCATATTGGCGTACAGGTACGTCCAATCTTCAATGCCGCCCTGCCATTGCGAGCGCGCCACCGGCGGCGTGCTCGCGTGCCGGTCGGGACCCCCGTGAGTCCGTTTGCGGGTCCCGCGGACTCGATCGCCGCGGGCATACCTGCGATCGTCTCACGGGACGGCTGAATGGAGGAAATGCCGTGTAAACAGCATTTCCCCATTCTGCCTAGCAACTAGTGACGCTGATCTCTGCTCCATGTGATTGGAGCAGAGATCAGTGTTCACTAAATGAAAGCCCAACCCCCCCACAGTTAGTAACACATCCCTAGGAACACTTAACCCCTACACTGCCACCCACTGGTTAACCCATTCACTGCCAGTGTCATTTACACAGGAATTACTGCATTTATATAGCAGTGATTACTGTATAAATGACAATGGTCCCAAAAATGTGTCAAAAATGTGTCAAAAATGTCCGATGTGTCTGCCGCAATGTTGAAGTCACAATAAAAATTGTTGATCGCCACCATTACTAGTAAAAAAATTATAATAAAAAATTATTAATAAAAATGCCATAAAACTTTTCCTATATTGTAAACACTATAACTTTTGGGCAAACCAATCAATAATCGCTTATTGCGATTTTTTTACCAAAAATATGTAGAAGAATACGTATCGGCCTAAACTGAGGGAAAAAAAATGTTTTTTTATATATTTTTGGGGGATATTTATTATAACAAAAAGTAAAAAATATTGCGTTTTTTTCAAAATTGTCGCTCTATTTTTGTTTATAGCACAAAAAAATAAAAACCGCAGGGGTGATCAAATACCACCAAAAAAAAGCTCTATTTGTGGGAGAAAAAGGACGTCAATTTTGTTTGGGAGCCACGTCGCATGACCGCGCAATTGTCAGTTAAAGCGACGCAGTGCCGAATTGCAAAAAGTGGTCTGGTCTTTGACCAGCAAAATGGTCCGATCTGTAAGTGGTTAAAGTGGTAATTAAATTCACTTGCCTTATCTGCATTAAATTAGCCTCAGAACCTGTGTGTTCAGGTTTAAAGGGATGAGGCGGCAACCCTAGTGTGGTCAGTTCTCTAGCTGGCTAGGCTGGAAACTTGTCTCCCGATCCCCCCGCATAGCCTGTCACTGGGAAGCCCAGTGTACTGCTGCTTCTCCTCCTCCCAGCTCTTATGCAGCAGAGAAGAGAGGGCATGTGATCACTTATAAACAAAAGTGAAAAAGGGTATTTATAATATTTTTTTTATATCTATACATAAATGTTTTGCCTTTCATTTCTATTTTAAACGGAATAGGTGAGTTTAGGCTGGATTCACACCTATGCATTTTTAGTGCTTTTTGCATTTTGCAGATTTGCACTACAGAACGTGTTCCATAGGAAACCATGTTAAATGGACTGTAGTGCAAATATGCAAAATGCAAAAGCACTAAAAATGCATAGGTGTGAATCCAGCCTTAAAAACATTTAAATGGCTGCTTTCACACTGATTCATTTTTTAACATGGTAAAAATGCAACAAAAACACAATCCCTTTAAATCCTTTTGGGACTCTTCACACCACTACGCTGCAGGTGTGGGGCATTTTGAAAAGTCTTACATGCTGGATTCTTGGTGGCAGTTTTTAAAACCGCAACAAAAAAACTGGTTCTCATTGAAATAAATAGAAAATTCACCATAAACATTTAAAAAATGCATAAAAATGCGTTTTTGGTGCATTTTTGAGTCACGCGTAAAAGTTTCACGGGTGCATTATGCGTAATTGGCACCCAGAAAACACACCGAAAACACAATAAAAATACATCTGCATTTTTTCGATGGAGCTGTGTGAAAGCAGCCTATAGGTAGTTTAGAAGTGTAATTTAGGCATTTTACATATGTATTCTTCAGGTGTTTTTGTTTTAACCAGTGGAAATCACTTGAGGGAGGAGACCATTATTTACAAGCTAAAAAATGACTGAAGTTGCTCAGTTTGAGTATTTACTGAGTAGTCTGTAGTACCAAAAATGCCCAAATCTGCCTAGAATTCCAAATTAATGGGGTACTTAGGGCACCACACTTTAATGCATGAAAACACATTGAGGGAGATTTACTAAAATGAGAGCACTCAGAATCTGGTGAATCTGTGCATGGTAGCCAATCACCTTCTAACCTCAGCTTGTTCAATTAAGTTTTGACAATAAAACCTGGAAGCTGATTGGATTTTAAGCACATCTGCACCAAATGTTGCACGCTCCAGTTTTAGTAAATCTGCCTCCTTTTGTTTAGTGTTGGGCGAACAGTTTGAGCCGAGCAAAAGTTTGGCCCCAACATCACTTGTTCGCCCGTTCAGCAAACACCTGAATTTGCCAGTAGCTCGTGGAATTTTCATCTGCCAAGCACCCCACAATGCACTGCACGCTTCACAGTGTATTTTAGAGCCCTTATTGGATGAAGCCTTGCACCTGATCGAGAGGAGAGGAAGGAGGAGGTCTCTGGCAGTTTTGGAGGCATTGAAGCAGAGAAAGAAATACATCAAAACTTAAGAGATGGTTTTCAGTTCCCAGAAACCTTGGGAGTAGTACGTGGCTGGGAGAAGGCTGTTCCAGATACTGTAATCTTTGGTGACCCCGATAACTCTGCTTCTCATGACTCCACAAACTTGCGATGCATGGGCTCCCTTATGCTTCAAAGCCTGCGAAAGGACCAGAGAATTTGCGGCATCAAGAATAACCACTTCAGCTCTCACACCTGTTTACCCCCCTATGGACCAGGCCATATTTTTTAGCTATGTGTCTGTTCATGAGCCTATAACTTTGTAATTACTTATGATACAGAGTTGATACGTATATAATTTTTTGGGGGAAAGCAGGGCTTTCTTGTGATCTTAAGGTCTTCTGGGAATTTTATGAATCTATTTGCATTTTAACCACTTAAGGACCGCCTCACGCCAATGTACGTCGGCAGAATGGCACGGCTGGGCACAAGCGCGTACAGGTACATTGCTCTTTAAGTGCCCAGCCATGGGTCACGAGCGCAACCCGGTCATGAGGTCCGTGACAGTGGCCGTGGGACCTGTGGCCCCGATCGCTGCCGGTGTCCCGCGATCAGGTCACAGAGCTGAAGAACGAGGAGAGGTAAGTGTAAACAAACCTCTCCTCGTGCTTCCTACTGAGCCTGTCATTGATCATCTGTTCCCTGTTATAGGGAAAGACGATCAGGTAAGTCAGAAGCCAAGCTATGCCCCCTGCAGTTAAAAAAAACACATACACACACACTTAACCCCTACACTGCCCCTAGTGGTTAACCCCTACATTGCCAGTGACATTTTTACAGTAATCAGTGTATTTTTTCCAATGGTCCCAAAAATGTGTCAAAAACGTCCGCCGTGTCTGCCATAATGTCGCAGTCACAATAAAAATTGCTGATCGCCGGCATTACTAGTAAAAAATTTTTTTCATAAAAATGCCATAAAACTATCCCCTATTTTGTAGACGCTATAACTTTTGCGCAAACCAATCAATAAACACTTATTGCATTTTTTTACGTATACGTATCGGCCTAAACTGGGGAAATTTTTTATATATATATTTTTGGGGGATATTTATTATAGCAAAATGTAAAAAATAATGTTTTTTTTTTCAAAATTGTTGCTCTTTTTTTGTTTATAGCGCAAAAAATAAAAACTGCAGGGGTGATCAAATACCACCAAAAGAAAGCTCTATTTGTGGGAAAAAAGTACGCCAATTTTGTTTCAGAGCCACGTTGCTTGACCGTGCAATTGTCAGTTAAAGCGACGCAGTGCCGAATCGCAAAAAGGGGCTTGGTCCTTTAGCTGGAAAATGGTCCGGAGCTTAAGTGGTTAAGGGGAAGAACAAGTAAAAAAGTGAATTAATTTTTTTCAAGTTTGATCAGCAATATTTTGAACACAAGTACAATTACTGTGGGGAAAATGTATATATTTTATTCTGCTGCTTGTTCTATTTATTGCAGCACTAAAATTGAATTTTTTGTCAAAATTATTTACAAAAAGAAAAGAAGGTTTCTTTTGAATCTGTTAAATAGGGCTTATACAGGGTGATTTACTGAAATTAATTGGTTAAATGGTAAAATGAAGGTTAAATAAGGGCATGTATAGGTTAATTAAGGTTTAAAATTCCCTGTGCACACTATAAAACCTTATATGTGTTAGTTGCAGCCCGCTCATCTTACAAATTGCTGTCTGTCAGGGAACTTAGGAAATAAGACAGCTACTGTTACTTTTTGTAAAATATACACACTTAATGGTCACTTTGATTGGCTGTCATGGTGATCATTCAATGAGAAATGCTTCTGACTGGCTCCTCATCATAGCATCAGCAGGTCCTCTCTATACACACACCGGGTCTCACGGAGATGTGCATGTGAACGAGCGGGGGAGATAAGCAATGCAGTCTCAAGGACGTACAAGACACACCTAGAGTACAGAGGAAGAGATTTATAAGTGTTTGTAACACGCCAAAGGTAGACAACTGGTTAAGAATTATAATTTGTTGGCAACCTTCCTTGACCACCATTACAAGGGGAAAGCCTCGGAACTCATCCTACCCTGGCAGAGGGAGCACAGGATGAAATATCTTGAGGAAACCTTAAAAAGGATTTTATGTAATTAATTTCCAGACTCTGGTAGGTTACAGTCTAATGGAAAAGCTATTGAGGCTTCTGTTGGTCAAATGAGGAGCAGCAGAGAAGGGTGCCGCATTTTACATTTTTTAAGTCCTCGGCACCCAGGGTTGTCAGCTTCAACATCCCATCAGCAGCATATGCATCATATGGTGGAAAATGGCGAAAAAAACATGGAGAGCTTTCCAGTAAATGATCCAATTGGTCTCTGGGCCATGAGAATAGACCATTGGTCAAAATTTGCAATTGAGCTGCTGGGCTCTCCTGCATCAAGCGGGATTTCTGAATGGGCATTCAGTATTGCCGGAGATTTTGTGACAGATAAAAGAGAGTGTCTGGAGCTCTGCCGAGGCCTCTCAGCATCTTCGTCCATCCTTGTCCACCGGGCGTTTTTTCGCCCCGCCAGACCCTACATCCAGCCGGGGGAACATCTGAGCTCCGGACGGAGCCGTTATTTTCGGCCGCTCCGACACCGAAACTGATCCCGGGGCTGCGGGCGGCGAGACAGGCCGGTCTCCGCCGCCATCTTGCGGCCTACTCCACACCTGGAGACCTCCGGACGGCAGCTTTCGGGACGCATCCCGAGCCGGATCCCACGGCGCCACTCACCACTGGGCCCACAGGACTCCCCCGCCTGGGACAGGGGACTGATGATCGCCCGTCGGAGGTCAGGAGAGGATCCAGCACTACACCCTGAGAGGTGAGACCCGGCGGCCATCTTGGTACACCTGAGGCCTACAGCAGCTCTCTTGCAAACCCCCTCTGGCAGCTGTCTCGCAAATCCTTTTAGGGAGGACACTGTCCCCAATCTCAGTACAGCCTGCCCCCCACTGGATAGCTGTCGGACCGAACGCCTCTCTAAGTCCTGCACAAGCTCTAGGCCCCACCAGCGGCCATCTTGGTGCACCCAGTTCCTCCTTCTACCATCCTGAGGCCCACATCTCTCCAATCTGCACCCTGTTTTGTGCCTGGACTCTCCCTGTAACCCATTAGTGCAGTGTTTTCTGGACTCTATCACCGGACTGTCTGCCGCGGATGCGGCCTGGTGAGGCCTAACGAGGCCCAGTGAAGCCTGCCAGTTACCACACCTTCCTGCACCAGCGCCTGGCAGGGGGCCTACTTACTGGAACCTGGACACTACAGCTGCCATCTCATCCCCCCACACTCCAAGATCCCTAGACAGCTGAAGTAGAGGCGGTGATTGTGAGCTCCACGGACTGCAGGTGAGGCACTGTCTTAGCCCAGGGGGCCCTTGCTTTCCCCAGGCCTCACCCTGCTGGGTTCTGGACACTCTCCCCATCCCCACGGCTCCACGGCCCTCTCCCCGACCCGGCCTCCTCCTGGGTTCAGGCTCTCCACAGCCTGACTACCGCCCTAGTGGGTTAGAGCTCCGGCTAAGGCCCCTTCTCCAGGCTACACCTGGCTTGGCCTCCATCATCTCCGCTAGGAGTCTCCGTGGACCATTCCAGGAGCCCCCCCCCCCTGATCGGGGTGAAATTGTTTGACCATCAAGGCGGACAGCTACGGTCAGTTCACGGGAGTCATCTATTCACCAGTCAGCTCTCCCTACACGGCCTCTTCAACAAGCCCCTAAAGAGACATACCCCCCTTCTCCTGAGACTTTCATAATTTCAGTTGTTGGAATCAGCGCAAACTAGCAGAACTCATGGGCGACTAACAACGCTGACACCATGTCTTAGTATGGCTTAATATACCGCTCCTTTCCTAAGGGACCCTGCACCGCTTCATAAGCTCTCACATACACAGGGTCATTATCAGCTGCCCCCCGGACCCCTCCGGATACTACATGGGCAAAGTTGGTTTTCAAAAGAATATATATCAAGGCTTTATCCCGCCATCGACCTCCCGTCCTGCACACATCATGGAGCGATACCTACACAGATCGCAATCTCCAGCCTTACACACGTTGGCAGAACCACTAGAGGCCATCGACCCCCTGCCCTCCACACCTAGTTCTCTTCACAAAGGTGGCTCTACCCAGCAAACAAATCCTGCCGAAGCAATTACGGTAACGGTCCTGGACCTGAAACTACAGACACTCCTACAGGATTTGACACGCAATATAGCTACAGAGGTTGGAAAGCTTGCTCGGGAGCTTAGGGGAGAGATCGACCAGCTTGGAGAGCGTACTGCCACTTTGGAATCTAAATTTGATGAGAATGTGCAATACATGCACGTATTGGAGGACGAAAACGCATTTCTTAAACACACAGTCTCCCAAATACAACTACAACAAGAAGATTTGGAAAATAGAGAACGTCGCTCAAACGTGAGGATTCGTGGAGTCCCTGAAACAGTCAGTGATAAGGAGTTGCGGGTATACTTGCTTGATCTGTTTGTCACTCTGGCTCCGCACATACCAGATATCGATTGGCGTCTAGACAGAGCCCATAGATCTTTGGCCCCTAAACCTCCTCCTGGATCCAATCCAAGGGACATTATAGTCCGTTTCCACTATTATGACAGCAAGGAAGCTTTAACTGCAGCCACACGCAATAAAAATCGCATCGATTTCAAAGGCTCTAAGATCCAGATCTTCAGCAACCTTTCTCCCATCACCTTGGCCAAAAGGCGCAACCTCCGACCAATCACTGCACACCTCCAACTACACCAAATCCCCTACAGATGGGGTTTCCCTTTCCGGCTGTCAGCATCCAAAGATGGCACACAATACTCTATCAGAGAATTGCATGAATGTGAGGCCTTCATTCGCAATTTGGGCCTCCCACCTGTCCCGGAAGAGGACCTCCAACTCCCCCCGCCCGCTCTGGCCCCCAAACCTCTCCAAGCCCCTACGGCAATTTGGACCCCAGTCCGTCGGAGACATCAGAGAGGCTTCTCCACACCGCAACGCCCCAACGTGCCTAAACAACCTGCCTGAAGTTCCGGCGCCTGTCCGAATTGCACCTCCTTACCCTTGGTTTCCAGGAACCTATCGGACCTCTTCAGGAACTCTTCGGGGAACATCCCCCTAACTTTAAATCTCTCCCATTTCTGTAGTGCTCAACGAGCCTCCTCCCCCCCCCCCCCCCGCGGGGCCCCTCCAGCTGGTATTGTACTCCCAGTCGATGGTGGTATGTCTGACCACTGTTCAAATGTTAAGAGTCCGAGGTTAATCATTCTTTGCGGGAGCGGTACATAGTTTACCACTCCAAATGTTTGTTATGTCCCTTTATAGGTCCAAGGTATTCTGCCTTGGCTCCCTGAAGATTTTATATCCTTCAGGCTTTCAAGATACATGTTTTATGTTTTTTGTTTTTTGTCTCTTCATTTTTGTCTCTCTATATTTTACTCAGGTTATTTTTTTCAATTTTTCAAAGTTTTTACCAGGTCCTTTTTTGACCTGTCCTGGTTCTTACATGTCGCTGCAGGTTGTAAACTTGACATACAATTTTATGTTACTAGGAAATGCTGATGTGTATATGCCTCTTCCAGACCTCCTTAGATCAGAGCACTCCAACCACATGTACCAGATTCCAATATCATCTGCTAATTATTCCATGAATGTATTATGGCTCTAAAAATATTTTCCTGTAATGTTAAGGGCTTGAATTCCTTAAGAAAACGCTGGCTAGCCCTGCGGGAATTCAAATCCTCAGGGGCTGATGTGATAATGGTTCAGGAGACGCACTTCCGCCCGGAGGGCTCATTTAAATTTGCCTCCAAGCTGTACCCTACTGTTTTTATGGCCTCCAGCCCATCTGGGAAGGCTGGAGTAGCCATTTTGATTAAACGTTCATGCCCTATACGGATCCTTGCTTCGATCCTAGATCCCCAAGGTCGGTTTATACTCCTGAACTGTTCTCACCTGAACACCTCCTTTACCTTAACTAATATTTATGCCCCTAATACGGGACAAATTGGCTTCCTCACTAGAGTATTGGATCGGCTGCGCTCCTTCTCTCAGCCTTTCGCAATCATAGGCGAGGATTTCAACATGTGTATGTCCCCTGGTAGGGATAGATTAGCACTCTCTCAACAAACCCCGTCCCTCCAAACTCTTAAACTGTCCACCTCCTTTCGCAAACTAATCCGCTCCCACAATCTCTTTGATGCATGGAGAGTGAAACATCCCCACCCATCGCCAATACACCTTTTTCTCCCCCCCACATAAATTGTATTCCCGACTGGACCACTTTCTAATAACTGCACCCTTGCTACCCAATGTGGTATCTTCTGAAATAGAGCCTATCACGTGGTCTGATCACGCTCCCATCACTCTCAATGTGACGCCCCATAACGCATCACCTAAAACTTGCCACTGGAGACTGAATGAGTCTTTATTGCGACATGCTGAAACCAAAGATAGACTGCTCAAGAGATTGGAGGAGTTTTTCCATCTCAATGTAGGCTCCATTTCAGATATATCTACTGTGTGGGAGGCCCACAAGGCAGTTTTTAGGGGGGAATGCATCTCAGCTGGCTCACGTCTGAAGCGGGACTCTGTTAGGCTGAGGGTGGAGCTTGTGGCCCAGCTGCAGGTCGCGGAGGCGCGGTTACTCCGCTCCCCTACGGTAGATCGCTTGCGTGCAGTGACTACTATTCGCAACCACATTAAGGCTATAGACGCAAAAGGCATTTCAAAATCAATGTTATGGTCTAAGCGAAAGTTCTATGAGTTTGCAGACAAACCACATAGGATGCTTGTCCACAAACTTAAGCCCCGACCCTTTTTATCCATTCCTGATTATATAATGCAATCAGACGGTACACCAACGCACTGCCCTCAGACCATGTCCGGAGTATTCAGAGAATATTATAACAAACTTTACAACTGCCTGAACACGGGCACACAGGATCAGTTCCCACAAGACAGGTTGGACTCCTTCCTATCATCTATTCACCTCCCTAAACTCTCACCAGAGCAACGCTCCTCCTTAAACCAACCTATCTCCAATGACGAACTAGTTGACGTAATTAAACATCTCCCCACACATAAGGCCCCAGGACCAGATGGCCTTCCATACTCCTATTATAAGACGTTCCTAGAATCCCTGTCCCCACACCTGCTGACCCTATTCTCCTCACTGCTCCAGGGCACAATACCACACCCCTCGTTCCTACATGCAGTCATAACCACTATCCCTAAACCAGATAAGGATCCTTCCCTCCCTGACAATTATCGTCCCATAGCCTTATTGAACTCTGATTACAAAATCTTTACCAAGATTCTAGCGAACAGGCTCTCTCTACTGCTGCCAGCGTTGATCCATAGAGATCAGGTGGGTTTCGTTCCCACAAGACATGCGGGGGACAATACCCGCCGCACAATTGACCTTATAGACCTGCTTACTTAAACTAAAAACCCCGCTTTGATACTCAGTTTAGATGCCCAAAAGGCATTTGACCGCCTTAGCTGGCCATTTATGTTTGCGATACTAAACCACTTTGGATTTTCAGGCCCCTTTATTCACGCCCTCCAAGCCCTATACTCGAAGCCCACCTCCCAGGTACAACTCTCCTCCCATCTGTCCCGTCCGTTTTCCCTTAGCAACGGTACGAGACAGGGTTGCCCTCTATCGCCATTGCTCTTTATCCTCAGTCTGGAACCCCTAGCTGCGGCTATACGGGAATGTTCAGATATTAAAGGAGTCTGCCTCCGCAACGCAGAATATAAAATATCCTTATTCGCGGACGATGTCCTCCTAACTCTCACCCACCCGCACACATCCCTACCACACCTTCACCACCTACTATCCACTTTTGGTAGCCTCTCGGGTTTCAAAATTAATGATACTAAAACCGAAGCATTACCTGTAAACATAACCCCGTCCCTCTTATCTTCGCTTCAAAGTAAGTATAATTACCACTGGTGTCCTCACTCACTTAAATACCTGGGGGTTCGCATTACTGCTTCCTATGATACTTTATATAAGGCCAATTTCCCCCCCCTGTTCTCAGAAATTAATCGCTTGCTGACATACTGGACATCTCTCCCCCTATCCCTGTTGGGCCGAATCAATGTCCTTAAAATGTCTATCCTCCCTAAGTTATTATATTTGTTTGAAACTCTACCTGTGGCTATCCCTATGTCACAGTTGAAATCCCTTCAAAGGAGAAGCCTCCGTTTTGTTTGGAATAACGCTTCCCACAGGTTAGCGGGGACAGTGGTCCTGGCTCGGAGGAATAGGGGGGGGCTCGGAGGCCCAGATTTCATTAAATACTATTATGCCACACACCTGAGAGTTCTTACCTCCTGGACCTCCCGGAAGGCCCCAAATAGATGGTCAGAAATAGAAATGAGTGTTACAGCCCCGGTACATCCTTGCTATATGCTTTGGCCTTCTACTGCCCTTCATATGCCCCAATTACGGCACATATGCCTAGCTCCCATGTTGTTCACGTTGAATATCTGGAAAAGGTGCAATGACCGCTTTTCCCTATCCTCACCGTGTCCACCGCTTTTAAATATCCTATTTAACCCAGACATCCCAGATAGCCTGTCCTATGATCGTATGCTACCATGGACCCAAGCGGGACTCTTTCAACTCCGACACTTTGTTAACCCGGCGACACGCCATTTATTGACTTTTCCCACCTTGCAAAAGCAACACCAGATCCCCCAAAGGCTTCTACATTCATACTTACAGATCAGACACTTTTTCTCTATCAGGTCCCCCTCTCTGACTCTGGACAAACCCACAGACTTTGAGAGCCTATGTGCTAAGGGTCCTTACGAACCCAGACTGATCTCTACTATTTACACGATATTACATGACGCCATACCTATGACGGTGAACACCCACCACTACATGAGGAAATGGTCTCAGATTCTACAACACGATATTTCCCTGGTGGACTGGGGGAACATATGGGAGCACACTTCCAGAATATCTCGGTGTGTGACCCACAAGGAAACTGCTTACAAAGTTCTAATGCACTGGTATAGGACTCCAGATATTCTACATGCCCGTAACAGGTTAATTTCGAAACAATGCTGGAGATGTGGTGGGGAAGTCGGCTCTCACTACCATATTTTTTGGGACTGCCCCCTAGTCCACCAGTTCTGGCTCCAAGTCCAAAATCTGTTAGAAACACTGGCTGGCACTCCTATTCCCCTGACGCCCATGCATTATCTGCTAGGCCTCCCTTTCTCTGGTATTTCTAAGGCCTTGCGCAGATTGTTGTCCTTTATCTTATTGGCTGCTAAAAGGGTCATACCCAGGTTATGGTTGTCCACCTCTCCACCTACACTTCCGCAATTGATCACCACTGTAGCTGACATACGCAGAATGGAACACTTGACGGCCGTAGTGGAGGATAAGATGCAGAAATTTTCTAAAATTTGGTCAACATGGGATGAGTCTACATATGGTTCTGATGGGATTGCTCCTACTTAGATAAACCTGGATACATACATGTCCCCGAGAGAAGGTCTGAAATCTATTTTTTATTTTTTCCTTAAAGCTCTCTTTGATGTTACATAGTCTGTTTACAGATTCTGTCTATAACCCCCTTAAAGATACGGTGGAAGATCACTACTTTAATCACATCGCTATGCCTTTATATGTTTAGATTTTGTATGCCTTGTAATCAAAGTATACCTGCATTCTTGATACGTTAATATTCATATCTCATGTATATTTTCTTCTGTATGATGTTGAAAATTTAAAATAAACAATTACAAAAAAAAAAAAGAGAGTGTCTGTCCACAGACTCTGTTGACCTGATGACATTTGTCAAAATGAATCAGTACTGATTGTCCATGTTGCTGATTAAGTGTTATTGGGAGCTTGAACCTCTGCAAAACTGTCTAGGCTGCCTAACTTTGTGGGTGTTGATTTTATCTTTAAGTTATGTTTTAGTATAGGTTTCATGGACACAATTAACAATTTTCACAGATGCATCAAATTACAGTTTTTTTTTACAGCAAGATCGATTCCTGATTTTATAAAGAGTACCTATAGAAGGTTACGGGCTGAAGAGACAACACCCAAAGACAAATTTTTCTCCCACTGTTTGACAGGGGCATCACATTTTAATTTCTTACAGCAAGGCCAATTCTTGCTTTCATCAAGGCCCATTTTTTTTGCACCTGTTACTTCTATCCAAAGTCTGCGATAGAGACACCAGGCTTAATCTAAAAAAAATTATCAATCTTTATCTTCTACACATAAGCCCTGCTCACTCTGGGGCAAAACTTTGTTATTTCCATCCAAAGTCTGCCAAAGAGAAACCAAAACGTATCCAAAAAATCTCTAATCTTGTTCGGAGTACACTAAATTGTGACCTCATCATACAGACTGGCTACCCAAGCGTTGTTTGCAAAAAAGAAGACTTGCAGGGAAACTCAATTTAAATGTAATTTCTTTCTCTTTATAAATGTCAGTTTTGCTGCAGCAGGTTGTATACACTGTACAGATGACCCACTTCACAGGCAGACTAAGGGGACCCCCAGGCACTATATAAAAAAAAAAAATTTATTTTACTGTTTCACTTTAAGCATCATTAAAATCACTGCTCCTTTAAAACAATCTTTTTTCAAAGTTATTTTTGCATTCGTACATGTCTCCCAAATCCTTTTTTATGGCCAATAACTTGCATATAAATCTTCAAAATTTTCTTGTTCAGGTCCCATACAGTAGACTTCAATGGGCTTCGTCATTCGGGTCCGAACTTTTTGCAATGCTCAAGAGCTCTGGTGCGAACCAAACCAGGGGATGTTCGGCCAATCGCTACTTGTGTTGGCACACACGTTTTAATGCAAGACATGGTAAAAATAATGTAAATCAAGGTCTGCAGAGTTGTTCAAATGTATGTCTGTTATTATTGCAGACAAGAACTATGTGAAAGAAACCCGTTCAAATTATGTGCAGTACAATGCTATAGTACACAGATGTAACTTTGTGCAGCTGATTAATATTGAAAAGAACCATTGGCATTTGTAATAATCTGGATTTCAGTTCTTGAACTATAGAGCAAGCCTCACAGGTTACTTGATTGTCCGAGCAAAGTGCCAGACTGTAATTTCATCCTTTCTTCTGTTTTGATCTCAGTCTAATAATAGAATCTCAAAAGGGTGTCATAAACAAAGGTTATGTCTGAATTACATAAAAGAAAACTAAAGGCTTTACTAATTGACAGTTTTACACTTTTCCAGGACCTTGGATAGGGTGCCAGTAATAATTTCAGAGCACAAAAAGAACACAACTTTTCAACCTGACATTGGGCTGGCATGTCTGCTCTTACAGGGAAAAAATACAACTAAATAACAGCATATGAAGCGTTCTATGAGAGATACGTTTGCATACATATAACAGTATACTTGTGGGGATTAACCACTTGCTGACCGCCTCACACCGATATACGTCGGCAGATGGGCTCGTACGGGCAAACTAACGTACCTGTCATTGGCCCTTTGAGAGGCGGCCTGCTTCATGAGTCAGGTCACGGGTCCCACGGACTCGATTGCCACGGGGACACCCGCGATCGTCTCACTGGGAGGAAGAACAAGGAGATGCTAATATAACCAAGGATCTTCCCATTCTGCCTAGTGATGTGTCACACGTAGCCAGGCCCCCCACAGTTAGAAACACTCCCCAGGACACACTTAACCCCTACATTGCCCCCTAGTGGTTAACCCCCTCACTGCCAGTGTCATTTACACAGGAATAAGTGCATTTGTATAGCATTGATTGTTGTATAAATGACAATGGTCCCAAAAATGTATAAAAAATGTCCGATGTGTTCGCCATAATGTCACAGTCATGATAAAAAAACCGCTGATTGCCGCCATTACTAGTAGAAAAAAAATATTAATAAAAATGCCATAAAACTATCCCCTATTTTGTAAACGCTATAACTTTTGTGCAAACCAATCAATAATTGCTTATTGTGATTTTTTTTTTACCAAAAATATGTAGAAGAATATGTAGGAAAAAAATCTTTTTTATATATTTTTGGGGGATATTTATTATAGCAAAATGTAAAAAAGA
This sequence comes from Lithobates pipiens, assembly GCF_037356315.1. Classification (NCBI taxonomy): domain Eukaryota; kingdom Metazoa; phylum Chordata; class Amphibia; order Anura; family Ranidae; genus Lithobates; species Lithobates pipiens. The sequence continues at coordinate 391,243,036 of NW_027507748.1, read as the reverse complement.
ATGCGTTTTTTTTCAAAATTGTCACTCTTTTTTGTTTATAACAGCAAAAAATAAAAACCACAGGGGTGATCAAATACCACCAAAAGAAAGCTCTATTTGTGGAAAAAAAGGACGTCAATTTTGTTTGAGAGCCACGTCGCACAACCACGCAATTGTCAGTTAAAGCGACGCAGTGCCGAATCGCAAATATAGGATTTTTAAAGCAGCTTATATGTAAAATCCTTTTCTTTGATTTACATAAGGGGACACAGAGCCATAGTAATTACTATGTGGGTTATATCGGACTGACAGGTGATGCACACTGGCATGCCCCTAAGGTGTGTACTCCCCTATATAACCCCTCCCATTACTGGGAGTCCTCAGTTTTGTAGCCAAGCAATACAAGTGTATACCAAAAAGGGAGGGGCCTCTGTGTCCCCTGATGTACAGCAAAGAAAAGGATTTTAAAGGTAAGCTGTTTTAAAAATCCTATTTTCTTTTCTTACATCAGGGGACACAGAGCCATAGTAATTACTATGTGGGATGTCCCATAGCAATGGCAACTGAAGGGGGGGGGACACAACAAAAAAGAAAGGAAGTCAGAGGACTCATACTGCAGCCTGCAGCACACTGCGCCCAAAGGCAATATCCTCATGACCTTTAACATCAATTTTATAAAATCTGGTAAACATATCAACTGAAGACCAAGTTGCGGCCTTACAGATCTGAGCCATAGAGGCCTGATGATGAACTGCCAAAAGGCACTAATCTCCCTGGTTGAGTGTGCTTTAACATGAAAAGGAGGAATATTCTTCTTTAAACCATAAGCCTAAATAGTGACTTGACGAATCCACTTGGAAATAGTGGATTTTGACGCTGCCTGTCCTCTCTTTGGACCATCTGGCAGTATGAATAAAACATCTGTTTTATGAACCTGAGTGGTCGCCTTTGAATACACTCTGACCGCTCTCACTACATCAAGGGAATGTAGTGCCTTTTCTTCCCTAGATCAAGGCTCTGGGAAAAAAGAAGGAAGAACAATATCTTGGTTTAAGTGAAAACTTGTCACCACTTTTGGCAGGAATTCAGGATGAGGATGTAACACCACCTTATCCTTATGCATAATCAGATATGGCTCTTTACAAGACAGAGCCACTAGTTCTGATACTCTTCTAGCAGAAGAAAAGGCAACCAGAAAGACTATCTTTCTAGTCAAAAGAACCAAGGGAATCTCACGTAAAGGTTCAAAAGGCTGTTTCTGCAAAGCCGATAAGGCCAAATTCAAATCCCAAGGATTTAGAGGTGCCTTGATAGGGGGATTGATCCGTGTTACCCCCTGAACAAAGCTATACACTAAAGAGTGAGAAGTCAAAGGGCGTTGAAAAGATATTGACAAGGCCGAGATCTGGCCCTTGATAGTATTCAAGGCCAGATTAATTCCTAATCCAATTTGCAGGAAATCAAGGATCCTACCTATGACACATTTCCTGGGGTGCCAACCCCTGGATCAACACCAGGAAACATATGCCTTCCAGACTCTATAGTAAATGACCCTAGCATTAATCAAGGTAGATACTACTGAAGCAGACAACCCACGATCCTTTAGAATGCGGGTCTTAATAGCCATACCGTTAAATTTAGCGACTGTAAGGTAGGATGGAATACTGGACCTTGCGTGAGAAGGTCTGGCCGTAATGGCAGAGTCCAAGGGATTCCTACTGCCATCTTTATGATCTCAGCAAACCAAGATCTTCTGTACCACGCTGGGGCCACCAGAATCACCTCATTTTGTTCCTGCTTGATTCTGCGAAGAAGACGTGGAAGAATCAGAACTGGAGGAAATGCATAGATCAGAGAAAACTGATCCCATGGGAAGACTAATGCTTCTGCTCCTCAAGCTAGCGGATCCTTTGTTCTTGACACAAACACAACAAAGTTGTCAACCTTGTTGTTGAATCTGGACGCAAACAGGTCTACGCCCGGAGTACCCCATCTCTGACATATCGCTAGGAAGATATCAGGGTGAAGAGACCATTCTCCCAGAAATAATTGTTGGTAATTCAAGTAGTCCGCCTGCCAATTCTCTATCCCTGGAATGAAAACTGCTGATAGGCAAGGGACGTTGTGTTCTGCCCAAGACAGAACATGATTTACCTCTTTTTGAGCTGCACGACTCCTTGTCCGCCCCCTGGTGATTGATGTGAGCCACAGCTGTGGCATTGTTGGACTTAATCCTGACAAGATAGTCCTTCAGTCTGACTGCCCGAATCTCCAAAATGTTGATAGGCAAGGTCCTTTCCAACTTGGACCACTTCCTCTGGACATAATCCTCTTTCAGGACTGCTCCCCAGCCTAGAAGACTGGCATCCGTAGTCACCACTTTCCAAGAGATTGGTAGAAGTGATTTTTCTCTTTTGAAGGTTGCTGGATATCAACCACCAATTTAGGCACTGATGCACTTTGGGAGCCAGACAAATTGGAAAATCTAAGGCCTGAACCTTCTTGTTCCAGGCCAACAGGATTGCGTTTTGTAGCAATCTTGAATGAAACTGCCCGTAAGGTATGGCCTCGAAGGAGGCCACTATTTTTCCCAATAGTCTCATGCACAACCGAATAGAAGTCTTTTTCTTTGCCTTGATGTGTTAAATTAGCTCTAAAATGGAACTGATTCTTTTCTGGGGTAGAAATACCTTTTTCTGTATGGTATCTATGACCAAACCCAGGTACTGTAATCTCCTTTTAAGGAGGATTTTCATGGTTGAGAAACCAGCCTAGAGATTCCAGGTAGTTTACCGTTGTGACCAGACTGTGGTTTAGCCCTGAAACTGAATGATCTATTAAAAACAGATCGTCTAAGTAGGCTAGGACCGTTATGCCCTGAGCCCTTAATCTGGCTAAAGGAGGCGCCAACGTTTTTGAGAACTCCCGTGGCGCTGTGGCTAGATGATGATTTTCTACTTTTCATCACTCTAAATAAAAACGAGTGATGAAAATACTACACTATCTGGCAACGTCTCTTACATTTTATGAGGTTCATCTGCCACCATATCATCTGATATAAAGAGAAGGGAAGCTTCATAGGGATCATCATATGTTACTATACGCTGTAACCTTACAGTGGTAAGGTAAGGGGACATCCACCCATTTATCCCACGAAGGGGAAAGGAGGAGTGTGCCACTGAATTGTCTGCATGATTGGCACAGCACAAAATATGACTTTATCTGTTGCTTGAACAGCACCACAGCAATAGTTGCACTGAGTTTTATTTCAGCGTTGTTTCATCTATGCGACTAATTATTTGGACTTATTGGCACTTATCACTTTATTTATATGAATTGCTTTACGTATTTATTTTTTGAATGGGATTTTTTCATTTTTGATCATCTTATTTGTGAGTGCGCCAGTCACTTTATTGAAGTGTGCCCCAGTCACTTTGAGTTTATTTGAAGTTTTTTGCACTTTTAGCACTTGCTAGCTTTTTTATAGATCTTTGAGTTCATTTGTAGTTTTTTGCACTTTTAGCACTTGCTAGTCATTTTATATAGATTTTTGTGACACTTTGATTCACATTTTTCCCACCAACTGCTGCTTGATTTTATATTGACTATAGGGTATATATAATGTGTTCACGATTAATTACTTTTATGGTGTAATATATATATATATATATATATATATATATATATATATATATATATATATATATATATTTTTTTTTTTTTATCCACCCCGACTATCCACCCCTCCCCCTACCCCTCTCCCCTTTACTTTTGCCCCTTCCCCTTCCCTCTCCTTATACAGCGCAACACTATTACATTTTTTTTTTATTTTCTTTTATTGGGGTCAGAGTTTTCCCCTTTACCAGTGTGTGCAACAGTAGCCCATCTTCCCCTTTTTGTTATACCTATAGGGTTCAGCGCAGAGGTACTATACATAATACAAATCCTCCACTGAGCTGCTGCGGTCTGCCCTTTATTTATTTATTTATTTTTTCTAAAAAAGAGGCAATTGTCTTGGCATGTCCCCTGAAGAGGAATAAAACCAATCTGGGGGCACAGGAAGAAACCAGGCCCCCCCCCCCCTTTCTTACCAGAGGGCCTGTTCCGCCTGGAGGAGAGAAGAATGAAGGCTTCTGCTGTTTCAAGCTTCAGGACGATGAGTGCTCAACACAGCCCCCAGTGGTGACACATAGCCATGACAACATTATACATAGAAGGAGAAATTCCTGAGAAAATCTGCCTTACCTTATCCTCGCAGCAGGGTTTTATCAGAGATAAAGACCCAATCTTCACCCTTTACGGTAGGTTCCTAGACCTTTTAGGAAACCTTCAGGAACCGGGGAACTTTGGGTTACCCACAATCCTGGACCTGTGACAGCACCCTGCCAGTAAAAACTTTATGGCCTCACGACCAAAAAGTACTGGATCCCAGGGCCCAGCTCTCAAAGAGAAGCGTTTCCACGCAAAACCTTGTTTCTCCGGACACGAGGCCTGGGTACAATTAATTTAGCCTATGAAAAGATATCAGAATGGATCCAGTCAGCATGGCTAGCCCCTGCAAGGATTACTACCGGTGGAGCTCAGCACAGCACACCTTTATTCGTGACCAACACCTTAGACACTGGCCAAAAAACTGAGGACTCCCAGTAACGGCAGGGGTTATATAGGAGAGTACACGCCTTAGGGGCATGCCAGTGTCCATCACCTGTTGGTTCGATATAACCCACATAGTAATTACTATGGCTCTGTGTCCCCTGATGTACATCAAAGATTTTCATTGCATATCAGCCCTGTCATAAAAATGCCAGCTGACATCATGTCAGTGATTTTCTCATTAACACAGGTGTCTATGTTGATGAACAAGGCTGGAAATCACTTTGTAATGCTGATTGAGTTAGAATAACTGTCAGAAATCATGAAATCAGACCGAGACAGAAGTACAGTTAAATCACACTTGTTTAATAAAAAAAGTAAAAAGAACAAACATAGTCAAAACATAGCCAAAGTTCAGCAACCAGAACGGATAGTCAGCCAAGCCAGAAGTCAGGAGTCAAAGTAGTGGAACAGCAAGCGGGATCCGGAGCCAGAAGTGATGTCATCAAAGCCAGTCTTTAAACAGGAATGCAGGAGAGGTTTCTTGTGATGTTGACCAAGGTGAAGGCAGAGCTCCTCTGGACTGGATGGCTTAGGTAGGCAGGACTGACGAGCAGGATATCAACAACAGCTGAGTAACTGTGGAGAGAGATGGGAGCTGGCAATTAGCCAACAGCTAAGAGGTCATTTCAGAGAAGGAAGGGCTGAGCCTAGCCCTGACAATAACAGACTGAAGGCTTTTAAAGGAGGGTTCTGCTTGAAATCATTGCTCTTCCCCTTTTAACCATGGTTACCTGCAAGGAAATATGTGCAGTCATTATTTCTTTGCGCAAAAAGGGATTCACAGGCAAGGTTGTTGCTGCTACTAAGATTGCACCTAAATCAATCATTTATCTGATCATCAAGAACTTTAAGGAGAGAGGTTCAATCATTGTGAAGAAGGCTTCTGGGCTCCCAAGAAAGTCCAGCAAGTCTCAGGACCATCTCCTACAGTTGATTCAGCTGCGGGATTGGGGCATCACCAGTGCAGACAAATCTGGACAAATTCCTAAAACCCCTAGTGCTGCAAGGGAAATCTCACCTGAAGGACAGCACCCAACTTATAAAAGAAATACAAGATATGAAAAACACCGAGGGACACTTACTGGCCACTATCGATGTAAACTCTTTATACACCAGCATTATACAGGAGGATGGACTAAAAAGGGTCAGAAAGGCATTGTATGAGTATACTGATATGCGGCAGGAACAAATTGAATATATTATTGAAGGACTTAAACTGGCAATGGAGTGTAACTATTTCTGGTATGATCACCAATATTTTGTTCAAACTAAGGGGGTAGCCATGGGGGCGCGATATGTCCTGAGTGTAGTGAACCTCATGATGAATATGTGGGAGGAGGAGTATATCTACGGGAAAGACATATCCCAGTTGAAGTTCTACCATAGGTATATTGATGACCTCATTATATTATGGGATGGAACTCCTGAAGATTTTGAAACATTTTTGAGCAATATGAATAACAACATATATGGACTTACTTTTACTGGAAAATGGAGTGAACAGAGTATTGAATACCTAGATCTAAAAATCTTCAAGAAGGATGGAGAATTAAACACGAAGACTTTCTTTAAGGTAACAGATAGGAATAGCAACATCCCAAAAACAAGTTGCCACCATCCTAAGTGGAAGGATAATATCCCTAAAGGGCAATTACTTAGATTAAGGAGGAACTGCCATTCAGTAGAAGATTACAACCTTCAAGCAGACATTCTTGTGGAACGATTTCGAGAAAAAGGATATAAGTTGGAATCATTACTTCAGTTAAAGAAAACAATTAGTGAGATGGAGAGGAGTACTCTGTTTGAGAAACAGGAGAAGAAAGGAAATAAGATGGAAATGGCCTGTATAACGGGTTATAATACCCAATACAGGTATTTTGAGAAGATCATTAAGAAGTACTGGCCCATACTACAAGAAGATAGGGTACTATCTAGAGTGCTCCCTGAAAAACCGTGCTTTATATACAGGAAAGCCCCCACTCTTCATACGCATTTAGTACATAATGTGATTGATCCACCTAAAAATATAAAAATCTTTAATGATATGAAAGGGTTCTACAGATGTCAAAGATGTCTCCCCTGTAAAGTCAGTAAAAAGCAACCCCGCAAAAAATAAACTTTTAAAGCTAGAACCGATCATAAAGAATATAGGATAAGAGAATTAATTACTTGCCGGAGTACACACGTGACTTACGTTATAGATTGTCCGTGCCACCTGCAATATGTGGGTAGGACCACCCGTCCCCTCTTTGTAAGAATTAGGGAGCATGTTAAAAACATAAAAAAGGGGTTCCCAAACCATAATTTATCCCGTCATTTTGACAAATTTCATCAAAGAGATCCGTCGGGATTAATATTTTATGGTATAGACTGTATTAAGGATAATTGGAGGGGAGGTAATAAAACAACTTTGATTTCACAAAACGAAACCGCATGGATATATAGGTTGGGGTCCCTTGCCCCGCGGGGCCTCAACATTGATATAGATCTAAATTGCTTTATAGCTAACCCTTAGATATTATATACAACTATTTCCTCCTCTTTATGGGTATTTTCTTTATATTCTTATACTTACATTTTTATTTATTTTTGTGTTGAGGTTTCTCCTTTCCCCTTTTCCCATAGATGTTTTTTCTCTCTCCTTATTAGTTTATACTTTTGTTATATACTGGGTATAGGTACTTACTTATATATTTTATATATGGGATAAGGGAATTTGTTTGTGTATTATTTTTTGGATCTATAACCTTGTTGGATGACACTTAGATCAATATGGAACTATATCGTTTTCTCTTTTTTATTGTTGTCTCATTTATTGAAAAAGTTCTCATCCTATTCTCAATTTGAGACAGATCTCCCTTTATATAATTTTACTGGATAATATCTGGATTTGTATAGTTTTTGAGTATTTTTGTTTTTTACTTTTTATTTTTACGGGATAGTATCTGGCTTTGTAAAGATGAAAGAAAAAGATACTTAAGTCCTTCTAGATGCCAGGGTTTTCTGTCCCTCCTGTCTACTAATAAACTTAGGGTTGGTTGCGATTAGACATAATGGATGTTGTCCAATCTTAGTACTGGACAGGGAGATCATTTAGCCAATATGGTATAGTATTTGATTCGTATAAGATTTGGCTTCTATTTGGTGTTTTTTCTATCTTACCTCTAACAAATTAATTTTATTAGAGATTTCTGCTCTCCTTATTGAAGATCCTGGTTCGCTTTTTATTTCCTTTTATTTTATTTTATTTCTTTTGTTTTATTTTCAATTTACGTCATTTATGGAAATGCTTTATTTATTAATAACAAAATATTTTTTGGGAAAGAAGGTTTCGTTTATAGAGATAAGGGGTGTGTTATTCTCTGCGTACAGTTCTTGAGGATTTTCTCCCTGTGCCCGCCTTTCATGACCGGATTGGTCCGTTTAGGGGAGGTGTGGGTATATCGAGACATCCTCATTGTTTACAAGTATGGTCATGATGGCCCCTCCCCGTGCCTGTCGTCTATGACTTTGATTGCCCCTTTACGGTGATTCACATGTGGAGGGGTTCTATAAAATACGTGGTGTGTAGTGGAGTGGAACCGCCGCTGAAGACGTCAATGAGGAAACGCGTCCGACGGAGCCATGCACACTACATCATTTCCGGGTCGCCGCGAACGGGTGGAACGCAGTTGGAGCGCACGCTGCGTATCCTCCTATTGGGTCCCGAAGAAGTTTCTGAAGCCTGCAGAGGGTGTATGAATTTTTTCTAGCCACAATCCGAAGGTTAGCAGTGGGGTTTCCACACTTTATAACGGCGGACTGCTGGCACTAAAAGCTATTTTTGAAATGGATGCATGTCCTCTTTAGTTTGGGACCTCTTGCTGAGTAATAACTTGGAACCTATTATGGTGTTGGCTATTTGAAAGTCTTTTATCTGCCCTCTGCTAGCTTTTTTCACAGCTTCATTTTAACTTGTCTGAGACTGTTTTTTATTATTTTTTGTCTTTTTATTTTTTGTTTTTTATTTAATTATTTTTATGATTAATTATATATTTTTTATCTTGTTACCCCCACTGGTATATGAACTGTTAAGTGGGAGTTTGTGATAATTCATTTCCATATATTTTTGTAATTTTTCTGTTATTTTTTTATATATAAAAATATTTTTCATTTTATATATTTTTTGGCATACGTGCTTCTTAAAAATAAACGTTTTTTTCTGCCATTACAACTAGTGCCCCTATTTTTTGATCACATTTAAATTATTTACTACACTATGGAGATTTTATATTTTTTCTCCTATGAGGATTAAATTGGACTCCCTCTTTTTTGGATTGCGCATATGGTGCCTGAAAACTGGGATCGTATTTAAAGGTGGAGTACCCCGGGAGAGGTGTATTTCTTGGAGCAACCGCATTGCATATGGATTTGAAGATTGGAATCACACAAAGACTGATCTGAAGGCCCATTACCCCTGTAGGGGTGTATCGTTCTGGTGAGTGGGGAACCTTGTGGGGGAGCACATAGTCACCTGGAGAATTTAGTCGCAAGCCCGAAAGTCACTTTATTCCTGCTGGATTTGCACAATCAAGGATTTTGTTTGATTTTTTAAATTTTTTCTTTTTTTCACGTGTGGACATTAACGGACTCTTTTTGTGGTTTTTTCTTTTTCTTTTTTTTTGCTTTTGTGGTTTTTTATTTTTTTATTTTATTGTTTATTTAATGTTGCTTTTGAAAAACTTTTTATTTCTGATTTAAATTAATTTTTTCATATATTTATGCACATAAATATATATATATTTCTCCTTTTTTCTATAATATATAAATATCCTGTTTGATATTTATTGTATATGCATATATTTAGTAAGATTCTTTTGCAACTTTGCACATTTAGATACATGAGGTTTGGGGTTTGGTGCATATAGAAAAATTTTATAGCCATATTGTTTTGGCTTTTTCATGAGGTTGCACTTTAGCTTAATGTTGACTAATATAACACATATAGGGAATTGTGTGAATTGCATGTGATTCACATCAAATATTATATGCAGCACTTATCCTTGCACAAAAGCACTTTATAAGATTTCCTGTAGTCCCTCTATGCACAGTCTATTGAATTTTTATGGTGAGAATTCGATTGTTTTCAACAAATTTATAACGAATAACCTACTGTTTTGTGGTAATATTTTGTTTAGTGGAAATAAGGGTGGCACTCATCTTTAATATTAGGTAGCGCCGGACACCCACATTCTCTTGAGATTATAAATTTTTTTGAAAGACCCTTGCGGGGATTTCTTGGTTGGGGGGCTGCAACCTGTATATACAGATATTTGTTTGCTTTTCACTCTTTGTATCCTTTCTGCTTCCCGTATTGCATAAGCGTGGCTCTGTTCAATCTTTTTAATATCACCAGTGCAGAGCTTGCTCAGGAATGACAGCAGGCAGGAGTGAGTGCATTTGCACACACAGTGAGGCAAAGACTTTTGGAGGATGGCTTGGTGTCAAGATAGGCAGCAAAAAAAGCCACTTCTTTCCAGTATAAAAATCAGGGACAGACTGATAATCTGCAAAAGGTACAGGGATTGTACTGCTGAGGACTGGGGTAAAGTAATTTTTCTGATGAATCCCCGTTACGATTGTATGGGGCATCCGGAAAAAAACCTTGTCAGTAGAAGAAAAAAGAGCGCTACCATCAGTCCTCAGAATTTTGCCTAAGAACACAGCAATGAATAAAGAATCATACAAAAACATCCTCCGAGAGCAACTTCTCCCAACCATCCAAGAACAATTCAATAATGAACAATGCCTTTTCCAGCATGATAGAGCATCTTGCCATAAGGCAAAAGTGATAACTAAGTGGCTTGGGGAACAAAACATACAATTTTGGGTCCATGGCCAGGAAACTCCCCAAAACTTAATCCCATTAAGAATTTGTGGTAAATCCTCAAGAGGCGGGTGAATGAACCCCCCCCCTCCCAAATTCTGCCAAACTCCGCCAAACTCCATGCATTAATTATGCAAGAACGGGCTGCCATCAGTCAGGACGTGGCCCAGAAGTTTATTGACAGAATGCCAGGGCGAATTGCAGAGGTCTTTATAAAGAAGGGTTAACACTGCAAATATTGACTCTGTGCATAAAAACTTAATGTACAGTAATTGTCAATAAAAGCCTTTGACAGTTATGAAATACTTGTAATTATACTTCAGTATACAATAGTAACATCTGGCAAAAAGATCTAAAAACACTGGATGGGTATGCGTGAGAGCTCTGAGATGGCCGCCTGAGCCCAGATCTCCGAACCACGCTGTTCCTCGAGCACCCACAGCACACCATCCGGCCCTGCATGAGCACCATCCGACCACCATCCGTGGCCCCTGTACACCAGAGAGCACCCCCAGACAATTTAGTCCTGGAGCCGGGGGATACTTAGCCTCAGATTCAGCCACCGCCAGTCACTCCGGTTGGACCAAGATAGCCGCTGGACTCCATTAGGTCAGAAAAACCCAAAGCGACATTTCTGAACCCATCTACATAGCTCCCGCAAGGTACCAAGGTACCAATACCCCCCAATTCAGGAGAGCACCCCTGCATGCTCAAACCCAGAGCCAGACTGAGTTTGGACCCGGAATTTGCCACCGCCACACAGCCTGGGTGTACCAAGATGGCCGCCACGGCTTCTGCAGCCTCACAGCCTCATGTCTCCCTCACAGAAATCACATCAGAACACAGGCATATGTTGGCATATGTTGCCCCCTGCACTGCTACAATTCACCCCTGGGACCCACATCATAGGATTGCAGGCTCAGACTCCCTCCCCGGCCTCCACAGAGTCCCTGCTCAGCTATACATTGGGGACCAGGCTCTCTTCCCGGCAGGGACACCCGCCTTGGCAGCCCCCTTCTCTCACGGTCCTTCTCCACACAACCCTCAGTTTTCTGTGGAAGATCTTTATCTTAAATTCTCTGCACTCTTGGAAAAGGGCCTAGCTGCCACCGCAGCTACTATCACAGGAGACATCAAAGCAGACCTCCACAATATTGGCTCTAGGATAGACTCCATAGAAGGCAAGCAGGATTAGACAGCAGCAATCTCTCACCACCAGAACTCTGACCTCATCCAATCGTTGCAAGAACAACTGGACACTGCGTTCTCACGTATAGACGACTTGGAAAATAGGTCCAGGAGGCTAAATTTTCGGATTAGAGGTCTGCAGAATCAATTCTCGATGTCACAGCAGCCACGCAGGATTTAATGAAATCACTAAGCCCAAATATCTCGCCTGGAGCTGGACAGAGTACATAGAGCCCTGGGTCCCCCCAGAAAGGACGGCTTACCCAGGGATATCATTGGTAAAATGCATTATTATGCCGTCAAAGAAGCTGTCATGAAACAAGCCTGGCTCTCCCCCAGGTCATCTGCCAAGGTTACCCAGTTCAAATCTTTGCGGACCTCTCCCCCACCACCATTCAAAGAAGAAGAGCCCTGAAGCCGCTCTTGTCTGCCATGACCCAGAGGGACATCAAGTACAAATGGGCCTTCCCATTTGCGGTGAAATTCTCACACAAGGATCAGAACCACTCCTTTTCCAACTTCGTTATGGGAGAAAAGCTCCTCCGTAATTAGAAAATAATTTCTCAGGAGATGGAAATGGAAGCATCTTCTTCCTTGTCTGGATCCAATAAATGTCCTCCTCCGATAAGCTCACAGAATCCCCTTTTGAACAAGACCAAGTCTATAAGATCTTCACACAATGGACCTAAATGTTTGGGGGATCACATTGCTACCAATGTCCCATTTCTTAACCTGCCTCTGCACTTGACTCTTCTTTTCATTGTGGAGACTGGTTTTCTCCCAATACATGGGAGTGGGTACGTCAGGATTTCTCCCACACAACTCCTGTGTCCACTGGGATAGTCAGGGAAGATTTGGCTGCTTAAGACACTAAACACAGCTCAGGAATCACCCTAGCGAAGCTTGGTGGCCCTGTGGCCCCACTTCTCACCTTTTTCATCATTCCATGGGGGGGGGGGGGGTTCCAGGTTGAAAAGATTTTGGGGCTCGGAAAGTTACGTATATTATAACCTGTAATATAGTTGCTGATCGGTATCTCTGTAGGAAGCACAGCACTGCAGGTTTTGGGGCGCTCTGGTGTAGTGTGGTTTGCATGTGCCTCCTCCTATCCCTTTGACGCCTTTGAGTTTCAAGGGGATAGGACATCCAACTGATGTGGTTGGTGATTCTGACCTTCCTAAATCGTCACGCATCTCACAGTGAGATGACGATCAGGGACTTTTCTCTTCCTCTGGCTCTAGGTAGCCTTGGAAGGGGTAAACTCCCCCTTACTTTGTTTTTGTCTTCCTTTCTTCTCTCTCTCTTTCTTTTGAGCATCACTAACTCATATTATCTGTTGCAGAAATAATCTACAGTGAGCCAAGGCAGACGGAAACTCCACGCGGTAACCTCAGCTTATACCCAGCAGACACTTGTGAAGGTAAGTGACAGTGGATCTTGCAGCTCGCCCCTCTCCCGGACCCATGGCTGACGGCACACAAAATGTCCTCCGGATTGCTACTCATAATGTCCAGGGCTTAAACTCCCCCTTAAACATAGGAAGGTATTTAACACCTACAAATCCTCAGAACTTGATATTTTCTTACTGCAAGAAACTCATTTCCCAACTCGGTACTGTCCCAAGTTTCTCCATTCCCACTTCCCAACATTTTACATTGTGAGCGCAGAAAATAAAACCAAAGGGGTGGCAGTCATGATCGCTAAAATATGCAAATTTAATTTAATCTCAGATACTAGATTTCCGGGAGGCAGATACATCGTGGTTAAGGGAACAATAGATGGGCAGCTCTACACTCTGGTATCTTACTATGCCCCTAATAAAGGCCAAGCAGCATTCTTCAAACATCTCTTCAACACCCTCTCCCCATCACTGGAGGGCATGGTCATTTTTGGAGAAGACTCCAATGCAGCTTTCGACCAAGGGCAGGATAAGTCTAGAACCCTTAACGATCAGCTTACCCACCCAACCAACGAAGCCTCAAAATAGCAAAACTCGTCCATGCCCAAGGGATGCCGGACGTCTGGAGGGAACTGAACCCCAACAAAGGGGACTATATCCACCTTTATTACCCTCACAATTCTTACGCCAGGATTGATCACCTCTTGGTCCGAACTCACTCCATCCCATTTATTGTAAAATCCCATATCACGGACTCAATTTTGTCTGATCACACCATGGTGGTCATGGCAATTCACTCGTATCAGTACAGATTGGTTTAGAGACAGTGGAGACTCAATGAGTCCATTCTCTCTGACCCTATCCGAGTCACAACGCTAGAAAAATTCCTGAAAGAATATTTTCTCTTTAATGGCCATGGCCTCATTCTCAGCTGAAACGTTGTAGGCAGCCCACAAGACCTTCATTAGAGTCGAGATCATTAGCGTGGCATCTGAGATTAAAAGGGAAAGAAAAGCAGACATTAAGAGGTTAGAGGCCGAGTACAGAAAACTTCAGGCGCTTCACAAATCAAACCCCTCCTCTTCCATGGTACCACAACTTGACAAAGCCAAATTCGAGCTCAGCCTAGCACTGACAGCTAAGGCGGAAAAAACAAATCCATTGGAACAAACATCGGTTTTATACCCAAGGGGACAGGATGGGCTCCATGCTGGCAGCTAAATTAATACCCCAAATCAGGTAGACATGTACAGACTGAAATATTTTGTTTTGGAATTTCGTTTTCATCTGAAAAATACACTTATTTAGTTACTCCCGAAATTAGCTTTTATTTATTTAGTTTTCCGTAAAAAAATTGCATTCGTCCGAAAATCCAAATGAATTATGGTCGAATCTGTCATTGAAGGCTTATGGTGTCTGTCGGAATGTTTAAAGAAGATTCAACGGAGCAGTGAAACTCACTTATGATGCTGCAATCATACATTCCCGGTCGAATATTTAGACTACAAGCTATAGTAGGATTCTTTTTTTTTTTTTTAAGTTATTTTTATTGAATTGCAAGGTAAACACAGAACAAACATTACAGCCTATTGGGCATACCCAGGCTGGTCACTACTATATAACCACTGAGACAGAAAACAAAACAAAAACAAACATACATCTACTTGCATGTAAGCCTAACAAAACCACTGTACGCTCTACCACCTATGCAGATCATGCAGAGCAACCTCCCATTTCGCCCGTACCCTACAACTTCCTTTGATTGTTCCTAGGATGAATTATACAATACACTTCCACGTGCTACTCCCTCTCCTCCCCACAGAGTATTTACCTGAAAGCCCAGGGATGTTAATACATCAGGGATGCCCCCACTTCCTTCCCAATGCTTAATAGAATGGTACTAATCATCGTTCGAATCTGCATTGGTGTCCTGCGAATCCATCCAAATATCCCATATTTTGTGAAATTTTGTGCCACAGCCACGTGACAGGTAAGTTGCCTTATACAGTGGTAGAGCGGTATTCACTAAGCTCTTCCAGAAATGTATTGAAGGTGCGGCCGAGGCCTTCCATCTGAGTACTATAGATTTACGGGCATAGTATAATAATAGTCCTAGCAGTGTTCTGATTGCCCGGCGTGGGGTCAGTGGCTTGACTAACCCCAGCAGACATATCTCTACAGACAGTGGTACAGGAATGGTGGTTACTGTCAGAATAAATGTGGTCACTTCCACCCAAAAAACTTCGATCTGAGGGCAGCTCCAGAACATGTTACTGAAATTCCCAGAGTGTGAGTTGTATCTCCAGCAAGAGGTGGAAACAGATGGATAGATTCTGTGGAGAGGTACAGGTGTGTAGTACACCTTATGTACTATTTTAAATTGCACTAATTTATCTCTAGCTGACACTAGCTGTGAAAATGGATACTCCCACATTTCTTCCCAGTCCTCTGTGTCTAGCGTAGAGAAATCTACCTCCCACTTTGCCTTAAGGTTTTCTAGTGCCGTATGGACGTTAGGGAGTAATGCTTTATATATGGTGGACAGGGGCTTGGATAGAGTCTCCAAACTCGAGGTATAAAAAGCTACGGGGGCATTTTCAAACTGTGTCTTAAAAGCGTGACTAAGTTGCAAGAATCTAAATAGGTATGTGTTAGGTAAAATATATTATTGTTTCAACCTGTCAAAAGTCTGTATTTTGCCCTCAAAACAGATCTGATCATATATTTGATTCCCCTGCTTGCCCACACACTAGGGTCAGGAATGGATCCGAATTCTGATAAATTTCGGTTAAACCAAAGAGGATTATACAGGGAAATGTGTCCTGAGGGTATGGGGCGTATGGAATTAGCCACCAACCATGCCCTTATAACCGCTCTCATTGCGGAGGTGAGAGGGAAAGGAGCTCTAGGGCCTCGGTAAAGTATGTTCTGTAACGCCTCATATGATCCCAAACACGCTGCCTCCAGGACCATCACCGCATTGGACTCATCCGAGACCAGCCAGTTGTGGGCGTGGGATAAGAGAGCCACCAATAAATAGGAGTGGAGGTCGGGAAAACCAAGCCTCCCTCTCCCCAAGGCCTCTGCAGCACCGTCAGCTTAAATCTCGGCTGACCGGTGCCCCAGAGAAAGGACACCAAGATGGAGTTTATCATGCAGAATACTCTTTTTGGAATCCAGACTGGTGCATGTCTGAGAACATAGAGGAAGGCAGGCATAAGCTTCATCATAAATAAATTGTTCCGCCCAATTAAGGAGAGAGGGAGATGTGCCCATGCCTTCAGTCTGGCCCTCATCCTATGCACCAGTGGCTCCAAGTTGAGGGCATGATAGTCAGAAGTAGAAGTGGAGATGTGGATACCCAGATATTTGATTTTGTCTGTCCACTGTAATAGCAGGTTGGGATCTGCTACATCTTTTGCCTCTCTATCTATCGGCATAATTTGAGATTTATCCCAGTTTACCTTAAGTCCCGAACAGCTAGTAAAATTGGAGAGAATGGTTAGCGTCTCTCTAAGGGACTGGGCAGGATCACTTAAGAAGAGGATAAAATCGTCTGCATACAAAGCTACTTTCTCTTGTATGGATCCCACCTGTATCCCTCTAACCTCGTCCGCCTGTCTGAGGGCCGAGGCAAGTGGCTCCATTACCAAGGCAAAAAGAGCCGGCGTCAGTGGACAGCCTTGCCTTGTTCCTCTTCTAACGGCAAAGGGTGCTGAAAAAGCACCACCAATCTTAATCTGCGCTGTTGGTTCCTTATATAAAATAATGATCCATTTGCAAAATTCTTCTCCAAAACCCATAACCTCCAGGACTGAGGACATAAACGGCCATGCTACCGAATCGAACGCCTTTTCAATGTCTAATGTAACCATTACCCTCGTGGAGGACTGTGGGAGGTCATTGAAGATGGGTAAACACTCTTCATAAGTTTATATCTGTGGATTTCCCATGAAGCCTGTCTGGTCTATATTAATCAGGGATGGCAGAACCATTCGCAGTCTGGTGGCTAGAATTTTTGTCAAGATCTTGAGATCGTAATTTAGCAGAGAGATCGGTCTGTAAGAAGTGCAGAGGGAGACATCCTTGCTTAGGGATAAGAACTATGTGTGCCTGATATATGGAAGGGGGTAATGCCATTTGTTTTTTACTGTCAGAGAAGGCTTTTAACAATTTTGGTGCAATTAAGGAGGCGTACATTCTGTACCACTCACCAGGTAGACCATCAGGTCCTGGTGTCTTTCCACTAGGAAATGAACAAATTGCTTCTTCTATTTTCCTCCGTGGTAAAATCCTTATTTAGAAACTCAATATCCTCCTGCGTAAGAGTGGGCAGATGTAGGGAATGGAGAAACTCCCCACACCTGTCCTCAGACCAGCCAGGGACTGCATTATATACATTTTCATAGAAGGATCTGAATTTATCTAGAATCAGTTCGGGAGTAGATACCAGTTGACCATCCAACCCACAAATCTCTGATACCACTGTCTGCATTTTTGAATCCGCCACTAAATTCGCTAGGAGTTTGCTATTTTTGTCACCGGACTCAAAAATCCTCCCCGCCAGAGTCTTTAAGTCTAAATGTGTAGCCACTGCAAGATGTAGAGACAAAGCCCTTCTTGCCTCAGCTAGCCAGCTATAGTGATACAGAGTCAGTGAGCCAGAAAAAGCCTCAGCCGCCCTAGCCTCTCCCTCCTCGAGTGTCTGGACCTGGCAGGACATCTCAGAGCAGACCGCCTTAATAGCCAAGATGTATTCGCCTCTGGTATTGGCCTTAAAGGCGTCCCAGACCATGTGCGCTGAGGTCAAGTCCTCATTAATCTCCCAGTATTGTTGTAATTTAGGCGAGACTTCCTCCCCCACCCTCGAGTCCAGCAACCATTTGGGTGCTAAACGCCAACAGTCTCGTCCCCTGGTGTCCGACAACTTCAAGGTGACCTCCAAGGGTGCATGATCAGAGAGGCCTGCAGGCAAGTACGAGGCCCTCCTCACCACTGCTAGGGCACTGGAGTTGCCAAAGACCAGGTCAATCCTGGAGCCTGGTTTTATACATGGAGGAGTGAAAGGAATAAGCCCTAGCAGTTTGATGCTTCCATCTCCAGATCTCAGTATAATTAAATGTTTGTGCCCATTGAAGCAGGTCCGATGATTACACCCTATTTGCATTGAATGAATCCAGGGACAGATCCAAAATAGAATTAAAATCACCAGCTATGTATAATCTGGAGAATTGTAGTGGAGCCAGAAGTTCACACAGCTTGTAAAGAACCTGTTGGTTAAAGGGAGGAGGCACATATATATTAACTAAAGCATAGACCACCTCCCTGATCTCTAACAGTAGGATTATGAATCGGCCCCCCTGGTCAGTGTGGAGGTGAACAACTTTATATGCCAGGGATTTATTCAATAAAATGGCCACTCCCCTCGCATAACTAGAATACGTTGCTTGAAATGATTGCCTTACCCAGGGCCTGCGCAATGCCAAGATCTTGATCCCCAGGAGATGGGTCTCCTGCAGAAACAAGACATGGGGCCTATGATTGTTCAAATATTTAAACATTAATGCCCTTTTTACCTTGTCATTAAGACCTCGGACATTCTATGATACCAGTCTTAACTCCATGAAAGCAACAACAAATATGATACAGCATAGTAATACTTATATGCGAAGGAGCAGCCCGTACAGGCCTAAGGGAGAGCGCTAAAGAACTAACCACTTTAGCTGCGGGTATGGTGTGCATTGGTATAATATTCAAATCATAAGCAACAGTCAGTGGATACAGAGCGTACAATGAAAAAAGAAAAAAAAAGAGAAATAACCTGTGAACTCCCTACTGACCATGAATACCCTTTAAAGAGAAAAAAAACAGTACCAAAAAACAAAAAAAAAACAGTAACAATAACTATGGTAATTTTGATACCCAAAACCTAAACCCAAACACAAGTCTTCAGACTCCTTAAAAACAAAAAAGTTCCAAAGTTGCAGCGATGCTATGCCGCTGACGCCTCTTCAATAGGCGAACTCAAATTGGGAACTGTTGTGGGGGGGGGGGGGCTGTGATGTGTCCCTGAGTTATATCTAACCAGGCAGCTCCGAGTTAGAAGGATGTGTAAAAAGGCAAATCCAGTTTAGAACCATCAGGATCTGGAGTGAGCAACGTTTATACATCCAGACAATCTCAGTCAGGGGGAAGTCCGTTCAGCATCATCCAGAATTGAAAGTACTCCCGCCCGCCAGAACGGGTAAATACTGATCGGTGGGCTCCGGAGACAACTAGCAACAGCAAGCTGACGAGGAGAGCCAAGGAGCTAAACATCAGGATAACACTTGTACGAGCACAAACCCCCCAAACCCGGATCCGGAAGGAAAATGGAATTGCAATGATAACTTTCAGGTAGCGACTTGGAGTGGGAATGCCACTCGTATCTAACGTAGGTTGTTCAGCCAGTCGTTTGCGTCCTCAGGCGAATCAAAAAACCTCACCAAGCCATTATGAGGAACCCGAAGACGGCTGGGGTACAGCATACTGTATTTTATATCCTTTTCACTTAGGCGCTTGCGGACCTCATTAAAGGACTTTCTCTTGCGCTGTAGGTCTGCCGAAAAATCCGGAAAAAGAAGGATTGAGGAGTTGCCATATGGAAGTGAAGGGTGTTTGCGAGCTGCAGAAAGGATCCTGTCACGGTCCCTGAAATTCAGGAAGCAGACCAAGAAGGGTCGGGGATTCGCCCCAGGGATATTACGTCCTGTGTGCACGCGGTGGGCATGCTCAACAACATATGTCGGGGAGATATCTGCAAGGCTCAACAGCTTTTTGAAGAATTCTTCCGCAAACTCTGCTTACCGGTCACCCCCTTCCCCCTCCGGAAGACCTAAGACATGTACATTGTTGCGTCTTGCTCTGTTTTCTGCATCATCAGATTTAGCGACTAGCAGTTGTACCGTGCGTTGCAGGTCCACTATAGTGTTGGTGTGGGTAGCTGTAAGGTCCTCAGCTGTAGAGATTCTAGATTCTGATTCAGTCAGCCTGCCCCTGATCTTATCCAGGTCATTTCTAATGAGATTACATTCTTCTACGAGGCGGTCTATTCTTACCAGCATAGAGGTTTTACTTTGCTCGATAGCTGCCAGTATCACCGCAGTACTGTCTTGGGAGGGAGGGGTTAGGCAGAGCCCCACACGGGGAAGACCCAGACTCCATGGCTAATTCGGCAAGCAGCGTCTGTAACCTCCCAATGAGAGAAGGATCTGGTTGTGCAGCCGGTGCAGGAGCCGAACAGCCGGGTGCAGATGAGCTCTTAGGCCGGTGCTTAGGGCCCATGAAGAAAATTGTAGGTCGTAAGCGTCCTTGGTCCTCCGCTCCCCACAATTAGCGGTCCTCGAGCGGTAAGATTCGGCCTGAGGCTCTATGTGATAGGGCTCAGGGAGCCGGATGGATGGATGCAGGGAGTGACAGTATGAATGTTCTCCAGGAGCCCTCAGTCTGTGCACATAAACAGCCCCCCCTGAGAAATCAGTAGTGTCCAGCAAGGGGATGAAAGGCAGCTGTGACTGTACTTCAAGGGTCAGGCCGGCCACAGTACTCCCCCTCCAGCCAACTAAATAGGAAACCGCGGTGCACTGTAGGCTGTACTAGGCCGCGCTAGGCCGCAGCTGCATCGGCGGCAACGGAGGCCCCACAGCCTCTCCACCAACTCAAGAAGGGAGGCCGAGGGACATGAGCCCCCACCGTTTTTCAGGCCAATCGCGGATCTCCCCCGCCGGACGGCCGCTCAGGAACGTCCGGTCGGCGGCAGGCTGCACTAGGCCTCGGCCCCAATAGGCAGCGCCGGTGGCCCCACGGATCAGCGGGCCACCCCTGGGACACAGGGTGGGTGATGGATGGATGAGGGGAGCCCCTTACTGCTCCCACAGTCCGAAGATTTATTTATGTCGGATCTTTCGTTTTTTGGACTCTGTGCTTTCGTTATTGTTTGTCAAAAAGATAACAAACATACCTGAAATTTGGATGAAAATGCATTCGGACGAAAACGAATGCACATGTTTAAAATCAAGTCATATATAATGCCAAAAATAAGAATTCCAGTTTTACAAAAAACTTTACATCTCAAGTACACCCCCACTGACTCTGCATTAGGCTCATATCTAGATAGCCTCTCCATTCCAAAACTCAGAACAGAACACAAAGATAGCCTAGAAGCCCCATTCACAGAGGGTGAGGTGCTAGGAGTGATAAAAACCCTGAAAACTGTCTCCGCCTCTGGTCCTGATGGCCTGTGGAATCCCTATTATAAAACATTCTCTACCACCTTAGCCCCGTAACTAACAAAATCCTTTAACATAAAAGCGAAAGGAGACCCACTTGATCCACAACTCAATGCGGCGTACATTGTGGTAATACCAAAGCCGGACAAGAATCCAGAAGAAGTAGGCAATTATCGCCCTATATCTCTATCTCTATCTATCTAGCTTATCCGGCAGTTGGTTTATTGCTCAGAACGGGCTGGGATCGAAGGCTCCGGCAACCATCAGACCTGTGCATGTATCACTTCATTTGTTACTTTATTGATATTCTATATTTGATATAGTATTCCTATGTATTTTCATGTGTTGTTTCTCTTTTCAAAATCTATATATTTTTTTAAATGAGATTAAAAACACTGAAACAGCAGAACTTTTGGCCAGGGCTCTGTATAAATCTTTATTAAAAAAATATATAAATATCTTTTGCCCCCCTCTGTTCTCTGCATAAAAGGCCCGCAGGCTGAATGTATCCCTCCAGGTCATTTCATGTGGCCCTCACAATATGACATCCAAGTGAGTTTGAGCACATGTCCCCAAACACAGACAGTGTAAGTTTGGACACACACACCCCCATGCACCCAAATCCACACTGGTATCATATTGGGGCACAGTGTCTGTGTCCATGCAACTACTTTGTCCAAATAGACATCAAAAGGACTGCCTGCAAGGGGGATTCACAGAACACCTGTACACATGCCCCTGCATGGTCATACAGTATTGTTCACTTCATGTGTATCATGCCTTTTATTTAAAACCTGGGGTGGGTTTGGGGGGGTGCTCAATTTGTCGTATCCCTATCTAATGATCCCCATCTGGGGCCCACACAGAGGAGAAGCTGTGAAATTGAGAAATGTTCACTCCATGTGTATCAGGCCTTTTATTTAAAATCTGGGGGTGGGGATGGGGGGTGCTCAATTGGTCGTATCCCTATCTATTGATCCCCATGTGGGGCCCACACAGAAGAGAAGCTGTGAAATTGAGAAATGTTGCTCCTTTACTACTTGCTCCCAGTGATCTTTATACTCTATGATTTTCTTCCTTTTCAGTACCAGTTCCTTGCTAATTTTAATCATCTCCCCATCACTGGCCTTTATCCTTATTGGATGTATATAAAAGGGTGACCTACTATGTGAAACTGTATATTCCCACTTCCAGTGACACACCTCCCACAATCAAATGTGAAAGAAGCTGGCAATGTTCTTTTTACTCCTTTTATTATTAGATTCTAAAGGAGACCAAAAAAACATTTGGGAAATTAAGTTAATTCCTACATTAGTTTTTCTAGTTTGTTCTATTTGTTTTTTGTCCTGCTACTTTTATGCCCTGTACACAGGGTCGGACATTCCGACGACAAAATCCGTCTGATTTTTTCCAACAGATTTTGGCCCAAACTTGTCTTGCATACACACGGTCGCACAAAGTTGTCCGATCGTTCAGAACGAGGTGACAAGGTCTACCATTTGTTTTATTTCTGTAATCATGACAATGGCTAATCATTTATGATTTCTTTCTTGGAACACCAGAGAGCTCAGAAAGTAGCAGTTTAGTAGGAATTTCACCTTGTCACAGAGGTATTTAAAAGACTGAACATTTAAGTGGCATGTGGGAGGTTTGGATTGACAACTGTTTCAGAGGGTCACACAGAAAAATTCTAGGAGTTAGGAACAAGAATCTACACAACATATAAATAATGCAAGAAGAATTCTACAGTTTAATTAACATAAATTAATATCCACTCTTTCAATTCCCCTGGTACTTGGAATTAAGAAAGAGCTGAACACCCCCTGGTTCGCACCAGAACCTGAAAACAGACCTAAACTTTGTGTGAACTCTAGAACCCTATTAAAGTCTATGGGATTTAAACGTTCAAAATCAAAAGTGCTAATTTTAAAGGCTAATATGGCTGCACCAGGGGACATGTATCAATGCAAAAAAAAAGTTTAAAAAACTTTAGTTTTTTCGGGAGCAGTGATTTTAATAATGCTTAAAGTGAAACAATAAAAGTGTAATATTCCTTTAAATTTCGTACCTGGGGGGTGTCTATAGTATGCCTGTAAAGGGGCACATGTTTCCCGTGCTTAGAACTGTCCCTGCATAAAGTGTAATTTCTGCAGGAAAAAAAGTCATTTAAAAGCACCAGGCCTTTCAGATCTGGTATAGATATTAAGGGGAACCCCACGTCAAATTTTAAAAAAAATATGACGCGGGGCTCCCCCCAAATATCCATACCAGACCTTTCGGTCTGGTATGGATTTTAAGGGGAACGCCACGCCAAATATTAAAACAAAATGGCGTGGAGTTCCCACCAAATATCCATACCAGACCTTTTATCCGAGCACGCAACCTGGAAAAGGAAGGAAAAGAGGGGGGGATGAGAGAGCGCCACCCCTCCTGAACCGTACCAGGCCACATGCCCTCAACATTAGGGGGATGCTTTGGGGGTCTGTGACCCCTCAAAGCACCATGTCCCCATGTTAATGGGGACAAGGGCCTCATCCCCACAACCCTGGCCGGTGGTTGTGGGGGTCTGTGGATGGGGGGCTTATCAGAATCTGGAAGCCCCCTTTAACAAGGGGACACCCAGATCTCGCCCCCTGTATGAAATGTAAGGGGGTACAAAAGTACCCCTACCATTTCACAAAGAAAGTGTAAAAAAAAGTTAAAAAACACACACACACCATTGGGAAAAGTCCTTTATTAAAAATAAAAAAAATGTAAAAAAAGATTCCAGCGGTGGTAATCTACTCTTGCAACCCAGCAATGGATGATCATCTCTCCGGAGTCCAGCGATGGGTGATCTGATCCAGCGATGGGTGATCTCTCCCTCTAGCCAGCACATCCATCCTGTCTCTACCGGAGACACTGCGGGAATCCTGGCAGCCTAACACTTCTTAGCTGAGGAGGGCGGGGACCACCCGCCACCTGACCCCGCCCCCCCTCTGACGCAAGGGAAAGCAGGGCTTCCCCAGTGACGTGCGGGTGACCCTGCCCCCCTCTGATGTAACGGGAACCTGCATTACATCAGAGGTACGTCCCCTTGTGTCAGAGGGGAGCTGACTGGTGACCCCGCCCTCCTCAGCTAACAAGTGTCAGGCTGCCGGGATTCCCGCAGTATCTCCGGTGGAGACAGGATGGATGCGCTGCGCTGGAACATCGGGAGAGATCACCCATCACTGGATCCCGGAGAAGAGATCACCCTTCGCTGGATCAGATTACCCATCGCTGGACCCCGGAGAGATGATCATCCATCGCTGGATAGCAAGAGTGGATGTGCTAATCTCCGCAACCAAAGTGGCACAAACGTTTATTTTTGCGGCACAAACCAGCACAAATGCGGCACAAACGAATGGCGCGTTTGTTTTTAAAATCCAGCAACATGGGGTGCAACGTGGGCGGGGTTTCAGCAACTATAACGCACAATATCTCCGCAACCAAAGTGGCACAAACGTTTATTTTTACTGCACATTCCAGCACAAACGCGGCACAAACGAAAGGCGCGTTTGTTTTTAAAATTCGGCAACATGGGGTGCAAAGTGGGTGGGGCTTGCATTAAATTGAATGTTTAATATCTCAGAAACCGAACCCGGCACAAACGCTAATTTTTGTAGCACAAATCAGCACAAATGCGGCACAAACGAATAGTATATTTTTATTCAGGTTTTAGAAACATGGGGTGCCAGCTTCACACAGCTCTTTATAGTGGTCGGTGGATGGTGGGAGCGGAGATAAGGAGCAGTACAGGACAGTGAACTGTCTGATTACTAAAGTGCACAGTGAGAGTGGAAACAAGGAGGGGTGAGAAATAATCTGACCACTTCGTAGATCCTGGGTCTGCCATGACCATCCATGCTCTAGTTTACAGTTTTAAAAGATTGATGTGAAGTTTACTGTTTGGCGTGTCACTAGTGTTTTACATATGAGTGCATTGAAGTGAGATTTTGTATGTGTGATTAAGGAGTTTTAAACTTTATTATGTTATTGGAGGCAATCTCTCCTTTTACTTGCATGGATGTGTTTATGTGAACTGCCAAGAAAAGTACAGCGATTGTCTGAACTGCAAGCTTGGGGATCTCATATTTAAACTCCTAGAAAGAGGGTACAAGTGATTTTAGCCAAAAACGCAGGTGTGAGGCTTTTCAGCTGGTGAGTTCAATCACATAGGGGGAGTCACAGACACCGAGGTGTGGTGGAGGGAGGAATACTCTTGCAAGAATTTTTAATTAGGAGGCACTAGTCATCACCGTTTATTTCTGGGCCCTTTTTGGATCATCACTTATAGACTTTATAATTTCACTTTGATGGACTTTGGTTAATGGGGGATGGACACCGCACTAAGGATTTGAATTAATTAATTATATATTTATATATTTTTATATAAGGTGTCACTTTATACGTGAGTTTTCACAAATTCACTTTATTGTACATTCAATTATTTATTATACTACATTGTGCTAGTTGTTTTTCACAGTGCACTATATTTAACTAGGTTTAGTATATAATATTGTGTGATATTTATTAAGTTACACGTGTGAGCGCTGCTTTTTCTTTCATAATTGGGGAAGGAAAGAAAACAACTTTTTGCACTATTGACTTTAATTTACAGTAGCGGCTACATTTTAGGGATTTATTTTTGGAATATTGAGCGCAGTGGGGATACACGGTTGCGAGGGGGTTGTGTTTGTGTATTATCAATTTACATACTATAGACACCCCCCAGGCACGATATTTAAAGGAATATTTCACTTTTCACTTTAAGCGTCATTAAAATCAGTGCTCCCGAAAAAAGGCAGTTTTTAAAAAAATGTTTTGCATTGATACATGTCCCATGGGGCAGGAGCCGGGTCCCCAAACCCTTTTTAGGACAATAACTTGCATACTTGCATATTAGCCTTTAAAATTAACACACTTTGACCTACAGGTAAGCCTAGATTAAGGCTTACCTGTAGGTCCAAGAAATATCTCTATAAACCTATACGGTTTAGTAGATATTTGCCCGAAGACAGGCACCGCTGTCTACGGTGCAGGCGCACTGAGCGCGGCATTTTCAACTACGGAGCTGCCACGCGTGTCGGCTCCCGTGCGTATGCGTCTTCGCCGAATGACAGCGGCTGAGCTGCGAGACCCCACCAAGAAGATGGATGCACCAGAGTACAGGGGACAGCGGTGAATTCGCTGGCTCCTGTGTCAGGTAAGTGACACATAATGGACTACTATGCGATGCATAGTAGTCCATTATGCTTTGCCTTTGCAGGGAATGAAAGAGGAAGTAAACTCATCAGGGTTTACTTCCTCTTTAATGCTTTTGGGCAATTGTTTATCTTTTTAACAAACTGTCTTCATTATAGTTTTTTACCAGACTGAATTTATTTTATAGTTCTTGATGTGTTCTTTGTAACGCTACAATAATTTAAGTTTTCCTCAGACTTACACTTATGAATATCCTTATTAAATATTATGATGTTTTAACACTGAAAGTCATACTTTATTTTTGTGTTTTGTACTTGTTGTCTTCCTTAGTATGAACATTTTTAATTTGTTCTGCATTTTTCTTGATAAAGCCATCCAGCAAAGTATAATTTCTAGTTGGGGCATCTGTAAACTTTCCCATTGTTTTGTCCTCTAATATGTGTATATATGTTTCTGTTTTGCTGTACCAGCAAGTAGTACTAGTGTTGTGTGATACTATAGTTCAGTTTCAAGATAGTTACATTCAGTATCCCTGTGCCATCATATGTAAGTAATCATAATTACCCTGAGACTAGGAGCAGGATCAGCTCTGTCAGACCACTTCTTTATAGAGACAAGCTGTATCAATTTTTCTTTCTAAAGATATAGTAATGGTTATAAATATGATGATAATACCATGCCAACCATAAAATGTGAGCAGCTAACACAACAATCAGACTAATTTGTACAACAAATGAGAACAAAGTGTAGCGCTAATGATATTAAAAAAAACATCTCAGATGTGAATCCGGATGCAAGACATATCTAAAAAAGTGATAAAGCCATCAAAATAATATATGTTCAAAATATAAACAATCTAGTAAAATTGAAAATATAAAGTGAAATGCAACACCCAAATCGCAACAAGTGTAATACAATGCGATTCAAAAATCACAAAAAAAATCATAGGAAAATTATGCAATAACTATAATATAGCAAGGGCAGTGTAAAAAAAGAGAGAAAAGTTATTAGGGCACATGAACTCATATCCCCCTAAGATGGGAACAAACAATGGAAATATTGCATAAAAAAATATCATACAAATGCAATTTCTAAGAAATAGATGAATCTGAACCATCACACATTGATATGAGCGGAACTAGTAATAGAAACGCTAAAAATGCACAAATAGATCAAATGTGTAAAAAAATATATATATTAACCTCAGATAAAGTTTGCATCAATATATAAAAAGTTCATGTACATCGGCCAGAGTGTTCAAATCTCTACGTGACTGGTGAGTATGTTCTAATAGGCATCAAGCATTCTGGTAGATATATTCATACTATGATAATAAAAGATAGGGTGCTCTTACCAATGGTCATGGACTCCAGACCAATGGCCGTGAGTCAGACAGGCATAGCCCGACAAGGGGTGAACAGAGGTTAAATCCACACCAAAGGAATACTGCTATTAAGGCACAGGACCTGAAATGACACCTTCCTGGGGACGGTATGCTTAGACTCCAACATATGACTTCTGTGTTCACAGCCCCAAATAGACTCCTTAGTAGCTCCAATATTCCTCTCATTGGATCATTCAGTTTTTCCAGAATATAAAAAAGAGGAAAAAAGGGGAGCCTTCACATAGCGTAAATCCAATAGGTAAAATTTTATTTATCAAGTATATCTTCCAGCATCTCAAAACAATAAAAAGCAGTTCAATTGAACGAATAAAATTGCGCAAAGGTTATAAAAGTGGCTAGACTGGCATAGCTACCTATTTTTTTACACTGTCTTTGCTATATTTATTATTAGAATGGTTGTCTAGGCAATGGGCTGCAAAGGGGTATATCCGCTACCCAGATTGTTTCAGTTTATATGGGTTCCACTGGGATTAGAAGTTAAATAAGTAACCGGTTGTCTGTTTTTTAGGGGCCCTGAAGCCTGGCCAGGAAGAGAGTTTGGACTACTTAGCCACCAGGCTGGTTTTTCACCATTTGAAAGCCACAAGCAGATTGTTAAAAGGGTTTGTATCTAATTGTAACAGTCATTGTATTGAATGCCGAAATATTATGTATATGGTGGCATGTGTTCATTACTATTAGTAAATACCCAAAAAAAGCAAGCATATGGGGCCATTAAAATGGAGCATTCAGACTGAGGAGCAGAGAATAGTGTGCACAGTGTAATCAGATAGCCTAGACAATGACATGAGACAGTGTGGTCAGTATAGACACAGCTTACAGAAACCCGTCAAGATGTGGCTCTTCAGTTCTAGATCACCAGACTGATACCATCTTCAAGAAGGCTTTTTTTATGGTCTAGGCAAAGTAATTTTACTGGAACTCAAAGCATACTTTTTTGCTGAAAGGTACAACTTTTTTATACATATCAGAATCAATACAAGTTTTTTTAATTTATTAATAAATTACTTAAACTAAAGAATGTCCCTGGGCCTCTATATTGGAATACCATAATGTTAGTAAACTCTATACTATTTCACAGATAACCTTCAGACTCATTATCAAAGCCTAATTTAACTTTTCAAACAAAAAAAGAAAAAATTGAAAGCTCAGAGAAGATTTTTAACTATCCTATTTTTGTTTGCTATGAATTGTGTACCAGAGCTAGTTGCAATGTCTATGCTGGGCAGGACTCTTCAGATAAGGACAGTTACTATATGTAAGTGGTCTCTAGCTAAAGCAGTGGTCTCTAGCTAAAGTTATGCTCCCTGCTGATTTGAGACTGTTGCTCTCACATACAGAGTAGCAGGGATGGACTGGGACAAAAATTTGGCCCTGGACTTCATTCAGACTGGCCCACTTTAATTTTGCAAACAAGCACAAAAACAGTATATAAAACTATACGCAATTGTGCAAAAAAACATAAGTAGCATAACATACGGAGTCATCACTAACCTCTTTTAATATTGCACTTATTCTCCTCTGTATTTTTCTCATCTTTCTCACATCACTGCGTGAAGTTGAGGGCGAGCCATTACTTTGTCACTGAAACTGGCCCACTGAGCCATCGGCCCACTGGGAAACTCCCTGTAGTCCCAATGGGCAGTACATGCCTGCAGAGTAGTATTTGTTGTTCTGCAGTCTTCTGCAAAATTAATAAGGCTCCCTGGGGATTAATTAAATTGGCAACCAATAACACATAAAATCTGTCATTTTCTGCTCTCTATTTACCCGTTTAGGATTTGCATGAAAGTTCATTTGGTCTGTAAAGCTGAAATCCATTAAAACAGTAAAATAGTAAAAATCCCAATAATGTATCACACATATCTAACTTAACCACTACAATACAGGGCACTTTCGCCCCCTTCCTTCCCAGCCCAATTTTCAGCTTTCATCGCTCTCGCACTTTCAATGACAATTGCGTGGTCATGCTACACTGTACCCAAATTAAATTTTGATCATTTTGTTCGCACAAATAGAGCTTTATTTTGGTGGTATTTATTCACGACTCGGTTTTTTATTTTTTGCGATATAAGCGCAAAAAAAGCGGAAATTTGGAAAAAAAACAATATTTTCTTTTTTCTATTTTAAAAGAAATCCAATAAAATCAAATTTTGTCATACATTTAAGCCAAAATGTATTCTGCTACATGTTTTTGGTAAAAAAAATTCCGTTAAGTGTATAATAATTGGTTTGTGTGATCACGGACATATGTACGCAAATGATCATGTACATATGTGTGCAGGTGATCACGTACATATGTGTGCAGATAATCATTGGAGCATGTGATTTTAGTGGGACATATGTGGGGGACGTGTGTTTTTTTTATTTGGGGACATGTCTTTTTATTATTTGGGGACATGTGTGTTTTGGGGACATGTGTGGTGACATGTGTATTGTGGTGACATGTGTGTTTACACTGTAGGTTTATACTAGACTGGTGATCAGTTAGTAAAAAGCTGTAAAAACAGCTCATACTCACTGATCACCAGCCGGCTGCAGCGATCTGCACTCCTCTCCTCAGCGACGACTTCCGTGTGAGGAGAGGAGAGCCGATTGCCTAGCAACCGGCTGTTTGTTTACATCACATGACGGCCGTGATTGGACACGGTCGTCATGTGATCAGGAGGGCCAATCACAGAGCCCTCCTGCCGATCCGAGATGCGCCGTGTCCGGGTGACACGAGCACATCGGGATCGTGCCACTGCGCAGGCACGCGTGCGTGCGCGCGACCCCCCTCCTTTTGAAGGACGTTCCTGAACGTCCTCTCAGAAGTAGAGAGCTCCCACCCGGCCGTATATGTACATTGGCCGGGTGGGAAGTGGTTAAAAAGCAAAGAGTGTTATTTGACTGTAAAATAGAGTGTGCCATATATATATATATATATATATATATATATATATATATATATATATATATATATATATATGTAGCACTTATCCCCGAAGGAGCTGTTGGTAATTGATTGGGCCTCTACTCTGCTCTTCCACCCCCAATAAATTTAGACAACCCCCTTGACACAGCTGTGTAACAATGTTGGTAATGAAAACCGAATATTAAAGAACACTTCAATAATAACAGGTTACATACATTTTACCTTTTGTTGTTACCTGGGTATACGCTGCTCCACCTGCTAAGAGAATGAACAAGCCTCACAACAATTGTACGTAAACCAAAATATAAATTTACTGAAGCAAGTTTAAACAATAAGTACAATTATTGTATTGGCACACAAGTTTGACATAATACTGAGATGAGTGTTTGTAAATGGCTATACTTAAGGGTCACCTAAATGACCCCTGCAGGCGCATCTCCAAGTGGGACTAATGCTCAGAGCGATAAGATATTGGCACTGGGCACCTTCCCACTTCCAGCAATGGCCATGCAGGTGCCATAACAGTC
The DNA here is from genome assembly GCF_037356315.1 of Lithobates pipiens. Taxonomy (NCBI): domain Eukaryota; kingdom Metazoa; phylum Chordata; class Amphibia; order Anura; family Ranidae; genus Lithobates; species Lithobates pipiens. The sequence goes on along the minus strand of NW_027507748.1, from coordinate 391,211,609 downwards.
ACAATACACTATACAGTGTTAGCAGAACAACAGTGGCGGCTGGTGAAGTTTTTGGATGGGGGGGCGCCAGACCCCGCCCATCATGACCCCTCCCATCATTTTGGCCCCTCCCACTTCTCATAAAACACGTCCCTTATGTAATCTGAAAAAAAAAATTGGCGTGGGTTCCCCCCTCCGAGGGCATACCAGGTCCTTAGGTCTGGTATGGATTCCAAGGGGAACCCCCTACGCCGAAAAAACCCCACCCCAAAGCACCTTGTCCCCATGTTGATGAGGACAAGGGCCTCTTCCCGACAACCCTGGCCGTTGGTTGTCGGGGTCTGCGGGCGGGGGGCTTATCGGAATCCGGGAGCCCCCTTTAATAAGGGGGCCCCGGATACCGGCCCCCCACCCTATGTGAATGAGTATGGGGTACAATGTACCCCTACCCATTCACCTGTGAAAAAAAAGTACAAAAAAAACACAACACAGGGTTAAAATATTTTATTGCACAGCTCCGGGGGTTTTCCGTCTTCAGGGGTCTTCTCGCCGGACTCCTCCGCTATCTTCTTGTAGCTCTTTTGCTAGCGGAGGAGCCCGGCTTTCTTCCTCGCCGCCGGCCTCTTCTCCCGACTTCGGGGGTCTTGTCCCCCTCTTCGGTTCTTCTGCCGGGCCACCGCGCCTTCTTATAGCTCTTTTACAGGCGGTGGCCCGGTCTTCTGTCGCCGCCGCCGCCGCCGCCGCCCGTTCTTCTTCTTCTTCTTCTTCTTCTTCTCCAGGAGATGTTGCCTCGACGATCTCCCTGGCCGGAATGCCAGGGACGCGCTGCGCTGCCACTTATATAGGGACAATGGGGCGGTGTCACATGGGTTGATGTCACATGGGTTGGCCACATGGGTTGATGTCACATGGCGACTGTGACATCAACCCATGTGACCAACCCATGTGACATCAACCCATGTGACACCGCCCCATTGTCCCTATATAAGTGGCAGCGCAGCGCGTCCCTGGCATTCCGGCCAGGGAGATCGTCGAGGCAACATCTCCTGGAGAAGAAGAAGAAGAAGAAGAACGGGCGGCGGCGGAGGCGATAGAAGACCGGGCCACCGCCTGTAAAAGAGCTATAAGAAGGCGCGGTGGCCCGGCAGAAGAACCGAAGAGGGGGACAAGACCCCCGAAGTCGGAAGAAGAGGCCGGCGGCGAGGAAGAAAGCCAGGCTCCTCCGCTAGCAAAAGATCTACAAGAAGATAGCGGAGGAGACATTGTACCCCATACTCATTCACATAGGGTGGGGGGGCGGTATCCGGGGCCCCCTTATTAAAGGGGGCTCCCGGATTCCGATAAGCCCCCCGCCCGCAGACCCCGACAACCAATGGCCAGGGTTGTCGGGAAGAGGCCCTTGTCCTCATCAACATGGGGACAAGGTGCTTTGGGGTGGGGGGGCCGCACGCCCCCCCTCCCCCAAGGCACCCCCCCATCTTGAGGGCACGCGGCCTGGTACGGCTCAGGAGGGGGGGCGCCGCTCGTCCCCACCCCCTTTCCTGGCCGGCCGGGTAGCGTGCTCGGATAAGGGTCTGGTGTGGATCTGGGGGGGACCCCCACGTCGTTTTTCCGGCGTAGGGGGTTCCCCTTGGAATCCATACCAGACCTAAGGGCCTGGTATGCTCTCGGAGTGGGAACCCACGTCAAATTTTTTTTCAGAAATTTGGCGTGGAGTTCCCCCTTCAGAGCTCATTCTCTGATTGGCCACGGCAAAAGTCGCCTGGCCTGGGGAAATCTTTCTGGCTGTGAAAGCTTTTTGCATTCATTCAGCTAAATGCATGAACATTCTCAACAAAGTAGAAACTAGAAAGCCTTTATGCGGTGACTCACCTGTCTCACTGTCTGGCAGCTCCGCTCGGGCTAAGGAACGGAGCTGCCGACGTCACTTCCGGGTTTTGTGAAGCAGCCGAAAGCCGGAAGTGACTGCCTGTCTAAGAATGACAATGCTCCCGCCCGTAGAATCACAGTGATTTTACGGGCGGAAGCTAGTCGGCGTTCTGTAGTGCGCCGCAAGGCGGGTTTTTAACCCGCAAATGAAGCGCCATGGATGCAATCTTGTGATTGCATCGACGTGGCGCTTCTCATAGTGCACTGTGACCGGCGCCACAGTACACTATGTCAAATTGTTAAATGACATTTTTTATTTTTTTTTTAAATGTCTTAAAGGGCCCGTTTTTTTTTTTTTTTAACTTTTTTTTTTTTACACCTAGGGAGAGGGGGGGGCGGCGCCCAGGCGCCCCCTATGGGCGGGCCGCCACTGCAGAACAATGTAAAACAATGCAATTACTTAAGAGCTCCACCTGTGGTGAAATGCAGTCCTTTGTATAACTTAGCAACAATGTAAGGCCTTACAGTGAATGATATAGTCTCTTGTCTTCTTTCTTCAGCTAGGCATTATACTGCAGTATTTGTATTCCATAGGGTTTGCAGGGGGTAATGTGACGTAAAATAATGAACAACAGTAACTTAAATTGTGCAATGCACTTATAAACTCCTTTCCTGGGAATGTACCCCCACCGTCAGTCAAATTTTAGTAAAGTTAGGCTTTGAGGCCTATCTGAGCACAGTCTAATTGAAAGAGACTGTCCTGTGGGACTACAGGTCTCAGCAATAATATGAGATTAGTCTAAGTGTGTGAAGTGCTGTTTATAACTTCTGGGCAACAGCCCTCTCACCCCACCAGGCCTGGATAACTGGATGCCTCCGCTCCGGTGGTCTCAGTCCTGCTGCCAGCCAGTTCTGTCATGCTGCACTGCTCCTCAAGGTGACCGGGACCCTCATTTGGCTCCATCAGGTGTTCTAGATTATTTGGTCAGATCGCACTGCTGCTCCAACACACTGTGGTAAAACACTCTCAGTGGTGGCTGTTCCACTCTACATGATGCAGGCTGAAACTCTTCAACAGACATCCACAGATCCCTGTAGGCAGGCCACACGTCCCAGCAAGAAGAGACAGAAAATGGCCATGCCAGGCCTTTTATTACCTACCCAGCATGCTGTTCAGCCACTCAATGTTCATCAGTGGGTGAGTGGGCATTGTGGGTAGGTGAGTAATTTCACAAAGTAAAACAATTAAGTCACTAAGTCACTTCCTGCTTAGCTATTATGTGAAAGTTAAACAAGTCCTTTTCCATTGCATATCAGTAGAGGGAGCCAAATACCAATCTATTAACATGGTCCCATTAATAGCATTACATGACAAGAATTCCAGCGCTATATATATATATATATATATATATACACACAAACAGTGTGGGTTAATTCCTTTTCTTTCCTTTTGTATTTGTTTCTGGAGTGAAGTATCAAGGTGGACTCCCAGTCTTCCACCAAAATTCAAATAGATAAAACGACGGGACACATTCTCCAATGCAAACTTTTCTTTTTATCTTCAAATAATCTTCATATAAATATTAGTGCTACTGTACAGTTATGAGCATACCATGTTCTTCATCAGACTTTGTGCAACTCTTGCACAAACCCTGATGAAGAGCATAGTATGCTCGCACTGCACTTTATTGTCTTTATATGAAGATTATTTGAAGATAAAAAGAAAACTGCATTGGAGAATGTGTCCCGTCGTTTTATATATATATATATATATATATATATACATATATATATATAAAATGCAACATTCACAGCTATGTTTGCTTTTTAGAGCTATGACGTCAATGAAAATGACAAATATTTTTAACAAGAACTTAAAGGTAATAACAAAGTCGCTGCCACAAGACCTTATTCAGCCAATCTTACGTCTACTTGTATAATCCTCACTTACTTTAGCTGTCATAATATATTTTGCAATTAACTGTGATTACATTTGCATTTTAGACTTATTGCCTTTCCTTGAATGATAGTGATTCGCTAGAGTTTATAAGATCTTCTAATTTCCATACTGCTCACATTGGCAGAAATAAAATCAAATAATTCAGCCCAGACTGCACAAAGGAGCATGCATAAAAAAGGGTCTTTCTGAATAAACCAGGGTGCATATTTTTCTAGTAACAGCTGTTTCACTGAGATAATAACCATATTGACATTTATTAAAGTGTGTAGTTAGATGGGTTACTGGTACATTTATAAAGTGTGTTATGGTCTTTTGTGCTCGGTAAACACAGATAACATTAATGCGCTCGTTTATTGACTGGTTAAAAATACTGAGAAATCATAGCTGAAGTAGAATATGTCAAGTAAATCAACAATTGTTTACCCTTTTTTTCTCCTTTTTCTTTGATGCTTAGGATTTGCCATTGTTGTTACAAACTTAGACTTTTTATATGTAGATCACTTTGTAGAAAAAAACCTATAAATGTTAGTATTTTCATGATATTATGAATAAAGTCTGTCAGAAAATCATTATGCCTTGCAAGTCTCATGTAACTGCACATGTATATCAATAAAATCTATATCTGTCATAATCTATACATGCCATAATGCTATATATCTAATATATGCCATAATCAGTTGGAATACAATATACAACCTCCTTCCAGCCATGACATTGGAAATAGAAAAATTGATTTTAGTCCTGGACTCCTGGCTTTTTCTGTGCAATGTCATTTTGCTGCAGTGCTGTTAAGTTTTAACACCAATACTTCAGGTACTGCAACTGTCAAGTTAAAGCCTAACTTTGGGTTCTGGATTCTCACATTTACTCCATTAACCTTCATTGGAGCACTCTTGCACTCTTTATAAAAATCTGTATATATTTTTTTTTCGGTTCTTTTTGTTCTTCACTCCCTTATTATTCCATCGATGGGTGGATCCCAAATGCCAGTGTCCGTGGTGCAGTGGTAAAGTAATGAAGGAAGTGGGTTCAATGAAGTTGGACATCATTTAGGCTGGAAGAGCACAGAACACTGGTACTGGATCGGTGAGCAAGTAACTATGCTGGTGCCAGAGATAAAATGCTGCCACCAGTGCTCCTTTTTTATAACCTGCTATAAAGTGATCTTTTTTCCCAAGCTTGACTTAGACTTTAAATCAGCATTATCAGTTGGGCTAGGGCTTTGATTACATTAGCCAAGGGTGAACAGACTGAGTTAAAGATTGTTGTATATTGTGACACATCAGGAAAGACTTACTGCTGTCAGAATACAATACCTCAGCGGGAGTGATTTCCCCATACACATCAAGTGTAAGGATGAGGGAATTGGGTAATTGTTTTCCCCTTCAACCTGCTGGTTGAACAAATAAAAATGAATCATTTACAGGCTACTTTATCCATGGCAGCTCCAAAGCAATACATCTGTGTATTTGCTATAGTCATGTGTTAAAATGGTTGTAACCCTATAAAAATGCATCATGCCCCTGTCCCTTTAAGGCATGAAATATAGCATAGTGATTTTGCCTTGTCAATTGTCCCATTCTATCTTGAACAGTACCTGGTTGATCCTGTCTGTTCCTGTCTTCCCCTCTGGGATCTGACCACGTTTTATCATGGCTGCTGATCCATAATACCGTGGTCAGTAGGGATGAGCTTCGAGTTCGAGTCGAACTCATGTTCTACTCGAACATTGCCTGTTCAGCGAACAGTGAACAATTTGGGCTGTTCGCAGCAAATTCGAAAAGCCGGAACACCCTATACAAGTCTATGGGAGAAATCTAAAGTGCTCATTTTAAAGGGTAATATGCAGGTTACTGTCCTAAAAAGTGTTTGGGGACCCGGGTCCTGCCCCAGGGGACATGGATCAATGCAAAAAAAAGTTTTAAAAACGGCCGTTTTTTCAGGAGCAGTGATTTTAATAATGATTAAAGTGAAACAATAAAAGTGTAATATTCCTTTAAATTTCGTAGCTGGGGGGTATCTATAGTATGCCTGTGAAGGGGCGCATGTTTCTGGTGCTTAGAACTGTCGCTGTACAAAGTGTCATTTGTGCAGGAAAAAAAGTCTTTTAAAATCACTTGCGGCTAAATTGTCGGGTCTCCGTAATACAGAGAACACTCAATGAGTGTTCTCTGTATTAGCCGACAATTCATTCATTCATTGATTAAAAAAAAAAAAAAAAAAAAAAAAAGCGTGGGGGTTCCCCTAAATTCAATCAAAAGGCCCTTCAGGTCTGACATGGATATTAAGGGGAACCCCGTGTCAAATTTAAAAAAAAAATTGACGTGGGGGTCCCCCCAAATATCCATACCAGACCCTTCAGGTCTGATATGGATATTAAGGGGAACCCCGCATCAAATTTTAAAAAAAAAATTGACGTGGGGGTCCCCCTAAATATCCATACCAGACCCTTTATCCGAGCACGCAACCTGGCAGGCCGCAGGAAAAGAGGGGGGGACGAGAGAGCGCCCCCCCCTCCCTCCTGAACCGTACCAGGCCACATACCCTCAACATTGGGAGGATGCTTTGGGGGTCTGTGACCCCTCAAAGCACCTTGTCCCCATGTTGATAAGGACAAGGGCCTCATCCTCACAACCCTGGCCGTTGGTTGTGAGGGTCTGCGGGCGGGGGGCTTATCAGAATCTGGAAGCCCCCTTTAACAAGGGGACCCCCAGATCCCGGCCCCCCTCCTGTTTGAAATGGTAAGGGGGTACAAAAGTACCCCTACCATTTCACAAAGAAAGTGTCAAAATGGTTAAATAAGACAAACACACTTTTGAAAAATTCCTTTATTAAAAATAAAAAAAATAAAAAAAAAATTCCAGCGGTGCTAATCCACTCTTGCTATCCAGCGACGGGTCTCCGGGGTCCAGCGATGGATGATCATATCCAGCGACGGGGGATCTCTCAGTCAAGCGCTGTCCATACATCCTTCTTCTGTCTCCACTGCGGAGACACTGCAGAGAGCCGAGCGCTGACATTTCTTATATTGGGAGGGCGGGGCCACCCGTCACCTGCCCCCGCCCCTCTGACGCAGGAGAGGGAAGCCAGGGGTTCCCCAGTGACGTGTGGGTGACCCCGCCCCCTCTGATGTAACGGAAACCTGCAAGGGGGGAGGGGGGCAGCCTGTAATGATTTATTATTATTATTATTATTATTATACGGGATTTATGTAGTGCTAATAGTTTGTCTGGCATTTTACAATATATAGTGTAAAGTTGGGGGTTGTTTAGCTCAAGTGTAGCACCCGAACAGAGAACAGTCCACACAAATTATTCCTTTTCAGGGCTTGTTGGCCCACTTTTATTAACCACTTCCCACCCGGCCAATGTATATATACGGCCGGGTGGGAGCCGCCTGCTCCTGATAGGACGTTCAGGAACGTCATTCAGGAGCAGCGCGATCTCGATGTGCTCGTGTCACCCGGACACGGCACATCTCAGATCGGCAGGAGGGCTCTGTGATTGGCCCTCCTGATCACATGACGGCCGTGTCCAATCACGGCCGTCATGTGATGTAAACAAACAGCCGGTTGCTAGGCAATCGGCTCTCCTCTCCTCACACGGAAGTCACCGCTGAGAAGAGGAGAGCAGAACGCTGCAGCCGGCTGATGATCAGTGAGTATGGGCTGCTTTTCACAGCTTTTTACTCACTGATCATCAGTGTAGTGTAAACACACAACACACCACACAGTGAAAACACAGTCCCCACATATGTCCCCAAAACACACATGTCCCTAAAACATACATGTCCCCAAATAATAAAAACACATGTCCCTAATAATAAAAACATGTCCCCCACATATGTCCCACTAAAATCACATGTCCCAATGATTATCTGCACACATATGTACGTGATCACCTGCACACATATGTACATGATCATTTGCGTACATATGTCCGTGATCACACAAACCAATTATTATACACTTAACGGAATTTTTTTTACCAAAAACATGTAGCAGAATACATTTTGGCTTAAATTTATGACAAAATTTGATTTTATTGGATTTCTTTTCAAATAGAAAAAAGAAAATATTGTTTTTTTCCCAAATTTCCGCTTTTTTTGCGCTTATATCGCAAAAAAAAAAAAACGGAGTCGTGAATAAATAACACCAAAATAAAGCTCTATTTGTGCGAACAAAATGATAACAATTTCATTTGGGTACAGTGTAGCATGACCGCGCAATTGTCACTGAAAGCGCTAGAGCGCTGAAAGCTGAAAATTGGGCTGGGAAGGAAGGGGGTGAAAGTGCCCTGTATTGAAGTGGTTAAAGAAAATCAAACAAAGTTCCAGAAATGAAAACAAAAGTGGTTTCCCTTGCAGGGGGTTTTCACCACCAGCAACAAATAAAAGGCCATTCAGCCTCCTGGCTTAAACATGCAACATTGCAAACAAAATCTTGAGCCACCTGGCTCTCTTTAGCAGCAGACGCACTACTGCTCAGGCTCCCACACAGATCTCTCCTGACTACTGTCAGCGACCTCAGACTCGGGTCTCTGGCTTTCACCATGCAGCCTGTACTCTCTGGGTGCTCCCTTGCAAGCCAGGACTCCTCGGAAGGGTGGAGCTCAGAACCATTGTCCTGACTCTACTATCAGGCCCACACACACCTGAATAATCTGTGTGATGGTGAGTCTCAAAACTCAGACCTAGGACTGGGAATTTTATCCCACCCGAATCTCTAAGAAATCCCTGGGCTCCAGGTCCCAAAGTGGACCTTACTAAATAATGAGTAAACTGAAAAGCCAGTTTCCTCTCAAACTAGCAAATACCCTGCAGCCCCTCAACCTGCCTGGTTGAGAATCCTGGACCCATACACTGGTGGGGTTCCACACTACCGCAATACAGTTACAATACAATTTAAAGTGGTTGCGAAAGTTGAATTGTTTTAAAAATAAATAGTGCTAGAGCTCTCTGCTTTGCCCTTTTCTCTGAGTGCCTCCATAGCAAGGTACGCTCCAATGCCGGGCCGTGTGCATCCATAGACACACACAATGCAGCTTGGCCCTTCACAGGATCCGATTTACAGTAGCCGCTGCTGCCTCTGTGTCCTGTGAATACAAGAATAAATACAGGAAGAGAGCAGATGGGCACAGCGCTGGATGGCAAGAAGAGCCAGGTAAATATTTAATTTGGGGCCTGAGTGAGTTAATCATGGAAAGTTTTTTACCTGAATGAAAAGAATTTATTAAGGTAAAAAAAGCATGCCTTTAGAACCACTAAAGAGGATATAAGAGGATTAAGAGTGCCCTGCTCATGGGAGATTAAAATCTGAAAGAGAGGGGCAAGTGGTACAAAGGTTAAAAACTATAAGAAATGAGCTATTGAAGAAGGTAGAAGTATATTATTTACATTATGTAGGAGGAGGATGCATAGGCTTCCCTAAAGAGATGAGTTTTCACACATTGTGTAAAGAGGCTTTTCAATACATGGGTCATCAGAAAGATACACATTTTTGATGTTTCTTTTACAGGTGTCCCAATGAGTAAAAGTTATCCTCTGCTGACAAGGTCTCATTAAACATAACATGATCTTATTTTGTTTATTATGTACACCTAAAATGCTATTTATTCCCTCTAAACAATAATAATTTGTCAAAGTCTTGGCCCATATGCTGCTTCCTGTGTTCAGCTGACAACGCTAGCCACAGGCTGCTAATGCTGCAGTAGCATTGACACTATGTCTGTGCTTGTCCACCATATCTGCAATTTTATTCTTGGGGTGACATAACTGGAAGACATGCCTCCTAGCTTGCACTGAAGGGCAAAGCTTCAGTCAAGCCAATAGCCTTGGCATAGGCCACATATACAGGGGATATAGTAATCCTACGACTGCTGATTATAGCATTTAAAAAAGGTATATTTATTAGTGTTCAGTAGGATAAAAAGACCTGTCTGTGCATAGCTAGTTTCTGCACTTCTGTCTCGCATATATTATAAAGGGACTATATCAGAAATACTGACAACAGATGGCCAGATCTGTGTAGCTACACTCAAGAAGCTGAAACCAGACTATATATGAATTAGGTACGTTTATTACCAGTGAAACAAAACCCACCCAAACATCAGCAAACAAAATACACAGCAAACATGAAAATGCAAGTGAACCATGACCAACTGAAAAAAATACCTAGCAAGCAACCTAACTAAGTAACAGAAAGCCTGACTAGCAAACTAACTGTATACGATTTAAACTGTGATTTATACTGAGTGATACTAGAAACTAAAGAAAAGGAATCAGGTCTGGCATGAGAAACAAAGGGAACAGATAGGAGACAGCAAGGTACAAGGTACAGGTCCAAGACAAGCACAGGAATTAGATTCTGGATTAACCACTTCAGCTCCAGAAGATTTACCCCCCTTTATGACCAGGCCAATTTTTGCGCCACTCTGTTATTTTAACTGACAATTGCATGGGCGTGCGACACTGCACCCAAATAAAATTTGTGTACTTTCTTTTGGTGGTATTTGATCACCTCTGTGGTTTTTATTTTTTGCGCTATATACAAAAAAAGACTGCCAATTTTGAAAAACAAAAACAATATTTTTTTACTTTCTGCTATAAAACATTCCCAATAAAAAAATTTTAAAAAACAGTGACACTAATACCATGATAAGTGCTAAAAAAATATACACTGTGACTGTACTAATGACACTGGCAGGGATGGAATTAACATCATGGGCGAGTGATTAGGAGTGATTACTAACTGTGGGGGATGTGCTTTGACTAGGGATGAGCTTCGAGTTCGAGTCGAACTCATGTTCGACTCGAACATTGCCTGTTCGCCTGTTCAGCGAACAGTGAACAATTTGGGCTGTTCGCAGCAAATTCAAAAAGCCGGAACACCCTATACAAGTCTATGGGAGAAATCTAAAGTGCTCATTTTAAAGGGTAATATGCAGGTTACTGTCCTAAAAAGTGTTTGGGGACCCGGGTCCTGCCCCAGGGGACATGGATCAATGCAAAAAAAAGGTTTTAAAAACGGCAGTTTTTTCAGGAGCAGTGATTTTAATAATGATTAAAGTGAAACAATAAAAGTGTAATATTCCTTTACATTTCGTAGCTGGGGGGTATCTATAGTATGCCTGTGAAGGGGCGCATGTTTCTGGTGCTTAAAACTGTCCCTGCACAAAGTGTCATTTGTGTAGGAAAAAAAGTCTTTTAAAATCACTTGCGGCTATATTGTCGGGTCCCGTAATACAGAGAACACTCAATGAGTGTTCTCTGTATTAGCCGACAATTCATTCATTCATTGATAAAAAAAAAAAAAAAAGCGTGGGGGTTCCCCTAAATTCAATTACCAGGCCCTTCAGGTCTGACATGGATATAAAGGGGAACCCCGTGTTAAATTAAAAAAAAAAATTGACGTGGGGGTCCCCCTAAAAATCCATATCAGACCCTTTATCTGAGCACGCAACCTGGCAGGCCGCAGGAAAAGAGGGGGGGATGAGAACCTCCTGAACCGTACCAGGCCACATACCCTCAACATTGGGAGGATGCTTTGGGGGTCTGTGACCCCTCAAAGCACCTTGTCCCCATGTTGATGAGGACAAGGGCCTCATCCTCACAACCCTGGCCGGTGGTTGTGAGGGTCTGCGGGCGGGGGGCTTATCAGAATCTGGAACCCCCAGATCCCACCCCCCCCTGTTTGAAATGGTAAGGGGGTACAAAAGTACCCCTACCATTTCACAAAGAAAGTGTAAAAATGGTTAAATAAGACAAACACATTTTTAAAAAATGTCTTTATTAAAAATAAAAAAAAAATAAAAAAACATTCCAGCGGTGCTAATCCACTCTTGCTATCCAGCGACGAATCTCCGGGGTCCAGCGATGGATGATCATATCCAGCGACGGGGGATCTCTCAGTCCAGCGCTGTCCATACATCCGTCTTCTGTCTCCATTGCGGAGACACTGCAGAGATCCCAGCGCTGACGTTCCTTATATTAGGAGTGCGGGGCCACCCGTCACCTGACCCCGCCCCCTCTGACGCTGGTGAAGGGAGCCAGGGGTTCCCCAGTGACGAATGGGTGACCCCGCCCCCTCTGATGTAATGGAAACCTGCGTTACATCAGAGGGGGCGGGGTCACCCACACGTCACTGGGGAACCCCTGGCTTCCTTCTCCAGCGTCAGAGAGGCGGGGTCAGGAGACGGGTGGCCCCACCCTCCTAATATAAGAAACATCAGCCCTGGGATCTCCGCAGTTTCTCCGCAGTGGAGACAGAAGACGGATGTATGGACAGCACTGGACTGAGAGATCCCCCATCGCTGGATATGATCATCCATTGCTGGACCCCGGAGATTCGTCGCTGGATAGCAAGAGTGGATTAGCACCGCTGGAATCTTTTTTTTATTTTTTTTATTTTTAATAAAGGAATTTTTCAAAAGTGTGTTTGTCTTATTTAACCATTTTTACACTTTCTTTGTGAAATGGTAGGGGTACTTTTGTACCCCCTTACCATTTCAAACAGGGGGGGGCGGGGATCTGGGGGTCCCCTTGTTAAAGGGGGCTTCCAGATTCTGATAAGCCCCCCGCCCGCAGACCCTCACAACCACCGGCCAGGGTTGTGAGGATGAGGCCCTTGTCCTCATCAACATGGGGACAAGGTGCTTTGAGGGGTCACAGACCCCCAAAGCATCCTCCTAATGTTGAGGGTATGTGGCCTGGTACGGTTCAGGAGGGAGGGGGGCCGCTCTCTCATCCCCCCCTCTTTTCCTGTGGCCTGCCAGGTTGCGTGCTCAGATAAAGGGTCTGATATGGATTTTTAGGGGGACCCTCACGTCAATTTTTTTTTTTAATTTGATTCGGGGTTCCCCTTAATATCCATATCAGACCTGAAGGGTCTGGTATGGATATTTAGGGGGGCCCCCACGTCAATTTTTTTTTAAATTTGACACCGGGTTCCCCTTAATATCCATATCAGACCTGAAGGGCCTGGTAATTGAATTTAGGGGAACCCCCACGCTTTTTTTTTTTTTTTATCAATGAATGAATGAATTGTCGGCTAATACAGAGAACACTCATTGAGTGTTCTCTGTATTACGGGACCCGACAATATAGCCGCAAGTGATTTTAAAAGACTTTTTTTCCTGCACAAATGACACTTTGTGCAGGGACAGTTCTAAGCACCAGAAACATGCGACCCTTCACAGGCATACTATAGATACCCCCCAGCTACGAAATTTACAGGAATATTACACTTTTATTGTTTCACTTTAATCATTATTAAAATCACTGCTCCTGAAAAAACGGCCGTTTTTAAAACTTTTTTTTGCATTGATCCATGTCCCCTGGGGCAGGACCCAGGTCCCCAAACACTTTTTAGGACAGTAACTTGCATATTACCCTTTAAAATGAGCACTTTAGATTGTGAACGTTCCAGTCCCATAGACTTTAATAGGGTTCTAAAGTTCACACGAAGTTTAGGTCTGTTCGCAGGTTCTGGTGCGAACCGAACAGGGGGGTGTTTGGCTCATCCCTAGCTTTGACTGGGGGAATGTAAAGATTCATGTTTCTGCTTAGCAGGAACACAGGATCAGTACAATCCCTTCTCACAAAACAGCAGTCTGCCTTATTTACATAGGCAGACCGCCGTTCTGCCAGTCTTCTGAACGATCGGTGGGTCCCAGCACACGCCCCAGACTCAGAAGTGCTATACCACATACTCAGTACATGATCAGATCCAGAGTGTCCACCCTGCCATAATAAATCTACGGTGGGCGGTCTGCAACTGGTTAAACAGCAAGCAGAGTCTGGCTAGCAAGGAAAAACACTGAAGCAAAAGGGACTAAACACCATCCCAGCAGCCAGCATCAGGTGGAGATTAATTACTGGGATCTACTAGGTGCTGGGAGACACCCACTGGTGGACACCAGAACTATGATCTTCTACTCTGGGAACCACGGTGCCACCAGCAGATTATCCAGGTCCTGACAAACTAGCTATTCAGTATTCATATATACAATACGTTTTATTGTATGCAATTCCAAGTGTAACTAATAACCACATATCTATAGTATGCCTGTGAAGGGGCGCATGTTTCTGGTGCTTAAAACTGTCCCTGCACAAAGTGTCATTTGTGTAGGAAAAAAAGTCTTTTAAAATCACTTGCGGCTATATTGTCGGGTCCCGTAATACAGAGAACACTCAATGAGTGTTCTCTGTATTAGCCGACAATTCATTCATTCATTGATAAAAAAAAAAAAAAAAGCGTGGGGGTTCACCTAAATTCAATTACCAGGCCCTTCAGGTCTGACATGGATATAAAGGGGAACCCCGTGTTAAATTAAAAAAAAAAATTGACGTGGGGGTCCCCCTAAAAATCCATATCAGACCCTTTATCTGAGCACGCAACCTGGCAGGCCGCAGGAAAAGAGGGGGGGATGAGAACCTCCTGAACCGTACCAGGCCACATACCCTCAACATTGGGAGGATGCTTTGGGGGTCTGTGACCCCTCAAAGCACCTTGTCCCCATGTTGATGAGGACAAGGGCCTCATCCTCACAACCCTGGCCGGTGGTTGTGAGGGTCTGCGGGCGGGGGGCTTATCAGAATCTGGAACCCCCAGATCCCGCCCCCCCTGTTTGAAATGGTAAGGGGGTACAAAAGTACCCCTACCATTTCACAAAGAAAGTGTAAAAATGGTTAAATAAGACAAACACATTTTTGAAAAATGTCTTTATTAAAAATAAAAAAAATTAAAAAAACATTCCAGCGGTGCTAATCCACTCTTGCTATCCAGCGACGAATCTCCGGGGTCCAGCGATGGATGATCATATCCAGCGACGGGGGATCTCTCAGTCCAGCGCTGTCCATACATCCGTCTTCTGTCTCCATTGCGGAGACACTGCAGAGATCCCAGCGCTGACGTTCCTTATATTAGGAGTGCGGGGCCACCCGTCACCTGACCCCGCCCCCTCTGACGCTGGTGAAGGGAGCCAGGGGTTCCCCAGTGACGAATGGGTGACCCCGCCCCCTCTGATGTAATGGAAACCTGCGTTACATCAGAGGGGGCGGGGTCACCCACACGTCACTGGGGAACCCCTGGCTTCCTTCTCCAGCGTCAGAGAGGCGGGGTCAGGAGACGGGTGGCCCCACCCTCCTAATATAAGAAACATCAGCCCTGGGATCTCCGCAGTTTCTCCGCAGTGGAGACAGAAGACGGATGTATGGACAGCACTGGACTGAGAGATCCCCCGTCGCTGGATATGATCATCCATTGCTGGACCCCGGAGATTCGTCGCTGGATAGCAAGAGTGGATTAGCACCGCTGGAATCTTTTTTTTATTTTTTTTATTTTTAATAAAGGAATTTTTCAAAAGTGTGTTTGTCTTATTTAACCATTTTTACACTTTCTTTGTGAAATGGTAGGGGTACTTTTGTACCCCCTTACCATTTCAAACAGGGGGGGGCGGGGATCTGGGGGTCCCCTTGTTAAAGGGGGCTTCCAGATTCTGATAAGCCCCCCGCCCGCAGACCCTCACAACCACCGGCCAGGGTTGTGAGGATGAGGCCCTTGTCCTCATCAACATGGGGACAAGGTGCTTTGAGGGGTCACAGACCCCCAAAGCATCCTCCTAATGTTGAGGGTATGTGGCCTGGTACGGTTCAGGAGGGAGGGGGGCCGCTCTCTCATCCCCCCCTCTTTTCCTGTGGCCTGCCAGGTTGCGTGCTCAGATAAAGGGTCTGATATGGATTTTTAGGGGGACCCTCACGTCAATTTTTTTTTTTAATTTGATTCGGGGTTCCCCTTAATATCCATATCAGACCTGAAGGGTCTGGTATGGATATTTAGGGGGGCCCCCACGTCAATTTTTTTTTAAATTTGACACCGGGTTCCCCTTAATATCCATATCAGACCTGAAGGGCCTGGTAATTGAATTTAGGGGAACCCCCACGCTTTTTTTTTTTTTTTATCAATGAATGAATGAATTGTCGGCTAATACAGAGAACACTCATTGAGTGTTCTCTGTATTACGGGACCCGACAATATAGCCGCAAGTGATTTTAAAAGACTTTTTTTCCTGCACAAATGACACTTTGTGCAGGGACAGTTCTAAGCACCAGAAACATGCGACCCTTCACAGGCATACTATAGATACCCCCCAGCTACGAAATTTACAGGAATATTACACTTTTATTGTTTCACTTTAATCATTATTAAAATCACTGCTCCTGAAAAAACGGCCGTTTTTAAAACTTTTTTTTGCATTGATCCATGTCCCCTGGGGCAGGACCCAGGTCCCCAAACACTTTTTAGGACAGTAACTTGCATATTACCCTTTAAAATGAGCACTTTAGATTGTGAACGTTCCAGTCCCATAGACTTTAATAGGGTTCTAAAGTTCACACGAAGTTTAGGTCTGTTCGCAGGTTCTGGTGCGAACCGAACAGGGGGGTGTTTGGCTCATCCCTAGCTTTGACTGGGGGAATGTAAAGATTCATGTTTCTGCTTAGCAGGAACACAGGATCAGTACAATCCCTTCTCACAAAACAGCAGTCTGCCTTATTTACATAGGCAGACCGCCGTTCTGCCAGTCTTCTGAACGATCGGTGGGTCCCAGCACACGCCCCAGACTCAGAAGTGCTATACCACATACTCAGTACATGATCAGATCCAGAGTGTCCACCCTGCCATAATAAATCTACGGTGGGCGGTCTGCAACTGGTTAAACAGCAAGCAGAGTCTGGCTAGCAAGGAAAAACACTGAAGCAAAAGGGACTAAACACCATCCCAGCAGCCAGCATCAGGTGGAGATTAATTACTGGGATCTACTAGGTGCTGGGAGACACCCACTGGTGGACACCAGAACTATGATCTTCTACTCTGGGAACCACGGTGCCACCAGCAGATTATCCAGGTCCTGACAAACTAGCTATTCAGTATTCATATATACAATACGTTTTATTGTATGCAATTCCAAGTGTAACTAATAACCACATATCTATAGTATGCCTGTGAAGGGGCGCATGTTTCTGGTGCTTAAAACTGTCCCTGCACAAAGTGTCATTTGTGTAGGAAAAAAAGTCTTTTAAAATCACTTGCGGCTATATTGTCGGGTCCCGTAATACAGAGAACACTCAATGAGTGTTCTCTGTATTAGCCGACAATTCATTCATTCATTGATAAAAAAAAAAAAAAAAGCGTGGGGGTTCACCTAAATTCAATTACCAGGCCCTTCAGGTCTGACATGGATATAAAGGGGAACCCCGTGTTAAATTAAAAAAAAAAATTGACGTGGGGGTCCCCCTAAAAATCCATATCAGACCCTTTATCTGAGCACGCAACCTGGCAGGCCGCAGGAAAAGAGGGGGGGATGAGAACCTCCTGAACCGTACCAGGCCACATACCCTCAACATTGGGAGGATGCTTTGGGGGTCTGTGACCCCTCAAAGCACCTTGTCCCCATGTTGATGAGGACAAGGGCCTCATCCTCACAACCCTGGCCGGTGGTTGTGAGGGTCTGCGGGCGGGGGGCTTATCAGAATCTGGAACCCCCAGATCCCGCCCCCCCTGTTTGAAATGGTAAGGGGGTACAAAAGTACCCCTACCATTTCACAAAGAAAGTGTAAAAATGGTTAAATAAGACAAACACATTTTTGAAAAATGTCTTTATTAAAAATAAAAAAAATTAAAAAAACATTCCAGCGGTGCTAATCCACTCTTGCTATCCAGCGACGAATCTCCGGGGTCCAGCGATGGATGATCATATCCAGCGACGGGGGATCTCTCAGTCCAGCGCTGTCCATACATCCGTCTTCTGTCTCCATTGCGGAGACACTGCAGAGATCCCAGCGCTGACGTTCCTTATATTAGGAGTGCGGGGCCACCCGTCACCTGACCCCGCCCCCTCTGACGCTGGTGAAGGGAGCCAGGGGTTCCCCAGTGACGAATGGGTGACCCCGCCCCCTCTGATGTAATGGAAACCTGCGTTACATCAGAGGGGGCGGGGTCACCCACACGTCACTGGGGAACCCCTGGCTTCCTTCTCCAGCGTCAGAGAGGCGGGGTCAGGAGACGGGTGGCCCCACCCTCCTAATATAAGAAACATCAGCCCTGGGATCTCCGCAGTTTCTCCGCAGTGGAGACAGAAGACGGATGTATGGACAGCACTGGACTGAGAGATCCCCCGTCGCTGGATATGATCATCCATTGCTGGACCCCGGAGATTCGTCGCTGGATAGCAAGAGTGGATTAGCACCGCTGGAATCTTTTTTTTATTTTTTTTATTTTTAATAAAGGAATTTTTCAAAAGTGTGTTTGTCTTATTTAACCATTTTTACACTTTCTTTGTGAAATGGTAGGGGTACTTTTGTACCCCCTTACCATTTCAAACAGGGGGGGGGCGGGGATCTGGGGGTCCCCTTGTTAAAGGGGGCTTCCAGATTCTGATAAGCCCCCCGCCCGCAGACCCTCACAACCACCGGCCAGGGTTGTGAGGATGAGGCCCTTGTCCTCATCAACATGGGGACAAGGTGCTTTGAGGGGTCACAGACCCCCAAAGCATCCTCCTAATGTTGAGGGTATGTGGCCTGGTACGGTTCAGGAGGGAGGGGGGCCGCTCTCTCATCCCCCCCTCTTTTCCTGTGGCCTGCCAGGTTGCGTGCTCAGATAAAGGGTCTGATATGGATTTTTAGGGGGACCCTCACGTCAATTTTTTTTTTTAATTTGATTCGGGGTTCCCCTTAATATCCATATCAGACCTGAAGGGTCTGGTATGGATATTTAGGGGGGCCCCCACGTCAATTTTTTTTAAATTTGACACCGGGTTCCCCTTAATATCCATATCAGACCTGAAGGGCCTGGTAATTGAATTTAGGGGAACCCCCACGCTTTTTTTTTTTTTTTTATCAATGAATGAATGAATTGTCGGCTAATACAGAGAACACTCATTGAGTGTTCTCTGTATTACGGGACCCGACAATATAGCCGCAAGTGATTTTAAAAGACTTTTTTTCCTGCACAAATGACACTTTGTGCAGGGACAGTTCTAAGCACCAGAAACATGCGACCCTTCACAGGCATACTATAGATACCCCCCAGCTACGAAATTTACAGGAATATTACACTTTTATTGTTTCACTTTAATCATTATTAAAATCACTGCTCCTGAAAAAACGGCCGTTTTTAAAACTTTTTTTTGCATTGATCCATGTCCCCTGGGGCAGGACCCAGGTCCCCAAACACTTTTTAGGACAGTAACTTGCATATTACCCTTTAAAATGAGCACTTTAGATTGTGAACGTTCCAGTCCCATAGACTTTAATAGGGTTCTAAAGTTCACACGAAGTTTAGGTCTGTTCGCAGGTTCTGGTGCGAACCGAACAGGGGGGTGTTTGGCTCATCCCTAGCTTTGACTGGGGGAATGTAAAGATTCATGTTTCTGCTTAGCAGGAACACAGGATCAGTACAATCCCTTCTCACAAAACAGCAGTCTGCCTTATTTACATAGGCAGACCGCCGTTCTGCCAGTCTTCTGAACGATCGGTGGGTCCCAGCACACGCCCCAGACTCAGAAGTGCTATACCACATACTCAGTACATGATCAGATCCAGAGTGTCCACCCTGCCATAATAAATCTACGGTGGGCGGTCTGCAACTGGTTAAACAGCAAGCAGAGTCTGGCTAGCAAGGAAAAACACTGAAGCAAAAGGGACTAAACACCATCCCAGCAGCCAGCATCAGGTGGAGATTAATTACTGGGATCTACTAGGTGCTGGGAGACACCCACTGGTGGACACCAGAACTATGATCTTCTACTCTGGGAACCACGGTGCCACCAGCAGATTATCCAGGTCCTGACAAACTAGCTATTCAGTATTCATATATACAATACGTTTTATTGTATGCAATTCCAAGTGTAACTAATAACCACATATCTATAGTATGCCTGTGAAGGGGCGCATGTTTCTGGTGCTTAAAACTGTCCCTGCACAAAGTGTCATTTGTGTAGGAAAAAAAGTCTTTTAAAATCACTTGCGGCTATATTGTCGGGTCCCGTAATACAGAGAACACTCAATGAGTGTTCTCTGTATTAGCCGACAATTCATTCATTCATTGATAAAAAAAAAAAAAAAAGCGTGGGGGTTCACCTAAATTCAATTACCAGGCCCTTCAGGTCTGACATGGATATAAAGGGGAACCCCGTGTTAAATTAAAAAAAAAATTGACGTGGGGGTCCCCCTAAAAATCCATATCAGACCCTTTATCTGAGCACGCAACCTGGCAGGCCGCAGGAAAAGAGGGGGGGATGAGAACCTCCTGAACCGTACCAGGCCACATACCCTCAACATTGGGAGGATGCTTTGGGGGTCTGTGACCCCTCAAAGCACCTTGTCCCCATGTTGATGAGGACAAGGGCCTCATCCTCACAACCCTGGCCGGTGGTTGTGAGGGTCTGCGGGCGGGGGGCTTATCAGAATCTGGAACCCCCAGATCCCGCCCCCCCCTGTTTGAAATGGTAAGGGGGTACAAAAGTACCCCTACCATTTCACAAAGAAAGTGTAAAAATGGTTAAATAAGACAAACACATTTTTGAAAAATGTCTTTATTAAAAATAAAAAAAATTAAAAAAACATTCCAGCGGTGCTAATCCACTCTTGCTATCCAGCGACGAATCTCCGGGGTCCAGCGATGGATGATCATATCCAGCGACGGGGGATCTCTCAGTCCAGCGCTGTCCATACATCCGTCTTCTGTCTCCATTGCGGAGACACTGCAGAGATCCCAGCGCTGACGTTCCTTATATTAGGAGTGCGGGGCCACCCGTCACCTGACCCCGCCCCCTCTGACGCTGGTGAAGGGAGCCAGGGGTTCCCCAGTGACGAATGGGTGACCCCGCCCCCTCTGATGTAATGGAAACCTGCGTTACATCAGAGGGGGCGGGGTCACCCACACGTCACTGGGGAACCCCTGGCTTCCTTCTCCAGCGTCAGAGAGGCGGGGTCAGGAGACGGGTGGCCCCACCCTCCTAATATAAGAAACATCAGCCCTGGGATCTCCGCAGTGTCTCCGCAGTGGAGACAGAAGACGGATGTATGGACAGCACTGGACTGAGAGATCCCCCGTCGCTGGATATGATCATCCATTGCTGGACCCCGGAGATTTGTCGCTGGATAGCAAGAGTGGATTAGCACCGCTGGAATCTTTTTTTTATTTTTTTTATTTTTAATAAAGGAATTTTTCAAAAGTGTGTTTGTCTTATTTAACCATTTTTACACTTTCTTTGTGAAATGGTAGGGGTACTTTTGTACCCCCTTACCATTTCAAACAGGGGGGGGCGGGGATCTGGGGGTCCCCTTGTTAAAGGGGGCTTCCAGATTCTGATAAGCCCCCCGCCCGCAGACCCTCACAACCACCGGCCAGGGTTGTGAGGATGAGGCCCTTGTCCTCATCAACATGGGGACAAGGTGCTTTGAGGGGTCACAGACCCCCAAAGCATCCTCCCAATGTTGAGGGTATGTGGCCTGGTACGGTTCAGGAGGGAGGGGGGCCGCTCTCTCATCCCCCCCCTCTTTTCCTGTGGCCTGCCAGGTTGCGTGCTCAGATAAAGGGTCTGATATGGATTTTTAGGGGGACCCTCACGTCAATTTTTTTTTTTAATTTGATTCGGGGTTCCCCTTAATATCCATATCAGACCTGAAGGGTCTGGTATGGATATTTAGGGGGGCCCCCACGTCAATTTTTTTTAAAATTTGACACCGGGTTCCCCTTAATATCCATATCAGACCTGAAGGGCCTGGTAATTGAATTTAGGGGAACCCCCACGCTTTTTTTTTTTTTTTTATCAATGATTTTAAGATTTTATAGGTCTGTTCGCAGGTTCTGGTGCGAACCGAACAGGGGGGTGTTTGGCTCATCCCTAGCTTTGACTGGGGGAATGTAAAGATTCATGTTTCTGCTTAGCAGGAACACAGGATCAGTACAATCCCTTCTCACAAAACAGCAGTCTGCCTTATTTACATAGGCAGACCGCCGTTCTGCCAGTCTTCTGAACGATCGGTGGGTCCCAGCACACGCCCCAGACTCAGAAGTGCTATACCACATACTCAGTACATGATCAGATGCAGAGTGTCCACCCTGCCATAATAAATCTACGGTGGGCGGTCTACAACTGGTTAAACAGCAAGCAGAGTCTGGCTAGCAAGGAAAAACACTGAAGCAAAAGGGACTAAACACCATCCCAGCAGCCAGCATCAGGTGGAGATTAATTACTGGGATCTACTAGGTGCTGGGAGACACCCACTGGTGGACACCAGAACTATGATCTTCTACTCTGGGAACCACGGTGCCACCAGCAGATTATCCAGGTCCTGACAAACTAGCTATTCAGTATTCATATATACAATACGTTTTATTGTATGCAATTCCAAGTGTAACTAATAACCACATGTGAATGGAAGAATACCTACCTTCTGCTTTTACAGATCAACTTCAATAACAATGTGCAAGATTATGTTTATGCCCTTATAATTAGTCAGACATACACTTAGAGTAAATGCCTTTGTTGTACTTTACTGCATGTCAAATACAGCTTGTGTATTAGCAATAGACTTACCAGTATCATAAGTGTGTTCTGCAATAAAGTATTATGTCATCTCCCTGAAACCTTTTTACTTTTGTAGAAAAATCTTTATCTTACAAGACTGCACTTTTTTAGCATCCCGAAAGACATACATTAAACCAAAACTCCAGCCAAAAAAAAAAGATAAAAAATGAAGAGTCCATTAAAAGATAAATAAATAACTATTACTGTAATATTGCTCTTCAAATCAGAGATTATTCCTGAAGTACTTTTTTTTCTACTGCTAGATAACAAGCATCATTCAACCAACTTCCTCTAGGCCCAAGCTGTCTGGGACTCGCACCAATCTGTGACTGGACAGTGAAAGGAGAAGCAGCATAGTGATGAGCTCATCCACCTGTCACCCTGATTTCTACTTCTATCAACATGTTTCTTTTTAATACTTGAATATAATGGCTGGTCCATTTCAGTTACTTTCACTGCTTTCATAAAATACATTTAATGTATTAATGATCACAGAATTACATTTTTTTTTGCCATTTTTGTATCGACGTTAAAACAATTCTGAGATGTCAAGGTAAGAATATAAAAATAAGGCGATATACAACTACAGCTTTCAATCCACATGCCAGCTGCTTACATTAGCAACATTCTATGGGCAGGGAACAATTATATTTGGCATGATGTCTTATATTTAAGATAATCATATAATTATCTACTCTAAAAACCAATAAGAAATGACTGCTACAATTATAGTTCCAGTCTATAAAAGCATTTAAATACACAAGAGTTTCATTAAAATAGAAAGAAGCCTACATATGAGCTGAAAGAATATATATATAAAAAATGTGAAATGCGGTAAACACTGCATGTCTATTTAATAGCATCCAACTGCTATTTCTAGTGCACTTCTGTAGATGTTTACTGTACAGTCAGCTCTCTGAGAAAGGAGAATTTGATGTGATAAAACAATAGGTGTTCCACAAAAGGCCTTTCATTCTAAAGAGTTCTTCAAGTAGTGGCCATCAAATTATACCATACAAGAGATACACAGAGTCCTAAACGCTCATGCTTTATGGTTTTTATGGTATACACAAGAAGCCCTATAAGTGTAGGTTTAGAAAATGTTAAAATTATGTTGAACACCAAGAGAAATCTGTGGAGTGCTCTGAACTATAGTGACTGGTGATCAATAATCTTTCATTGCTTTGGATGTATAATGAAAGATGAAATGTGGTTCTATGGGTAACTTTATATCATTGCAATGCCTTGTTAATTAAAGTATATGTAAACCAAGCCACTATTTCATATAAGCTTTAACATAGTAATGTAATTAAAAAAAAAGTAAATTTATGTGTTTTTAAATCTGCAGTTTACATTAAAATAAAACCTTATGATTCTGCCTTGAAAGGTTCTCACTCAGGCACTCTTCCTATAGCACGACAACACTATCCCTAGCTTCCAGTTCTCTCACATTGTTGACTGGTCAAACACTTTCCCAATGGAGACTACAAGTATTAGTGCAATTATCCATGTTCCATTGTTATCAAAAGCAGAAAACTCACCTTGAAAGGTGCTATGCAGCCATCAATGGAGTGCATGCATAAAGTTAGGGAATGGTTGCGAGGGGATTGCTGAAATCAGTTGCATTGAGACACAAAGGATAAAAATAGTGGGGTTGATTTACTAAAACTGGAGAGAGCAATTGTGCATGGTAGCCGATCAGCTTCTAACTTCAGCTTGTTCAATTAAACTTTGAAAAAAAAAAAACTGGAATCTGATTGGTTTCTATGGAGAGCTGCACCAGATTTTGCACTCTCCAGTTTTAATAAATCAACCCCTGTGTTTCATTAAATAAAATGTCTTTCAGTTAGGGTTTACATGCACTCTAAAGCTGAACTGAAAAAAAAAAATATTGCAGTTCTGTAGTTTTTAACACATTATTAAATGTATTTTTTAAATATCAGCAATGTAAGTACCGCTTGTTAAACTGTTGAACCATTGCAATCCCCTGTACAGCAGAGCCCAGTCTGGGAGAGTAAAAAGCACCATAAGGAGTCAGTTGTTCAGCGGGACAAGGGACATGCTGATAGAAGGAAAGACAAAAGTGACAAAGAGATAATCTCATCAGCCTGCTGTTTCTCCTTTCACTGTCCAGTCTTAGAATGGAGGAAGGGGCTGGAGAATAAAACCTATAAGTGTTATTTAAACATAGGAGAAAAAAATAAGGTCTCCTCCCCGGCCAGACAGGACTGTGATGCGAGCTCAAGACTGGACTGGACAATAACACAAATCCTTTAGCAGTCAAAACAGCTGCATTTATGTTTTACTTGTTCAGCTTTAATTCGGCACGTGTCTCTTTTGGTGTGTGTTTACTGTGCATTTCATTTTCTGTTAACTGTGATGTACAAGCCTTTTTTGTTTGGAAGGCATAGCCAACAGTACAGTAGAGTTACACTATTCTGCAATATAATCCACTGGAGTATAATGCTAGAGATGAGTCTGTTTGCCTTTTGAGGTGCATTTGCAGTCTGATGCTTTGATTCCATTGTACAATGTACCATGAAGTACCCGACACACTTGAGACAGTTTCACAGTTATACTTTTATTTCTGTTGTTCTGGTAACTTTCATTCCGAAGTCATTGAACTTCTCAAAATCCAAGGTCTTTGGATACTGTTGCTTATTCGGATGCTAGATGGATTGATTTTTCTTGTGACATATTCAATGAAAGAATGGTTTCTTATCTTCATAGAAGGGAAATTGACCCTCTACCCAAAATGTATATTTCAATTTGTAATTTACGTCACCTACTATTTTTTTTCTATCTCTCTGGGATGTTAAGAGTATTTTTCTGACTTTCCTATGTCCATCAGCTTTTTCAGCTATAATAAGGGGGTATAATTTTCACTGATGGATTTATTTTCTGTAATTTACTCTCAGAGCAGCAGTAAAAATGAGACACTATGAGTAAGCAGTACCATGTGTTCTAGTGGGAGACATTGTCAATGCATGAAGGCTTTGCAAGACCAAACCAGATAAAGTGATTCAATTAGTGGTGTATGATATTCAGCAGTTTGAGACAGATATCGGCCAATAATCATTTGAGGCATTTTGTTTTTACAAAGCAACCGTCAAAATGTTTTTTTTTTTTTTTTCTAGCTTTAAATCAATTTTCTCGCCTGCTATGCAATCCACTATCAGGCAGACATTCAAATGTGTTCTCAGACCAGACAGAAAGATTTAACCAGGTCTAGATAAATGCATTTTGGCACTTTGGGTGTCATATAGACACTCAAAATGCCAGACAAGACAATATAACCTAATCACATTGATCAAATCAACCTCTCCACACATCTGAGTAACTCCCTGATTCAGAAAGGAGGCAATTCTCTGGCAAGGGATTTTAAATGCCTAATTGGCATCCAGGAAAATAGGACCTCTTTCAATAAACTTTTTATAGCTGATGTGTTTTGCAGCCAGATCTGCCAGAATAAGGAGTGCGCTACAGGCTTTGAGGATTATCTGTCTGTCTCCACGTATCCCTATCCATCTACTGCAGGGGTGCCCAACCAATGGCCCGGGGGCCATATGTGGCCCGCGGGGCCTTCTGATGAGGCTCATGACCTCCTGCTTTGGGATAGCAGGTTCTCAAGCCTTGATCATGGGTTGCTGATCCAGCATCCCAGATCATCAGTGTTTTAAATGAAGCCAGTGGTAGAGGAAGCAAATGGCTGCAGAGGGAGCAGAGCCACATTATGCTTCCTGTATAGCGGCAACTCCTGTCCCAAGCGGAGTGATACCTAATGCATTCTGCCTGGGACAGCAACAGCCGGCGATACCTGAATGGAAGACTGTTATTAAAGGTAAGTTTATTACTAAAAGCAGTATATATATGGGCATATCCCCTCTGCAGTGGTTACTGGGCTGCTTTCAAATTGATCCGCAGGTGCAGCACATTGCACCTTCGGGTTACCTGCACTGAGTCACAGACTTCTGTTATTATCTGCGTGTTTGGTGTGCTTTCAGAAAGTGAACCACACCTGCAGGATATAATAGACATTGATGGAAAAGTGCAGCTAACCTGCAGGAAAGCCACAGGTGCACTGTATTGCACCCGCAGTGCAGGTAAACTGCCGCACATCAGTGTGAAAGCATCCTTAGGCCCCTTTCACATGATCGGTTTAACCCACGCGGACACTCAATTCACCTCTATGGATAGACTTGTGTCCATTTGCACCCACCTACCTCCAATCCGATCCACAAAAAAATAAATAAATAGGATCCGTCCCCTTCCATCTGGTTGGATCAGATAGGGGGGCCCACATATACAGAGCGGACACGGATCTGTCTTCCGTCCGCTCCACTTACTGTGGCCCGTGACCAGTTACCAAGTCGCTTAAGTGGCCCTCACTCTTCAAAAGGTTGGGCACCCCTGCTCTACTGTATACATATTGGAAAGCCTCTGCAATGAATAGTTAGCCATGACTCAGAACTAACGTCCGAAACGCGTATATTGTTTTACAGCATTGTACATGTTTACTCAATAAAAAAATACAATTATGGATGTCATCTTGAGTGCCGACTATACCTTTCCTTAATCTGGTATGTTGGAAGTGTCAGCAACCTCAAGGTCTGAGCACCAAGCGGAGCTTTTATGTGGGAAGGTTGTAACACCTATACACCTGTTTTTTTAAGTAAGCCTTTTAAAGCGGAGGTCCACCCTAAAGTGGACCTTCCGCTCATTGGAATCCTCCCCCCCTCCGGCGCCACAATTGGCACCTTTCAGGGGGGAGGGGGGTGCAGGTACCTGTACAGTACAGGTATCTGCACCCACTTCCAGGATAGCTCTCTGCGGAAAGGGGCGTAGACTACGCCCCTTTCCGAAAGTCCCCCGCTGCCTGCTGGGAAACACACAGATCCCAGAGGCAGCGGATCCATCCTTATTGCACAGTGTGACTCGCGCATGCGCAGTAGGGAACCGGGAAATGAAGCCGAAAGGCTCCATTTCCTGATTCCCATACCCAAGATGGCGGCGGCAGCACCCGAGAGACGATCGAGAGATCGGCTTCGGGTGCCGACATCGCGGGCGCGCTGGGCGGGTAAGTGTCCTTATTTTAAAAGTCAACAGCTGTAGTATTTGTAGCTGCTGGCTTTTTTTTAAAAAAAACGGCGGAACTCCCGGCGGACTCCCGCTTTAACTCACCCAGAATTTGGTCCAATAAGCCAATCGGTTTCAGAGGTTTTCAAACATGTTAAACCATCCCAGTGATCAATGCCACAATCTGTACTGGCATACAAGCCCTTGTTTTTTTCTTTATTTTATACACTCCCTTATCACCATTAATGATGATTAAATCCTTACACTTTTATATATGATTGTTTCTTGGCCAACATAAGTATCATGCTGATACAAAAAATATTCATAGCCCTTTTGCTCCAATTATCCCGCTATATAAATACACCCCTCCATAATCCATACTTTATTGAATGTTTGTTTTATGTGTAAGAATAGACATTACATGCTGTATGTGCAAGTTGAAACAGGAAAAGTTTGAAAATGTCTTTAGTTAGGCAAAGATCAAGAAAAGCAGCATTTGATTAAACATCAATGACGTTTTATTTTTCTGCTTGTCTCTAGTTTTGATTGCTGATTTGCAGATTCCTGTGTCTGGAACAAAGTCTGTCCTACACAATCAGCTTCTGTTACCGCCTCGTGCATTTCATTTTATGTTCTGTGGTTTATTTTCCTTTTCCTTCATTTTCTTGTTCAGTGCTTTCTGCATTACCATTAAAAGTGCTCTCTCTATTTATTTTTTTCTTCCTAGGAAAGCATACAGCAAAATGTTCATCTCTTCCTTTTCTTCTACCTCTGCCCTTTTTCACTAAATATTTCCCACGTCTTTTGGATATGATTCTCACTCTCACACAATCTATTTCCTCCTGTTTCCTGTTCCACATTCATATAGGTCAAAGTTGCTCTCTACATGCCTGCATTTCGATGTTTTATAATCATCATTAACCTAAGAAATGCCACGCTAGAGAATTGGTCCATTACTGAGAGCTGCAATTACTTATATCAGTTATCTGTTGCAGATTACACTGGTGGCAGACAATGAGGCTGCCATTACACAAATACCTACAAATGATGCCCAGGGGAGCATGTTCTATTACAGTCATTGTGGTTTTCAGTATGTGTGTGTGTTCACACACACACACATATATATCTACATCTAGAGTTAAATTATGACATAACACACCAAGTTGATGACGTGTTTGACAAATTTGCCAGTTTACAGCAGGCACCCTAATGGTTATTCATTTTAGTGTTCGATTGTTACCATTAGTGTGTGATTTGGCATACATCACATTGACAGCAATGCCCCACAACAAGCTTTATACCATTATATATGTGCGCTATAAGTATATTAATCACAGCTTTCTGGGGATGGCTGTTCTAAATATGTCTCCTCTTTTAAACATTAATGTGAAGCTCAAATTTGATGACAAATTCACATTTGCAAAGTTGAGTTGTCATCTTTATGGAGGTTCAAATAATAGAGGAATTCCCAATTTTATTAGCATTACACAAATAGCTTTATATGTTCAAGAATCTTTTTCTAAATAAAAGGCTTGGCACTATCTTTTTTTTGTATGTGTAGTGCTTGGAGTATTACTAAGAACTCAATCAGAGGAGTGTTTTTTTAAGATTGTTTACAGTACCAGGTTTACTGTAACCAGGGGCGTTGCTAGGTCTACTAAAGATCTGGGGCTTGAGCCCATAACAGCGAAGTAAAGAAAGGCATACGCTTGGGTGGGCATACACATGTATATAATGTACGTGTGTGTGTGTGTGTATATATATATATATATCACAATATATATATATATATATATATATATATATATATATTGTGATGGTATGCAAGGTGAGGTAATGGATAATCAGTATATTTTACCTTGCATACGTTCTATTGTAAGAGACTGAACAATAATCTGGCACGGGTTTTCCAGCCCCTTTGGCAGGCTTGGTTCTGGTCTGGATGTTGTGGTTCACTTGAGTCCATGCTCAGGTGGACTTTAAATGAGCAGGAAGAGAACACAGCAGAGCCCTGGCCTGAGACATACCCTGCTTCCCCGAAAATAAGACCTAGCGTGATTGTCGGTGATGGCTGCAATATAAGCCCTACCCCCCAAATAAGCCCAAGTTAAAGTCCTTGCAGGTCTTATTTTCAGGGCAGGGCTTATTTTTGGGGAAACAGGGTAGGACTTATTTGGGGGGTAGGGCTTATATTGCAGCCATCACCAACAATCACGCTAGGTCTTATTTTTGGGGAAACAGGGTAGAATGGAATCTGAAAGAGAGGAGCTCTGTTTGGATTTAAGAAGAAGGTTTGCTTTACCACATGTTTTGTGGTTGACCGGGACCAGCCCCACACCATATAGAGTTTAGCACTACTACTTAACTACTGTTTAATTTAGCACTGGATGGCAAGGATTTACTTTACTGTTTTTTTTGTTGGTTTTCATAACTTTGCAAACCTCTTCTAAATAAAGCTGGAAACCCACCAGATTTGAAAGAAACTGCCTGCATGCTGACCTTAATTTCCAGAAAAGATGATCCCCACAAGCTAACCCCCCACAATATATACTATATACTGTGTATACAGTATCTCACAAAAGTGAGTACTCCCCTCACATTTTTGTAAATATTTTATTATACCTTTTCATGTGACAACACTGAAGAAATGACACTTTACTACTATGTAAATTAGTGAGTGTACAGCTTATATAACAGGGTAAATTTGCTGTCCCCTAAAAATAACTCATCACAAGGCTATTAATGTCTAAACTGCTGGCAACAAAAGTGGGCACACCCTTAAGTGAAAATGTCCAAATTGGGCCCAAAGTGTCAATATTTTGTGTGGCCACCATTATTTTCCAGCACTGCCTTAACCCTCTTGGGCATGGAGTTCACCAGAGCTTCACAGGTTGCCACTGGAGTTCTCTTCCACTCCTCCATGATGACATCACAGAACTGGTGGATGTTAGAGATATTGCACTCCTCCACATTCCATTTGAGGATTCATTCATTCATTTATTCATTCATGATACCCCACAGATGCTCAATGGAGTTTAGGTTTGGAGACATGCTTGGCCAGTCCATCACCTTTACCCTTAGCTTCTTATCAATGCAGTGGTCATCTTGGAGGTGTTTGGGGTCATTATCATGTTGGAATACTGCCCTGCGGCCCAGTCTCCAAAGGGAGGGGAAAATGCTCTGCTTCAGTATGTCACAGTACATGTTGGCATTCATGGTTCCCTCAGTCTTTGTACTTCTCATCCGATTGCCGCCACACACGCTTGACACCATCTGAAGCAAATAAGTCTATCTTGGTCTCATTAGACCACAGGACATGGTTCTAATAATCCATGTCCTTAGTCTGCTTGTCTTCAGAAATCCATTTGTAGGCTTACTTGTGCATCATCTTTAGAAGAGGCTTCCTTCTGGGACAACAGCCATGCATACCAATTTGATGCAGTGTGCTGCGTATGGTCTGAGAACTCCTACACCTTCAACCTCTGCAGCGATGCTTGCATCACTCATACGTCTATTTCCCAAAGACAACCTCTGGACATGACACTGAGCATGTGTATTCAACTTCTTTGGTCAATCATGGTGAGGCCTGTTCTGAGTGGAACCTGTCCTGTTAAAACGCTGTATGGTCTTGGCCACTGTGTTGCAGCTGAGTGAGTTTCAGGGTCTTGGCAACCTTCTTATAGCCTAGGCCATATTTTTGTAGATCCTCAAAGAGTTCTTTGCCATTAGGTACCATGCTGAACTTCCAGTAACAAGTATGAGAGAGTGAGAGCGATTAACACCAAGTTTAATCCACCTGCTCCCCGTTCACACCTGAGACCTTGTAACACTAACAAATCACATGACACCAGGGAGGGAAAATGACTAATTGGGACTAGTTTGGACATTTTCACTTAGGGGTGTACTCACTTTGTTGCCAGCGGTTTAGACATTAATGGCTGTGTGTTGAGTTATTATGAGGGAAAAGCAAATTTACACTGTTATACAAACTGTACACTCACTACTTCACATTGTAGCAAAGTTTCATTTCTTTAGTGTTATCGCATGAAAAGATATAATAAAATATATACTAAAATGTGAGGGGTGTACTCACTTTTGTGAGATACTGTATATGCACCGCTGTGTTTGTGCTGAGAGTGTGAGGGCACTTCCAGTACAGAGACTGGCTTTCACTTAGAGCCTTGATTCTTGTACTAACGATCCATAACTGGGAGGCCCAGTTCACAATCACCTGATTGTTGTGATCGCTTCTAATTGGCTATCACAGTGATCAGTCACTCTCCAGCCCATTCCTGTGTTTTTCCTCCTCTTGATTGGAGAAAACGATACATATCTTTTTTCTTTTTTGCTAGAGAAGAAAAGTGTAATCAAAGAAGTGTCTGAGTGAAAAAAATAAAGAAAAAATACCTATATCAGGGATAGCAGTCAATGTCAAAAGTTGGTGTCAAAGTTCATTCATGGTCAGTGTATTTTAGGTAGGATATTTTTTTTTCATTTAGTTAGCACAAGTATGTTTTAGGTAGGAAAAAGCATAATGTGCAGTTTTAGTTTTGGGCTCTATTAACCACTTCAGCCTCAGAAGAATTTGCCCTCTTCTTGACCAGGCCATTTTTTGCGATACGTCACTGCAGTCATGTGATGCAGTATCCAAACAAAATGTATGTCCTTTTTTCCCCAAAAATAAAGCTTTCTTTTGGTGGTATTTGATCACCTCTGCAATTTTTATTTTTTGTGCCATAAACAAAAAAAGAGCATCAATTTTGAAAAAAACACATTTTGTACTTTTTGTTATAATAAATATATAAAAAAAAATTAAAAAAGTCTACATCAGTTTAGGCCGATATGTATTCTTCTACATATTTTTGGTTAAAAAAAATTCAAAAAGCGTATATTGATTGGTTTGCGCAAAAGTTATAGCGTCTAGAAAATAGAGGATATATTTATGGCATTTTTATTATTTATTTTTTTACTAGTAATGGCAGTGATCTGTGATTTTTAGTGGGACTGCGACATTGTGGCAAACAGATTGGACACTTTTGACACTTTTTTGGGACCGCTGACAATTATACAACGATCAGAGCTATAAATAGCCACTGATTACTGTATAAATTTCACTGGCATGGAAGGGGTTAAGACTAGGGGGCGATCAAGGAGTTAAATGTGTTCCCTCAGTGTGTGTTCAAACTGTGGGGGGATGGGACTGAGTGGGGGAGGAGACAGATCATTGTTCCTAAATACTACATGATCTGAATCCCTGAAAGAACCGGGATTTGTGTGTTTACACAAGATGCCCATTCTGGCTCTGGCAGGAGTGATCACAGGTGCCCTCCGGACATGGAGGTCACTGGGCACATGCATTAGCTCCTATGTGACGCAGCGGGCGCACGTGCACGCCTCCGGCTTTGCGAGCGCGCCCCCTATACCTCTTAAAGAGGCCACTGTACAGCTACGGCTGGGAAGCCATACTGCCGGCGTCAAATGACGGTGGCCGGTCGGCAAGTGATTAATGAATACAAGCAACAAATAACATACACA
The DNA here is from genome assembly GCF_037356315.1 of Lithobates pipiens. NCBI lineage: Eukaryota > Metazoa > Chordata > Amphibia > Anura > Ranidae > Lithobates > Lithobates pipiens. The sequence goes on along the minus strand of NW_027507748.1, from coordinate 391,178,600 downwards.
AATGTGGTATCGCTGCAAATATCAAGAGTAGGAGATATAATTCTATGTTGTTCTTTGGTGGTAAGTTATAGTAATAGCAAAAAATAAACATCTAAAATTAAATAAAATATATATTTTGTTTTTCCTTTGATAATAAATAATAAAAAAAAAAAAAAAAAAAATCAGGAGATCTCCATTACCATTTACCACCAAATGAAGCCCAAAAGCCCAATTCATCTGGAAAAAACGAAGTATAATTCACCTGAAACCACTAAGCAGTAACGATATAAACAGTTTTACTAACACAATAGCCTGCAACGCTGATCAAGCGGGAAAAAGTGACATGGTGGTTTTACAGAAGTCAGTGCTCATACACAGATCGAAATTCGACCGTTCCCTGCTGAACTGGATGAATTTTGATCCATAAATGGCCAGCTTAAGTCACATAATTATTCCTACACCAATTTTAAAACCTTTTATAACACAATTGTATGTTGCATGCCTGCCTATTAAGTAAGTGTAATATCATGGAAGAGTACTTTCTTCTGAAAACCTATTGTGCCTCTGCTGTTCTTTGTATATTTTTGATAAGGGCATATATACCTAGGAGACAACATTTAGGAGCAGAGCAGGCTGTTTTTTTTTTCTCCTCACGTTATCACATATGTTGCCATTCATGAATAAAACAGTTACCCATCTGATAAAAGTATAGTTCTTTGTGTCTGAAAATCCCAGTCAGAAAATGTTTAGCAGTAAACCAAAGTTACATGTATTTTATTATTTTAGCTTAACCACTTGAGTTCCAGAAGGTTTTACCCCTTTCATGACCAAGCCACTTTTTTTCTGTTTAATACTGCATTATTTTAATTGGCAATCGCTCATTCAATCGTCATTCAGCTGTATACAAATTAAGTTTATATCTTTTTCTTTTTCACACAAATAGAGCTTTCTTTTGGTGGTATTTAATTACCACTGGGTTTTTTATTTTGAATTATATACATGAAAAAAAAGTATATATATATATATATATATATATATATATATATATATATACCGTCTGCTATAAAACCAATAAAAAGATTAAAAATATCTAATGTCTTTATAAATTTAGGCAAAATTGTATTCTGCTACATGACTTTGGTAAAACAAAGAGCTTCTATAAAAAATAGCATCTATAATAGCGTCTTCTAACTATGTTATACGTATATATTGGAATTTTTTATTTTTTTTTATACTTGTAATGGCAGTGATCAGATACTTATAGGGGGACTGTGAGCAATCTAACTCTAACTGATGCTGGCTAGGAACTGACTAACTGACACCGACATCACCAATTACACTAAAACAATGATAAATGATAATACGAAACACTGTCACTGTACTAAAGACACTATCTGAGAAGGGGTTAATATATGAGTAATCAAGGGTGTGTGGTTTATTAACAAAAAAAAAGCATGGGGAGGGAACAAATAGATTTTTAGTAAAAAGCAGCACAAAATACACACATTAACACTTATTAGTGTTAATGTGTGTATTTTGTGCTGCTTTTTACTAAAAATCTATTTGTTCCCTCCCCATGCTTTTTTGGGTTAAGAAACAAAGAGATCATACCCCCTGTACAGAGTCCTGTGTTGATTGACAGGGCTTTGGGCTGTGATTGGACACAGCTGATCAGCAGGTCTCAGCCATGAATCATTGGCTGGGACCTGCTGACAAAATCCCATTGTGTCCCAGTGGGAGTTGTCAGGGGGCATGGAGCAACGTACAGGAAATTTGCTGTGCCTGTAGGAACATCCATCTGCAGTACAATGCGAGTGGTTAACTTACTAACCAACACTCTCAGTCTGCAGACTGTGAAATTATGTTGTTTTTCTTTCTTTTTTTTTTTTTTTCCATAATGTTTTATTGAGAGAACAAATAATAAAAAAAACATGCGATCAGGTTTACAACACCTTAGTTATATAGACAAAAGCAATACAAAAATATCACAGAAGCGATGGGTTGAAATAATCAGCAATATCAGAAGTAGGATATTATCTAGTACATGTTATTACTAGTCAAACAAGTCGAAGGCCTGAAGTGTAATTGTCGATGGTCTAGTAAACACTTAGATCCATCAGTTTCATAGAACTGTTTGTAGATAGGCAGTTACGTGGATCTGATTGGACAATTGCTGGATCTGAGAGTATTAGCCAACTTTGACTAGGTAATTGTATCTAAGGGCTAAGTAGTCAAAGTCGGTTACTTGACTGTGCTTGGGAGCAGGGAGTTTTGTCAGATGAGGGCGATAGTTTGTGATGTAAACCCAGATGGGAAGGAGATACAGAGGGGGGTAGAGCAGGAGAGAGGGGGAGGAGTAAAGAGAGGAAGGGGAAAAAAAAAAAAAGGGGGGGGGGTGGGGAAATAATCAGGGGGGGCTGGCTGAAGTTTGGGGTACCTCACAGTCTCTGCCACCGATCCCGGGGGATTGAGATAACGTAGGTAGAGGGATCTAGTCTGGAGATACTTGGATGTACTTATAGATAATTTGACAAGGGTCCTCCCTCTGTCTCCCCTTGTTTAGGTGAGGAAGGTCACTTGTCTTGTGTTTTGTTATGGATACTGTCTAGAGAAGGTGAGGAAATCATTGGGGGGTCGTCATCATTTTGGGATGTGTCATTGGAAGTGGTTTGGCTTGTCAGTAGTTTGTATTGGTCAGTATTGGTCAGTAGTACGGAAATGGGTCCAACAGGCCCATGTGCGGGAAAATTTAGTTGGACAGTCCTTGGCTATGGAGATTAATTCCTCCATTTCCGCAATTTTCCCCACACGTTTGAGCCATTCATGGATGGTTGGGGTATGCGTTGTCCCCCAATGCAGCGGGATACATAGCTTGGCTGCATTCAGTAGTGGAGGAATCAGTGTTTTACGATAGTGGTGTGTCGGTATATCTGAATGGTGCAAAAGAAGTTGTGCTGGGGTGTGTTCTAGAGTGTATGAAGAGATTGTAGACGTCAGTTCCCGTACTTGAGTCCAGAATGGTTGGATAAGAGTACAGGACCACCAGATGTGTTCTAAAGTACCTGTAGTTCTGGCGCATCTCCAGCATTTCTCCGAATGGTTAGGGTTGTATTTGTTGAGAATTTCTGGGGTTCTGTACCAGCGCATTAGTAGTTTATAGTTGTTTTCTTGGATTGAGACATTTAGGGAGCCTTTATGTGTAATCTGGGAAATGCGTTCCCATTGTGCTTCTGTCATTTCTATGTGCATGTCCCGTTCCCAGCTAAGACAGGCTTTGTTCGACTTCATAAGATTATCAGAGGCGAGAATGTGGTATATATTGGAAATCATATGTTGCTGGGGTGCAGATTGGGAACATAGCTGCTCCAATGGTGTCAGTGCTCGAGAGACAGAGGCTACGCGGTCAGTACTCTTAAGAAAATGTCTGATCTGGAAATATGTCCAAAGTGGAAGGGCATTATTGTCTGTGTTGATTGGTAGAGAAGAACGTTCTAAGAATGAACCCGAGCGGAAAAAATGGTGGGCTAGCACCTCTGTGTGTTGCCAGGTTTCTGTAAGGAAGTTGGCAGCCATGCCAGGTGAGAATGCTGGATTAAATTTTACAGGTGTAAGGGGCCCAGGATTGGAAGAAATGTGTAACTTTCGGCACGTTTCTCTGAAACAGCGAAGCGTCGGGGCAATTAGGGGGTGGTCAGTTAGGTGCTTCGGAATGTGTTTAGGTGCGATCCAAGGAAGGGATCGCAGGGGTAGGGGGGATAATGTATGCTCTAGAGTCACCCAATCTTTGTAGGGGCCATGCACTGACCAGTCAATAATTCTGGAAAGGTGGCATGCCCAGTAATATTTCTTTAAGTCTGGCAGACCGATGCCTCCCTTCATTTTAGGTTTCGTCAGTTGCTCGTACGCTATCCTAGGTCTCTTCTGTCTCCACAGGAACCTAGTAGTCATTCTTTGGTAAAGTTGAAAGAAGGTCGGGGGAAGTTTGATGGGTATGGTTTGTAAGATATATAAAATACGGGGGAGGATATTCATCTTTAAAATTGCTGCCCTTCCAAACCAGGAAAAATGGGGGTTATTCCATTTAGTGAGATCGTCGGTAATGGTTTTGAGGATGGGTTGAAAATTTTTTGAGAAGATATCTGATAGGTTTGACGTTAGATATATTCCAAGATATTTAATGTGGTCGTGTTTCCATTGAAAGGGGAAGTTGTTTTTGCATTGTGCTACTATTTCTTGTGGGAGGGAGATATTCAGGGCCTGGGACTTTGCATAATTAATCTTAAAATTGGAAATATTAAGGAAGTGATTCAAATCTTTTAGTAGATTTGGGATCGAAATGTGTGGATCCTTCAGGAATAGCAATATGTCATCGGCGAACGAAGCCATCTTATAGCTACGATCGCCGATGAGAAAGCCTTTGATACTGTTGTTGTCTCTGAGACATTGAAGGAAGGGTTCGAGGGTAAGGATGAAGAGGATTGGGGATAGTGGGCATCCTTGTCTTGTCCCGTTAGTGATGGAGAAGGCGTTCGACAGGTGGCCGTTCACACGTACTCTAGCGGTTGGGGTTGTATAAAGGGACATAATGGCATTAAACATACGATCTTGTAGCCCGATATGCCTAAGGACTGCGCTCAGGTAGTCCCACGCCAGCCTGTCGAACGCCTTCTCTGCATCTAGTGATAGAAAGAATCCCTCTTGTTTGCGAGTCGTAATCCAATGGTGAATATTCAAAGCTTTTATGGTATTATCCCTGGCTTCTCTTCCAGGTATAAAGCCTACTTGGTCTGTCCCTATCAAGGACGGCAGAAAAGTTAACAGACGGGAAGCTAAAATTTTGGTGTATATCTTTATGTCGACATTTAATAGGGATATTGGCCTATAATTAGTCACTACTGTAGGGTCTTTTTCTTCTTTTGGGATCACTGTGATGTGGGCTTCTAGTAGCCTGTGAAAGGGGAGAGTGGATGATGTTAAGGAGTTAAAGGTCTTAATCATATGCGGGGCTAGTACGTCTGTAAAGGTTTTGAAATAGGCAGCCGTAAGCCCATCGGGGCCTGGACTTTTACCATTTTTAAGCTGTTTAATTGCCACTTTAAGTTCTTCTTCCGAAATAGGGTTTTCTAACTGGGTGGCATCCTCTCTATCTATACGTTTGGTACAAAATTTGTTGAGGAAGGACTGGATTGAAGAGGTCCGACTCACAGGTATATCCTGGTTTGCGTTATGTCTAGGGAGATTATATAAGTTGGTGTAATAGGTTTCAAATTGAGCCGCTATATCTACCGGGGAGACATGTGCTTTCCCTTGAGAATCTTTGATGGTGTGGATATGTGTACGCGCTTTCCTGGTTTGGAGGGCTTTGGCCAGGTATTTACTACACTTATTGCCAAATTCATAATAGAGCTTTTGGTGTAGGGTGAATTTGCGTCGCATTTTACGGTTCAGTTCTTCCCGCAGCAATTTCCTGTGGGTAGTAAGTTCCTGATAAGTTTGTTGCGCTCGTGAGAGTTTATGTGCAAGTTCGAGTTGTTTGATTTTGTCGAGGATGTGCGTAATCGTCTGTTGGTGGGCTTTCTGACGGGCTGCTTTAAGGGCAATGAGTTTCCCCCGGATAACGCATTTATGAGCTTCCCATTGAGTGATTGGGGCTGTGTCAGGTGTGTCATTTACACGAAAAAATGCCTGTAAGCAACTACGGATGTCGTTAGCCACCTCTTCTGAGGTGAGCAGTGAAGAATCTAATCGCCAGATGTTTTTGGGGATGTGCATGTCGGGAAATGTCAAAGTCATTGTGATTGGGTGGTGGTCCGAGAGTAACATTGGTTCAATGGTGGCGGAGGATAAGAAGGGAACATCTTTCTGGGATAGGAACAAGTAGTCTATTCTAGAATATTTATTATGTGGGGCAGAAAAGAAGGTAAAATCCTTGTCGTCAGGGTGAAGGGTACGCCATGTATCATGTAGGAGAAGATCTTGTATTTGTAGCCTAATTTGCCGAATGGCTTTATATGGTAGTGAGGCTGTACCTGAGGAGGTATCTAGAATGGGGAAAAGGGCTACATTGAAGTCCCCTCCCAGGATGGTTAAACCAGAATTGAATTCTGCGAGTAGTTTTGAGATTGATCTGAAAAAGGAAACCTGTGCCGTATTGGGGCTGTATATGTTAGCCAAAGTCACGGGTCGGCCTTGTAGTCGGCCTTTTAAAAATACATATCTGCCTTCTGGGTCTAAGAGAGAATCTATTAGTTGCCAATCAAGGTTTTTCGAGAGTAAAATTGAGACCCCTTTGGTTTTTGCAAGTGGGTTGGTCGCATGATACACAGTTGGAAACATATGGTTCGCAAGTTTGGGAATTTTGTTTGTGCGAAAGTGCGTTCCTTGTAGAAATACTACATTTGCCTTTAGTTTATACTTTTCGGGTATGTTGAGGCCCTTTGCATTCAGTGAAATTATTTTAAGCGTGGGGAGTTTTTGGGTTGTGCGTATGCGTGTCATCGTGTGTTGTTGTGCAACCTGAAAATTCACAGGGAGTTGTGGGATGTCGGGTTGTTTTTCTAATACTAATATGTTGTTTTTCTAATACTAATATGCTGTTTTTCAAATACTAATATGTTAGACATCATGGGAATGGGGCATTGAGTATGTACATAGAAGCTTATCTAAATAGCTAAATTCAATTTCAAGGAAAGGGAAGGGGGATAGGGAGGGGGATGGGATAATGAGATAGAGGGAACCAAAAAATAAAAAAAATAAAACACATACATTACCTCCAAAAGGCCTAACTTTCCATGTCCTACAATATTGTCCAAAGAATGCAGGTACATCCTCTTCTTTAATTATCTTGTGTGTCAGGTAGAAGAGATAATTATCTGGTATTCTTATTCATGGAGGATGACACAGTAAAAATGAAAAGAAAGGATAACAGCTGGCAAGAGAGGGGAAAGGGTAGATAACTGATGGGGAATAAGAGGAGAAAATGGGGACCAAGATGTCCAGAAATAGGAGTCACATAGTCATTGTATTTTATTTTAAATGTAATCAAGTTTAATAAAGTCCTTTTGTGGTTTTATAAGTTAAAGAAGATTGAAAGCCTTTCAATGCCTGTCATGTGCTATTAAAGTGAGGTAGTCTGTTTAGTTTATCATGCATAAGGTATTCCACATTATAAATATGGACTATACCAAGTCCTTCAGAGAAAACCATATTCCACCCACATCTGGAATATGGTTTTTACATTTACCTGTAATACAGTTTTATGCTATGGGAGCCTCTTTCCTCCTCTTTATTTTTCCCACATTTCATGCTGTGATCTTTGAGATGGGAGCCCATACAAACCCGTGAGAAAATGTCACAATGTCATGATCACTGGAGGAGATTGTGACTTGATTACTGACTTAAATATATCCATTTGGTGAGTCCATTTGTGTGTGAGTGGTGAAGGATTCACACATTGGTGGAGCACCTGGGAACTTTTTTGATACGGAGCTGTTTTTTTTTTGAGTGGTGAAGGCTTTATACATCAGTGGAGCACTTGAGGATTTGCTTTCTTTGATGCAGAGTTAGCAATAAGAAATCCTTTTTGAACTGTTTTTAAGATTTTTTATTTTTTTTTATGTTATATTTGCGCAATTCTTTGATTTGCAATAATTGGTGCATTGGCGCTTTATTCAATACTTTTTGCACATTAGATTTTTTTGCACATTATATTGATAACCTTGGATATTGTGGTGCTGACCAGCGCTACTCTTATCACATGATATTGTTTATTGTTATTCACAATAATCAGAGCAGCAGCTGTCCACCTGAGCACACACATCTGTGGTGCTGTTATTTTGATATATAATTATGTATGAAGTGAGGATTAGTCAGGAATTTGCGAATTTAGAGGTAAATCAACCAATGAAGATTAGGTGTGTCTATCTGAGTTAGTATCTCTGTTTTAGAATAAAAGATCTCTTTGGTGAAAAATTTCCCGGCTAATGAAGGGATCTTATTATTCCAAATATTTACATAGTTATATAGTTAGTATCCAACCAATTTGTCATTTAGGATCTTTTATGGGAAACTATTCCACACTTTCATATCTCTTACAGTAAGGAACCCATTCCATATGCAGAGATTAAACTTTTTCTTCTTCAGTTGTAAAGACTTCACTTATGTAAACACCTTTCCACTGAGTTTACTATGTGGGTGCTTTAAAATTTATATCTGCCCTACATTGCCTCTTCTGGAGAATACATTGAGTTAATTTAATCAAAGTTGAATGAATAAACAAAAGAAAAGGTATGGCACTATCTTATAAATACACCTACATCTAGTAATAATGTGACAAATTGACGTAAAACACCAGAAATAACAAGAAATATATATATGAAAACCTGTCCAAATAAGTTTCTTCAATATATCTTCACAAAAATAAAAAGAAAGAAAAAAAGTCCAATCACTGTGTTCAAAGCACATAACAACCTTCAAATAGTGACCCTCCCAGGTTGTGCATAAAGAATGCACACTCACCAGAACCTTGTATTAAAAGGCCCTGTGTGAGTATGAACTTTTCACAATCAACAGAAAGGGTGAAAGTGGGCTGATGGCGTGTGTAACATGAAATGCATAGAGGCTGTATGTCCGCTCTCCACTGATGTCGCATCCTGATTTGCTGGTTCCTGTACCTGTTGCTTTGAAACGCACACGGCTGTTGAATGAACAGCATGTCTATCTGCCTCAAGCTATACATGTTGGTTGCTAACTTTTAGCACACCTCAATGTAAGTGCGCATTACCTCAATATGTCTGCTTATTCTTGTTGGCACTTAACTACTAGGCGCCCTCGCTATAGCCGGTTACGTCCCTGGATGTCCTCCTGTTTACTTCCGTGATGCACTCTCCCGCGAGCGCGCATCTGGGAAATTCTGTGCTGGCCGTGTCCTTTGGACACAGCCAGTCACAGATCGCTGTAAATGGCCAATCACAGTGGCCATTTACAATGCGATCTGAGTGTCCAATGGGAGATGATCTCATATGTAAACATATGAGATCATCTGTCACGTACCTGGTGGCAGAGCCAACGGATGCAGGGAGTGGCTACTCGTTTACCTCTGGCTCAAGAACTCCTGGTAGAGTGGACAGATGTTCAGGAACACAGAAGGGGCACAAGCGCCTAGCAGGTCACTGTGCAAGGGCTGGTCCGGACTCTAAGGAGCAGAGAGGTACCGGATGCAGGCTGGAACTGAGGTCAGCGAGGAACAGGAGCAGCAGGAACACTCACACCGGAGCAGAGAGGAAGGTGTCTTGTAGTTCAGGACACTCAGCGAACCTTCAAGCAGATCGGGTAGGATGCTGGACGGCAGGAACAACAGCAATGCGGCAGGCAAGGCGTAGTTGTAGACAAGCCGGGTCAAACACGGGCAGGCAGATATGGCACCGAAACAGCAGGCAGGAGAATAGTCAGACAAGCCGGGGGTCGGAGGCAGGCAGCAAGCAAGGGGTCGTCAGAGGCAAGCCGGGTAACAGGTATCAGGTAGTAATCAGGACAGAAACAGGGGGTCTCTCAGGAACACTGTAGACCGGACAGCAAGGAGGCAAAGTGACAGGTCCCTTTAAATACCCCTTTGGCGCCAAGAACTGTCATGCTGCGTGCCCGCGCGCGTTCACCAACCCCTCCGCGCACCCGTGTGCGCCCACCATCATTAGCGCGCACCCGCGTGTGCCTGGCAGCATCAGCGTGCACTTGCATGCGCCCGCCAGCGTTAGCGCGCACCCGACAGAGTTAATGTGCACCCGCGTGCGCCCATGCACGTTAGCATGCACCCGTGTGCGCCAGTTGGCTCTTTTGCAAGAAACTTCACAGGTAAGACTTCCGGGGACAGCCGGACAATCGGAACGTCCTTCTTGACATCATCTCTCATTGCTGGTGATGTGTCGAATAGTGTCCCCCATTGGATAGTGTCTGCCCTGTACTGTGCTTGCGTAGTACAGAGGACAAGGAGAAGCCAAACATCTCCAAAGATAAACGGCACCTGCGCAGTGAGTCCAGGATCAAGCCCCACCATCCAAGTGGACATAGAATTAGAAACATTTTTTTGCAAAGAATTGTGGGAAAAAATGACAACATCAAATCGCCTAGAGGCGATTCAGTTCGCATTGTGCGCTATATAAGTATTTCATTCATTCATTCATTCATTCAAAAACCTTACCATGCCTCTTACTAAATACCTTGGAATGTCTACTTTCAAAAAAGGGGTCATTTGGGGGGTATTTGTACTTTCCTGGCTTGTTCGGGTCGCAGGAAATGAGATAGGCCACCAGTACATCAGGTGTGATCAATTTTTTATGATTTGCACCATAGCTTGTAGACTTTTTAACTTTCACAAAGACCAAATAATATCCACTAATTTGGGTTATTTTTACCAAAGATATGTAGCAGTATAAATTGGAGCCAAAATTTATAAAGAAAAATTAACAATTTGCAAAATTTTATCACAGAAACAAAGAAAAATTTGTTTTTTCTTTCAAAATTTTCGGTCTTTTTTCATTTATAGCGCAAAAAATAAAAAACCCAGAGGTGATCAAATACCACCAAAAGAAACCTCTATTTGTATGAAAAAAAGGACAAAAAATTTATTTGGGTACAGTATTACATGACTGAGTAATTGTCCTTCAAACTGTGAGAGCACCGAAAGCTGGAAATTGGCCTGGTCACGAGGGGGGTTTAAGTGCCGAGTTGTCAAGTGGTTAACATATCTGCACTATGATTATTATATGTTTTCTCCAGAGTCATATTACCTGACTTCCTTCAAAGTTAAAGGGATCACTTTCATCCTTTCTGTTAATAAGGAAACGTTCATACTCACACAAGGCATTTTCATACAAGGTTCCGGTGAGTGTGCATTCTTTATGCCCAACCTGGGTGGAACATTTTTTGAAGGTTGTTATGTGCTTTGAACACAGTGATTGGACTTTGTTCTTTCTTTTTATTTTTTGTGAAGATATATTGAAGAAACTTATTTGGACATTTTTTCACAGCTATATATATTTCTTGCTATTTCTGGTGTTTCGCATAAATTTGTTGCATTATTAATAGATGTAGGTGTATTAATGAGATAGCGCCATACCTTTTCTTTTGTTTATTCATTCACTGATTGGAGTGGCATATCCACTCTTAAAGGAGCAACTTCACTCATTTGTTTTAATTTATCTATATTCACTAATTTCTGGCACCATTACTTGTCAGGCCGCGTACACACGCGGGGACTGTTCGCCCAACTTTGTCCGCTGAACAGTGTTTCGGCGGACAGTCCGCTCGTGTGTGGGCTTTCAGCGGACAGTTTCAGCGAACAGTCCGCTGAACAAGGTTTTTCGGAATTTCCGAAAAACTGTCCGCTGAAACTTTGTTTCAGCGAACAGTCCCCTCGTGTGTAGGCTTGTTCGTCAAACTAAGTTCCGCGCATGCTCAGAAAGGATTTACACGCCGAAAGTTATAATGCAGTGTATAGGACGTCGTATTTTTCGTCCCGTCGTACGTGCCGTTCACGTCATCGCGCACGGTTTCAGCAAACTGTTCGTTCGTCGTGTGTGGCCATGTCCGTCCATGCTAATTTTGAGCGGACTGTTTGCTGAAACTGTTTGACGGACAAAGTTGGGCGAACAGTCCCCGCGTGTGTACGCGGCCTCACTGTTTGTTCACATTTAATCAAAGTCCCCTCATTTTGTGGCTTTACGTACCTTTTATTAAGAAAAGACCTAGCTAGAAGCTACAGATTGGCATATTTGGCAGATTGCTATTTTAATGACATGCTGTTATTAAGTTTACTTACACAGAGCAACAGGATCACTTTAAATTAACCCGCCCCAGTAGCATATTCCTATTTTCTTTTTCCCTTCCCCACTGAAAGTCATTGGAATTGCAGTTTACACAGGGCTATTGGTTAAGTGGGTGACTGACCCAATGCTGTCACATGGAGTAAGTACCATGCTCCTCTGTACTTGTAGGTGCTTGGTATTTTCTTTTTGTTCATGTCATTAAACCAAATAGCAAGGGAGTGAAAGAAATACAGTAAACTTGTTTTGCCCTTAATTGGAAAAGCCCAAGCCATAAACATTGTGCAGAGGGTGATAACGTTTTTGAAGGTGGCAGGTTGCCTTTTACTCTGTTGTCATAAAATATTTCACTATTCTGCAAGCCAACAAGCACAAAAAAGTGTATCTAAAAACAAATTGCCACCAGATACCCTTTCCTAGATCTTTTCAGGTGACAACACTAAATAAATAACACTTCTACAATGTCAAATAGTGAGTGTACAGCTTGTATAACAGTGTAAATTTGCTGTTCCCTCAAAATAACTCAACACACAGCCATTAATGTCTAAACTGCTGGCAACAAAAGTGAGTACATCCCTAAGTGAAAATTTCCAAATTGGGCCCAAAGTGTCAATATTTTGTGTGGCCACCATTATTTTCCATCACTGCCTTAACCCTCTTGGGAATGGAGTTCACCAGAGCTTCACAGGTTGCCACTGGAGTCCTCTTCTACTCCTCTGTGATGACATCACAGTGCTGGTGGATGTTAGAGACCTTTCACTTTCCCACTTTCCATTTGAGGATGCTCCACAGACACTGAATAGGGTTTAGGTCTGGAAACATGCTTGGCCAGTCCATCACCTTTACCCTCAGCTTCTTTAGAAAGGCAGTGGTTATCTTGGAGGTGTGTTTGAGGTAGTTATCATGCTGGGATACTGCCCTGTGGCCCAGTCTCTGAAGGGAGGGGGTCATGCTCTGCTTCAGTATTTGCCAGAACATGTTGGCATTCATGGTTCCCTCAATAAACTGTAGCTTCCCAGTGTCTGCAGCACTCATGCAGCCCCAGACCATGATGCTCCCACCACCATGCTTGACTGTAGGCAAGACACACTTGTCTTTGTACTCCTTTCCTGGTTGCAACCACACACACTTGACACCATCCAAACCAAATAAGTTTATCTTGGTCTCATCAAACCACAGGACATGGTTCCAGTAATCCATGCCCTTATTCTGCTTGTATTCAGCAAACTGTTTTTGGGTTTTCTTGTGCATCTTTAGAAGAGGCTTCCTTCTGCAACAACAGCCATTCAGACCAATTTGATGCAGTGTGTGGCATATGGTCTGAGCACTGACAGGCTGATCCCCCACCTGAGACCTTGTAACACTAATGAGTCACATGACACCGGGATGGGAAAATGGCTAATTGGTCCCAATTGTACATTTACACTTAGGGGTGTACTCACTTTTGTTGCCAGCGGTCTAGACATTAATGGCTGTTTGTTGAGTTATTTTGAGGGGGCAGCAAATTTACACTGTTAGCCCTTATACACACGGTCGGACATTCCGACAGAAGTTGTCCGATCGGACCGTGTTGTCGGATAATCCGACTGTGTGTGGTCTCCATCGGACTGTTACTCCGACGGACCAAGTTTTCCAACTTGTCTATAAAATTTTCCGACAACATGATCCGATCGGACTTTGTCCCATCATGTGTAGAGAATTCCGATCGGACAAAGTGCCACGCATGCTCAGATCAAATTCCTAAACCAAAGCTATTGGCTACTAGCCTGAACGTAGTCCCGTCCTAACGAAATAACGTCATCACGTTAAGTACGATCGGATTTTCTGACAACTTTATCCGACTGTGTGTATGCAACAGTTTCGGACAAAATCCGACGGATTTGGTTGTCAGAATGTCCGACCGTGTGTACAAGGGCTTTTACAAGCTGTACACTCACTACTTTACATTGTAGCAAAGTTTACTTTCTTCAGTGCTGTCACATGAAAAGATATATTAAAATATATACAAAATTGTCAGAGGTGTACTCACTTTTGTGAGATACTGTGTATGTGTGTGTGTGTATATATATTATACATATACAGTATATTTTACCATAAAAGCTTCTGCTTTACCTCCTAGCATCTTTCCTTTGCACAGCTTAGTTTAAATTCTTTGCTCCCCTTGGGTACTGGGATGATGTGGAGGGGTTACATCATCCCTGGCTTGCTAATCAAGATGGCAGAAAATATATTGACAAAGCTCATTTCTAGGTGATTACAACCACCGTTGTCTAATATTATTGACTCAGATCAGACAGGGTTCATGTCTGATAGGACTACAGATGTGAATTTGAGGATATTATATATCAATATTCATGCCTCACATCTTAATATAGGGTTCTAGGGTTATTCCTCCCTGGATATAGAGAAGGCCTTTGACACTTTGGTGTGGCCCTTATTGTGGGAGGTACTCCGCAGAATGGGGTTTTCAATGATGTTTATAAAATGGCTGCAGGTTTTGTATAGAAATCCAATGGCTGCAGTGAAGATGGGGGGAGGATTGTCAACTGCTTTCTCATTGTTTAGGGAAACTCGGCAGGGCTTCTCCGTCCCTCTTTGCTATTGCTATGGAGCCTGTGGCAGAGGCATTAAGTACCTCCCTCAATATTAAGGGACTGCGGATTGGGTGGTTGGAGGAGAGGGTAGCCTTGTACGCAGATGACCTTTTACTATTTTCAAATGATGCTGGACCCTCTCTTCAAGGGGCTTTGAAGATATTGGACTCTTTTTCAAAAGTCACAGGTTTGAAGGTAAGCTGGAGCAAGTCTATGCTGTTTCCAATAGATATGGGGGCCCACAGCATGGCTTTGAATGATATTCCATTGCAGTGGGTGAAGAATTTCAAATAATTAGCTTCTGAATTTATTTCCTTGAATTTAACTCAGATTTTGGGAGACATTGGGACAAAATTAAAAGTATGGAAGTCTTTACCATTGTCTTTATTATGATGTATTAATCTTTTAAAAATGAAAATCATACCAACCAGTGTCCATTTTTACAAAATTAAACCAACTTTTTTCATCATTGCTATGGGGAACAAAGAACCCCAGGTATAAATTAACTACTCTGATGCGCCCTTGTGTGCAGGGAGGTCTAGCTTTTCTGGATTTATATAAATACTTTTTGGCCACCCAGCTGTTTATGGTCACATGGTTGCTAAACACTGATATATATAACTCCTCTACTCGGATGGAAGCAGCAGTAGTAGGCTCTATGGATGCTCTTAAGGCTCTTCTATTTGGGGGCCATAGGGTACCATATCGGTTGACTCCTTAAATGCTTACTACTATGCAAGCCTGGGAGGCTGGTCTTAGATGTGAGCATTACCCTAAGGATGCTTTTTCTCCAGATGCCCCTTTATCCTACTCATCCTCGATTTTTTAAAACACCAGAGCCTATTACATGAACTAACTATAATATAAAAATACTCACTCAGGTTATTACTGACCGGAAATGTTCTACTTTTTCTACACTTACTTTGACTTTTAATGTTCCAAATTCCCATCTATTTAGATATTTTCAACTTCATCACACTTTCCTTGCACAATTTCCACAGGACAATGATTAGACAATTTACTTTAGAACTAGTGCTTAAGTCCGAGTGTTTAGATAGACCTACTTCAAGATTGTATTCTCATCTTATGCTAATCTCTATCTTGCAATTAGAGGCTCTTAAAGCTAAGTGGGTGCGAGATATACCAGATCTAGAAATGGAGGATTGGAGGGGTATGTAGGATCTCCCTTTGCGATCTTTGATATCTTTGAGAGATCATATAATCTAATATAAATTAATACATAGAGCATATATCACACCACACAGACTGAAAAAGATAAATCCTGTGAGCTCTTCAAATTGATGGCAATGTGGAATGCCTCAGGGGGGTTTTACACATATCTTCTAGACTTGCCCATATATAATTATTTTTTGGACGGAAGTGGTGGATTTATTGAATTCTATCACCTCTGCTCCTTTACCGATTACAATTACTGTTTACTGGGTTTGGTAGAGACTATTCTTCCTACAGTGTCTGAGCGAGTGTTTGGTAATATAACAGTATTTTACAAGAAAAGCGTTACATTGGAAGAAACCTCTGTCTTCTACGCTCTTAATAGACAAACAGTAATCTTCCATTATATAGAAATACCTATATGAACAAGGTTTGCCCTAATAAGTATGATAAAGTGTGGGCTAAGTGGCTGGATAAACCGTTTACAGCATCAAATGCCCATGGGGGGCCATTATCCATAATAGGAGTTTCTCTATCTGAATATAGGTTTGGAGCCATTGGGGAGAGAAGGAATTAATGCTTGTCATTTTTTCTACCCACCCTTTGCTTTCTCCTACAGATTAATTATTGCTATATTGGATTTCGAAATTGTTCTTATTCATATTACTGATTCAATGTGCATGATGTTGTGTTGTGATTTGTTTTGTTTGTTAAGAAAACAAATAAAAAGATTTGAAAAATAAAAAGATGACAGAAATGGAAGAAAATTAGACAAATATGTCATGGTGGCCAGGGAGATGTCATACATTCCATCACTTGCAGGTAAATGTGCCATGTTGTGTAAGTATACTGTGCAAACTTGCACAATATAGCAAGTGAACACCCACCACAATAGGGACTTAAGTTCCACTTTAAAGTATAGCAAAAATCACAACAATTAGGGGCCATGAGGCCATAGGGAGATGAGTTAGGTTATTCTCAAAGTGTCTTGGATGTAGTTAACTGTAAATATAGGTACAGAAGAGCTTAAAATCCTTAAATGAACCTAACTTATTTATGGTAGTCATATTCTTTCTTACTAAGGCAATATTCTCATGGATATATTTATTCACAGTATGCTTAAAGACTAAATTCTCCTTTACAACATGTTTAATCCCTATTTAGGGTGGAACATATAACATGTTCCTGCTCCAGCCTCCTCTCCCCCTGATCACCCCCTCTTTGTAAAAGCAGGTAGAGCTCTTCTTCCCACATTTGCTGTCACAATTTAGAAATGGCGTGGCTGTGCGGGGCCCGCCCACCCGGCCATGTCGTTCATTTACAGAGTTCTGTGTATGAATGGACTGCAAGTACCATTGGCCATCATGGCTGATGGCTTGCAGCTCTAAATTAACTGAGAGGGCTCCAATGAATGCTCTCGTAGTTCACTGATTCTTCCTGCAATTCAGTAACTGCCTGTCTGTATCAGAGTAACAGGTAGTCAGTGTACCAAGAATCTGCAGGATCCTGGCATTGCGCCTGTGATCTGTTGATCGTGGGTGCAATGCTTTACAGGCTTCAGTGTAAAAATAATAAATTCACTTTTTTTTTACCTGCAAAAAAATGTTTATTTATAATTTTTTAATAAAAGGTGAACTTATCCTTTAATAAAATGCTAAATAAAGGTTATATATATATTGCTGACATTCTATCCTAACGAATATTAATTAGCATAAAAAACACAATAGTCCTTTAGTTCTAGAACTTCAGGCATATGGATAACAGTTGGATGCTAAAGTAATAAAGTAGTAGAACCGTGCAATCTGACCTCTATGCAGTTCAGTCGTATTGTGTTCCATTATGCTCGACTAGCGCCCTGAGCTTGTTTTTTTGTTGCATATTCAATTTCTTTTATTGTAGTAAATCTCATCTGTCATGTGTATGCCAATTTAGCATTTTTTTTTACTTCCTTCGGCAAAAAAACAAACAGGTTTCTATCATTTTTGTGTCAATCCAAGTCTAATCGATGACATTTTGCACAAACATTATTTTGGATAGAAGCCTAATTTGTGTTTAGAAATGAAAATTCATTCCACACCATAAAATAAGTACTGAAATTTACATAATAGTAAGACTTAGCCAATAATTGGACAGCTCTAAATTGTTTCAAGGTCACACACTTTACACTGATATACAGTCAGATTAGGAATGCATTTTTATACTGCTCTCCTTAATGTTCACAAGTGGTGAGCATCAATGTATGCCTTCTGTATTATTATCAACTTGTTATATAAATTTGCAACTGCTTTTAATTTTTAAACAGTATTTGCTTCATTTGGTATGCTTTACTGAGCTGTATGCTGCTGGAACACAGAGTGCACTGGCTCATCTAATTTACACTTTTTTTCTTTGGAAGTTCAGGATGCAGTCCATCATTACTTATAGTTTTATTTATTTCCATTTGAGCCTGACAGAGTTACTTACTGAACGATAAAATGTCCAGAAGTGGACAAGGAAATGTTCAGCCACAAAGTGTTGGCGGCTAAGACAGATAGTAAAGCACTCAAATGAGAATAACATAGCATAAGCACAATTCATTCAATTTGGAATGATCAGCATCCAGCAAACTGAAATCAGGCAACTCTTCAAGGGCACCATACAAGCAGTAGACAGGAAGAGCAAACAAAAATAAAATAACTGATAAAAAGCAAATAAATTGGAGTATCAAGATAAGAAGATTGTCATAAAATATAAATGTGAATAATGCACATATATGCAAAAATTAAATAATGGAAGGCCTGAGTTACTTCAAAGTATAGTTTTATTGTATTATTTTATGACTACGGTAATATTACTTAAATAATTGACTAGGATTTTTTGGATTCTTTTTTCTATTGTATTCTTTTGTTAACTTAGGAAAAATTCACGTTTTCAAATCTAAATTCTTGAAACCTATATTGATATAATTGGAATGTATTTGTATTATTACTGATGAGAATAACATAAATATAAGTTTGAGAAGCTGCAGTAACACCTCTGCTAGTGATGGACGAACTTCCGACGGGACGTTTCGCGAACGCGGCCGATAGTTTGCGAACCGTAACGTTCGCGGAGGGCCCCACTGACTTCAATGGGAGGCGAACTTTACAAACCTACAGGTCAAATTTGCAGCCACAAAATAATTACTAGCTGTGCACACATAGTCCCACCACATGGCCAATGACATAACACATGTATGAGGTGAATCTGGGATCGACAACTACAAGCATTCTTTTTTTATATGTGAAATTGTGACAATTCAGCATGAAGGCAATGGAGGAGAGGGAAGGTCAGGGTAGGCAAAGAAGAGGGTGCAGGAGATGATCACCAGCACCGTGATATAGAGCATTGACACCTGCACCGTGATAGAGTGATCTGACACCAGCACCGTGATAGAGAGCACTGACATCAGCAGCGTGACATAAAGCACTGACACCAGCACCGTAATATACAGCACTGACACCAGCACCATGATGTACAGCACTGACACCTGCACCGTAAGCAGCCCCAGGAGGAAGTCTCAGCAAAACACAGGGATGGTGGGAGCCCCTCATAATAAGCAGCCCCAGGAGGAAGTCAGCATAGCACAGGGATGGTGGGAGCCCCTCATAATGAGCATAGCACAGGGATGGTGGGAGCCCCTCATAATATGCACAGCAGAGGTACAGCCCCTGGAGGAAGTCAGCACAGCACAGGGATGGTGGGAGCCCCTCATAATAAGCAGCCCCAGGAGGATGTCAGCATAGCACAGGGATGGTGGGAGCCCCTCATAATAAGCAGCCCCAGGAGGAAGTCAGCACAGCACAGGGATGGTGGGAGCCCCTCATAATGAGCATAGCACAGGGATGGTGGGAGCCCCTCATAATGAGCATAGCACAGGGATGGTGGGAGCCCCTCATAATATGCACAGCAGAGGCACAGCCCCAGGAGGAAGTCAGCACAACACAGGGATGGTGGGAGCCCCTCATAATAAGCAGCCCCATGAGGATGTCAGCATAGCACAGGGATGGTGGGAGCCCCTCATAATAAGCAGCCCCAGGAGGAAGTCAGCACAGCACAGGGATGGTGGGAGCCCCTCATAATGAGCATAGCACAGGGATGGTGGGAGCCCCTCATAATGAGCATAGCACAGGGATGGTGGGAGCCACTCATAATATGCACAGCAGAGGTACAGCCCCAGGAGGAAGTCAGCACAGCACAGGGATGGTGGAAGTCCCTCATAATAAGCAGCCCCAGGAGGATGTCAGCATAGCATAGGGATGGTGGGAGTCCCTCATAATAAGCAGCCCCAGGAGGATGTCAGCATAGCACAGGGGTGGTGGGAACCCCTCATAATAAGCAGCCCCTGTAGAAATATGGCACCGCTCAACCTCTTCAAACAGGAGGGTACGGGCATATAGTACGGTGTGCTTTTCTTGTACAAGGAAGTGAGCCAAATGAAGAAAGAAGGTCTGTGTGCTCGATGAAAAAAATTGTTTATAGACATATACATGGTCTACTGGTCACGTGTTGAATTCCTCCAAGATCCATGCCTCATTCATTTTTAGAAATGTGAGGTAGTTATCACTGTCGTGAGCTAGGCGAGTACGCTTATCAGTCACGATCCCCCCTGCTGCGCTGAACGTCCTTTCGGACAGGACACTGGACGAGGGGCAAGCCAACAGTTCGATTACAAATTGGGCAAGCTCTGGCCAGAGGTCAAGCCTGCCCACCCGACAGTCTAGGCGTTCCCTGATGCTGGATCCGGATGACACCTGTCGATGGGTCGGCTGAAAGAATTACCTCATATCAGAAGTCACCATCACATCTTCAAACCGACCTCTTCTTGCAGGCGCTGTTGGATTGCAGTCTGCATTTGCAGTCTGCTTTGTCCCTCCTGTGCAATGTAAGTTATTCCTGCTTCTCCTTCCTATCTGCTGGTCCATATCTCCCTCTGAACTCCCCTCCTCTTCCTCTCTTGTGGGCACCCACGTGACATCACTAGACACGTCATCATCTACGTCACCTTCCCCACCGCTATAAGTAGAGATCTCGGAGTAGGCAGCAACAGCGGGGACCAACTTCCTCCTTGGGCTGATCTGGGTACTGTCGTCAGACTGCTGAGTGAAGGTTGTTGCTACCTCCTCTTCCTGATCCAATACCAAGAGTGGCTGCGCATCAGAAATGTCTTGATATGGATCAGAAAATAATTCCTGTGACTCAAGCGGAAGGTATGTGGTGGTGGTGGTGTTGTTGGTGGTAGTGTCGAAGAGATCGAGAGGATGAGGAGGGTGCAGAAGAGTAGGGCTGAGTGAGCCACTCAACCAAGTCTGGTGCGTCCTTTAAAGTAATTGAACGCACCTTCTGCAACTTCCCACTTTGGCTCAAGCCTGTTGCTCCTGCCCTACCCCTACCACCCCTGCGGAAGGGCCTGCCTCTTCCTCTGCCTGTCATTTTTTAAATGACCCTGTGACAAAACTCTCAGTCCCTATACTGATAAAGGACTACTGCAGCAGAAGGGCAGCAGTCAGCAGTAGTGCATCTCAACCCTATGTATTGTGGACCTATATCAGTCCTTAAGGAATAGCAGACTGTACCTCACTCAACCCTATGTACTGTAGTACCCTATACCTTACCAGTCCTTATAAGGACCTTTGTGGAACAAGTAGGTTGTGAATGATTAGCAGACTGTACCTCAGTCCCTATACTGATAAAGGACTACTGCAGCAGTAGGGCAGCAGTCAGCAGTAGTGCACCTCAACCCTATGTATTGTGGACCTATACAAGTCCTTAAGGAATAGCAGACTGTACCTCACTCAACCCTATGTACTGTAGTACCCTAGACCTTACCAGTCCTTATAAGGACCTGTGTGGAACAAGTAGGTTGTGAATGATTAGCAGACTGTACCTCGGTCCCTATACTGATAAAGGACTATTGCAGCAGTACGGCAGCAGTCAGCAGTAGTGCACCTCAACCCTATGTATTGTGGACCTATACCAGTCCTTAAGGAATAGCAGACTGTACCTCACTCAACCCTATGTACTGTAGTACCCTATACCTTACCAGTCCTTATAAGGACCTTTGTGAAACAAGTAGGTTGTGAATGATTAGCAGACTGTACGTCAGTCCCTATACTGATGAAGGACTGCTGCAGTATAGGGCAGCGGTCAGCAGTAGTGCACCTCAACCCTATGTATTGTGGACCTATACCAGTCCTTAAGGAATAGCAGACTGTACCTCACTCAACTCTATGTACTGTAGTACCCTATACCTTACCAGTCCTTATAAGGACCTGTGTGGAACAAGTAGGTTGTGAATGGCAGACTGTACCTCAGTCCCTATACTGATAAAGGACTACTGCAGCAGTAGAGCAGCAGTCAGCAGTAGTGCACCTCAACCCTATGTATTGTGGACCTATACCAGTCCTTAAGGAATAGCAGACTGTACCTCACTCAACCCTATGTACTGTAGTACCCTAGACCTTACCAGTCCTTATAAGGACCTTTGTGGAACAAGTAGGTTGTGAATGATTAGCAGACTGTACCTCGGTCCCTGTACTGATAAAGGACTACTGCAGCAGTAGGGCAGCAGTCAGCAGTAGTGCACCTCAACCCTATGTATTGTGGAACTATACCAGTCCTTAAGGAATAGCAGACTGTACCTCACTCAACCCTATGTACTGTAGTACCCTATACCTTACCAGTCCTTATAAGGACCTTTGTGGAACAAGTAGGTTGTGAATGATTAGCAGACTGTACCTCAGTCCCTATACTGATAAAGGACTACTGCAGCAGAAGGGCAGCAGTCAAGTATAATATTCTTTCTATATTTGGAAGAAAGAATATTATGCGTGTACAAGCCTATTACCATACCAGTCCTGAAAACAACCTTCGTGGACCTAATAGTAACAGCTACTGATTAAACTGACTGTCCCTCACTGCCTCACACATAGCTTCCTGCCTGTCCCTATTTAAACTGACAAAACAGAGGCTGCTGGAACAATAACTTGAATAGCACTTTTGTGGACCTAATAGTAACAGCTAATGATTAAACTGACTGTCCCTGCAGCACACAGCGTCCTGTCCCTTTCTCTACACTGACAAAAGACACTCAGGCTGCTGCAACAATCACTAGCACAGCACTGCCTCAAACCTATATCCTGAACTACACCTAACACCCAAACCATGATACCAGTCCTTAAAAGAACTTTTGTGGACCTAATAGGTAGCAATTTGGGTCACTGAAGTCTCTCCCTGCTCCACACAGCAACCTCTCCCTATAGTGACAGTAGAAAGAATGTAAAATGGCCGCCGGATCGGGTGTATTTATAAGTTAGGGGGAATGTCCAAGTGTCATTGTGCTGTAATGTCTCAATTGGCTGTCCTGTACCCCATGATGGATGTGTCATCATAGGTCAAAGTTCTTTTACACAGTAAACACGGAAGTCCGCCGGGCGAACGGCGGCAATAGTCCGCCGATCGGGCGGACGGCGAACAGCCGAAATTCGCCGCGAAACGACCGCCGGGCGAACCGTTCGACCATCCCTAATCATAAGTACCATACCAATAGAACTAAAAAATATAGAAGAAACCAGATTATAGATTCATTTCAACAGATTGTCCAAAAGGCATGAACTCAACATTACAGATGTTAAAAAATGGCTTAGCTATAACTATGCATTCACAGTAATTAGGGAATGCAAGAAGTTCAAGGTTTTCTTACACAATCGAGGTGAATTATTAGTATCACAAATACAATTTTCAAGGCTTTTTCTATTTCAAGCTGCTTCTGAGTTTAGCACCCTGCAGAGAGGATTTCTTGGTTGTTGTTGGGAAAAGAAGTTAAACCAGCAATAACATTTCAAAATACAAAAAGATGACAAAAAAAGGTAAAACCAATTATGTTATTTCCCTAATTCATGATTAGTTGTTTCCATGGCATAATTAGAACAGCAGAAGAATAATTAGGATGTGTTATAAACAAACATTACGCAAGTGCACTTCAGACTTTCTCGAAGGTGCAAGATGTCTTTAAATACACATTTTAGAAGTGCAAGTTAAATAAAATAAAAACAATCACACGAAAGTAGTTTGCTAGTTTACATACCATGCTCTTGGGTATTTACTACAGGTAGCTAAACAGTTTTCGTTATTGTGCAAGACCTTATTTTACCTTAAATATGTATTGTTTCAGCTCTTTACAGCTGTATTTTTAGTATAGACTCCATGCTATGAGTCAACTTGCCCTTAGAGTATATGCCAGCTAACAAATGTGGAGGAGGACTGAAAATTTCAAGATTTTCTGTCACATTATGAATAGCACCCAATTAACAAAAGAAAGCCACAGGAAATCAGACACTACATCTAAAAATGTTCAGTCAATTTAAGCTGCCCTTAACCACTTCCTGACGCATGCTGATGTACATCGCGAGCGTTCCGGCGGCGGCTCGCTCGCCTGCCGGTTGGGGCCCCGCGTGAGTCCGGTCGCAGGTCCCGTGGACTCAATCGCCGCGGGTATACCCGTCTCACGGGGCGGCTGAACTTGGACAGCATCTCCTCGTTCTGCCTAGCAACAAGGGATGCTGATCTCTGCTCCATGTGATTGGAGCAGAGATCAGTGTTCACTAAAAGAAAGCCATCATTGTTCACTAAAAGAAAGCCCAGCCCCCAACAGTTAGTAACACGCCCCTGGAAACACTTAGCCCCTACACTGCCACCCACTGGTTAACCCCTTCACTGATGGTGTCATTTACACAGGAATCACTGCATTTGTATAGCAGTGATTGCTGTATAAATGACAATGGTCCCAGAAATGTGTTAAAAATGTCTGATGTGTGTTCCCCTGGTTTAGTTCGGGCATCTTCCAACTCCGCCACTTGGTGCACCCGATATCCCATAAACTCCTATCTTTTCCAGAGCTTCAGAATAAATATAACATTCCGAATCAGCTCCTCTTTTCATACCTCCAATTTAAACACTATTTTCATTCCAGATCTCCTGCCCTGACCTTAGTCAACCTTAGCGCCTTTGAAACTTTATGCTCCCAGGGTCCCTGTCAGAAAGGCCTTATATCCTCTATATACAGCATCATCCACAATTCAATCTCTCCCACCACGGAATCCCACCTCTATATGAGGAGATGGGCCAAACTTCTACCAATTCCCTTAACTCTTTCTCAATGGCAGGACATCTGGACGTCCACTTCTAAAGTTTCTAGGTGTGTGGAGCAGAGAGAGACGGCCTATAAGATACTGATGTTTTGGTACAAGACCCCGGAAGTGCTACACAAATATGATCCCACCGTATCTAAACTGTGATGGAGGTGTCTATGGAATGAGGGCACCCACTATCATATATTCTGGAGCTGCCCTTTGATGGTACCTTTTTGGTCTATGGTCCAATCCCTACTCCACTCTGTGCTGGGGATAGATATCCCTTTAGACCCTAGGCACTATTTACTAGGCCTGCCTATTACGGCACTATCTAAACACGCCAAGAAGCTGACAGCTTTTATCCTCTTAGCTGCCAAGAGAGTGATTCCTGCCCTCTGGCTGTCTCCTGCCCCCCCTACCCACTCACAGCTAATCTCCGCTATTGCACATATGCGCAGGATGGAACACATGACTGCACTGGTACAGGACTCCCTATCCAAGTTCTCTAAGATATGGGATAGGTGGGATAACTCCACATTTAACCCTGAGACAGCACCCTGATATGTTGGTACAAACTCCCAGGAATGTTTTATTAAGGTTCGGTCTCGGGATTCTAATCATACGTCCCTTTTACAACTTGCAGTTCTTATTTTAACTATGTATCTTTTGTTTGCGAGCCTGTGGTGTATCCTTTTCCCCTCCCCCCCAATGTGATTTATCAAAGTCTCAACACTTTGTATCCCGTCTGCGGCGGTTTTTGCTGTTACACTTGCAACGACAATTTTTACTGTCTGTATCGAAAGTATATTTTTTCTGATATGCAAAAAATCTTTCTTCAATAAATATACATTTAAAAAACCAAAAAAAAATGTCCGATGTGTCTGCCATAATGTCGCAGTCACAATAAAAATTGCTGCCATTACTAGTAAAAAAAAAAAAATGATTACTAAAAATGCCATAAAACTATCCCCTATTTTGTAAACGCTATAACTTTTGCGCAAACCAATCAATAATCGCTTATTGTGATTTTTTTTTACCAAAAATATGTAGAATAATACGTATCGGCCTAAACTGAGGGCAAAAAAAATATTTTTTATATATTTTTGAGGGATATTTATTATAACAAAAAGTTAAAAATAATGCTTTTTTTCAAAATTGCCGCTCTATTTTTGTTTATAGCGCAAAAAATAAAAACTGCAGAGGTGATCAAATACCACCAAAAGAAAGCTCTATTTGTGGGAAAAAAAGGACGTCAATTTTGCTTGGGAGCCACGTCGCACGACCGCACAATTGTCAGTTAAAGGGACGCAGTGTCGAATCGCAAAAAGTGGTCTGGTCTTAAGCCAGCAAAATGGTCTGGGGCTTAAGTGGTTAAACATAGTTTTCTTTTGTTTAGCCTATAGGCTCAATTGAAAAAATCAAACTGATCCCTTCATGTGCGCTAAATTGTGAATGGACAGATATTCAGCTTAGCTCTAGCTATTGTATTTCGACAGCTGTTTATCAAAATACCCAAGAGCGCTTCTGATTTGATGTAGGTGCTATTGGACTGACAATTTTACACCTGGCCCTTTGATTTTTCAATCAAAGAAAGTTAAGGGTGCCAACAGGGCCATCTATAAAGCAGATTTCCACTGCTTCATTAGGAACAGTACAGAAATCACTCTGTGTAGAGCCAGATTTACTGTACTTTAAAGCTGACTACACATTATAAAATTTTCTTGTACAATTTTCCTTTAGATTTACCAAAACCATATATGAGATCCAAAATAAACACTTTAAAATTGCATGCAATCAGACAGGCCCTCGCACTACAGAGTTGAAGGTAAATCTAAAGGAATTTAATCACTTCACTCAAAAGATTTTTCCCACAAATAGAGCTCTCTTTTGGTGGTATTTGATCACCTCTGTGTTTTTTTTATTTTTTGTGCTATAAGCAAAAAAAGACCGTCAATTTTGAAAAAAAAACACAATGGGGGTTATTTACGAAAGGTAAATCCACTTTGCACCACAAGTGCACTTGGAAGTGCAGTCGCTCTAAATCTAAGGGGTAGATCTGTAATGAGTGGAAGCTCTGCTGATTTTATCATCCAATGTCCCCCTCGGATCTACAGCGGCTTCACTTCCAAGTGCACTTGCAGTGCAAAGTGGATTTTCCTTTAGTAAATAACCTCCAATATTTTGTACTTTTTGCTATAATAGATACCCCCATTTTTTTTTTTAAAAAAGCTAATTTTTTCCTCAGTTTAGGTCGATATGTATTCTAAAATATTTTTGGTAATAAAAATTGCAATAAGTGTATATTGATTGGTTTGCACAGAAGTTATAGCTTATACAAAACGGGGAAAATGTATACAATTTTTATTATTATTTTTTTTAATAGTAATGGCGGTGATCAGCAATTTTTATCGGGACTGTGATGGATAGATCAGACTTTTTTGACATATTTTTGGGACCATTGACATTTATACAGCAATCGGTGCTATAAAAATCCACTGATTACTGTGTAAATGTCACTGGCAGGGAAGGGATGAACATTAGGGGGCGATTAAGGGGTTAAATGTGTTCCCTCCTGTGTGTTCTAACTGTAAGGGGATGGGACTTACTAGAGAAGAAGACAGATCGTTGCTCCTAGCTATTAGGAACACATGATCTGTCTCTCCTCTCCTCATAGAACAGGGATTTGTGTGTTTACACACACGTCCCTGTTCTGGCTCTCGTGCCCGCAATCACACATGGCCAGCTGTCATCACAACCACCAGCCATGGGCATCGGTACCCCCGAAGTCCAGCGGGCGAGCATGCCTGCTATCCCCGCTTAAAGGGCCGGTATACAGCTACGATGGTTCATGGGAACGACCTGCCGCAGTATAATGACATCAGCTGGTCGGCAAGCGGATAAACAAGAAAATTGTATAAGGTATGGAGTGCTTAGGGCAGGCCACAGGTCAGTGTTGATGGGGGAATCCCTCCCACAGTGCTATTGTGTTCTGCCGATGGGCAGAGCAGGGAGCCTTCCCCTCCATCAAAATACATAATCATTGCTGGCTGCTATAGCCATAGGTAGTAATTGGGTGAAAAAATCTACTTTAGCATAACAAGCCTGCATGTAGATTGATCTATATTCATGGGCCAACATATAAGTCTACTCCAACATTTTCTGCTGTGCCGGAAGCATCTCTGTAGTGTTATGATATGCAGTTTATGCAGTTGAAAAGCACGCTATTTGCTTTCTTTGATTTTAGCACTGTCTATGTATTCTTCTATCCACTGAATACTGTACCTCCAAACTATAATACTTTTTATAGGGCTGAAGGGATAGAGGCTTGATAAAGTTTCAATGAAATGTCAAAAACTTCTAAACACAAAAACAGTTGCACTATGCCTTGTGGGGGTTAGCTCAAATGGGGATCACCTTCCCTGGGAAAAAGGCAGTCCAAACGCCTGGTCTTTCTTAAAAGTCTGATTTGTAGCCAGTTTTATTTAAAAGGTTGAATAGAGAACAAACAAAACAGAAAGTTTAAAGTAAACACTGCTGGTACACTTATACCTACAGGTAAGCTTAAAATAAATCTTACCTGTAGGTGCAAGGAATATCACAGTTTAGGAGATATTCTCTGTTTGTGCAGCCGGTGACGCCACCAGCGCAGCGCAATGTGCTCTGAAGGGATGGGATACTCGTGCCATCCCTTCAGAGCTCTGTGCCAAAGCCGTGATGTCATTGCTGCTCAGGCCATTTAAATGGCTATAGTTTTTGAACCTGGAAGGAAGACCCGGGGTAGATGGAAGTCCTGTCAGTGGTAACAGTGTGCCTCTGGAGGGCTTCGATCAAAGGTAAGACTTTCAAAATGTGCTAGTATGGGATGACATTACCTTGCAGGAGGATTTGTTTTTTTTTTTTTTTTTACGTGAAAGTTTATTATTGCTTGGAGAGTGCTGCCACTTAATTGCACTTAATATTTTATATAAATGAAATCTAAAGCTGATAATTTAACCACTTGCAGACCGGACCATTTTGCCGGTCAAAGACCAGACCACTTTTTGCGATTCGGCACTGCGTCTCTTTAACTGACAATTGCGCGGTCGTGCGACGTGGCTCCCAAACAAAATTTACGTCCTTTTTTTCCCACAAATAGAGCTTTCTTTTGGTGGTATTTGATCACCCCTGCGGTTTTTATTTTTTGCGCTATAAACAAAAATAGAGCGACAATTTTGAAAAAAAACGCATTATTTTTTACTTTTTGTTATAATAATTATCCCCCAAAAATATATAAAAAAACATTTTTTTCCCTCAGTTTAGGCCGATACGTATTCTTCTACATATTTTTGGTAAAAAAAATCGCAATAAGTGATTATTGATTGGTTTGCGCAAAAGTTATAGCGTTTACAAAATAGGGATAGTTTTATAGCATTTTTATTAATAATTTTTTATTATTATTTTTTTTACTAGTAATGGCGGCGATCAGTGATTTTTATTGTGACTGCGACATTGTGGGGGACCCATCGGACATTTTTGACACATTTTTGGGACCATTGTCATTTATACAATAATCACTGCTATATAAATGCAGTGATTCCTGTGTAAATGACACTGGCAGTGAAGGGGTTAACCAGTGGGTGGCAGTGTAGGGGTTAAGTGTTCCTAGGGGTGTGTTACTAACTGTGGGGGGGTTGGGCTTTCATTTAGTGAACACTGATCTCTGCTCCAATCACATGGAGCAGAGATCAGCGTCACTAGTTGCTAGGCAGAATGGAGAAATGCTGTTTACTCGGCATTTCCTCCATTCGGCCGCTCCGTGAGACGATCGCGGGGATGCCCGCGGCGATCGAGTCAGCGGGTCCCGCGACCGGACTCACAGGGGTCCCGACCAGTGCGGGAGCGCGCCACCGGCGGCGCGCTTCCGATGGAAGGGCGGCATTGAATATTGGACGTACCTGTACGCCAATATGCCTGCCCGTGCCATTCTGTCGACGTACATTGTCGTGCGCTGGTCCGGAAGTGGTTAATAAGGTAAACAAATAAAAACTTGACAAAATAAAATAGTGAGAAATAATGTGATATTGTCATTAAATGTGTGTGTGTGTGTGTATATGTATATATATATATATATATATATATATATATATATATATATATATATATATATATATATATATATATATATATATATATATATATATACTGTCTATTTAAAAAAAATCATTATTCTCTGAAATAATAAAATAAATCTAACCTGCACAATATTCTGCAGTGTGTGACAACGGAACTAAGTCCAGTAACTCTGATCATGTATCTACTTTTACCATCAATCTGTCTTTGTCTTTTCCTCTGTCAGTGATTTGTTTGTCAATCTGGCTATGGTTAAAAAATTGTTATGTGAGCGTGCCTGCCTTGTTACTCTTCCTTGCTCTTTTTAAATTTTTAAACACTCTTCCACTCTAACTTTATAAAATATTTATTCTGGCCTGTCATGGCAGGAACAATGCTTTGCCTGAGGACTTGTGAAAGTTAGAGTATGCGTATGTTCTATTGCCAACATCTAAGGCCTTTCTCCACAAGAGTTTCACTTAAATTCTAATGTCTCTCTAGCCACAATTTAGCTTGTTTTACCCAGCGGTAATAAAGTGTGCTAGAGCTTCGGAGAAACAATGGTAATGATAGTTCACAAGGGCAAAATATTTAGGGAATCAGCAGAGTGATTTTACGGATCCATTCTCCAATGAGCAGGCAAATGACACAGGTTGCAGTAAGAAATAGTGCTTTCATTTGACTGATTGTGTGCAGTGTGACAAGGAAGTATAAATCACAAACATGACTAAACAGAATTTTAGGCAGTCTGCCTGAATTTCTGTTTTAAAGCTGTATTAAATCCAAAAACAAAAATGTGATATATTGTAGCTTACCCATTCTTAGATGTGGTGGCTGCATTAGATTTATTTCTTAGTCTTTTTTCCTTATTTTCACCTGGTGATCCAGCCAGTAACACACTTCTTATCTTAACCACTTAAGGACCTCCTCCTGCACATTTACGTCAGCAGAATGGCACGGCTGGACACAATCACGTACCTGTACGTGGCTCTTTAAGTGCCCAGCCGTGGGTTGCGCGTGTGCCGCCAACAGCGCGCTTACGACCCGGTCCTGAGCTCCTTGACTGTGGCCGTGGGACCCACAGACCCGATCGCCACTGGTGTCGCGCGATCAGGTCACAGAGCTGAAGAACGAGGAGAGGTATGTGTAAACTAACCTCTCCTCGTGCTTCCAAGTGTGGCTGTCACCGATCGTCTGTTCCCTGTTATAGGGAAAGACGATCAGTGATGTCACATGCCAAGCCACGCCCCCCGACAGTAAAAAAACACAAACGTCACACTTAACCCCTCCCCCCCCTAGTGGTTAACTCCTTCACTGCCAAGTGTCATTTACACAGGAATCAGTGCATTTAACCACCTTCAGACCGGACCATTTTGCTGGTAAATGACCAGAGGTCTTTTTACAATTTGGCACTGCGCTGCTTTAACTGATAATTGCGCGGTCATGCAATGTTGTACCCAAACAAAATTTGCGTCCTTTTCTTCCCACAAATAGAGCTTTCTTTTGATGGTATTTGATTGCCTCTGCGATTTTTATTTTTTGCGATATAAACATAAAAAGACCGCAAATTTTGAAAAAAATGATATTTTCTAATTTTGTTATTAGAAAAATCCAATAAACTCAATTTTAGTCATACATTTAGGCCAAAATGTATTCAGCCACATGTCTTTGGTAAAAAAAAAGTCAATAATTGTATATTTATTGGTTTGCGCAAAAGTTGTCACATCTACAAACTAAGGTACGTTTTCTGGAATTTACGCAGCTTTTAGTTTACGACTGCCTATCTCATTTCTTGAGTTGCTAAAATGGCAGGGCAGTACAAAACCCCCCCAAATGACCCCATTTTGGAAAGTAGACACCCTAAGGAAATTGATAAGTGGCATGTTGAGCCCATTGAATATTTTATTTTTTTGCCTCAAGCGATTGAATAATGACAAAAAATAATTTATTTATTTTTTTTTACACAAAGTTGTCACTAAATGATATATTGCTCACACATGCTATGGGCATATGTGAAATGACACCCCAAAATAAATTCTGCTGCTTCTCCTGAGTACGGGGATACCACATATGTGGGACTTTTTGGGAGCCTAGCCGCGTACGGGGCCCCGAAAACCAAGCACCGCCTTCAGGCTTTCTAAGGGCGTAAATTTTTGATTTCACTTCTCACTACCTATTACAGTTTTGAAGGCCATAAAATGCCAAGATGGCACAAAACCCCCACAAATGACCCCATTTTAGAAAGTAGACACCCCAAGCTATTTGCTGAGAGGCATTTTGAGTCCATGGAATATTTTATATTTTGCCACAAGTTGCGGGAATATTACAAACTTTAATTTTTTTAAATTTGTTTTTCACAAAGTTGTCACTAAATGATATATTGCTCACACATGCTATGGGCATATGTGAAATGACACCCGAAAATAAATTCTGCTGCTTCTCCTGAGTACGGGGATACCACATATGTGGGACTTTTTGGCAGCCTAGCCACGTACGGGGCCCCGAAAACCAAGAACCGCCTTCAGGTTTTCTAAGGGCGTAAATATTTGACTTCACTCCTCACTACCTATTACAGTTTTGAAGGCCATAAAATGCCAAGATGGCACAAAACCCCCACAAATGACCCCATTTTAGAAAGTAGACACCCCAAGCTATTTGCTGAGAGGCATGTTGAGTCCATGGAATATTTTATATTTTGCCACAAGTTGCGGGAAAATTACAAACTTTTTTTTTTTTTTCACAAAGTTGTCACTAAATGATATATTGCTCACGCAAGCCATGGGCATATGTGAAATGACACCCCAAAATAAATTCTGCTGCTTCTTCTGAGTACGGGGATACCCCATATGTGGGACTTTTTGGGAGCCTAGCCGCGTACAGGGCCCCGAAAACCAAGCACCGCCTTCAGGCTTTCTAAGGGCGTTACAGTTTTGAAGGCCATAAAATGCCAAGATGGCACAAACCCCCCCCCCAAATGACCCCATTTTGGAAAGTAGACACCCCTAAATTTACACTAGTACACTAGTGAGACTAGGTAATAAATGGCGGGTGCCCTGAAACTATAAAAAAAATAACTAACCAACCAGCGTCACCTGTAACAGTTATATGGTGATCACTGGTGAAAGGGTTAACTAGGGGGCAATCAGGGGGCTTTATGCGGTAGTATATGGGGGTCCCTGGCGCTATAAAAAGCTGCGGCGAACCTAAATACCTACCTGCCTAACTAGCGTCACCTGTGACACTAATACAGTGATCAGAAAAACGATCGCTTATTAGGCTGGGTTCACACTGGAGCGATGTGGGAACGCCACGAATGCGCGGCGGGTTCCCGCATCACATGCCTCCTGGCGGCAGTTCACACTGCCCTATGCGAACTGCTGGGAGTGTCAGTGAAATGTTAATGACACCCCCAGATCAGTTCGCATATCGCAGTGCGATCTGCAAACTCGGATCGCATGGTGTGAACACCCATGCGATCCGATTCTGCTGCGGACCAAAAAAAGGGTCCCGTGCGAGTTTGCGGCGGGTGCGACACGAATTCAGCCATACTATCTGTATGGCTGAACTCGAATCGCACAGAGATCGGATGTGATTTGCACTGCAGTGCGGTGCGAATCACATCCGTTCTCATAAACCGCTGCAATGTGAACCCAGCCTTAGTGACACTGGCGACGGGGGTGATCACGGGGTTAAACCTTTATTGGGGGGGTTAGGGGGGTACCTTAGAACTAAAGGGGGCTAACCCTAACTGCCCTAACAGTTATTACAGTCACAAATGACACCCGCCGGGTGATCAGGGGGTTAAACCTTTATTAGGTAATAAATGGCGGGTGCCCTGAAACTATAAAAAAATAACTAACCAACCAGCGTCACCTGTAACAGTTATATGGTGATCACTGGTGAAAGGGTTAACTAGGGGGAAATCAGGGGGCTTTATGCGGTAGTATATGGGGGTCCCTGGCGCTATAAAAAGCTGCGGCGAACCTAAATACCTACCTGCCTAACTAGCGTCACCTGTGACACTAATACAGCGATCAGAAAAATGATCGCTTATTAGGCTGGGTTCACACTGGAGCGATGCGGGAACGCCATGAATCCGCGGCGGGTTCCCGCATCGCATGCCTCCCGGCGGCAGTTCACACTGCCCTATGCGAACTGCTGGGAGTGTCAGTGAAATGTTAATGACACCCCCAGATCAGTTCGCATATCGCAGTGCGATCTGCAAACTCGGATCGCATGGTGTGAACACCCATGTGATCCGATTCTGCTGCGGGCCAAAAAAAGGGTCCCGTGCGAATTTGCGGCGGGTGCGGCGGGTGCGACACGAATTCAGCCATACTATCTGTATGGCTGAACTCGAATCGCACAGAGATCGGATGTGATTTGCACTGCAGTGCGGTGCGAATCACATTCGTTCTCATAAACCGCTGCAATGTGAACCCAGCCTTAGTGACACTGGCGAGGGGGGGTGATCACGGGGTTAAACCTTTATTGGGGGGGTTAGGGGGGCACATTAGAACTAAAGGGGGCTAACCCTAACTGCCCTAACAGTTATTACAGTCACAAATGACACCAATGCAAAAAAAAAAAAAAAAAGCAATTGGTGTCACTGTGACTGGGGGGGGCAGGGGTAATTGGGGGGTGATCGGGGGGTAAAGGGGGGGTGTGAGTGTGCCTGGCATGTTCTACTGTGTAGTGTAGTGCTTGTGCAACTCACCGAGGCTCTCTCCTCTGTGCCGGAACGAAAAATACCGACACGGAGGA
Organism: Lithobates pipiens; assembly: GCF_037356315.1. Classification (NCBI taxonomy): domain Eukaryota; kingdom Metazoa; phylum Chordata; class Amphibia; order Anura; family Ranidae; genus Lithobates; species Lithobates pipiens. The sequence continues at coordinate 391,144,034 of NW_027507748.1, read as the reverse complement.
GAGAATACATCACTTCCTCTCCTGTGTTTACATTACAGGAGAGGAAGTGATGTCACCGGCGTTTTCATTCGTCGGGAGCGATCGCGAGGGGGTGGCCATGAATGAATGGCCGTCCCCTCGTCCGGGATCGCTCCCGAACGAATACCGACCGCCGCAGGCACCGGGCGGGGGCCCGATCGGGCCCCCGACCCGCGGTCAGGCAAGGACGTACATGTAAGCCCTTATGCCTGCCCGTGCCATTCTGTCGACGTACATCGTCGTGCGGCGGTCGGCAAGTGGTTAAATAGCACTGATTGCTGTATAAATGACAATGGTCCCAAAAATGTGTCAAAAATGTCCGATGTGTCCGCCATAATGTAGCAGTCACAAAAAAAATCGTTGCTTGCCGCCGTTACTAGTAAAAAAAAAAAAATAATAATAAAATTGCTATAAAACGATCCCCTATTTTGTAAACGCTATAACTTTTGCGTAAACCAATCAATAATCGCTAATTGGATTTTTTTTTTACCAAAAATATGTAGAAGAATACGTATCAGCCTAAACTGAGGAAAAAAAATTTTTTTTATATATCTTTTGGGGATATTTATTATAGCAAAAGGTAAAAGATATTGCATTTTTTTCAAAATTGTTGCTCTATTTTTGTTTATAGCGCAAAAAATAAAAACCGCAGAGGTGATCAAATACCACCAAAAGAAAGCTCTATTTGTAGGAAAAAAAGGACGCCAATTTTGTTTGGGAGCCACGTCGCACGACCGCGCAATTGTCAGTTAAAGCGACGTAGTGCCGAATTGCAAAAGGGGCCTGGTCCTTTGGCTGCAAATTGGTCCGGGGCTTAAGTGGTTAATCCTAGTATACCCGTTTCATTTTTTTTATTCAACCCAGTGGACTGAATGAAAAATTAAAAAACTGAGAGGTCACAGTACTAACTATGCGGGGTGTTAGTGTGGTGATCTCCCCCACGGTGCTATTGTATTCTGATAAGGGGACCACCCCCCCACGCCAGAGTACACGAATCAGTGCTCACAGCCATTGGCTGCCAGTGCCAATCGACCACTGGCCGGATGCTGGTATTCCAACATACCAGTTTTACAGAAGCTGGTTGTGAGACTGACAAGCTGCTGTAAACATTGGCCAAATGTTGTCCTGTTCCTGCCGAACAGAATTAGGAAATCTGCATTCTGGTTGCAGTAGTAAAGCAGACACCTTTGCACAGCTGCACTGGGGAGAGGATAATGTAAGATTGGCAGATTTAGATACTAACAAATTAAAGCTTAACTCCAGCTAATACCTTATAAGCAGTTAAAGTAAACAGTTTAATTTTCCATTTGGGATAAAGATTTTACATAAATAAATAAAAGCTGACCCTGTCAGTGGTAAATGGTTTGCCTCAAACCGCTAACTGCTACTGGACAGCTTGGTCTGTGAAAGGCTAAGTTCACCTTTAGAACATGTGGATTCACACCTATGCAGTTTTAGTTCTTTTTGCATTTTGCAGATTTGCACTGCAGTCCATTTAACATGGTTTTCTATGGAACACGTTCTGTAGTGCAAATCAGCAAAATGCAAAAAGCTCTAAAAATGCATAGGTGTGAATCCAGCCTTACAGTGGGTGGGGGTTCTTCTCCACCATACCAACTGTCACTTTATGAAAACAGTGCAACTGTGCAGGACTCCACCCATGTAGCCAGATCATTCATTCACAGATTCTTGTGAATGAATAAACTACAAGTACCAGATGGACTTGTAGTTTTAATGGGCTCCAGGGGTTCTGATGAGTGCTCCTGTAGTCTACTGACATGTCCTCTGGCTTTCAAACAGAAAGCTTGTATAGAGGTACAGACTGAAAGTTGGAGGAAATGTCTGCAGGAACCCACATTGCATCCGTGATCTACTGATTTCAGGTGAAATGCTTTCCAGGCTTCTGCAGAAAAAAAAAATAAATATAGATTTTTTTCCTGCAAAAAAAAGTGTGCATTTATATTTTTTTCTGTAAAGATGGATTTATCCTGGAAGATGAAAAATAACAGACTTACAGGCCAGATCACCAGGATGGAGATAAAAGGTAAAAGCCTAAAAAAAAAGAAAATTAATGCAAGAAGTGGTGAGCTGCAATATAATAAAAAAAAAAATTCTCATGAAGGTAGTTAATATTCAATATTCAATATTGTTTTAGTTATGCATTACCATAAAGAAGAGTACAGATTGACAGTTTGACACAACAATCCAAACTTCAGCATTATGCTACTATACTCAGAATCTGTGTTAAAGTCAGAGGATATGTTTAGAAGCCTCTCCATGCTGTAATTTTGAGTCAGAATCATATCTTGAGAAGTTGTATTGTATGCATTGCTCTCCTTACATGCTTGCACACAGTTTATGCAGTGTGCTATAGAGATTTTGTGGATGGCGTCACCATACCAATCATCATAAAATAGGAATCTTCACCGGCACATATTGCTTTTGTGATAATTTTGTCCTTTATTTACATAAAGTAGCAGGCTGATGTTACAGGACCTCATAGGATCCTTTTTACAGCACAAATTCATAAATATCTTGCTTTTTTGTCATTGGTATTTTACCTTAAATAAATCTGGAGTCCTTGTTTCAGATCCCAAGTGCACCTAGCTGGCAGTACCCCTTTCAAAGTGGCAAAAAAACTGAATTATTACAATTTAAAAGCACTGCTGACACCAATCAAATGTAGTAAAACTGTCCAGAGAAAACAAAACAGGCAAACATTTGTTGTTTTACTTTCCAGCCATTCTTATTACACAGACAAAATCACTATTCTTGGTCTAGGGTTACTGCTTCCTAGGTCAGCTTTGGGACAAAATAAAAACAGAGAGAATATGATCATTTATTAAAAAAAAAGGGAAAAAGGTATTCATAATGGCTTTTTATATCTATACACAAATGCTTTGCTTTTTATTTCAATTTTTAACTGAATGGGTTGTTTTACAAGGTGATCGTTTACAATCACTTTAACTTGTAACTTCTCCTCGAGCAAGGTTCTTTGACGTTTTTCACTTGATAAAAGCTTATTCATAGAGTGGGAGTTTTTTTGTAACCCTTCTGAGACATGTTCTCACTAAGAGTTGATATCATGATATTAGATGCAAGGAAATATACAATATGCTGACAAAAAAAAAACACATTTTTATTATTGGGGCACATCTCATTCAAAATGCAACCCTTTGGGCATACATGTGTTTAATGAAAAAATCCCAAATACCTCACATTGACTTAAAATGGAGAATCTGGTTAACAATCAGTCTATTACAAACTCTTCTGGTTATGCGACCCACATATTGTGGTCAATATCACAGTTGATGATATACACAAACCTGGTATTGCAATTTACTAGTTGTTTAACCACTTGCTTACAGGGCACTTAAACACCTTCCTGCCCAGACCAATTTTCAGCTTTCGGTGCTCTCACAATTTGAATGACAATTACTCAGTCATGCAACACTGTACCCAAATGAATTTTTTGTCCTTTTTTTCCCACAAATAGAGCTTTCTTTTGGTGGTATTTGATCACCTCTGGGGTTTTTATTTTTTGCGCTATAAATGAAAAAAGACCGAAAATTTTGAAAAAAAACGCATATTTCTTTGTTTCTGTGACAGAATTATGCAAATTATTAATTTTTCTTCATAAATTTTGGTCACAATTTATACTGCTACATGTCTTTGGTAAAAATAACCCAAATTAGTGGATATTATTTGGTCTTTGTGAAAGTTAGAGAGTCTACAAGCTGTGGTGCGAATCGCACAAAATTGATCACATCTGATGTACTGGTGGCCTATCTCGCTTCTTGTGACCCGAACAAGTCAGGAAAGTACAAATACCCCCCAAATGACCCCTTTTTGGAAAGTAGACATTCCAAGGTATTTAGTAAGAGGTATAGTGAGCTTTTTGATGTTGTCATTTTTTTCCCACAATTCTTTGCAAAATTAAGATTTTTCATTTTTTTTTTTTTCTCCACAAAATTGTCATTGTAATAGGTTATTTCTCTCACATGGCATGTGTATACCACAAATGACACCCCCCAAAAAATTCTGCTACTCCTCCTGAGTATTACAATACCACATGTGTGGGACTTTTTCACAGCCTGACCACATAGAGAGGCCCAACATGCAGGTAGCGCCATCATGTGTTCTAGGAACATAAGTTTACACATCTAACTTGTTGACTATTTATTACACTTTTGAAGCACCAGGACAATGACACGTGACACTGATGACAGATGGCACTGATACGTGGCAATGATGACAGGTGGCACTGATGACAGATGGCACTAATATGTGGCACTGATGACAGATGGCACTAATATGTGGCACTGATGACGCGTGGCACTTATACGTGGCACTGATGACACGTGGCACTAATACGTGGCACTGATGACACGTGGCACTGAAACGTGGCACCGATGACAGATGGCACTAATACGTGGCACTAATATGTGCCACCGATGACAGATGGCACTAATACATGGCACCGATGACGCGTGACACTGATGACAGATGGCACTGATAAGTGGCATTGATGACACGTGACACTGACAACAGATGGCACGTGACACTGACAGGTGGCACTGATGACAAATGGCACTGATACGTGGCACTGATGACAGATGGCACTATGTGGCACTGACGGCAGGTGGCACTGACGGCAGGTGGCACTGACGGCAGGTGGCACTGGGGGCAGGTGGCACTGGGGGCAGGTGGCACTGACGGCAGGTGGCACTGGGGTGGATGGCACTGGGGGCAGGTAGCACTGGGGTGGATGGCACTGGGGGCAGGTAGCACTGGGGTGGATGGCACTGGGGGCAGGTAGCACTGGGGTGGATGGCACTAGGGGCAGGTAGCACTGGGGTGGATGGCACTAGGGGCAGGTAGCACTGGGGTGGATGGCACTGGGGCAGGTAGCACTGGGGTGGATGGCACTGGGGGCAGGTAGCACTGGGGTGGATGGCACTGGGGCAGATGGCACTGCTGGGGGCGGATGGCACTGCTGGGGGCGGATGGCACTGCTGGGGGCGGATGGCACTTTTTATTTCATTTTTTTAATTTATTTTTTTTCCACAATCAGAACGGCTGCCGCTGCAGCCGTTCATCTCTCCCCTCTCGCACTGTCTGTGCGAGGAAGGAGAGCGGCGCTGCGAGATGATCTCATATGTTTACATATGAGATCATCTCCCATTGGACACGCCGATCACGCTGTAAACGGCCGCTGTGATTGGCCGTTTACAGCGATCTGTGTTTGCCTGTCCCCGGGGGACACGGCGAACACAGAACTTCCGCGATGCGCGCCCGCGGCGGTGCGCATTGCGGAAGTAAACATCGGGCCGTCCAGGGACGACCGCCCGAACGAACGCGCCTGCTCTACGGCCGTCATTCGGCTATAGGGCGGGCGCGAGGAGGTTAATAAATGTTGTTTTCTCTCTAACTTTGGGTCTGATCTTATAAGGATGTCCAAACTTTCCACAGCATGAGCATCTAGATCAGGGTCCAAACATTTAAACATCCTAAGCCACATTTGAAAAAGAGGTGTAGCGGTACCTCCATGAGGGCTGCTGGGTTGTTCTATTTCCCACTGGCTATCACGGGCGCTCATGACTACCCTTCTCTCTGAAACCTCGGGTTCCATACTCACAGTAAAGATCACACTCTATTGTAATTAAAGAATATTATAAGTTTACTGGAAAAGAGTTAGTTGCTCAGAGTTAGTAATACAACAAATAAGTACAGTGAAGGTGTTGTCTAAGGTGGATATAAACACACTTGAAATAACTGACATATGTGGAAGCGCCTCCAAGTGGGACTAATGCTCAGGGTGATAAGATATTGACCCTGAGCACTTTCCCACTTCCAGCACGACCGTGCAAACACTATGCAAGGTTATTAGACACAACACAGTATAATTGATGAAGAGCTCTCCCTGAGGTATAATGCAGTCCTTTGCATGTAACTGTGATACCAAATCCCCCAGTGAAGATATAGTCTTTGGTCTTCTTTCTTCTGCTAGCTATTATACTTCAGTGTTTGTAATCCAAAGGTTTGATAGGTAATAAAGTGACATAAAGTGAATGGTAACAGCAATTCCGGTTATGGAACACACGTGTAACTGTTTCCAGTGAAAGCACACTCAGGCCGTCAGTCAGTACCTAGTGGAGTATGACTCAGTCTACTTAAATGAGACCCTTGCTGTGGAACTGCAGGTCTCAGGAACACTGTGTGGTTAGTCTAAATGTGTAAAGTGCTATATATAACTTCTAGCCAACAGCCCTCTCACCACACCAGGCCTGGATAACTGGATGTCTCTGCTCTGGTGGTCTCAGTCCTCCTGTCAGCCAGCTACATCATGCTGCACCGCCCCGCAAGATGACCGGGACCCTTGTTTGGCTCCGTCAGGCGTTCTGGATCTCAGACTCGATCACACAGCTTTTCCAGCACACTGTGATAAGGCACTCTCAGTGATTGCTGCTCCGCTCCGCACAATGCAGGCCGCACTCTCTGGAACACTCCCTCACAGATCCCTGTAGGCAGGCCATTCGTCCGGAAGATACAGAAAATGGCCGTGCCAGACCTTTTATAACCTACCCAGCATGCAGTTCAGCCACTCAGTGTTCATGGGTAGATAAGTGGGTGTTGTGGTTAAGTAAGTCCTTTCACAAAGTAAACAATTAAATCACTTCCTGCTTAGCTGTTATGTGCAAGTTAAACAAGTCATTTTCTATTGCATATCAGTAGAGGGAGCCAAATACCAATCTAACAGCATGGTCTTGCTTTATAATATTTCCTGGTAAAGAATCACAGCGCTACAGAGGAAAGGTCTTGGGCCACAGATAAAAAACACTACCAATAAGGATTGCTAATGAGCAGAAAAAGTCAGGCAGATCACAAATTATCAATCACTGATATAAATAATGTACATATCTGATATTTTCTCACAAATATAGGTGCTGCCGAAAACTGATGACACGCAAAAGGTGTGATTGTGAAGAGTGGGATATGTTTCATTGGGAAAATAAAACTTCAATAAAGGGACACACAAAGTGATGCAAAAAAAAAAAAAAATCAACATTTATAAGTGTTGTGCATTGGGCTGCATTCATAACTGTCTTGGTCAGTGGGCAGCAGGTTGGACACCCCTGATCTAGATCCTTCTCCACACTTATACAAGCCTTTAGTAGAGAGCTAGTTATTTGTTTTATGCTGCATGCAAAACAAAATGTGCGACGGACCATTACCACAAGTAGAAGCTCTTCTACTAAGAAATGTAACTTCTTCAGTCAACATCTCCCTATATACAATAGGTATAACTATATTTTAAATTATAACATTTTTAATCTGTTTAAAAAGCTGAGCTATATTTTAATGGCAGCAACAGTATTCCTAATGTATCTGATTCTGGTATGAAATAATTGCCCTTTAAAAATGATTAAAACCACTTCTCCCCCACCAAACTGAATTTTGTAAACATTTTTTGCCTTGGTACATGCTCCTCGGGGCAGTGCCCCCCCCATGCCATTTTTTTGACAGTCCCTTGCCTAATAGACTAATCATCACTGCTGTTTTTAATTTTCATCTCTCACTGACCTCAATCGATTTCAGATGTACAGTATTCCAATATTTTTAAATATCAATTGATTTATATTTTAAATGTTGGAATACTGTACATTGCAGTGATTTTACAACTGTACATGTATAGGATTGGGGGTATTATTTTTCTAGTGTGATATCTACACTTTTTGTATATAAAATTTTCAAGTGTTAGTTCTATGAGAAAATTTACACTAGTAATAGTATGAGTGGTTCTAAAAATGTTGGATACATTTAATAGAATATTACTTAGACAAATGCTAACACTTGAATTTATTTCAGTTATGTTTACAGTATAATGCAAGTAAATAAACAGGTAAGAAATTTTAAGGAAGCAATATCAATATGTGTTACATATCTTTTTTTTTTTTGTCCTAAACTAACAATCTTTACACTGTGGTTTTCTTTGTGTAGTATTTTTCCACTTGCTAGTTTCATCACTTTAATCCATTTTTTCATTTCACAAAATTGTTATTGCCATTCATTTTCAAAATTTATATTTAGATTTTACTATTGATCTTTGAGAAAAATGGCTTTCCAAAGTACTAGATTAATTGCCTTAGAAGAAGGAAACAAAGAAGAATATGACATAGTGCAAAGAGAAGCATATGAATAAAGTTATGGTAATTCCCTTTATAGCATCATAACCTTTACATTTACAAGAAGTGTCTGTTGCCTGGGGTGATGTGGTATGATTGTTTAGCTATGATCATAAACAGCATTAGAAAACATACAGCGTTTAACACATGCACTGTACTCCAGCTGATGAGCCACTGACAATATATGCCATACAAAGATTCTGAATACATTATAGTCACCAGAGTCCAGGGAAGGATTAACTCAGCTCAAGGTTTATTAAATCTTCCAGATGCCAAATACTTCTCAGCACACAGTCTATTAAACGGTCTCATATACAAGCAAGCTGAGATAATCAGAAATAATGGTGGCAGGTGCTACTGTGTGCCTGTTACTTCCTCTATACAGATCAAGCAATTTACTACTGTGTCAAGTCTCAGCATATAACATTTAAATGATTCAATGTTTTCTCTAAAATAAAAATTATTGTATGATTACAGAGAGGAACAAATTCATAATTCTTGCTCTACTAGCCCTCCTCCCCATTCCACAAAGCCTTTTGCTGCTGGCCCCCCAACATGCACACAGCATATGAGCTGTTCCTTGTGAACAGAATAATCACAAAAAGTGCATGCAGCAAAAATGTAATTGTTATTAAACCCATAACAGTAAATGAGTCTGTATATGAGCTTTTCGGCTGCTAGCGGGGCACTTTTAACCCCGCAAGCGGCCAAAGAAAGAGTTCAAAGCGCCCATGTTGCAGTGCTACAGAAACGCTTTGCAGATGCTTTGTTTATCTGCAGTCTTCTCTTCTCTATATGTGTGCATATATTTGTAGTGTAGAATTTCCTCAGAAGGCAGGGACCTGAAATTACACTCCGCAGTGCTCAGTGAGGAGAAAGAGCTGATTGGAGGGAAGGGACATATCTCCTTCACACAGGAACAGAGCGGAGGCTGTCAATCAGCTGGAAATCCCTACCATGTCATCTTTTTTCTCTTGGTGTCAGAAAAACTTGTCAGAAGTAATTACTATAACAGAGGAACAAGCCAGTAGACAGAAGCGCTTTGCAGACACTTCGGCAGCGCTGCCCATTCATTTTGAGAGCAGTGTATACACCTCTCCCAAACCACCCCAAAGATGCTGCTTGCAGGACTTTGTTTCCCATCCAGCAAGCGCAATGCCCCAGTGTGAAAGCACTCAGGCTTTCACACTGGGGAGGCATTAGAAAAGGGCCTCAGTGCGAAAGGGGTCTCACTGTGGAACCTAAGTGTTTAATCCTGCATCATGTAAAAAGGCTGGTTGACCCTGTCGTCTCTATTTATCCCCTTCTTCCCCAGTCCCCAATCCATCTCCTTGGGGGCACTCTGCACATGGTCAGTTTGGTGTGTATTTCTAGATAGTTTTTTTTCTTGGGAGGGTGCATGTGATCAGCACTGTCTAGACAGAGGGTCAAGAAACCTGCAGCCTCATAGAGCAGTCAGAGGAGAATGAAAACTCTGCCTACAAGTTTTAACCAGACACTCATAGAAGTCATAAGACTGCTATCTACTGCTGAAGAAAAAAGGCATTTAGCAGTTTATATTTTCTAAAATAATTGCATTGCCATGTTCTGTATACTGTAGGAGACCAGATATAGTTAATGCAGGGTTCTGAGTTTAGTAATGCTTTAACCATATAACTAATAGAACAAATAAAGACATTCGAAATAATGTATCAATAATAATTATGCAATAAGTTACAAAACATGTGGAGACTGCATTTGTTTTATTTTTTTTGGCTTTTTCCCTCTGTTTTCACCTGGTGATCTAGCAAGTAACATACCTCTTGTATTACTGACAACAGACAGTAGCATTGCCAATCCAGGGAGGAGGGGGAGTGGTAAATATATTATCAGATTTTTAAGTGAATAAATAAAAGCTAATCACTTTAACCACCCCTCCCTGTGATAAACAGTTTGTAGGTGGGGTGCAGCATATGCGGGGGCATTCATTTTCACAGGCAGGTGCAAGGAAGAACTTATTGAAATAATTTAGCAACAATTACAATAAACCATTGCGCAGGCTACCCAGCTGGGTGCACACACAGATTTAGGCAATGTGAAAGGAGCAGATTACAGCCAGTCTAATGAGAGAAGTAGAGTGTGGCCTGGCCATCTCGTTCCCAATCAGAAAGGTATCCAGGAGAGTTCTGACCCTACGCTTTCCCTACATTTTCCATCAGGAAACTTTCCCTTATTCTAGTACTGTTTCTAACTAGACATGTGCATTCATTTTCGTTCCGAATCGAAATTCGGACTAATTTTCATTATTCGGACTTTCGGATGCATCCGAAATACCGAATTGCAATGCTAATGAATTCAAACTAAATTCGAATCAAATTTGAAAAATTACATTTTGCGACCCGAATTTGGGGCCATGTATCTTGGGGCCACTTATAGCTAGGAATCCCAAATGGTATTCAAACACCGTAGAACTATCACTACAACATATCCAAATTTGGCGTTCCTAGCTATAAGTGGCCCCGAGATACGTGGCCCCAAAGTCTGGACACAAAATGTCATTCTCTTCTGCAGAAAAGTAATATAAATGAAATAAGATGTGTGTGTGTGTTTTTGCATTGGTACACTGCAAGTATGAGAAGTTGATGTGACAGATGTATATAAGTAAGTAACTAACCATCTTCCAAAATTCCTAATTTAAATAGAAAAGATTAGAAAAATATATAATTTAATAGAATAAAATAGAAAGAATATACAACCATCTTCTGAAATTCAAATTTCAAATAGAATAAATTTGAATTTCAAATAGTATGAATTCAAAATTTTGAATTAATTAATTTTAAATTTGGATAGAAAAGATTATAACAAAATAGAAAATAGACTAGAAAATGATAGAACAGAACAGAATAGAATATATTATATTTTATTCTGTTCTGTTCTATTGTTTTTCTAGTCTATTCTTTTATATTCAATTAAAATCTTTTCTATTAAAATCGAAATCATTATATACTAAATTCGGATTTTTGGAAGATGGTGGTTTTATAATATATATATATTTCTTTCCGACATTCGAATTTCGTATAGAATGAATTCGAATTTGAATAGAAAAGATTAGAATGGAAATAGAGAATAGACTAGAAAAACAATAGAACAGAATAGAATATAGATACTATCTATTTGATTTTTTCTTTCTTTTGCAGATTACTATTTGTTTCCATAAGATCTCCTGCAGACTATTAGTATCTATTTACATTTTTTGCAGATCTGCAGACTATTAGTATCTATTTTGTTTTCTAACCAGCTCTCCTGCAGACCATTAGCATCTATTTTTTTTGCAGATCTCCTGCAGACTGTTAGAAACTATTTCATTTTTTTTGGAGATTACTATTTATTTCCATCAGATTTCCTGCAGTATAATAACATATATTTCATTGTTTGCAGATCTCCTGCAGACTATTAGCATCTATATCTAAAGGAAATGGCTGTTCTAATGCAAAAAAATAAAAATAAAAATGAAATAGATGGTAATAGTCTGCATGAGATCTGCAAAAAATGAAATAGATGTTAATATACTGCAGGAGATCTGATGGAAATAAATCGTAATCTGCAAAAAAAGAAAAATGATATTGATTCTAACAGTCTGCAGGAGATCTGCAAAAAAGAAATGAAATGGCTGTTAATAGTCTACATGAGATCTGCTAAAAAAGAAATAGATGCTAATAGTCTACAGGAGATCTGCAAAAAAATGAAATAGATGCTAATAGTCTGCAGGAGATCTGGTGAAAAAACGAAATAGATACTAATAGTCTGCAGGAGATCTGCAAAAAATGAAATAGATGCTAATAGTCTGCAGGAGATCTTATTAAAACAAATGGTAATCTGCAAAAAAATTCAAAATGATATAGATAGTATCTATATTCTATTATGGTCTATTGTTCTAGTCTATTCTCTATTTCTATTCTAATCTTTTCTATTCAAATTCAAATTCATTCTATATGAAATTCAAATGTCGGAAATATATATACATATATATATATATATATATATATATATATATATATATATATATATATATATATATAACCATCTTCCGAAATTCGAATTTCGATTTTAATAGTAAAGATTTTAATAGAATATAAAAGAATAGACTAGAAAAACAATAGAACAGAACAGAATAAAATATAATATATTCTATTCTGTTCTGTTCTATCGTTTTTCTAGTCTATTTTCTATTTTATTATAATCTTTTCTATCCAAATTTAAAATGAATTCATTTAAAAATTTGAATTCATACTATTCGAAATTCAAATTTATTCTATTCAAATTTGAATTTCAGAAGATGGTTGTATATTCTTTCTATTTTATTCTATAAAAAAAAAAAATTTCTATTCTGTTCTAATCTTTTTGATTTGAATTAGAAATTTTGGAAGATGGTTAGTTACTTATACTTACTTATATATATATCTGTCACATCAACTTTTCATACTTGCAGTGTACCAGTGCAAAAAAAAAAACACACACATCTTATTTAATTTATATTTATGGTATCAATGAAGTTGTCAGCATGCCTGATTGAAGAAGTCAAACCAGCCTTTCTGAATCAGAAACAATTCAAATTAGTTCTTACACTCCTGATAGCCGCAAAGCAGACTATAGCCAATGCGTGGAAAACAGATGTGGTGAATATTGCAGAAACCAAACGTAGAATGAATCAATCTTTCATCCATGCTAAAATGGACGCTATAGATAAAAACCAGATGACAAAGTTTGATATAATATGGAAACCCTGGAGTAAATATTATACGTCAGATAATATTGACAACCGAGTTTTATTGTTATGGTGATTACGATTTTTTATAGAATTACAACATTAGCTGATACATAAAACCTCCTCCGGAGAATTATTCCCTCCCCTTCCCCTCCTATTTACCTTTTATGTTCTTCCCTTACTATATAATACTTACTATAAACATACTTTAGAAGTTATGGTCAAAACTTTAAAATCATATATTTTCTTTTAGACATATTTATATTTTCTTGGGATTAAAATGTTTAAAACTCAGCTATAAGAATGTTTTCAAATTCTAAAATATATAAGGCCATTTATTGTCATTCCCACGAGAATATCTTGAAATTCTTCTTTGCTTTCTATCATCCGTACTTCAATATGTCTACTTTTTATTTCTGGTATCACATCATTTGTCTTATATTCTGTACATGTAATTTATTTTAACATAAAATAAAAAACTTTTGAACGAGAAGAAGTCACAGATGTCAATCGCAAGGCAAGTGCATATGCAATATGTCATTGTCCACTTGCCAAACGTTGTGTATTGTATTTGTCCACTTGCCACGTCACCTGCCACAAGATGTGTATTGTCCACTTGCCACGTCACCTGCCACAAGTTGTGTATTGTCCACTTGCCACGACACCTGCCAGGAGTGCCACGTGACCTGCCATGAGTGCCACGTGGCCTGACACGAGTACCACGTGACTGGCCATGAGTGCCACGTGACCTGACACGAGTGCCACGTGACCGGCCACGAGTGCCACGTGACCTGACACGAGTGCCACGTGATCTGACACGAGTGACACATGACCGGTCAGAGTGCCACGTGGCTGGCCACGAGTGCCACATGGCCTGACAAGAGTGCCACGTGACCGGCCACAAGTGCCACGTGACCGGCCACGAGTGCCACGTGACCTGACACGAGTGCCACGTGGCCTGACCCGAGTGCCACGTGACCTGACATGAGTGCCATGTGGCCGGCCACAAGTGCCACATGGCCTGACACGAGTGCCACGTGACCGGCCACGAGTGCCATGTGACCTGACACAAGTGCCACGTGACTTAATACGAGTGGCATGTGACCAAGTTGTGGATTGTCCACTTGCCACATCACCTGCCACCAAGCGACCCCAGATATGGGCAATATGAAAGTACTTTTCTGCAGCAGAGAATGACATTTTGCGACCGGAATTTGGGGCCACATATCTCGGGGTCAAATTTGGGGTTTCTAGCTCTAAGTGACCCCGAGATACATGGCCCTAAAATCGGGTCGCAAAATATTTTCAAATACGGTTGAAATAGTTTCGAATGCGGTTGAAATAATTTGGAATCATGTTGAAACCATTTCGAATTCGGTAGAAATATTTTCGAATTTGGTTGAAATATTTTCGAATGTGACCGATTTTTCGAATTCGGCAGAAAACTAAACGAAATACGAAAACGAATTTAAGGAATTTAACGAATATAACTAAACGAAATTAATTAATTAACAAATTAAAACGAAACTAAACACATTTTTCCTTTTGCACATGTCTATTTCTAACAGGTGGGGCATCTATCCCTACTCTACCAACTTGCAAAATGCATGGCCAGCCCTGGGAGTCAGAGCATTAAATTGTCTCTGCCTGACCCAAGATGGCTGATAGAGTCATATGGGGTGGCAGAATCCAACAGGACTACTTCCCCAGTGACTCAGGAAACCATGGAGGAACCCTGTTCTTCTTGACTTACTCTCCAACAACAGTACCACTGTGGAAGAACGCCACCTGCAGTGGAGACAGTAGACTACACTTGCCTACAGGTTCGTCTCATCCATGTAAACTGATACCTTCTGCTAGAGAGTCTGACCTTCTGAAAAACAACAGACTTACTGACTGGATCACCAGAGGAAAATAGAAGAAAGAAAACTTAGAAAGGAAGCTGAATGCAGCCATCACATCTAAGAATTGGTAAGCTGCAATATAGTACATGTTTGCTTTTGGCTTTAATACTGCTTCAATTCTGAAAACAACTTCACAATGAAGAAAAAATTTATTTGGTACCAGAGACCAGAGAGTTCTCTACAAGCACCACCTTCCCTAAATATATTCAGGAAAATACCAAGAAAAAAATTGGGAGTTTTGAGGTGCAAAAAATCTAATCAAATTGATATTACAAATTTCATAATTTTATTTAAACAAATATGGTTAGAAAATGAATTTGTAGCTTTTGTAGGACGTTTATAGGTTACCATAGACATTGAAAGCCTACACAACACTATCATTCATGAGAAAGGATTGGAAGTAATTTAATGTCATGAGAGAGAGGTAAACTTGACAATAGCTATAAAAAATTCACAATTGACCTTTTGAAGTTCATTTTGACATGTAATGTGTTTATTTTTGGATCATCCCACTATCTCCAGGTGCAGGGGGTTGCGATGGGGACTTGATATGCCCCATTGTATGCCAATCTGTACCTGGTGGTGTGGGAAAAATAACTCTTTACCAGAGACGATGTGCCCAATCCGCTTTGGCACATCTCCTCGTGGCATCGGTACATTGATGATGTGCTGTTGTTTTGGACTGGAACAAGAGATGAGCTAGAACTGTTCATGACTATGATCAGTGATAATGAAAACAATCTCAAATTCACAATGACATGTGATCTGCGAAGAATTAACTTTCTAGACTTGAAAATATTTGTGAATGAGGATGGCTCCTTGGCCTCCTCCTTATTTAGAAATTCATTGGCAGGAAACACTCTCCTGCGTGCTACAAGTTCACATCCAGCAAAGCATACCCTATAGTCAGTACTTTCACATCCAAAGGAACTGTACTAATGAGGAGGATTTTGCTAGGGTGGCCAGGCTGCATGACAGGGGATATAGCCATAGCTGTCTTAAGAACGCAGACAACAAAACAAAGAAACATGAAAGAAGCTCTCTAATCTATTCTACAAACACCAAAAAAGACAACACGCAATCTGTCAGAATAATCACTCCTTATTGTAAACAATTCAAGAAAATTAGAGGTATCCTGACTAAATTTTGGCCGTTACTGCAGATCCCTTGATTAATAAGCACATCAAACAACATCCAGAAATTACATACAAAAGAGCGAAATCTATAAAAGACCACTTAGTGCACAGTCCTTTTAACAATATAGCACTGTCTCCAAGCACTATGAGAGTAAAGAACTTTGCATGTGGTGGATGTGACGTCTGGCGATTAATTCGCAATGGCAATGAAATCATTCTCCCAATGCACAAACACACTCCATTTGACAAAGAGTAACCTGCCAAAAATTGGGAGGGATTTATCTGATGCAGTGCTTATGTGGTTGCTTCTATATTGGCAAAAGAAAACAACCTTTTTTTTAAAAAGAATTAGGGACCATGTACTCCCCATTCAAAAAAGAAAAATGGAAACTGCCATGAGTCAACATGTGGGTCTATACCACAACTTTAATATCACATATGATTCAATTTTCTGCCCTTGATTATATACTTCTCAGTGTTAGAGGTGGCAGCGAAGATCGTGTGCTGCTACAGCTGGAAACCCGGTGGATATACAATTTAAATGCTACGGTATATCCTGGTCTCAATGAGACTGTTAGTTTCAAACCCTTTCTCTAAAGCATTAGTCATCACCCTCTACACCAGTTCCATATGAGATATACATTCTACTGCTCTGCCATGATGTCTCTATTTTCCCTCTTCCTTCCTCTCTTTTCTTCCCCCCCCCTCCCTCCTTCCCTTGTTCCCCATTCCTCTTTATCCCATCCCGTCTCTGTTTTTTTCTCAATTGTTTATTTCAATACAGGGATTTTTTAATTCCCAGTTTTTCATATGATCGAAATTCTTAAAAATGTAAATTTGATTGAATAATTGAACATTATGCACTATTGCCATGTCTCATTATTACTTTATTAGTATTTTGTAGTTTCTATAATTGTGTACATTCTATGTCACCTGTCATGCTCCTAGTGCTGTCTTTTCCTCCAGCACCCCCCTTCCCCTATTCATGGTCTGCCTGCCTTCTGTACAGTATTTTATAACTGCACCGGCAATTAACATCTGCCGCGGCCCCACCTCCTCGCTATAGCTGCCTGTCAATCATGCCTCTGGCCTTGGCTGCTTGAATCGATGGGCGGGATTGTACGAGCAGTGTCATAAGCTGCCTGCTGCTCAGTGTACGGAGGGGAAAGGTGCGTGCCCACTAATTGGGGCATGTCAGCTACCGTTGCACCTCCCCCCAATCAACAGGCACGCGGCACAGTATGAGCACTGTAGTACTCCCATCTGATGACATGTTGCGCATGCTCCGTGGCTTCTGCACGTCTGCGATCAGCCGGTGACGTCAGATGCCAGCTGAGCGGCATTTATTCAAAAGCACACACACTACACTGATCAGCTGGTATAAATCCAAGGGTGACCATGCTTGGTTATTGCGCCGTACAAGGTAAAGGCACGGATTAACTTAATGATCTCTGCTGCAAATACTTGGTGCATTTGTTTCTTGCTTATCTGCTCTGTTTGAAGTTTGCTATACTTTTCCTTTGGCTTAGTTTTACACCTGCTACCATCTGTTTCAATCTCCCTGTAGGTGATCTGCAGTAGGACATTGGTCTGTGTTCTGTGTAACATTTGACCTAGATCCATTGGACCTCTAATCTTTATGATAATATTTTTTTGGCAGTTTCTCTGCTAAGCATAAACCTCAAACTTTACTATGAGCAGTCTGAATGTCTGCCCCCATCCCACAGCATCTCCATCATTTGTTTTCATATTCTGACAACTAAGATTATAACCCTCACTTGGCACCTTTGGTTTATCTGCATTTCAACAGCTTATGCTGTGAGTATGCTGTATTTAATTATGTTTATTTACTGTCTGTGTGACATTTTTTTTTTTTTAGCAAACTTGATTTATTTCTTATTAGTTATGTTTTACTCATTAGTTATTTTTAACACACCACTATTTGACTAACATATCACACTGTATACACATATATTCCAGTCTGGTCTGATCGGCATTCATTGGCCTCCACGTGCATTACCTGGTGATTGTTGCCCCCTATTTGAAATCTGGCTGGAGGCAGGAGAGCCTGGATGTGGGTGAGTGATATGGAGATGGAGCATGGCAGCTTATATTAAAACTTAATATGATTTTGTAATCAATTATTGTATTTGTTCTAAACTATGTTCTGTTTTTTCTACATCTTTTGTTTTTACTATATCCCATGAAGAAGCCCAGGGTGGCGAAACATGTTGGGATAATTATTTAATTGTCACCCAGACTGACTAGAAAAGAAAACATTTCTGAAAACAAGATGTTCCCTTGTTTATGTCTACCTAAAGAATAACAAACTTTTTAATTATGTGTTGTTTGTAATAATACAATTTCTGTTATTTTATATACTTTATTAGTTGCATTCAATGTCTGCTGGCACCCCTAAAAATCACACAAAAATCCCTCTGTCCATACTTTAATGCCATATCGTTATGTGCATTACTGCAAGTCTAACACCGTATAGTTCTGTGCGTTACTGCAAGTTTAACGCCATATAGTTCTGTGCATTACTGTCGGTTTGACGTAGTATATTGCAGTATATTATAGTGTATCCGTGGAGTGTGTCTGTGCCATGACTACTTAAATTGTGCACAAAACAACACTTTACTTTAATTAGTGCATCCATGTACACATTTACACATCGTTATTACATTTTGTTAATAAGCACCACCACTCCCCCATCATATCTAGGAGGAGAGGAAGGAGAGGCAGACATTCCCATGGCACTTTAAGGGTGCCAGCAGCGTATGTGTTTACAGGCAAAGTTGAACGTGGTCAATTCTCAGGCAAGGCATCATTTCCTGTCTTTAGTGATGTTGCCTGTGCTATCCAGCCACAGCATGCAGAGGAGGTGGTGAAATGGCTTACTAAACGTCCTCATCTTCCTCATCATTGGTCACCCAAGCAGAGACTAGTGCACAGTCCCCTGAAGCTGCCAGAGTAGCAAAACCGTCTTTCTTGTCCACAACTATTCCTGCCATAGCCCCAGTATCAGACATGGAGGAGTCAGCGGAGTTATTTGAACACAGCGTCAGCCATTTGCTCCTCGACGATGAACATCTATTACTCGTTTCAAATGTTGGTTCTGACTCTGAGGTTGGGGAAGGCAGGAACATGAGCCTACAGAGAGGGGAGAACACTGGTACACAAATTGGTAGTCATGTTCCCCCAGCCACAGAGTATTGCCAAATTGTCTCCAGTGGTAATGAGGATGGAGGAGTAGAGAGCAGTCACCCTATTCCATCACATTGTGGAGCTGTTATATCCTGGCCCACTTCCCACAGCTCAGCTGTCTGGGCCTTTTTCAGTACATGTACAGCCGATCGCACTGTTGCTATTTGCAAACTTTGTGTTAAGAGCCTCAAGTGTGGCAAAAACACCAACCATTTGGGTACCACATGCTTGACAAGGCATTTAACCTCCCACCACTCCAGCCAGCCCATTGGCAAGAGCACCTAAAAGCTACACAAAAGGGGAACAACCAAATCCGTCTCTCCTTTTTACTCACCTCAGTCTGTCCATGATATACCTCATGACCTCTCAGCAACCTCCACTGACAGGGATCATGGTATAATGCAGGGTGTCCCAGGTCCTTGCAACACATCTGCCAGCAGCACGCCACCAGCTGTTGACTATAGCCAGCAAATTTTTCTGTCCCATCTACTGCAGCAGAAAAAAATGCAGTCCCTGCCACCCACATGCCCAGCATCTAAATGCAAGTTTGTCAAAGCTGCTCGCTCAACAACTTCTGCCTTTCCACCTGGTGGATTCTGCCTCCTTCCATGAATTTGCAGAATGTGCTGTACCACAATGGCAGGTTCCCAGTCACTATTTCTTTTCACATAAAGGCCATTCCATCTCTCTACCATCATGTGGAAGGCAATGTTGTGGCATCATTGGACAAGGCAGGCAGCTGCAAAGTTCACGTTACTGTGAACACGTGGTCCAGCAGGCATGGGCAGGGATGATATATTTTGTTCACAACACATTGAGTAACTCTGCTTGCAACACGGAATGATGAAAGACAGGGCTCAGTGCTGCAGCTTGTTGTGCCCCTCCATACAGCTGGTAATGATGTCAGATTTGTCAGTTCTCCTCCTCCTCCCCCTCAATACCCTCCTCTGTTGAATTGTCCAATAAACCTCAAATACCCCCTAAGCTTTCAAGGGGATTTTCAATGAGTCAGGCTAAAAGGTGCCATGCAGTGCTTCAGCTGGTGTATCTAGGGGACGGGAACCACACTGGAGCAGAGATTTCTGCAGCTCTGCAGGGACAGGCCCAGAGGTGGTTCATGCCATGC
Source organism: Lithobates pipiens (assembly GCF_037356315.1). Lineage (NCBI taxonomy): Eukaryota > Metazoa > Chordata > Amphibia > Anura > Ranidae > Lithobates > Lithobates pipiens. The sequence goes on along the minus strand of NW_027507748.1, from coordinate 391,123,713 downwards.
CAGCTGGAGCCAGGAATGGTGGTGTGTGATAATGGCACAAACCTCCTTCCAGCACTTAGACAGGGAAAGTTGACACATGTGCCATGCCTGGCACATGTCCTCAATTTGGTGGTGTAGGGTTTTCTAAATAGGTACCCAGGGTTGGAAGATCTGCTAAAGCAGGCCAGAAGAGTATGTAGCCATTTTAGGCGGTCATACACAGCCAGTGCTCGGTTGGCTGAAATTCACCTGTTGGTAAACCGGCTGATTTGTGACATGCCAACCAGGTCGAACTCAACTGTGGCAATGCTGCAGCAGCTGCACATGCAGTAGAGGGCCATCAACAAGTACCTGTGTAAGTATGGCACAACAACAGGCTTTTTTTCCCTATGCCAATAGCTGCTCATAAAGGCTGCATGCACTGTACTGACACCATTTGAGGAGACCACAAGGATGGTAAAACCATGGCAATGCATACATCAGTGACACAATCCCTGTTGTGTTCCTGCTGGAGTATATTCTGCGTGGCATTATGAACAGGAGACTGGAGGCAGAGCAGCAGGACAAAGAGGAGGACTTCCTTTCCTCTCAGGGCCACTTTATGCAGATACCATTGTTCCTATGCCACAGAACAAGAGGAGATAGGAGGATTCTGGCAGTTTTGGAGGCATTAAAGCAGGGGAAGACATACGTCAAACAGTAAGAAATGATTTTCCATCAGCAGAACCCTTGGTAGTAGTACATGGCTGGGAGGAGGCAGTTCCAAATACTATAATCCACAGGGACCCCAAGGAGTCTGTTTCTCATGTCTCCACAAATTTGCGGTGCATGGGCTCCCTCATGCTTCAAAGCCTGCGAAAGGACCCAAGAATATGTAGAATAAAGGAAAAGGATTGCTATGAAGTCCCTGGTGCCGATGTTGCAGCTTAAGTGTTTTTGGAATGTGGAATCTCTGCAGGACTTCTAGGCTGCCTAGTGTTGTGGGTGATTTCATCTGGAAGAATGGTTTTGGTGTAGGTTTCATGGGCAAACTTAACACTCAAAGACCACTTTTCCCACACCTGTTTCACAGGTGCATATCATTACAATTTTTGATAGCAAGGCCAATTCTTGCTTTCATTAAGAGTACCTCTATAGGGTTATTGGGTGAAGGTGCCATCAACACCCAAAGAACAATTTTTCCACACCTGTTTGACAGGTGCATATCATTACAGTTTTTTCTTGCTTTCATCAAGAGTACGCAAGAAAAATATGAACTGACACAACCATAGTAACAAGCCTCCATCCCAGTAAATATGAAAGTATACAAAAACTATGGTCATGGACTTTGAGTGAGGCCAGTCACTAAATCAGGTAAAGGTACAAAAATATATAAAGTAGAAATTGATTTATTCTGCAGAGAAGATTAAAAATATTCTGAAAGTACATAATGCAATCATAAAAACTAATTCCATGAAGGCTGCCATACATAGGGTTGACAAGATAATTGCATATTATATAGATACATGATGGTATAAATAAGCAGGTACATGATAGATCTGGGTAAAAAACAAACAAACTGTGGTGACATAAAAAACTCTATGTGTTTCAAGGATCCATCCTCTCACCAGGATGGATCCTTGCTCTCACCGAAACCTGGCTCCACGAATCTGACACCCCTTCTCCTGCTTCCCTCTCCCAGGGTGGCCTTCACTGGACTCACTCCCAAAGGCCTAATGGATGCAAGGGAGGTGGAGTGGGATTCCTCTTATCCCCCAAAGCACCTTCCAGGTTATTCACTCCCCTCCCTCTCTTTAGCTCTCATTTGAAGATCACTGTATACATCTTTTCTCTCCTACTTCCCTAAGAATTGCTGTGATCTACCGGCCCCCTGGACCATTATCGACTTTCCTTGATGAGTTTTCTGCCTGGCTACCCTACTTTCTCTCTTCGGAAATTCCCACAATCCTTCTCGGTGATTTCAACATCCCTGCTAATACAAATACTCCTGCTATTTCTAAACTTCTTAGTCTAACCTCGTCATTTGACCTGAAGCAATGGGTACAGGCTTCTACTCACTCTGATGGCAACACCCTTGACCTTGTATTCTCCTCCCTTTGCACTCCATGCAACTTCTCAAATAATCCTTTTCCTCACTCTGACCATCACCTTATTCGTTTCTCTATCTCCCTGTCTTCCACCATCTTTCCCTCCAATCACCTAGCCATCACCCATAGAAAATTTCACAATTTCAACTCTTCTCTCCTCTATTCTGCTACTGACCACCTCTATGACAAAATCTCTCCCATGTCCTGCCCGAACCAAGCTACTTCCATCTACAATAAATCCCCGTCCTCCTACCTGGACAAGCTCGCTCAACTCACTTAACGCAGAATTAGGCCTCGACCCCTACAACCCTGCCAAACAGATGACAGTAAAATTCTCAAAAAACATAGTCGCGCACTTGAGCATCTGTGGCACAAGACTTCAACCAATACAAATCTGCTCTCCAAAAATACTATTCTTTCCTCCACACTGCCAAGCAGACCTATTTTACAACTCTTATTAACACCTTCTCGTCCAGTCCCCGTAAACTTTTCTCTACCTTCAACTCTCTACTTCGTCTTCCACTGCCTCCACCCACTGACTCTCTTACTGCCCAGGAGATTGCTAATCACTTCAAAAACAAGATTGATACAATCCCTGATGAAATATCCACTCTACAGGTATCTCCCCCAGTTAAGACCCCATTTCAACAGGTACAATTGACGCTCCCCTTATTCAAATCTGCTACTACAGACAAAGTTGCTAAACCCCTTTCTAACGCCCACCTAACCACCTGCCCCCTGGATCCTATTCCCTCTCAAACACTACGGTCACCCTCTGACTCTATCCTACACTCTCTAACTCACATCTTCAATCTCTCCCTCACCTCTGGAATTTTCCCCAATGCTCTAAAACATGCACTGTCACACCCAAACTTAAAAACCTGTCCATGGACCCTACCAATCTTAACAACCAAGTCCTATCTCCTTGCTCCCCTTTTTCTCTAAACTCCTTAAACGTCTGGTTTACAACTAATTGAGTGACCACCTCATTAAGAATAACCTTCTTGACCCCCTTCAATCTGGATTTTGCCCTCAACACGCCACAAAAACTGCTCTTTTAAAACTCACAAATGGCCTACTAACTGCAAAAACCAAGGGACACTATTCTGTACTCCTACTTCTGGACCTTTCAGCTGCCTTTGACACAGTTGACCACCCCCCTCCTCAAAAAACTTTACTCCCTTGGTCTCCGTGACTGTGCTCTTCAGTTGCTCTCACCCTACCTATCCCAACGCACCTTCAGTGTCACCTACCTATCCCAACGCACCTTCAGTGTCACTTGCAATTCTACTTCCTCCACTCCTCTTCCCTTCTCCGTTAGGGTCCCCCAAGGTTCTGTTCTTGGACCTCTTTTATTTTCAATCTACACCTCTTCCTTTGGTCAGCTGATAGCCTCTCATGACTTTCAATATCATTTCTATGCTGATGACACACAAATCTATCTCTCCGCCCCTCAACTCACTCCATCAGTCTCCTCATGCATCTCTAACTTACTAACAGACATATCTGTATGGATATCACACCACTTCCCCAAACTCAACTTGTCCGAAACCAAACTTATAATATTTCCTCCCCCATGTGCCTCTTCCCCTGACTTATCAAGAGCAATGGCACAACCATCCCCACATGTCAGCATTCTAGGTGTTATCCTGGACTCTGAACTCTCCTTTCGGCCCCACATCCAATCACTTTCCAAAGCTTGCCGCCTCAACCTCTGCATCATCTCTAAACTACGTCCCTTTCTAACCAATGAAACCACAAAGCTCTGGATTCACTCCCTGGTTATCTCTCGCCTTGACTACTGCAAATCCCTCATCATTGGCTTACTTTTAAATAGACTATCCCCCCTTCAGTCCATCATGCATGCTGCTGCCAGACTCATTCGCCTTACATACTGCACAGTGTCTGCTACCCCTCTCTGCAAATCCCTCCATTGGCTGCCACTTGCCCAACAAATTAAATTCAAAATTCTAACAATAACGTACAAAGCCATCCACAACTCTGCCCCCAACTACATCACTAGCCTAGTCTCAAAATTCCAACCTAATCGCCTTCCTCATTCCTCCCAAGACCTCTTGCTCTCTAGCTCCCTCATCACCTCCTCCCATATCCACCTTCAGGACTCACCCATCCTCTGGAATCCTCTACCCCAATCTGTCAGACTGTCTCCAAATGTATCCACTTTTAGGTGATCCCTGAAAACTTTCCTCTTCAGAGAAACCTATCCTGCCTCCATCTAACAACTGCACTATTTTCTCCATTAGCTCATCCCCCCCCGGGCTATTGCCCTTTTTTATAACTTGACCCTCCCTCCTAGATTGTAAGCTCTAATGAGCAGGGCCCTCTGATTCCCCCATCTTGAATTGTATTGTATTGTAATGTCTACCCTAATGTTGTATAGTGCTGCGTAAACTGTCGGCGCTATATAAATCCTGTATAATAATAATAATAATAATAATAATAATGTCAGTTATATCTATAAATATAGATGGTAAAGAAGGGTATATTAATGGGGATTCCCTATATAGGATAAAAATATTTATTTATTTAATTCTTTTATGTCACCGCAGTTTTTTTTTTTTACCCAGATCTATTATGTACCTGCTTATTTATACTAACATTGTTTCCCTGGAAGCCCAGGTTCTGAACCTGGGGAAGCAACTGTCAGCACTGAGAAGAGCCTCTATACTAAAGAAGAGCCAGGACATCCAGCAGGTGTTGGCCGGGGTCAGCACAGAGATGGGTGGAGACAAAGATGTGCAGGCACTAGAAAAGAGTATATGGGTAACAGTCAGGAAAGGTAGAGAGGGAAGTGCCAGGAAGGCTGATCCAGGGCTGGAGCATCCCAATAAGTATGTTCCATTGACTGACATTGGTGAAACCAGTCAGGGACTATCACTGCCGGAGCTGAGGGACTCCCCTAGCTGCCAGGGGAAGAACTCCTCCAGTGAGAGTGGGGGAAAGCAAAGGGAAAAGAAAGACAGATTCTGGTGGTAGGGAACTCAATTCTTAAAAGGACAGAGAGGGCAATCTGTGATCTGAAGACCTAAAGCGTTGAACTGTTGTCTACCAGGCGCTAGGGTTTCAGCACATCACGGATCTGGTGGACAGATTACTGGGAGGGGCTGGGGAAGCACCAATGACAAAGTCAGAGGCACATGGAGTGTCCTAAAGAACGATTTTAGGGACTTGGGAGCTAAATTGATGAAAACAACCTCCAAGGTAGTATTTTAAGATTTAATACATCAAGCCACACCAGAAAGGTAGAGGGAGATTGGGGAAGTAAACATGTGGCTGAGGAGCTGGTGTTGTAGGGAGGGTTTTGGGTTCCTGGAGGACTGGGCCAACTTCTTAGTCGCCCAGTACTATAGAAGGGATGGACTGCACCTAAATGAGGAGGATGTAGATCAGCTGGGAGTAAAGATGGCCAAAAAGTTAGAGGGGTTTTTAAACTAGGCAACGGGGGGGGGGGGGGGGGGTCCAGATGTAGAGATAGTCAGCACGGAACATATTCCAGAGGGTAGTATTGGGGGCATTAGTGGTAGGCTGACTAAAGCACATAAAACCAAGGTAAGTATAGTAACAAGTCCTAGTGGCAATCTCGGAACACCTAATAAGAGGATAGTATGCAACTGGTCTAAACTACGTGGCATGTTCACCAATGCCAGGAGCCTGGCAGACAAGATCGATGGACTAGAGATACTGTTGTACAAGGAGAATTTGGATTTTGTGGGAATTTTATAGACCTGGTTTAACAGCTCTCATGATTGGATGGCAACCATTCAAGGGTATACCCTTTATTGCAGGGATAGAGAGGGTAAAAACAGGGGAGGGGTATGCCTATATATCAAGAATAATGTACAAGTGAATGTGAGAGATGACATCACTAAGGGAGCTAGGGAGGAGGTGGAATTCTTATGGGTAGAGCTCCAAAGGGATGAAGCTAAGGGGAAAATAATACTGAGAGTATGCTATAGGCTCCCTAACCTTAGAGGGGAGGGGGAGACAGATGTCCTATCACAATTTGGATTAGCATCAAGGATGGGAAGTGTTATCATAATGGGGGATTTTAACTATCCAGACATGGACTGGGTGGAGGGAACCACACATTTGTTTAAGGGTCGCCAGTTCCTAAATGTCTTGCAGGACAATTTCATGGTTCAGATGGTAGATGCACCAACTCCAAAATAAAGCGTTACTGGATCTACTGATTACCAAAAATACAGACCTGATCATGGATGTGGAAATACAGGGCAATTTAGGAAACAGCGATCACAAGTCAATTGGCTTCAATGTAAATCACATAAATAGGAAACATAAGGGGAATACAAAGACACTGGATTTCAAAAGAGCCAACTTCCCTAAACTATGAAACTTGCTAGAAGGCATGAATTGTGATAAAATCTTAGGAACAATGAACACGGAGGAGAGATGGGTTTGCTTTAATAGCAGATTAAATAAGAGCATTAGCCAATGCATCCCATTGGGTAATAAACTTAAAAGAGTGAACAAAAGTCCTGGATGGCTTAACTACAATGTAAAAATGCATATAAAAGCAAAAAAGCATATAAAAGCAAAGGAGAAGGCCTTAAAAAAATACAAGGTTGAGGGATCACCATAAGCATTCAGACTTTATAAGGAATGCAACAAGAAATATAAGGGTGCAATTAGGGCAGTTAAGATAGAACACGAAAGACACATAGTGGAGGAAAGCAAAAAAAATCCCAAGAAATTTGTGTGCTGTGATCGCCGAGTCACCGTTCCTGGCCCCTTACCATGTGATAAGCTGTCAGCCAATGACAGCTGATCACATGATCAAAACAAAAGTTTGGTGATTGCTTTTTTTCTCCTCGCGCTGACAGCGGAGGAGAAAAAAAAGACAATCACCGCCTCATTTTAAAGGGACATTGGCCCCCGAAGAGGGAGAGGTAATTATGCCTCATTTATGCCACCTATAAATGCCCACAAGTGCCACCTATCAATGCCCACAAGTGCCCCCTATCAATTCCCACCAGTGGTGTCAATCAGTGCCACCTAGAAGTGCTGCCTTTCAGTGTAACCGATTAGTGCCCATCACTGCCACCCATCAGTGCCCTTCACTGCCACCCATCAGTGCCCATTCCTGTCACCTATGGGTGCCCATTAGTGCCGCCTCATCAGCGTACATCAATGATGGACAAAAATTACTTGTTTTAAAATTTTATAAAAAAAATAACAATACTTTTTTTTTATTCTGCCTTTTTACATAAAAAAAAAAAAATAGGAATCGCACAGGTGATCAAATACCACCAAAAGAAAGCTCTATTTGGGGGAAAAAAATTACAAAAATTTCATTTGGGTTGTATAACCGCGCAATTGTCATTCAAAATACATCAGCGCTGAAAGCTGAAAACTGGTCTGGATAGGAGGGGGGTTTAGGTGCCTGGTAAGCAAGTGGTTAAAAAGGACCAAAAATACATCCCTGGGAATTACAGACCAGTTAGCCTAACATCAATAGTATGTAAGCTCTTGGAGGGGATGATAAGAAACTATATACATGATTTTAGTAATGAGAACGGTATCATTATCAGTAATCAGCATGGATTCATGAAGAATCGTTCTTGCCAAACCAATCTATTAACCTTCTATGAAGAGGTGAGTTGCCATCTAGATAAAGGAAGGCCTGTAGACATGGTGTATCTGGATTTTGCAAAAGTATTTGACAAAGTTCCCCATAAATGTTTATTGTACAAAGTAAGGTCAATTGGCATGGACCATAGGGCAAGTACATGGTTAGAAAACTGGCTACAGGGGCGAGTTCAGATTGCAGTGATAAATGAGGAGTACTCGGAATGGTCAGGGGTGGGAAGTGGGGTCCCCCAGGGTTCTGTGCTGGGACCAATCCTATTTAATTTGTTCATAAACAACCTGGAGGATAGGGTAAACAGTTCAATCTCTGTATTTGCGGACAATACTAAGCTAAGCAGGGCAATAACTTCTCCGCAGGATGTGGAAACCTTGCAAAAAGATCTGAACAAATGAATGGCGTGGGCAACTACATGGCAAATGAGTTTTAAAGTAGAAAAATTTAAAATAACGCATTTGGGTGGCAAAAATATGAATGCAATCTATACATGTGGGGGGGGGGGACCTCTGGGGGAAACTAGGATGGAAAATTACCTGGGGGTCCTAGTAGATGACAGGCTCAGCAATGTTAGGCAATGCCAAGCTGCTGCTAATAAAGCAAACAGAATATTACCATGCATTAAAAAGGGGATTAACTCCAGAGATAAAAAGATAATTCTCCTGCTCTACAAAACTCTGGTATGGCCAGACCTAGTGTCTCCTGTCCTGGTCTGGGCACCAGTCCTCAGGAAGGATGTACTGGAAATGGAGCGAGTACAAAGAAGAGCAACAAAGCTAATAAAGGGTCCGGAGAATGTTATTTATGAGGAAAGATTGCAAGCACTGAACTTATTTTCTCTGGAGAAGAGACGCTTGATAGAGGATATGGTTTCAAATTACAAATACTGTACTGGTGACCCCACAATAGGGATAAAAAAATTTCGTGGAAGGGAGTTTAACAAGACACGTGGTCACTAATTAAAATTATAAGAAAAGTGGTTTAACCTTAAACTACGCAAAGGGTTCTTTACTGTAAGAGTGGCAAGGATGTGGAATTCCCTTCAACAGGCAGTGGTATCAGCGGGGAGCATTGATAGTTTCAAAAAACTATTAGATAAGTACCTGAACGACCACAACATACAGGGATATACAATGTAGTGCTGATATATAATCACACACACAGGCTGGACTTAATGGACTTCAACCTCAGCTACTATGTAACTATCGATATAATATGAAGTTATCTTGTCAACACTATGTATGTCAGCCTTCATGGAATTTGATTTTATGATTGCATCATGTACTTTCAAAATATTTTTAATCTTGTCTGTATAATAAACCAATTTCTACTTTATATATTTTTTTGTACCTAATTTAATGACTGGCCTCACTCAAATTCCCATCACTAGAGAGCCACATTCCAATCAGGTTATTTCTTCACATTACATACGTAGGTTTTGCTGCTTTTTCACTTGTTTTTCTGTTCACCATTTCACTATGGTTTTCATGAGCACGTATTCACTCTTGTCCTTATAGGTTCGCTCGTCGTCTGGTCACTATACTGATGTTTATTGGTGTTTGCTTCATTATACCTTCACTTTGTGGTGGGCTGTGGTTGTCTTTCTTTTCTTCTTTTCTTTTCCACACACTGGTCACTTTGTTGGACACATTTTTTATGTATATTCGCACACTCTTCTTGCATTTATACATCTATATTATTTACATATATACATATATGTTTATCTATAAATATTATGACACATATCATTATAATTTTCAGAGTGGTGCGGATTCTTATATCATTCCCCTTCCTTCACCTGTATCATCATTCAAACACAGCATCTAATCCTGCATCATCCCCAGGGCAGACAGTTCATTGGACATACCCTGCCTTTTTTTTAGCAGCTGGGCTGTCATACGTGTTGTATTAGCTGACATGTAAGTGTTAAACCTCTTTCTTTATTTATTTCTTTATTTATTTTTTATCCTCCATAGGGAATCCCCTTTAATATGCCATTTTTTACCATCTATATTTATAGATTGACATGACACTCCTGATGAGAGGATGAATCCTCAAAACGCATAGAGTTCTTTTATGTCACCACAGTTTGATTTTTTTTTTTACCCACATCTATCATGTACCTGCTTATTTATGCCATCATGTATCTATATAATATGAAATTATCTTGTCAGCCCTATGTATGTCAGCCTTCATGGAATTTGTTTTTATGATTGCATTATGTACTTTCAGAATATTTTTAATCTTATCTGCATAATAAATCAATGTCATATTTTTTGTACCTTTATCTGATTTATGACTGGCCTCACTCAACATCCCATGACCATAGTTTTTGTATACTTTTATCAAGACTACCTCTGTGTTATTTTGAGAGGATGGCAAATTTATACTGTTATACAAGCTGTACACTCGCTACCTTACATTGTAGCAAAGTGTAATTTCTTAAATATTGTCACATGAAAAGATATAATAAAATAATTACAAAAATGTGAGGGGTGTACTCATTTTTGTGAGATACTGTACATGGTCACAAAGGGTATTTTCACTTCTCAAAGTGAACTTTCATTTACCTTAGTGATTAATATAAATCTGAGCTTTTGTCAGCTTCCAACCACATGCAAGCAAAAATCTTGTTTTTTTTTCCTTTGCATATGATTGGTTATTCTTTGAAAAGTACAATTTCCCTTACCTCAATTTCATTTACTAAACTTAGTGAAAATTCACTTTGCAAAGTAAACATAATTTATTCCTTTAGTAAATTGAATCTATTGAAAGAAACACATACATCATCAAAATGTTTGTGGTCCAAGCACACATATTAGCACAATATTGGCTGTAACTATATAAATATACGTAGTATATATATGTAAATATATATCAGTACCGTCAGCGTTAGAACAACAGCATTTACATGTATTACTGTAGTGTATAGCATTTCAAACCATTAAAACATGTTATAAAATGCATATAAAATGTTATAATTATATGTCCCGTCTTTACAAATGACACCAACAAGCTACTGACTACCTTTCTTCGCTACAGCTCCTCTTTCCTTGGTCTACTACTGCATGGGCTATCCCCTTTTGTCTATCATGAAAGCCTCTGTCAAACTTTCCACTGGCTTCCATTCATCAAACTAAGTCAAAATACTTAGAGCAACCTACAAAGCCGTCCACAACTCTGCTTCCAGCTACATCACCAACCTAGTCTCCAAAATTCATCCAAAGCATCCTCTTTGCCTTTGCTCTTCCCAAGACCACCTGCTATCTAGCCCCTCTCATCAGCAACTCCTATACTTGTTTTCAGAACTTCTCTAGAGCCTCTGTAATCCTAAGGAACTCCCAACCCTAATCTATTTGTCTATCTCCTACACTCCACCTTCAGGCTATCCCTGAAAATTCACATCTTCAAAGAAGACTATATTGGCTTAACCTAAAAAAATAGAACTTTTCCTTTGTCCATCATCACATACCATCACAGCTACCCTTTTAGAATGCAAAACCCACACAAGGACCCTCCTAACTGTTTTGTATCTGCACTGTTTTTGATTTGTAAACTGTTTCACAAACTGTTGGTGCAATATAAAACCTGTATTAAATAACCATATGTATAGTGACCAAACTATTTGTGCTATTTAAATATTAGCTAAAAGTTTATTTCACATTTTCTTTATTTTGAAACGTATACTTTTTTAAACTTTTGTTTAGGATATTATTATTATACAGGATAATAACCAATATATATAGATATAGCGCCAACAGTTTGCACAGCGCTTTACAATATGAGGGCAGACAGTACACTTGCAATACAAATCAATACAGAAGGGATCTGAGGGCCCTGCTCATTAGAGCTTACAATCTAAAAGGGATATGTATGTATCCAACAGCCAGTGGAATTTTTTTAGTAGTTATGGTACACTCACAAGTGTGCCAATAAATTACTCAAAAATATTATTACTCAAGCATTTCTGTTGGACTATTTAGGGTCCATGCCCACTGGGCTTAAAAAACTCAACATGGACAATATCCACAGAGACAGAATCAGTACCATACTGATGCAGATAGAAACTTGTCAAGCAGTGCCATACTGATCAAGTTAACAATGTGTCAGCAGATACTTACTCAGTATCACACTGACATGTATGTAGTGGTTAAACATGTGCCATATTCATGCAGCCAGAAATATGTCCAAAAAGACACAATCAGTGCTATAAAAATGCAGTCCAAAACAGGTCAGCAGAAACACATTGAATACCATGCTAATGTAGCCAGAAATATGTCAGCAGAGTTACATTGGTGGGCAGAGGTGGCCTCCCCACAGACACGGCCCAGTATCCACCTGTCTGCCTGCCCCGGTCCCGTCCTTGGCCAATGCTGGCCAATGGGATGTGGGACCTTCTCAATCTTCAGACCAGATTTGGTATTGGTATTGCTTCCTGCAATGACCGTGCCCATGGCCGTCCTCTTGCATTGGTGGCCAGGTGAGGCATGGCAATGTCATGCCAGGGAACGTGGCCATGGGGCACATCGTTGGATCAGAGGGATCACCCTGGGCTGCCCTCTTGGAGATAATTGGTTGACTGCCATGTTCCTTTTCTGCCTCTCCTTGCCACTGGTGAAATCTTGATCTATCACTCCCTTTAAATGTATTCGACTTGTATAGCTCAGTGTCGTTCTTGGGGTTCAGTTGCATGGCTGCTGTGCTGTGATTAAGTATGCAAAAATCAGTTCCCCTTTGTCATTTACTTACAAGGAGCACTTTATTTGCTTCTTTGTGGATATTTGTAATAATTTGTATTCCCACTTTTACTTCTACTGTGTTTTTTTTTCTTTCTTTATGTAGTCAACCAGTGGCAGTGTTTCCTGGTTCAACTTTGGCTGTCTGTTTCATTGTCTCCTGTGTTGATTAACACCAGCACACATACTGGCTCCCAATATAAATTACTCCCTGGGCAATTCATTCATGTCCCTGTCGTATATATATATATATATATATATCTGTTTGTTTAAATACATGTAACTCATCAGATAGCAGGGAGTGCATTGAACTATTCAAACACAATTTGGTCAGTAGCAGTATCTATTTTTTGTGCATCATATGTATTATTACATGTGTGTACATATATGAAATTTATTGTTGTACTTATATTGTAGAATACACTTGTTTCTGTCATTTGAGCATCCCTGAGGGAGAAGTTAAATCCCTATATTTAAAACATGTTGGATTTCTCAACATTATGGTTTGCATGGTCAAGATTTCTGCCAACTCATATCATTGTGATAATAATGCATCATTTACAAGTCACTATTTATTTTTGTACCTTTTAACCATTTTTGATATGTAATAAAATATTGTTTTATACTATTTGTGCTCAAGTTTCAATAATGTCTGTGCCTATAATAGTTCCCTACATTTTGAAGGAGATTCTTGTTCTTATTCAAGTCTGGGATGATGGCACTCTTGCAGCTCTTTACCATATATCCACGCAGAGCCACAATAAGTACTATGCTGACACAATCATAAATGTGTTTGCAGAGAAATAATTAGTACCCTACTGACATATAAGGGAACATATCTGCAGAGACAGATTTCGAACTGTACTGGTGCAGCCCTGGAACACCTATGTCCTAAAACAACAATAACAGAAAAAGAAGCAACATCTATAACAAAATACTTATAAATAATCATAATTGATCCAGCATCAGATTATTCTGTGCACTTAAAGGAAGTACTCGGGAAGCAAATTTAGAGTACATTTGTAACAATGTCAGAGCATTTTCACAACTAGTGTCTTTTAGGAAATGCTATACAACATTGTAGACCAAGCTTTATGGTTAGAAAAATGTAAATGTTTAATGCAGCAATAGTTGGTTTAAAGGGCAGCATTTCAAAGATGTTTGATTCATTCCTTGTCCAGCAGCCCCACACTGTTTTCCCCAAATCCTCCTATTTCTAAGGAGTCGTTTTAAGTTTAATTACTGAAAAAGTTATATAACACCAGCTCTTTGACATTACCATTAAAGGACTCAAAAATGTTTCATCTATTTATCCCTATTGATATAACATGTCAGTATGTATGAATGTAACATAAGTATGTATGCAATGTGCCATAGTTGAATCTGCAAAATGTACTAGCTGTCAATTGGTTACAACATCATATACTGGAACAAGAAGTGATCGCTGTGTACATTGAATGTTTTTTTTTCAAATGTTCATCAGTAATCTCCTAACTCGGAAATACTGTTTTTTGTGCAAAGAAAATTACAAATTGTTGTGCTAGAAAAATGAATCATAACATGGGCAGCAGAGTGGCTAAGTGGCTAGCACTTCTACCTGTCAACAATACGGGTGTTGGTTTGAGTCTCAAACATGGCACTACCTGCCTGAAGTTTGTATGATCTTCCTGTGCATACATGGGTTTCTTTTTAGGCTTCAAACAAATGCTGGTAGGTTGATTGGCTTCTGTCTAAATTGCCCTTGTATGTGTATAGATGAATGTGAGTGGGAAACCTTGGTTCGTAAGCTTCTGATGTGAATGTACAATAGATATAAAGGGCTTCATACATTCTTGGAGCTATATATATATATATATGTATATATATATATATATATATATATATATATATATATATATATATATATATATATATATATATATATATATATATAGAGGTATATATATATATATATATATATATATATATATATATATATAGATATAGATAGATATATATTTATATATATTATAATAACATTGCTTTCCCTCACCCAGTGGGAGTGAGATCTTCTTTTTGAAACGTAAAAGCCTTTATTACTGTGAAATCATCTATTTATAAATATCTCAGTTGCAGAGGTGAATAGTGCAGTCAGATTACAAGGTATATGGACAGCTGAACAAGCCAAGAAATTGAAACAATTCCTTGCAAAGCAAACAATAGGAGAGAAGTTACACAACTAAATGGCAGCTGCTATACTCAAAAACCCAATAACTCCAAAAAGGTAAGGAAGAAACAATGTTAAAAATTCAAGCAGTGCTCGCATTATAACAAATCCTGCTCATCAAGAGCTCAATCCACTTTGATTAGAAAGTATCCTTCTCTTTTTCTATTCTTGCAACACTGTTTCACACAATCAATCAAAGCAATAACATCACAGCTTTACAGGTGACTTACTGTGAACGATTTTCCATATCTAGTAAGTCTCCAGCTGCTTGCCGACTTCATGGGGCTGCTGGGTCCCACATTTTGTTTGGTTCTGTTTGTTTAAAATAGTGTTGCAAGAATAGAGAAAGAGAAAGATACTTGTTAATCAAAAGGGATTTTGCTCTTGATAGGCAGAATTACAGTGCAAGTGTAGTACCTTCCTGGATAGGCTTCTAAGTAAATACATTTTTGACTGTAAACAGGGGAGCAAAGATTGTTTGGCCTGGCCTGTTCAGAGTTTCACAGGTTGGGATTTTGATTGCTTTGAAGAAGTTTCTAGAGCCTAGGGGGTGAGAATTCAAATAGCCAGCCCATTGGCTTGATCAGGGCCTAGACAATTCCTGGGAAAGTGCACCGAGATGGTGGTTAGGCAGCTGATAAATAGTCTGAAGCTTTGAAAAGATGTTCTTACCCCAGTAAGGATAGTTCCAAGCCTCAAGGGACTAATGCCCAGAGGTAGCTCAAAGACAGTGTTGCTGTTCTTTGGTGGCAAAGCTGAGATCTTGAAGTGATCTGGAGCTGTCAGCAGGATTTATTTAAAGAGGTTTGGCATAGAAATGGTCTTTCTCACTTACTGGATTGTGTCCAGAGTACGCTCGAAGGTGTGCAGCTGTCCAGGGGACTTGTAAAGGCTTCAAACTGATCCCTGTGACTGTACAAGGTTCTGGAGATTGCACTGGGAACCAGCAGGTGTGTATTGGCACAAGGTAATCAGATGCCGAACAGAATTTCTCGATGGTCTTCAGCTGTGAGGGAATAGACTTTTCATTGTCCACATTAGCTTTAGGAGACGACTGTCCTGTAATTGATGTTTTTTTATATTCATTTTTTAATATCCCATGCCCCAATCCCTCCCTAATAACAAGTTCTGCAAGCAATAGATCTTAAAGGAGAAGTCCAGCCAAAGCTCGTTTGGCTGACCTTCTCGTATGGGTCACAGGAGTGCAATTCGTTTTGCACTTATGTGACACATTTTCAGCATTTTCAGAGAATCACAGAAATCAGTCAAGGCACAGCGTCATTGTCAGAAAACATGAAACCAGGCCGAGACAGAAGTATGGTTAAATCACACTTGTTTAATAATAAAAGTAAAAAGAACAAATATAGTCAAAACATAGCTAAAGTTCGGTAACTAGAACGCATAGTCAGCCAAGTCAGAAGTTAGGGATCAATGTAGTGTAACATCAAGCAGGATCTGGATCCAGAAGGGATGTCAGCAAAGCAAGTCTAGAACAGGATCACAGGAGATAGTTTCTGTGATGTTGACCAAGGTGAAGGCAGACCTCCATTGGACTGGATGGCTTAAGCAGACAGGAGCCCAGCCCTGACAGTCATCTCGACAATGGAAGTCCGGATCCGGCAGGTGCCTGGACTGATACCGGTCTCAGCCTCTCAGCTAGCCACTGAGAGCCTAAGATGGCCGCTCCCCACCTCTCCACAGTTCATCGCTCCAGTGAGCATAGAGAAGCAGAGCAGAGAGCTGCTGATTGACAGTCAGCAGCTCTCTGCTCAGGGAGCTGTGTGAACCGAGCCATCGGCAATGTTCGATTGCTCGGTTCCCAGTACAGAGACGCTAGTGGACAGTTGCATCATTGGACTGATGCTGCATCCACCTAGGCAAGTATGATGAAGGAAAACCCCCCAAAACCCATACTTCTCTTTTAAAGACAAACCTTACACTGTTTATTGGAGCCAGAGTGAATTGGCTATTGCTTGGATAGACCGGCAGCCTCTGCACTTTTGGAGAACAACCAGTTAATACCAGGTAGTGCTATGGAAGTGTTGACTGAATTTGTATATATTTTATATATGTTTTTATCACTATCCAGAATTAGGTGACTCTCAGTCTTGGACACAAAAATTGAACTCATTTTGTAATATTTGTAACAAATAGTTTATATACTGTAGCCTGTTACTGCTTTTTTTCACTTAGAGTCACAACAGCTCACTTGGAAAAATCACCATATGGGCAACAAAAAGCATCATGGCTACTGGCATTTCTATTCTTAGTCACATCTTTGGGATATACTTCTTGGATTTCCTTTCTGGATCAACATGTTTTTGATTACTGGATTTTTTGCTGCTATATGAGTTTACAGTGTGGGCATAGCCTCTACTCTGGATGAGGCGAAGTATAGTCATCTGGCTTTGACTATATGGCTTTAACTTGGCGTTTAATGTTTTTCTATGAATAACTCCCATTTACTGGGTGGCACTCTATGTGCATCACCTGCATCATAAGGCATCTCCCAGATACATGATCTGCATATTGTTTTATAACTGATTTAGCAGGACATCTTTTCCCTCAAACACTGCTGTAACAAACTGACTGTTGCCTAGTATCATACAACTTTAACCACCCACATCTAATTCTCTTGGGAGCTCTGTTTACTAACCAAGTGTGTTCATCCTTTCCAATATATACTTACAACTCTCATCTGCACCTCCTGTCTGCAGATCACCTCTACAACCCCTGTCCACAGCTCACATCTGCACACCCACCCATCAACAACGCACCTCTGCACCCCCTGTCATCAACAATCATCTCTGCACCCCCACTCATCAACAACCCACCTCTGCACCCCTTGTCCACTATTCAAATTGGCACCCCTTGTCTGCAGATCACCTGTGAATCCCCTGTCCACAATTCAGCTATGCACCCCCCACCCTTCCTCAACTCACATCTGTACCCCCTGTCTGCAATTCCCCTCTGCAAACCCACATTCTTCTGCAATTCAAATCTACAATTCATCGCTGCACCCTGCACTTTTCTGCAACTCATATCTGCACCTCCTGTTTGCAATTCCCCTCTGCAACCCCACCCATCTGCAACCCACCTCTGCACCCCCCCCCTTCTCCTTCTTTTACTATAGCTCACCTCATCACATTTCACTCCTATTACAGCTAACCACCTGTCCACAACTCTCCTTTGCTCCTTTTTTACAGCTTATCTCTGTAATCCCCCAAAAGCTAAGCTTTGCAGCCTTCTTACATACTGCCTTCATTCTGCAACCTACTTCTGACCTCTCTATCTCCTCATCTTTTCATAAGCCCCTCATCTCCCTCCACTGCCTTGCTAACTTCTTTACAAAAATATCTGTTCTGGCAGAAAAAAATCCCTGCTTCCACCACAACTGAAACATGTGCCCCCCCCCCCCCCCCCCCAGCATGCCCACATGTATCCCAGGCTCTGTGCGCCCATCAGCAGACCTGGGATTAGCATGACATATCCCGTCATGTCCAGGAGAGATAGATCAAGAACCGTCCGATCTTTTAGACCCCTGATGTCTAATTAAAGAGAACCTGTCACCAAAAAATCATCACATAGGGGACATTTTTTCCCTACATTATGTGATAAAAAATGTATAGTCTAGTACCTGTCTCCAGCCCATCAGAGTACCCGAGTACCTATCTGCAGCCCTAGCCTCATATAATATATGTTGGGTTTTTGCTTTCCAAAATGGGGTAATTTTGTGGGTAATTCCACTGGGCTGGTGCTCATGGACCTTCAAAATGTGATAGGTAAGATTGAAATGAGATGTGTAATTTATGCTCCTAGACTACCTGAAGGTACTACTTCAATGTTGGTCCTCTATGTGTGGCCCGGCTGTGTAAAAGTCTCACAGATGTGGTATCGGCATACTCGGGAAGAGTAGCAGAATGTGTTTTGGGGTGTAATTTTTGCTATATACATGCTATGTGTTGGAGATATATTATAAATTATCAAAATGTTTTATAAATAATAAATTTAATTTATAAATTTCACAAAATTTGTGTAAAAAAATGCGGTTTCATTTTTTTTCCACGTTTTCCAAAAACATCTGAAAAAAACGAACCATTAAAAAGACTCATTCTGCCTGATAGATTATGCGTTGGGGTGTTTGCTTTCCAAATGTGGTCATTTTGTGGGCAACTCCATCGTCCAATTCCAAAATAAAAATGAAAAAAAAAAAATCTTCATTTTGCAAAGGATTGTGGGAAAAATTACAACTTAAAAAAACACACCATGCTACTTACTTATTACCGTGAAATGTCTACTTTCTAAAAAGGGGTAATTTGGTGGGTATTTGTACTTTCCTGACTTGTTATGCCCCGTACACACGATACGAAAATCGTACGGAAAATACCGCTTTCGATGCGATCGTACGATAATCGGATCGTTAGTACAGAGCTTTCGAGAGCCGATTCGAACAGTACATCCGATATTATTCTATCGGACGTGCACGGAAATTTTTTTCGTACGATGCTAGATCGTACGATTTTCGTGTAATCAGTACAGCTATCGTTCGAAAATGCAATACAAATGCATTACAACACGTGACATCACGTACAAATTTTTTTTATGTCGTGCGGGAATTTTCGTGACTTTAGTAAACTCATCAGATTCGATCTGAGATTAGCATGCAATAAAAAACGGACGTTCATTCGTCCGATAATCTCATCGTGTGTATGGGGCATTAGTGTCTCAAGAAATGAGATACACCTGATGTACTGAAGGCCTGATCAGATGTGATCAATTTTCAGTGATTGGCACCATAGTTTGTAGACTCTATGGCCGCGTACACACGCGTGGACTGTTCGCCCAACCTTGTTCGTCAAACAGTTTGACAAACAGTCCGCTCAAAATTAGCATGAGCGGACTTGACCACACACGATGAACGAACAGTCCGCTCAAACCGTGCGCGATGACGTGAACGGCACGTACGACGGGACTAGAAAAACGACGTCCTATACACTGCAATGCAACCTTCGGCGTGTAAATCCTTTCTGAGCATGCACGGAACTTAGTTTGACGAACAAGCCTACACACGAGCGGACTGTCCGCTCAAACCAAGTTTCAGCGGACAGTTTTACGGAAATTCCGAAAAACTTTGTTCGTCAGACTGTCCGCTGAAACTGTCCGCTGAAGCCCACACACGAGCGGACTGTCCGCTGAAACACTGTTCAGCGGACAAAGTTGGGCGAACAGTCCGCCCGTGTGTACGCGGCCTATAACTTTCACAAAAAGACCAAATAATATACACTAATCTGGGTTATTTTTACAAAAGATATGTAGCAGTATAAATGTTGGCCAAAATTTATGAAGAAAAATTACTAATTAGCAAAATGTTATGACAGACACAAGAAAAAAGCATTTTTTTCACAAAATGTATGGTCTTTTTTTATTTATAGCACAAAAAATAAAAAGTAGTGATTAAATACCACCAAAAGAAAGCTCTATTTTTAAGGAAAAAAGGACGCAAGTTTCATATGGGTACAGTGTTGTATGACTGAGTAATTGTCATTCAAACTGTAAGAGTGCTGAAAGCTGAAAATTGGTCTGGGCAGGAAGTGGGTGTAAGTGCCTGTATTGATGTGGTTAAAGGAATATTTAATTTTTATTATTTCACTTTATGCATTAAAAAATCACTCCCCCCGAAAAAATTGCAGTTTTTAAAAAAAAGTTATGCATTGATACATGTCCCCGGGGGCAGGACCCAGGTCCCCAAACACTTTATGACACTTGCATATAAGCCTTTAACTATATAAAAATACAAATATAAGACATAACTTGCATATAAGCCTTTAAAATTAGCACTTCATTTTTCATGTTAGTGTCCCATAGACTTTAACGGTGTTCTGGCAGCTTTTGAATTTGCCGTGAACACCGCATATTGCTCACTATTCGGCAAACAGGTGAACACCTGATGTTTGACTCAAACTTACATTCGAGTCGAACATCAGGCTCATCCTTACTCTTAACCAGCCATAAACACAGAACAGATTAGAAACAGATGAAGAAAGACAGAACAATCCTAAGAAGGAAGGCATGCTAAACTTCATCTGTTAAAGTGGGATACACATCAGATGTGAGAAATTTACTTTGCAGACTACATTTTGAGCACTAAAATATTCTTCTACTCTACTCTTCTACTCCCTTCAACAGGTTTTTAATAATATTTACATTTTGTTTTGAAAAAAAAAACAGGTTTGTTCATTTGAAAGTATTGAAATCCATAAAAAAAAACGAACTTGGGTTGGCATTTTAAGGATATCAGATGTTAACAAATATCTACTGTAGCTAACATTAAATACTCCATCTTTAATGAATATCATGACTAATTAATTCAACAGCTGTTTAATGAAATTGTGCAAGCGCTAGTGCATATATTTGACTGGTGTAATTACTTATTCATTAGTCTTGTAGCTTTTAGACAACTTGCTTCTCCAACAAAATAACCTAAATGTTCTTCTTTTACTGTGAACTACAGTAAAACAAAATTTGAATGCCAAATTACATTTTTAGGTATGTGCTAGAGCAGTGGTTTTCAACCCTGTTCTTAAGTACCTCCAACAGGCCGTGTTTTGGACATTTCTCTTAGATAAAATAGCTGTCCAATAAGGATGAGCTCAAGCATGTTCGCAAACAGCACGTGCAGAGCCAGTCAGGAAGTCAGCACTGTGGAGCACTAATCACAAGCAGTGAGACCTTGTCCTGTTGCGTGGCTGCAGAGATCGGGAAATGTCTCACTGCTTGTGATTAGCGCTCCCAGTGCCGACTTCCTGGCAGGTTCTGCACATGTTGTTTGCGAACACGCCTGAGTTCATCCTTACTGTCCAAAATACCAAGCCATTGACTCTGATTTAAAGCACCTGTGCAAGATAAAGGAAAAACAGGCAAACATGGCCTGTTGGGGGTTCTTGAGGACAGGGTTGAGAATCACTGTGCTAGAGGATAAGAAAAGCTCCTTCTGGATAGCTCAAAAATGTTCTAACTAAAGGACTGTATGCCTTCGGTACTAAGTTTAGTCTCCAACTTGCCATTTGTAAAAATTGGGGCCCTTCCTTGTTGCACCAGAAGCTCATTTAGGCTGACTTATTGCATCACTCAGTCCGAGCCAGCATGGCATTTATGTGATGACTAATGACCATGAAAGTGTGTACTGAGCCAGAAAATAACCAATGATGCTTCCCCACATATCCTCTGTAATTGGCATTGGAAGTACATGGGGAAACTTAAATACACTCCTAGTCTGTACCAGAGGTATAACTAGAACCTGTACCTACACCATAAAGGGCTCCCCTGGCCTCTAGTCTTAGGGGCCTTCAAACTGATCCTGGGGTAATTTTCACCCGTTGCAGAGCCCTTTATTATGGTACTACAACAGGACCCCTTCCTGCCATCTTTGGTAGCAAAACAAGTGGGGGGGGGCGCCACTCTGAGTGTAGTTCTAAAATGCAGACATTTATTACACAAGATTAACCACTTGCCACCTGCCCACCGTCAAATGATGGCTGGGCGGTGCGGCTCTCGTTCTGGGTGGATGTTATATGACGGCCTCACAGAATGACCGCTCTCGCGGTCGTTGTTAGGACGCGGCGCGACCCTGATCTGTCTAAAGAGCCACGGCCACTCTTCAAGTCAAATCCAAAGACTTTTGCGGCGCAGGGCAATTTTTTTTTGTAGTATACACTATACTTATATTTTATGATTAACCACAGGGGAGGGGAGACAGATCATGTGTTCATACTAAGTATGATCACCAATCTCTCTCTTCCTCTAGTCAGTCCCATCGCCCCTACAATTAGAACACACCTAGGGAACACAGTTAACCCCTTGATCTTCCCCTAGTGTTAACCCCTTCCCTGCCAGTGACATTTATATAGTAATCAGTGCATTTTTATAGCAAAAGTGTCCAATTTGTCTGCCGCAATATCACAGTCCCGATAAAAATTGCATATCACCGTCATTACTAGAAAAAAAAATAATAATAATGCTATAAATATGTTCTCTATTTTGTAGATGCTATAACTTTTGTGCAAACCAATCAATATATGCTTATTGCAATTTTTTTTACCAAAATATGTAGAAGAATACATATCGGCCTAAATTGAGGAAAAAATTAGTTTTTTTTTTAAAAATGGAGGATATTTGTTATAGCAAAAAGTAAAAGATATTGGGGGTTATTTACTAAATGAAAATCCACTTTGCACTGCAAGTGCACTTGGAAGTAAAGTTGCTGTAGAGCCGAGGGGGACATGCAAGGAAAATAAAAAACTGAATTTTAGCTTGCACATGATTGGATGATAAAATCAGCAGAGTTTCCACTCATTTCAGATCTACCTCTTAGATTTAGAGCATCTGCACTTCCAAGTGCACTTTCAGTGCTAAGTGGATTTGCCTTTCGTAAATAACCCCTACTGTGTTTTTTTTTTTCAAAATTGATGCTGTTCTTTTGTTTATAGTGCAAAAAATAAAAACTGCAAAGATGATCAAATACCACCAAAAGAAAGCTCTATTTGTGGAAAAAAAAGGACATCAATTTTGTTTGTGTACAGCGTCGCACGGCCTCGCAATTGTCAGTTAAAACAATGCAGTGCCGCGTCCCAAAAAATGGCCTGGTCATTGAGCAGCCAAATCGTCTGGGGCTGAAGTGGGTAAATAACAATTCTAATAGATACGTGTGAGGTATTGCCATAAATGTTAGAGCGAGAGCAATAATTCTAGCCTATGACATCCTCTGTAACTCTAAACAGTTAACCTGTAGGGATGATCTGAACCCCCCCAGTTCGGTTCACACCAGAACATGTGAACAGGCAAGCATTTTTGAGAGCAAGGGAACACCATTAAAGTCTATGGAACACAAACATGAAAAATCAAATGTGATCATTTGAAAGACTTATATACAAGTTATTACCATAACAAGTGTATGGAGACCTGGGTCTTGCCCCAGGGGACATGTATCAATGCATAAAATGTTTTAAAAACAGTAGTTTTTTCAGGAGCAGTGATTTTAATAATGCTGAAACAATAAAAGTCAAATATTCCTTAAACTATCGTGCCTGGGGGTGTCCTTAGGCTGCTTTCACACTGAGGCAATGGGGGCGTCGATGGTAAAGTGCTGCTATTTTTAGTGACGTTTTACCGTAATTTTTGCAGAGGTTTTCAGAGCATTTAACCCCTGCTGGCAACCAAAAAAGGGTTAAAACCGCCGACAAAGATTTGCTGGCAGTTTGGCGGTGCTGCCCATTGATTTCAATTTTATGAGCGGTGTATACACCACTCCAACAGCTCTGCAAAGATGCGGCTTGCAAGACTTTTTTTACCGTCCTGCCAGCGCACCACCGCAAGAGGAGAGGTACTTTACAGGCACTATGCAGGTGCTATTTTTAGCACTATAGCACCTATAAAGCACCTCATTGTGACAGCAGCTTTGTAGTGCCTGTAAAGTAGCGCATCTTTCACGTGTTTAGAACAATACCACAGCAAAATGACATTTCTATAGGAAAAAAAGTAATTTAAAACTGCTTGCGGCTGTAATGAATTGTTGGATCCCAGCAATATAGATACAAATAATTTTAAAAAATGGCACAGGGACCTGGGTCCTGCTCCAGGGGACATGTATCAATGCAAAAAAAGGTTTAATAATGCATGAGCAGTGATTTTAATAATGCTTAAAGTGAAACAATAAAAACTAAATATTCCTTTAAATATCATGCCTGGGGGGTATCTTTAGTATGCCTGTAAAAGGACATATTTCCAATGTTTAGAACAATAACACATCAAAATTACATTTCTAAAAGAAAAAAAGTAATTTAAAACTGCTCGCGCCTGTAATGTATTGCCGGATATCGGCAATATAGATAAAAAATCATTGAAAAAACGGCATGGGTTTCCCCCCAGTCCATTACAAGGCCCTCTGGGTCTGGTATGGACATTAAGGGGAATCACATTAAGGGGAACCCCGCACCAAAATTCAAAAAAATGCATGGGGTTCCCCTCAAAATCCATACCAGGCCCTTCAGGTCTGGTATGGATATTAACCACTTGACCACTGGGCACTTAAACCAGACCAATTTTCAGCTTTCGGTGCTCTTGAATGACAATTACTCAATCATGCAACACTATACCCATATGATTTTTTTTTTATTTTTTTTTTTCACACAAATAGAGCTTTCTTTTGGTGGTATTTAATTAATTAAAACAAAAAAATATCAAAATTTCTGTAAAAAAATGCATTTTTCTTAGTTTCTGTAAAAAAAAATTGCTAATTAGTAATTTTTCTTCATAAATTTTGGCCAAAATGTATACCACTACATTTCTTTGTTAAAAATTATTCAAATTGGTGTATATTATTTGGTCTTTGTGAAAGTTATAGAGTCCACAAGCTATGTTGCCAATCTCTGATAACTGATCACACCTGAAGTACTGTTTCTTGTGTGTATCTAATTTCTTGAGACCCTAACAAGCCAGGAAAGTACAAATACCCCCCAAATGACCCCTTTTTGGAAAGTAGACATTCCAATGTATTTAGTAAGAGACATGGTGAATTTTTTGAAGTTGTATTTTTTTCCCACAATTCTTTGCAAAAATCAATTTTTTTTCCTTTTTTTTACAAATAAAACAATTAGCAGGTTATTTCTCACACACAGCACATTCATAAAACAAATTTAACTCCAAAATAGATTCTCCTACTCCTCTTGAGTATGGCAATACCACATGTGGAAGACTTTTACACAGCCTGGCCACATAGAGAGGCCCAACATGCAGGGATCGCCATCAGGCATTCTGGGGGCATAAATGTCAATTTTCATTTGACTACCTTTTACACTTTTATGAGGCACTCTAGTTGCATGGATGGGGCATGGGTGAGCATGAATGGGGATGGCTGAGTATGGATGGGATGACTGAGTATGGCTGGGTATGGATGAGTATAGCTGTGTATGGCTGAGTGCGGCTCAATATGGCTGAGTATGGCTGGATATGGCCGGGTACCGTTAAGAACAGCTGAGTATGGCTGGGAACTGCTGAGTATGGCTAGGTATGGTTGGGTATAGCTGGGTACATCTGGGTATGGATGGGATGGCTGGATATGGCTGAGTAAGGATGGGGTGGCTGGGTACGGCTGGGTATGGATTGAGATAGCTGGTATACGGCTGGGTATGGATGGGATGGCTAGGTACGGCTGAGTATGGCTGGGTATTGCTGGGTATGGCTGAGTATGGATGGGGTGGATGGGATGGCTGAGCATGGATGGATGGATGAGTATTTCTGAGTATGGATCGATGAGCATGATGAGTATTACTGATTAGGGATGAATGGCTGAGCATGGATGAGTATTGCTGAGTATGGATGGCTGGCTGAGTATGGATGGATGGATGAGTATTAATGAGTATGGATGGATGGATGATTATGGATTAGTATTGCTGAGTATGGATGGCTGGCTGAGCATGAATGGATGGTTGGTTGAGCATGGATGGATGGTTGGCTGAGCATGGATGGATGGCTGGCTGAGCATGGATGGATGGATGGCTGGCTGAGCATGGATGGCTGGCTGAGTATGGATGGATGGATGGCTGGCTGAGTATGAATGTCTGGCTGAGTATGGATGGATGGATGGCTGGCTGGCTGAATGGCTGAAGAGGGCACAAATCAGCGCTGTGAGCACTACACATCCAGCCCACAGCGCTGCAGCACCATCTGATCTCTCCTCTCTCCCCTCTCTGTACCGATCTGTACAGAGAGGGAGAAAGGAACCAGACGTGATGCCAGTTTGTTTACAAGTGATCGCTCCATCGTTTGACAGGGTGATAACGTGGTAAGCGGCTGGCGGTCACAGATTCTCTCAGGTGCTTGGCCCAGGGGGCCCGCTGGAGCAATATTCTAGGAGGACGTCAATGTATACCAGACCTGAAAGGCCTGATATGGATTTTGGGGGGACCCACACATTTATTTATTTTTTTTGGTTCAGTGTTCCCCTTAATATTCATACCAGACCCAAAGGGTCCGGTAATGGACTGGGGGGGGGGAACCCACACCGTTTATTTCAATAATTTTTATATATATTGCCGGTATCCAACAGTTCCTTACAGCAGCGAGCAGTATTAAATGAGATATTTTTCTTTAGAAATTTAATTTTGCTGTGTTATTGTTCTAAATTTGGGAAAGATATGCTAATTTACAAGCATACTAAGGAAACCCTCCGCACTATATTTAACCACTTAATAACCGGCCTATAGCCAAATGACGGCTATAGGCCGGTTTGTTATTTGTGGGAGGCCGTCATATGACGTCCTCCCGGAGAATCGGTCGTGCGCGCCCCCTCGGGCGCGCACACCGGAACATCCGTGCTCGCCGGGTTCACGGGACCCGGCGCAACACGGATCGCGGTAAAGGACCAATAGCAGCGGTCCTTTACCACGTGATCGCTCCGTCCAATGATGGAGCGATCACAAAATATAAACAAAGAACGTCACAGGTCATGTAAAGTTCACTTCTCTCCTCTCCTCACACCGATGCAGCGTGAGAGGAGAGGAGAGCTACATAGGTATACGTGAGTGAAAAAAACAGTGCCCAGCAGTGCCCCAGCAGTGCCCAGCAGTGCCCAGCAGTGCCCTAGCAGTGCCCCAGCAGTGCCCAGCAGTGCCCAGCAGTGCCCCAGCAGTGCCACAACAGGGATCAGCAGTGCCACAACAGTGCCATCTGTCACCTCTGTGCCATCTGTCACCTCTGTGCCACCTGTGCCACACCTGTGTCACCCCTGTGCCACCCCTGTGCCACCAGATCCACACCAGATCCACACCAGTGCCACTACAGTGCACACCAGTGCCACACCAGTGCCACACCAGTGCCACACCAGTGCCACCTGTGCCCATCAGTGCCACCTGTGCCCATCAGTGCCACATCAGTGCCGCCTGTGCCCCACCAGTGCCGCCTGTGCCCCGCCAGTGCCGCCTGTGCCCGCCAGTGCCGCTTGTGCCCGACAGTGCCATCTGTGTGCTAGTCAGTGCCACCAGAGCCACACCAGTGCAACCAAAGCCACTATAGTGACATCAGTGCCGCCTGTGCCCACCAGTGCCGCCTGTGCCCACCAGTGCCGCCTGTGCCCACCAGTGCCATCTGTGTGCCCACCAGTGCCATCTGTGTGCTAATCAGTGCCACCAGAGCCACACCAGTGCAACCAAAGCCACTATAGTGCCCAGTGCCGCCTGTGTCCACCAGTGCCGCCTGTGTCCACCAGTGCCACCTGTGCCCACCAGTGCAGCCTCACCAGCCACCAGTATGGCAAAAAAATATTTTACTAGCGAGGAGGCCTACCAGCTTTTAAGTAAAACCGATGAGAGCAGCGCGGAGCTCTCTGATTCTCTGTCCAATTCGGATTCTGCCTATGAACCCATTACAAGCAGCGGGTCTGATACTGAATCAGAAGAAGAATATGTGCCCGTGAAAAGAATGCGTTCTGGCGTGGAGCAGCAGCCTACTACCAGCAGCGCAGTGCCGTCCACCTCGAGAGCAGTGCCGTCCACCTCGAGAGCAGTGCCGTCCACCTCGAGAGCAGTGCCGTCCACCCCGAGAGCAGTGCCGTCCACCCAGAGAGCAGTCCCGAGAGAAGTGCCGTCCACCTCGAATAGGGGCCATGCCAGCCTTCCCTATGCCCTTCAACACCCCCTGTGGCTGCCCTCTAATTCCGGAGAAGCAGATATCCCCCCCTTCACCGCCCAGCCAGGTGTCCAGGTGAACACCGATGATTTTTCAATGCTAGATTTTTTTCATTTGGCTTTCACCGAAGACTTACTATCATCCATTGTGGCCCAGTGCAACCTCTACGCACAGCAGCACATAGTAAGCAACCCTGGCTCTAGTTATGCCCGTCCCTTTCAGTGGAGAGAACTAACTGTAGAGGAATTCAAAATTTTCTTAGGCCTAACATTTTCTATGGGACTTTCAAAAAAAAAAACAATTGTACTCCTATTGGTCTACCAAACCTGTCCACCACATGCCACTCTTCTCATCCCTTATGCCAAGATCACGATACGTAATGATTATGCGGTTCCTCCACTACAATGACAACACCCAGTGCCTTCCCCGAAATGACCCAGCTTTTGACAAACTATTTAAAATTCGGCCACTCCTAAATTATTTCTCAGAAAAATTTCCCCAATTATATACCCCCGAACAGAATATTTCCGTGGATGAGTCCCTTGTAAAATTCTCAGGCAGGCTTGGCATCAAACAGTTTATCCCCAGCAAAAGGGCCCGATATGGGGTTAAAATGTACAAACTTTGTGACCGAGCCACGGGATACATCTACTCCTTCCTTGTGTACGAAGGAAAGGACTCCCAACTGCACCCCCCTGAATGCCCAGAGTACATTGGAGCCAGCGGAAGAGTGGTCTGGCATCTTGTCTATCCACTTCTTGGAAAGGGATACCACCTTTATGTGGATAATTTTTATACAAGCTTGCCCCTCTTCCGCAATCTTCACCGGAGAGACACCCCAGCATGTGGTACAGTGAGGGCCAATAGAAAGGGCTTCCCGCAAAAACTCGTCAATGAAAAGCTACAACGAGGGGAGACTGCATCTTTGCGGAACCAGGAGCTATTGGCTGTCAAGTGGAGGGACAAACGAAACGTCCATATGCTGACGACAATACATAATGACACCTACATAGAAGTCTCCAGAAGAAACGGCCCAATCCAGAAACCAGCCTGCATCTATGATTATAATTTGTTTATGGGAGGAGTGGACTTTAACGATCAGATGATTGAACCATACCTTCCCACAAGAAAATCCCGCCACTGGTATAAAAAAGTGTCCATTTATCTTTTCAGTTTGGCCATGTATAACACTTATGTCCTTTACCAAAAATCTACAGAGAACCCCGTATCCTATTTGTACTACCAAGAAGAAGTTATTTCCGCCCTTTTGTACCCTGAAGGCCCACCAGAAACTATTCGCTCTGATTGTGTGAGCAGACTCCACGAACGCCACTTTCCTGACAAAATCCCCCCCAGTGAAACAGGCTGCAGACGTCAGAAAAAATGCCGGGTGTGCTCCAGAAGAGGAATTAGAAGAGACACCACATTTTATTGCCCCGATTGTCCTTCCCAACCAGGCCTCTGTATAGGTGAATGCTTCCGCCGTTACCATACTTCTCTACATTATTAGGGAAGTATGGTAAACGTAATTCTCATTTCCTGTCATTTTCCTCCACACCCTTTATGTCACTGCACTGAACTGTACATACCTCTGCCTTCTCCGACACCGACCCTGGCCTGTTATACGACCAAGCTTTTGCCTAACGCTAAACATACCTCTGCCTTCTCTGGAACTGACCCTGGCCTGTTATACGACCAAGCTTTTGCCTAAGGCTAAACATACCTCTGCCTTTTCCGGAACTGACCCTGGCCTGTTATACGACCACGCTTCTGCCTAACGCTAAACTGTACCTGCCTCTGCCTTCTCTGGAACTGACCATGGACTGTTTGACCACGTTTTTTGCCTGCCTCTTGGATTGATCTTTTACCCTGCTATGCTAGTGGGAACAAAAGGGGTCTCACATATGTGAGGGGCTCCAGAATAGTTTTTCTGGATGAAGAAAACTAATTTTTTAGTTTTCTTATTCCCGAATTAGGGACTGGAGACTCAGAGGCTTCAAAGAGATTTGGGCGGGAGAAGCCTCTACCCCTTTCCCCATTATTTCATAGCCTGCTACTTGGACCATGTTCCTGCTTACTACCAGGATGGACAATATTCCTGCCTGCTACCTGGACAATTCCATTTACTATCGCTGACCATGTCCCTGCCTGCTGCCTGGATCAGGGCTCTCCTGCGGACAATTGGACTACTAAAACCACAGGTAATTTTTTGTTTACCCCTTACTTGGTATGTATGTGCTATGTTAGAAATATGAAGGGCCTTCAAAAATGTGATAGATTGTAAGGAAATTGGATGCGCAAGTTATGTTCCTAGAACACCTGATGATGCTTCTAAGATGTTGGGCCTCTATGTGGCCAGGCTGTGTAAAAGTCTCACACGTGTGGTATCGCCATACTCAGGAGTAGTAGCAGAATATATTTTGGGGTGTCATTTTTGCTATGTACATGCTATGTGTTGGAAATATCTTATAAATGGACAACTTTTTGTAAAAAAAATGCATTTTCATTTTTTTCCCACATTTTCCAAAAACTTTGGGAACAAAATGAAACATTCAAAGGACCCATTATGCCTCATAGATTATATGTTGGGGTGTTTGCTTTCCAAAATAGGGTCACTTTGTGGGCGTTTCCATTGTCCTGGTGCTCCAGGGCCTTCAAAAGTGTAATAGGTGGTTGAGAGATTAGATGGGTAATTTATGCTCCTAGAACGCCTGAAGTTGCTACTTCAATGTTGGGCCTGTGTATGTGGCCAGGCTGTGTAAAAGTCTCACACATGTGGTATCGCCATACTCAGGAGGAGTAGCAGAATATATTTTGGGGTGTCATTTTTGCTATGTACATGCTATGTGTTGGAAATATCTTAGAAATGGACAACTTTTTGTAAAAAAAATGCATTTTCATTTTTTTCCCACATTTTCCAAAAACTTTGGGAAAAAAATGAACCATTCAAAGGACTCATTATGTCTCATAGATTATACGTTGGGGTGTTTGCTTTCCAAAATGGGGTCACTTTGTGGGCGTTTCCATTGTCCTGGTGCTCCAGGGCCTTCAAAAGTGTAATAGGTGGTTGAGAGATTAGATGGGTAATTTATGCTCCTAGAACGCCTGAAGTTGCTACTTCAATGTTGGGCCTGTGTATGTGGCCAGGCTGTGTAAAAGTCTCACACATGTGGTATCGCCATACTCAGGAGGAGTAGCAGAATATATTTTGGGGTGCCATTTTTGCTATGTACATGCTATGTGTTGGAAATATCTTAGAAATGGACAACTTTTTGTAAAAAAAATGCATTTTCATTTTTTTCCCACATTTTCCAAAAACTTTGGGGAAAAAAATGAACCATTCAAAGGACTCATTATGCCTCATAGATTATACGTTGGGGTGTTTGCTTTCCAAAATGGGGTCACTTTGTGGGCGTTTCCATTGTCCTGGTGCTCCAGGGCCTTCAAAAGTGTAATAGGTGGTTGAGAGATTAGATGGGTAATTTATGCTCCTAGAACGCCTGAAGTTGCTACTTCAATGTTGGGCCTGTGTATGTGGCCAGGCTGTGTAAAAGTCTCACACATGTGGTATCGCCATACTCAGGAGGAGTAGCAGAATATATTTTGGGGTGTCATTTTTGCTATGTACATGCTATGTGTTGGAAATATCTTAGAAATGAAAATGCATTTTTTTTACAAAAAGTTGTCCATTTTTTTCCCACATTTTCCAAAAACTTTGGGAAAAAAATGAATCATTCAAAGGACTCATTATGCCTCATAGATTATACGTTGGGGTGTTTGCTTTCCAAAATGGGGTCACTTTGTGGGCGTTTCCATTGTCCTGGTGCTCCAGGGCCTTCAAAAGTGTAATAGGTGGTTGAGAGATTAGATGGGTAATTTATGCTCCTCGAACGCCTGAAGTTGCTACTTCAATGTTGGGTGTGTGTATGTGGCCAGGCTGTGTAAAAGTCTCACACATGTGGTATTGCCGTACTCAGGAGGAGCAGCAGAATTTATTTTGGGGTTTCATTTGTTGAATGTACATGCTGTGTGAGAGAAATAACCTGTTATAATGACAATTTGGTGTGAAAAAAAATTAAATTTAAAAAAATCTTCATTTTGCAAAGAATTGTGGGAAAAAATGACAAGTTCAAAAAACTAACGGTGCCATGTACTAAATACCTTGGAATGTCTACTTTCCAAAATGGGGTCATTTGGGGGGTTTTTGTACTTTACTGGCTTGTTAGGGTCTCAAGAAATGACATAGGCTCTCAGTACATCAGGTGTGATCAAATTGATACATTTTCAGCGATTGGCACCATAGCTTGTACACCCTATAACTTTCACAGAGAATAAAAAATTTCCACTAATTTGGATTATTTTTACTAAAGATATTTAGCAGTATACATTTTTGGCCAAAATTATGAAGAAAAATTACTTATTTACAAAAAAAATTAATAGAAATGAAGAAAAAAGCATTTTTTTACAAAATTTTCGGTATTTTTTCATTTATAGCACAAAAAATAAAAATCCCAGAGGCGACCAAATACCACCAAAAGAAAGCTCTATTTGTGTGAAAAAAAGGACGAAAATTTCATATGGGTACAGTGTTGCATGACTGAGTAACTGTCATTCAAATTGTGAGAGCACTGAAAGCTGAAAATTGGTCTGGTTATTAAGGGTGTTTAAGTGCCCAGTTGTCAAGTGGTTAAAGGAATATTTCATTTTTATTGTTTCACTTTAAGCATTATTAAAATCACTTCTCCTGAAAAAAACGCCCTTTTTCAAAACTGTTTTTTTCATTGATACATGTCCCCTGGGGCAGAACCCAAGTTCTAATACACTTTTTATGGCATTAACTTGCATCTATGCCTTTAAAATTAGCACTTTTGGTTTTTCATGTTAGTGTCCCATGACTTTCAAATTTGCAGCGAACACTGCATAATGTTCGCTGTTCGGTGAATAGGCGAACATCCGATGTTCGAATCAAACTTACCTTCAACTTGAACATCCCTAGCAACCTGTAAAAAAAATGAAGCACTTCATCCCCGGAAGAATTGGCTGCTCAATGACCAGGCCCATTTGTGCGATACAGCACTGCGTCGCTTTAACTGACAATTGTGCGACGCTGTACCCAAACAAAATTTACGTCCTACAAAATAGGGGATAGATTTATGGCATTTTTTTTTTTTTACTAGTAGTGGCAGCGATCTGCTATTTTTTTTTTTAAGACTGTGACATTATGGCAGACACATTGGACACTTTTGACTCATTTTTGGGTCGATTGACAATTATACAGCGATCAGTGCTATAAAAATGCACTGATTGCTGTATAAATGTCACTAGCAGGGAAGGGGTTAACACTAGGGGGTGATCAAGAGGTTAACTGTGTTCCCTATGTGTGTATTC
This sequence comes from Lithobates pipiens, assembly GCF_037356315.1. Classification (NCBI taxonomy): domain Eukaryota; kingdom Metazoa; phylum Chordata; class Amphibia; order Anura; family Ranidae; genus Lithobates; species Lithobates pipiens. The sequence continues at coordinate 391,090,014 of NW_027507748.1, read as the reverse complement.
TAACTGTGGGGGATGGGACAGACTATAGGAGATGCGAGATCATGGTTCCCATCTCGTTGGTTCCCATCTCGTTGGAACTCACGATCTCTCTCTTTCTTCACAGAACTGGGATGTGTGTGTTTACACACAAGCTTCCCTGTTCTGCCTCTCATGCCCACAATCGTTCGTGACCATCGCTTATGCATCAGCAGCCCCGCTGTGCAGTGGGCGTGCCTGCTATCCCGCTTAAAGGGACCGACGTATAGCTACGACGGTTCACGGGATCGTGCCGACCTGTCCCAGTATAATGACGGCGGCTGGTCGACAAGTATAGAGATTTTTAAGTACCAAAGTTTGGCACCATTCCATGAGTGTGAGCAATTTTAAATCATGACATGTTAGGCATCTTTTCACTTGACGTAACATCATCTTTCACATTATACAAAACATCAGGCTAGCTTCAGTGTTTTTTTTTTTATTATTCTAATTAATTTTAATTAAATTATTTTGCTTGATTAAAAAAAGTGCATTTGAAAAATTGCTGTGCAAATACCGTGTGACCTAAAAAGTTACAATAACCACCATTTTATTCCCTGGGGTCTCTGCTAAAAGAAACATGCATAACATTTGGGGTTCTGAGTAATTTTCTAGCAAAGTTTTTCATGTAGGAGAGGAGTGCCAGAATTGGCTTGGGCTGGAAGTGGGTAAACATTACCCAAACTTGCCTAGATTTTTTCAGAAAGTTAGGTAGGGAAACTTGCCCCTACCACCCCTTACTCCTAACTATTGGAAAGAACAAAAGCATGGTTGCTAATAAACTGACAATACTTTGTGCATTATATCTAACAATACAGTAGGCGGCACTGCAGTGTTATAATTTGTATTCTATGTTAATGTAATGAGAGGAAGTGTTTGCTTTCCTCACTATGTACTTGTAAGCTCCTTGTTCCTGTTCCAAGAAAGTACATGTTTTGATATGCCTCCATAAAAGTAAAGCCATTTGTTGTATCCAAGAAGCTTCCAGATCATGATTTCAATACTCTGACAGCACTAACTACTTTCTTCTCCCTAGTATTATGTCCACTGCAGCTCACCTGGCCAAGACACCCGGTCAAGTTCCAACTTTTGCTTCCAGTCCTACATCCTCCTTCCTCAGTCGTGCAGCTCCTCTACCCCTGCTATGTACATTTTTCCTGGTCCTATTTCCATGTTTCTATCTGATACCTGCAATTTCTTTTACTTTAGCACTGTCTTGTTGCTGCCCATCCCTTAAAATACTAGTTAGATGGCTGTCAGACTGATCTTAATGGTTTTAATGTATTCTCTGACTATAGGAAGATGCATGCAACTAGTATTATTAGTAGTAATTAGAACTGTTGAGCAGCAGGTCAGTTCTAGGTCAGTAATTATTGACATTTTTAGTTTAGTATAACAATAGACAGCTAGCTTTTTCAGTGGGAGATGTCACAAATGATGGCTGGTCCTTATTTCTTTCAGTACAAGTTTCCTTTTAACTGCAAAGGAGTTCAGATATCTTACTGTACTGTCTGGCAGGGAGTATTTGGCTCACAGTAATATATGAACAGAATTACATATAATAAGCTAGCTAAGGCAGCTCATATACAGTATGCGTATGTTACCTGTGTATTTATCTGTATGCTTAGAGCTTATCCTCAGAGGCTAAAATTATCTTACCAAAAGCAATGCAAAGAGTTGGCAAACCAACTGTGTGGCTGTTTGACTATTGTGAAAAGTTTAATTGTGTGTGAACACCGTCATATAACTTTTTAGACCCTAGATATCCTGTATGTCTCTTTATAAGAGATAACAGGCTTATAATGTACAAAGACAAATAGGTCTCTGTTCTAGGTTGGATGAATGCGGTGTCTTAGTGGTTGTGGGTTCACCATTTTCCTCCATTGAGTCATTGCAATATGTAAAATAACTGCTTCATTTTTTGGACTTCTGATATGAATATAATGTGATATGTGATTGACTATATGCGTCTCCATTCAGTTTTAGCTTGTAAAATTGTATAAAGGGCCTGAAAAGCTTGAAAAACTCTAAAATATTAAAATTTTAAGTTATAAATAAAATCTAAATAATGTTTATGAAGGAATCCTCCTTGTGTCTTACCATTACATTGCAGTGGAGGCGTATGTTTTTTTTCTAAAAACTGCATAGAGAAACAGCTGTGCACCTTACCTCTTTCTATGTTCCATACCACCGAGGACACTTGGCATGTACTGCACTGCTTACAAATTGCTTTGTCTCATTTGGATCCTTTTATGTTAAAACTGAGCTTCTATTAATAACACTCACAGCAGGGACTGGACTGGATGCTCAGAACACAGCAGAACAGCATACCTATTTGCTTGCTCTAAGAAAGGATTTGATCAAACGAAAAAAACATGTAATAAATACTTATCATTTTGAGAAAAATTTTCATGTAAAACACGCAATACAAGGATTTACACAGGCAATTAGCTTTCAACATATCACCACAGAAAAAAAGGTTTATTAATAAAGTCAGAGGAAAAAGCAAACATTTTATGCAAAGTTCAAAATTTCAGTAAATAAAATTGTCAAATTTAGCAATAAATCATAAACAGTTACAGTTAAAGGAGAAGTATGGGAATGCAAAAATAGGTAGTACAGGCTACCCTCATGCCTGCATTGCATTGCTTTCTTTCCCCAGTCCTTAATGCCACATACACATGGTCGGAATGTTGGGCAGCAAAAGACAGATGAGAGCTTTTCCGTGTGTATGCTCCATTATTATTTTGCTGGCCAAATTTCCTCCAGCAAAAGATTGAGAGCAGGTTCTGATTGTGTGTATGCAATTCCAATGCTCAAAAACTCACGCATGCTCAGATTCATCTACAAGACGGAAGCTATTGGCTACTGCCTATTGAACTTCCTTTTTCTAGTCTCGTCGTATGTGTTGTACGTCTTCGTGTTCATGATGGTCAGAATTTGATGTGACCATGTGTATGCAAGACAGCTTGACCGAAATCCCATCTGAATTCCTTTGAGAAAACCATTATAGCTTTTTCCAACCAATATTCCGATCACATTCGTTTTTCTAGAATAGTCTTTTGAAGAGTCCAGAATCAGCTTCTAATGGTTCTTTTTCAGTTCAAAAGTTTCCAGGGGGTGGACACAGCTCCACAATCCAGCTCCTCTTTCAGTCCCTCCCTCTTTTGGACATGTGGGTGTGCTTGGTAAAGAGGTGCACACCCAGGCTGCTATCTAGAATGAACACGTTCTTCACTTGCCTTTGTTTCCATGACAGCGTGTCCCCAGCTAAATCCCAGAAGCAGTGACATCATGACACAAGTGAAATCTCCTCACCTTTCCCTATCTGTTATCTGCAAGCTCTCCTCTACAAGACTCCAACACCTCTCCCCTGGGCTTTGATGTTCCTGTGTCCTTCAAATTCCCTTCCCCCTTCCTCTCACTCATTCAAAGTTCATGTCAGCATCTCCTCCAGCTGATGGGGAGGGGGAGAGTCACTGAAAACTTATCATGTACAGAAATGAACACTGGCGAGCTCTCTACACATAGCACTGTGTTATATTTTAGAAGAGGAGACATGGTAAGAAACATAGTAACATGTGCCCTGTGTCTGTTCTCTGAAATGTACACAGTGCTATGTGTAGACATGTGCATTCTTCCGAATGCATTTTCATCCGAATTTTGTGTATTTTCATTATCGTTTTAACAAACGATAACGTACTCACAGAATCCAAAAACCGAAAGATCTGACATAAACAAATGCTTTATTTTAGTTTTCGCTGTGACAACAGTTCGATATAGATAGGAGATTCGACATGACGCTGATAATAGCAATCTGTGTCCATCAACCTATGGTCGAATGTGCTTAACCTTAGCTCTATTAGTCCAAGATTATTCTACATAGAGAGAAAAGATTCGACATAGAGAGAAAATATTTGACATTATAGAGACAATAGCAAAAAAGGTCATATGTGCCTAACCTAACTCTATTAGTCCAAGATTATTCGACAAAGAGAGAAAAGATTTGACGGAGCAGTTGCCGCAAGTGGACATTTATGGTCAAATGCTCCACCCATAGGCTATAGAATAATTCTAATGTTGGTTGACTAGTAATAATAATTAATAAATATAATTATTACTAGTGTAATACAACATTAGAATTCTACTATAGCTTGTAGACGGAACATTTGACTGGAAAAGTATGACTGCAGCGTCGTACAGTTTAGCTGCTCTGTCGAATCTTCTTAGAACATTTGACAGACACCATAAGCCTGCAATGACAGATTTGACCTTAATTATTTCGGATTTTCGGATGAATGCATTTTTTTTAACGAAACAAATAAATAAAAATGAATTTCGGGAGTAACTAAATAAATTAATTTTTCGGATGAAAACGAAATTCCGAAACAAAATATTTCAATGTGCACATGTCTAATGTGTAGAGAGCATACCTGTGTACAGTACATTGGAGAGAGAGACTGACAACTCCCCCACATCTAGACCCCAGGAATGTCCCCAGAATCTCCCTTATTGTACATACAAATCATCCCTCTGTCACTGATCCCACCCCCCACCACCAACCCTCTGTCACTGATCCAATCCCCCACCATCCTTCTGCCACTGATGTCATCCCTATCCCCATCCCCTGTACTCCTATACAATCCCTATCCCTATCCCCTGTACTCCTATACAATCCCATCATCCCTATCCCCTGTACTCATATACAATCCCTTCATCTCCATCCCCTGTACTCCTATACAGTCCTATCATCCCCATCCCCTGTACTCCTATACAGTCTCATCATCCCCATCCCCTGTACTCCTATACAGTCCCATCATCCCCATCACCTGTACTCCTACACAGTCTCATCATCCCCATCCCCTGTACCCATATACAGTACCATCATCCCCAATTCCTGTACTCCTATACAGTCCCATAATCCCCTGTACTCCTATACAGTGCCCTCATCCCCATCCCCTGTACTCCTATACAGTCCCATCATCCCCATCCCCTGTATTCCTATACAGTCCCCTTATCCCCTGAGAGGGGAGGAGGGAGGAGGGGAGGAGGAGAGCAGCTGTGTGTGTTGTATGACATCTCGGGAGCGAGCAGAGAGCAAAGAACCAACATCATTCAAGCAAGATGACAGGAAGGATCCAGACTCCAGAGCCAGACCATTAACTCTGTTTTAACAGAAACGGGGCAATTCTCAGAGGGCAGTAACAATTTGTAGATACTAGGAGCTCATAAGGAAGCAAAACTAGAAAGGAAACCCATACTTCTCTTTTAAAGTTAAGCAATAAAGTCTAGTTATCAACCCACCCTCCATAGATAACATAGATATTCTCCCCCCAAATCTCTCCTCACAGCACAAATACACCTATCCTCCTACTCCCAAAAAATCCCCAGCCCCAGCACAAATTCCCCTCCCGACATAACTATTACCCCCAAAATCCTTCCCCCGAACAAATCTCCCCTCCCAACACCAATTCCACCCTCTAAAAATACCACCCCTCAGCACAAATCCTCTCCTCCCCAACCCCCCTCCTAGCACAAATCCTTTTCCCTCCAAAAATGCCACCTTCTAGCACAAATCCTCTTCCCAAAAAAAGTCCCCTCCAGCACAAATTGCACTCCCTATACTCCCCTCCTCAGCCCAAATTCTCTCCCTTCCAGGACAAAACTTTACCCCCACCCCTCCCCCTCCAGCTCAGCTCATTCCCCACAGTACAAGATAAAGTGCAGAAGAATTCCAGGGGTTGTCCTTCCTCCTTGGCTATCCCTCCAGTTGTTTAATATGACAGGTCAAAGTTGATGAGGAGCTTAGGGGCAGCTTCCTTCAGTTCTAGACACAGTCACCCAGCAGAGAGATATTTCGGCTGCTACAGTAATGGATGATCACAGTGATGGAAAGCTGCAGAACCCCCACAAGAGATGTGGATCAGATGTCCTGGGTGTCCAGCACAAGGGATGCCATATGAGCGTACCATAAAGAATATGTTAATACAAGCCCTCCCCTATCAGTGTGGGGCATCTTGGGTAAGGGAGATCTGTATACTGTATATAGTCTGGCAGGAGTCCAACTTGTAGTTATTCATGGGAAGCAGTGCAAGGACCAAAGCAAGCAAAGATATGATCTTTGATCTAGCTATGTGAGCTTCCCTTTGGAGGTGAACCAAAGAAAGAGGGGTGCAGGACAAATAGGACTGCTGACATACCTTTTGGCATGGGATGTAGGAATCTATAAACCCCCAAGGTATGTGCTACTTCTCTCCTCAGCTCTCATCTAGTAAAAGAGTAAAGTTAATTCATGTTTTAGTAAAAGAAATAAAAACAATTAAAACTTGTTCCCCTGCAGTTTAATATCATAATGTGCTGGTACGAATGGCATACTTTGCTAGATATCACGCACCAATTTTCTCCTTACACTATATTTGCCCCCTTTCCCCTGATTTGAGGATCATTTTTGTCAAATCAGAGACTACTGCTATACATCTCCAGAGAGTAAACAAACATCTTAAAAATTTGTTTAAAAGTAGAACTATAGGCAAAACTTTTTTTTTTCATGAGTTATGCTGCATACACACTATCAAATTGTCTGGTGGACTAGGTCCGCCGGACCACAGTATGGCAGACAATTCAATCGTGTGTGAGCTCTAGCGGACTTTTTCATTGTAAAGTCCGGCGGACTTAGAAAGTAGTTTTGACTCAAAATTTGTCCGCCGGACTTGGCTTTCAGCGGACAATCCATTTGTCAGTGTGCTAGTCCGGCAGACTAAGAATGACACATGCTCTGAAGCAAGTACGAGAAGGAAGCTATTGCCTACTGGCTATTGAACTTCCTTTTTTCTAGTCCCATCGTACGTGCTGTACGTCATCTCGTTAGAAATCGCCAGACCAATTCGGGACAATTTGATCGTGTGTAAGCGGCATAAGAGAGGGTTATACTCCTATACCCCTATCAGATTTTTTTCAACATCTGTCTCCCATTGTGGAGATTTCCTTTCAAATCACATCCCATAGCCAAACAGGAGGTAAGAAGAAATCCCTGCAAATTAAGGGAATTTCTTGGGGACCCCCAGGCCACCAGAACTAGTGTTCCTATTGGAAGATTTCACCTCTATTACTTTTCTGGGGACCACTCAAAAGTTGGGATTTTCTTTTATTTTCAATTTTAAAGATAAAGGTAAACAGGACAAATAGTGTAAGTTAACGTGTATTAAATAGTTGAAGAAAAATACATTTATAAAGGGATACAAATCTAGCTTAAAGACCACTTTAAAGAGTTGTGATTAATCAGCCAAACAAGTGGTGTGTGACAAGTTTAAGGACTTATGAAAATTAGGTTGATTGGGCATATAGTAATCATTGCTTGGATAAGGTTGGATGAACACAGTTAGAGATGTATGGGCTAAAATTTAAATCTGCGGGTTTACTGTGGATTTCAATGGCAGAGGCAGTGGATGAAGCAGTGCATACACCGCTCCCACACCGCCCAAAAGATGCTGCTTACAGGACTTTTTCTAATGTCCTGCAAGTGCACCGCCCCAGAGTGAAAAAACTTGGGCTTTCACACTAGGGCTGCAGGGGAGGAGTTTTTCAGGCGCTTTACAGATGTTATTTTTAGCCCTTTAGCGCCTGAAAAAGCCTCAGTGTGAAAGTAGCCTAAAGGATAAGTTCACCTTTAAACAAAAATAATACATTTGCATTTTCTTTGCAGGTAAAAAAATTAGTATTTTGTTGGAAAAGTTTTAATGTTTATTGTGTGACTATTCAAAGAAATCTAAAATGGAGACTGATTTTTAAAATGGCTTCTAAGGAAATGTTGCTTTAACTTGTTTTTTTGTCTATTGTTTCAACTAACTGCCTAAGGCCAGAAAACCACAAGCTTTGCTATATAAGGGAATAGATTGTAAAAAGACACTGTGATCTGGCAATAAAGCTGTTATGGCGTCATGAGCCACCAGTGAGCTTTTAGCCAATAGGATTCTTTTTGTTGATCTTATAAAAGTAAGTTACATCCTGTATTCTAGGTGACTCTGCATTTGAATGGCTACTGTAAGAGCTCACCCTTTTATGTTGACACAATTTAAATAAATTGTCTGCTTTTCAATACATCTGGAGTTTGACTGATCACAGGAGAAGAATATTCCTAACACATTCATTATTTTTTGTAGCAGGAAAGCATTGCACCAGTGATCAGCAGATCACTGATGCCATGCAGGTCTCCTGCACACTGTCAGTCTATCTGCTTGATGGTACATCCCATATGGGCAAACCAATACTTACTGGAGGACTCCTGGCCTGCTAGCTGGTATTGATGACTCTTTTTGAAACAGTCAAAAAATGAGTGAGAGCGGGGAGATGGAAACCAGTGTGAAGCCACAAGAACCTGGAGCTGGAACGAAAGATGTAAATCCCACACCGGGAGTACCCACACCCTGTGAGGGAAGCAAACTTGGCTCACGGTGACAGGTAACCTGACTGGTCATTTTTTGACTGTTTCAAAAAGAGTCATCAACACCAGCTAACAGGCCAGGAATCCTCCATCAATCGCATCTATCTGTGCTTCTCCCGAAGTAGCGAGACTCCTCTCGCAAAACACGTCAAGACCTTGCGCAGCCATCCTTGAGGTGTGCTCTTTAAAAGTCCCCTGGGCATTTTTTTTTTGTTGTGTGCATACTATTGGGGTCTGAGTAACACTTCTACCCATCTCATGCCAGCTCTACTACTATGTATCAGTGGCACCTATCAGTGCTCATCAGTCCCACTTATCAGTGCCCATCTGTGGCACCTTATCAGTGCCTATCAGTGCAGCCTATCAGTGCAAATCAGTGCAGCCTATCAGTGCAAATCAGTGCAGCCTCATCAGTGCACACCAATGAAGGAAAAAAAAAACTGTTTGCAAAATGTTATAACAAACCATTTGTTTTTTTCAGTTTTTTTTGTTTGGTTAGCAAAAAAATTAAAACCCAGTGGTGATTAAATACCACCAAAAGAAAGCTCTATTTGTGTGAAATAAATTATAACAATTTCATATGGGTACAGTGTAACATGACTGTACAATTGTCATTCAGACAAGAGTGACAGTACTGAAATCTGAAAATTGGCCTGAGCAGGAAGGGGGTATATGTGCCCAGAAAGCAAGTTTGCTAGATATCACACACCAATTTTCTCCTTACACTATACTTGCACCCTTTCCCCTGATTTGAGGATCATTTTTTGTCAAATTTTGGATAGATATGTGCCGCGTACACACGATCGAATTGTCATTCGATCAAATCCACACAAGGATATAATGCAATTTTTATTTTAAGTAGAATGCAAAGGTCACATGTGTTTTTTTTACAGTTCTGTGTACATAGTTGGGCCTAGGGGAATAAAAGATTTATTTGCATCCCTATAACAACTATCCTAAAAGAGGAATGAATATCTTGTTTTTTGTTTTTCATTTCTAACCTAAGATGGCATACTGTACATTAAAATCAAGAGTAGTCATCTGAATTTATTTAAATGCTTCCACTGGTCCATGGGAGTTGTAACAGATACTACAGAATTCTAGCTCTACCATTCAGTGAGCATCACACATTTGTACTTTTTTTACAGCTTGATATCTATTATTGTTCTTCTATGTTTTTGCAATGTACTGTTTGGATTAGCCGTTAAAGCTGCAAACTTAGTGAAAGGATGTCTTAATGGAAGTCTTATTGTTCTGCACTGTGTTTTTTCTATAGATGCTAGAGTGTGTCTGAGCACTGTACATATTTTCTCATTACCAAGCTTTTCATGCCTCGCGCACACTGGTTATTTGCCCAGATCTTTCTAAGTTCCTGTTCTATTCGTTATTAAATAAGAATTTTGATGGATCTTGGAGTGCAGCCATTTCTTCAGTGTTGATTGTATGCAGAGGCGAGCTGAGGTGGGCACCTGTGATATCATTAGGTTTCCTGTCTCACCTGGAGCAGCAAGTTCATTGTTTGGGTGTTAAGCTCCTGTTCTCCTGGCAGGAGAAAAATAACTTAAACATAAAGTTGCGTTTTGCAATATTAATTTATTTTGGGCATTCATATAAATGAATGCTCAAGCGCTAAATGTGCCTAGCGTTTAAGTGCGCTTAGATGTGTTTAAGAACATATGTCAGGGAGTGTGGCATGAACAGACATGCTGGCTGGGCATGGTGTTCAGCAGGCTCCAGACTAGCAAAAGCATGTCCAAATGCCACCGTACAGCTGAAATTCCGCCTGTTGGTGGTGGAAAGAGCCAGGTATAACAGGCTTAGAGCTTACCTCTTGGCGCAGAGTGTGGATCCTGGGAGTGCAAATAAAAGAACCCCCGGTCCAGAAGGGAAGGAAGTTTGGCTTCCCTGATATGAGGGGGGACCTGGGAGGGCCAGATGTGATCCCTCTGTACAAGGCCGAGGAGTGACAGGCTTTGGAAGGGGTGTTGCAGCACATGGCAAAGGCCAAATACCTCTGAGCCCAAAACAGAGCAACACAATCCTGGAAAGGGATCTCCCAGGAGAAGGGAGAGATACCTCAGTTTATGCTGGTTGAACAGAGGGTCTGGATGGGTCGTGCATTGGATGGGACCAGAGTGTTCAGGAGGTGGAAGGAACCCCAGGAAGGATGGTTGAATTCTTGGAAGTTGAAAGTCATGGTACTACAAAATCCAGCAGTGAATCAGCAAAAATCAGCAAAGGACTTGTGATGAATCCAGAGACAGTCTCTACAGGGCAGGTGTAGTATGTTAACCCTTTGTATGGTGATCTTAATAATAAACTAAGTGCATCACAATCAGAGTTAATAGTGGATTGGGACTTAAGAGAACATTTGAGAGCACTTCCTACAAAGAAAGACATTCCCTTACTTATAACCGCTGTTGAATTATCCTGAATTTTTGAGGCAATACGCTGAAATACCGTAAAAAAAAATATATATATATACACAGAAGCCCAGGGTTCACGAGGTACACTGATGTTTACACTGATGTTTTTTATTCATATTTTCCCCAAGGGAATTTGTTTTCTGCCAAAAAGTAGAAGGGGGGACTCTGGGCACAGGTGGTGCACCTCTGCCCAGATTCACCCTCCCTTTAGGTGGATGTGCCACACTCAGTGGTATAGTAGGTTATGTTTTTTAGATGGTTTTGTGTGTTTTTTTTTTCTTCTTCTCCTCCTCCTTCTTCTCATCAGATACAGCCAAGGCGAGAGAACTCAGAAGACTAGGCGCAGACACCGATCAGGCACAGCAGTATAATAAGAGACTCATGGGAGTAATGAGAAAATGGCAGGTAGAATGAAGATTGTATCATATAATGTGAGAGGGCCTTTGTTCAATTAGTAAGAGGGGCCGCCTTTGGCATGAACTGCGTCACATGAAGGCAGAGATAGTTTTTTTTGCAAGAGACGCACTTTGTGGCAGGGTTGACCCCTCATATGCCTCTTTTTCCATATAATCAATGGTTTCATGCACCTTCACTCATTCCTAGGGCTAGAGGAGTTACAATAGCTATGCACAAACAATGTCCCCTAGTACCTACAGAAATCCGAGTAGATTCTGAGGGCCATTTTCTTTTTGTTAAAGGAAAGATCCAGGGCCAATGTTATACCCTATCTACTATATATGCCCCCTATAGCCATACAGTTAAAACTTTTGATATCCTGGTGAAGTTTTGGGAAGGTTTATTGGTTATGGGAGGGGATTTTAACATTACCCTGGACTCTAGACACCTCTTTGGGGAAAACCTTTTTTGTCTCATAGGGTCTTAAGATATGTTAAACAGCGCCTTTGCTCTTTGCATTTGGTGGACAGTTGGAGGGTACTGCATGAGCGAGACAGGGATTTCAGTTGTTACTCCAAAATACACAATGTATATTCAAGACCCGATATGTTGTTGATTGATCAGAGTCAATCACCATGTCAGACCATGCTCCAATAAATTTAACGATATGTCCAGCATCGATTGGGCACCTGGAAAGAACATGGTGATTGAATGAATCTATCTTGGATGATAAACAGAATGTGGAATCCTTAGCATTAGCAGTATATTTTGAGACCAATATATCAGAGGAGGTGTCTGACCAAGTGGTATGGGAAGACCACAAGGCAGTCATCAAAGGGGAGTTAATTTCAATGGGTTTGCGTATTAAAAAGGAGAGACAGAAGGAAATGGTCGGGCTCATAGAGGAAATACATTGAAACTTGAAATTAAACATAAGGCCCATTTAAAACCTGGGGACGCGCAGAGACTGGAGAAACTGCGGGCAGGCTTACCACAGCTCCTCGATCGAAAAGTTCAAAATAAACCTAGACACTTTGCCTGCCGATTCTACAGTGGAACAGTGGAATAAGGGTGGGAGACTATTGGCTGGACAACTAAAGAAACAACAGGATTTACGCCATGTTCACACTATAAACACAGGCGATAAGCAGATAGTGGACTCCCAAGCAATAGCAACTGAGTTTTATCACTTTTATGCATCTCTACAGGGGAGGGCACCTGGGTACCACCCCCCCCCCCCCCCCTCCTCCAGACAGTAAAAAAAAATGTCAGTGCACCTATGGGAAGTGCCACGTCTATGCAATCACGAGATTGCAGAGGTGGTGCTTCATTTGCGGGCGTTTAGCCCACCTTGCGGCACTTTCTAAAGCGCCGAGTAGCTTCCGCCCGATCGTAGTATATATTACTACGGCCCGGCGGTTTGATTAACATCTGAGATGGTGTCACTTCCTGTTTTCTCTCTCCAATTGCACCCAGGAGAGAAGAACCAGGAAGTATGAGAGGACAGACCTCTCTACAGGAGGCATCACTGGAGAGGACAACACACTGCAAGGTAAGTAAGGGAGGGTTGATGTGAGGCTGCTGCAACTTGGTGGGACACATGCTGCTGCAACTTGGTGGGACGCATGCTGCTGCAACTTGATGGGACACATACTGCTGCAATTTGGCGGTGACACATGCTGCTGCAATTTGGTGGGATGCATGCTGCTGCAATTGGTGGTGACACATGCTGCTGCAACTTGGTGGGACACATGCTGCTGCAATTTGGTGGGATGCATGCTGTTGCAATTTGGTGGGACACATGCTGCTGCAATTGATGGTGACACATGCTGCTGCAATTTGGTGGTGAAGGGATATTTAGCTTAACCGCTTTCATTCTTTAAGAAATTCGGTTTCCATTTTGTGTCTCTCTAACATCCACTTCACGAATATATATGCTCAAGTTTTGCTAATCTAGTTTAGTTTTTCATGTTACATTCTTCTTTAGTTGTTTCGTTTCTTTTAAAGCACATGATTTTTTAGAAATCATTAGTTTCACTTTTGTCATAGACTGTACTTGTATATGATTGGATAACCTGTATGACACGTTCAAAGGGCAGTACTTTCTGAAAGCCCCCTTTAAATATTCACACCAAAAAATAAAGATTAGATTCACTCGGAGAGACTTTGTTGTTTTGTGTCATTGTCTCAATGGGCTAATCTCACAGGCCTGTGGGGATTGGAAATCACACTTTAAAAGACATCAAAGGATTAAAAAACCACCTCTAGACAATCTACATTCCCTTCAGGTGGGACAGATGCTGCTGCAACTTGGTGGGACATATGCTGCTGCAATTTGGTGGAACATCCTAAAACTTCACCAGCCGCCACTGCATCTCTATATAACATAGACTCAGTTCCTGTGAGTACGAAGGAGGTGGACATTTGGATAGAATTTGGGAATATCTTGAGGCCTCAGGGCTACTGGCCATTCCATCTGCAGCCTTGGAGAAAATGGAAAAAGCAATTTCCATCGAAGAACTGGGTGGAGCGATTGTGGATTTACCATTAGGTAAAAGTCCGGGATCTGATGGTTTCACAAATATGTATTATAAAAAGTTTTCCTAAATCCTGTTGGTTCCTCTTTGCAGATACCTTAACCCTATCTCGATCTTGAACCCGTTGCCTCCAGAGGCACTGTTGGCTTATGTTCTCACAAAGATAGGGAAAGACCCTCAGTGTTGTGCCAGCTACAGACCCATCTCCCTCCTTAACTCTGACACTAAGCTCCTAGCTAAAATTCTGGCCCTAAGATTACAAGAACATACAGTTAAATTGATTCACCCAGATCAAACAGGGTATATGAAGGGCTGAGAGGCTAGAGATAATGCTATTCAGGCCCTGCATATTTTGCATTGGATGCATAATGGACCGAAACCAGACCCAGAGTGTAGTAATTTCAATGGATGCTGAAAAAACATTCGATAGGGTGGGGTGGGAGTTTATGGTGGGAGTTTTGAGGGAGATGGGTCTGAGAGAGTGGATGGTGGGAGGGTTGACAGCACTGTATGCAGATCCTAGAACAAGGGTTTACGTTAATGGTAGACTGTCAGATTATTTTGAGATACGGAATGGGACTAGTCAGGGATTCCCACTGTCCCCATTGTTATTTGCTATGGTGCTGGAGCCCTTTCTGTGTATGATTAGGAGAAATAGGAAGATGAAGGGGATTTGTATTGGATCAATGGAACATAAGATCTCAGCTTACACAGGTGATCTACTGTTGTACCTATCCTCTCCGCAAGAGTTTTTGATGGAACTGATATTGGAAATAGACAGAATTGGCCTTATAGCTAATTTTTTTTTGAACAATATAGTTTATTGAACAATTGACAGCTTGATACATAACAGGAAAAGAACAAGTATATCCATATACATTCAGCCCACAGGGCATAGAAAAAGAAAAAGAAAAATATGTTGTTCTATTACATAAATCCGCTATAGAGTACCTCACAGTTCAGTGTTGAGAGTTGATACATATGAAAGACAAGCCATAGGGAGGTCTCATAGAAGCGAGAACCAAAGAATGAAACATCAATGTCAACGTCAAAAACCCCCTGAAGCCCGTGCAATATGATATTTCCATTTGTGGGGGTAGAAATTTTTGAAGTGTCTAAAAAGGGTTGGGGGAGGGTAGTAAGGAGCAAGACAAGAAGGTAGGGGAAAGAGGGGGGGATTGGGGGGGGGCAGTTAATGGGGCACTAATTCCATAGGCCCCAAACCCGAAGGGTGGACAGAGATATCAATTTACATAGTCGTAGATCATAATAACCAGCTTCGGTAAAATCATAGTAGACAGAGATATAGTTAGTCGAGCCAATTGTCACAAATCACCCAGTACAAAGTTTTGCATAACCATCTGTAAGTTTAAATATAAACCAGGGTCTCCACAGTTTGTGAAATGTGTCAGTCTTTTCTGAGGCCATCGCCACAGTTTCTTCCAGTTTATATAGGGAGTCTACTTCTAAGAGCCATTCCCGCAGTGAAGGGGAGTGGGGCGATTTCCAGTGTCGAGGAATAATTGCCTTAGCCGCATTCAGCATGTGGCGCACCACTGATTTTTTGTATCTGCCTAAAGAGTGGCTGGAGATGTGGAGCAGGCAACACTCGGGCGTGAGGTTAATTTTGGTCTCAGTGATTGCCCGAATCTGCGCACAAACCTCGTCCCAGAAACTCTGCAACTGCGGACAATCCCACCAAATATGTATCATATCACCCCCTGCCCCTCCACATCTCCAGCAAAGTTCTGATGTGCCTGGATACCATTTGCTGAGTCTAACTGGCGTAAAGTACCAATTTGACAAAACCTTGTATGCCGTTTCTTGGGAACTAGTGCTTATGGAGCATTTGTGTGCTAATATGCATGCATGTTTCCACTGCTCATCAGTGAAGGTTGTGGAGAGGAACCTCTCCCAGTCTCGTTTATGTCTGGTCGAGTGGTCTGTCCTGGTCGCCTGTAACCAACTGTAAATCAGGGAGGTCGCCTTCCGTACCGGTTCTCCCGTGACGCACAACCGCTCAAACCATGTCTGTTCCCTCAGAACATACGGTCTGTTAGTCGGACAGTGTACAAAGTCGTGTAGTTGTCTGTATTGCCAGTGTGTAAAATGCTTTGCTCGTAAGTCTCTGGAGAGGTCCTGGAAAGACCTAAGCTTGCCTGCCTCAACACAGTGTGCTATTGTCACAGGTGTCCCATCATCTCTGTGTGGGAACGAAACCGTAGTGTGTCCCGACGCAAAGCCAAGGTTGTGAGCTAGGGGCGTCAGGGGGCCCGGGGCGGAGGCTAGTCCGCATTGGCGTGAAGCCTCTCCAAAGACCTCTAGGGTGGGCCCTATCAGGGGGTGTGAGGACAGTGAGGCCGAGCGAGCCTCTTTGGTGACCCATGGCAGAAACCTCAAGGGAGTCTCTGTCATTCGGCCCTCCAGTCCCACCCAGTCCTTGGACGCAGCGTGGCAATTCCAGTCCAGGATGCGAACCAGGTGCGACGCGTAGTAGTAGTATTTGAAGTTCGGTAAATTAATCCCCCCCTTAACCTTCGGCAATGTCAAAGTCGATAAACTAATTCGGGGCTTCTTCCTGGCCCATATAAAGTCTCTTATTAGCGCTGTCAAAAGTGCGAAGAACCGCCTAGGTAGTTTGATGGGCAGAGTGTGGAAGAGGTACAGCACCCTAGGCAAGACCGTCATCTTAACCGCCGCCGCCCTTCCGAACCATGATAGTGGGTGGCGGTGCCAGTCTTGAAGATCTGTACGAAGGTCATTTAAGAGGGGTTGGAAATTTTGCGCATAAAGATTGTCCAGGTCGGGTGTGAGCCAGATCCCCAAGTATTTAAGTCTGTGGTCTACCCACTTAAAGGGGCAGTTAGATTTGGCAGACAGCAGGCGCGTAGGGTTAAGGGAGATATTCAGAGCCTCAGATTTTTCGTAATTAATTTTAAAGTTGGAGATGTATCCAAATAGCTCGAATTCCTTCAAGAGGTTGGGAATTGAAGTGTGGGGTTGGGTTATGACAAATAAAAGGTCATCCGCATAGGCGGCTATTTTAAATTGCGTTTGTCCCAACGTGAGGCCCTTAATCGATGGGTTGGCATTTATTGTGCGGATGTAGGGTTCCAATGCTAGGATAAATAATATAGGGGATAGAGGGCACCCTTGACGCGTGCCGTTTCGTATAAGTACTGGTTCTGAAAGGGTCCCATTGATTTTGAGCCGAGCCGTCGGGCGTCGATAGAGTGCAGAGATCCAGGCCATCAATTTTGGTTGAAAACCCACCCACCTGCATACCGCCAACATGAAGTCCCATGCCACTCTGTCGAAGGCCTTCTCCGCGTCCGTGGACAGGAGAAGGCCCTCGACAGCACTCCCCTTAATACAATGGAGAAGGTTTATCGCCTTGACCACATTATCCCGCGCCTCCCTCCCCGGCATAAAGCCCGCCTGTGTCGGCCCGATTAGCTCGGGTAACAGAGTGTTCAACCTAGTAGCTATAATTTTTGATAAAAGCTTTATATCTAAGTTGAGCAACGAAATCGGTCGGTAGCTGGAGCAGGAGTTAGGGTCTTTACCAGGTTTGGGGAGCACTGTGATGTGCGCTAAGTTGAAGGAGGACGAGGGCTCCTGGTGTGTTGAGAGGGAATTTAAAGCGCGGAGCAATGGCGTCGTCAATAAGTGTGTGAAGGTCTTATAATAAATAGCAGAAAAGCCATCTGGGCCCGGACTCTTGCCCGTTTTCAAGGATTTGATGGCCCGGATTAATTCCGGTTCCTCAATGGGTTAATCTAGTTCCGTGGCGTCGTCCTCTGACAGGCCTGGCATGCCACTGTTACGTAAATATTGGTCTATGATTGCGCATCTCGACCCTTCCACCGTCGCTGGTTTATGCGAAGGTGGAATGTTGTAAAGTTTAGAGTAAAACCTATGGAATTCCGCCGCAATGCCGTCCGTGTCGTGTATTAGCCTATTATCCTTGTTTCTGATCTGGATAATAGTGTTGGAAGTCCGTACGCCCCTCAGAGCTCGTGCCAGAAAATTGCCGTTTTTGTTCCCGTGTTCATAAAAGAACCCTCGCCGAAAAAATAATATCCGTTTAGCCTGCAAGTCCAGTTTATCCTGGAGAGCCTTGCGCGCAAGCTGCAGATCGTCGGCCCGAGCGACCGCCGTCGATCATTTGTGTTGAGCTTCCAAATCCCTCACTTTTAGAAATGCTTCTTTCAGGTCCTGTTCCGTCGCTCTTTTCTTTTGCGCTGCCAGGCCTATCAGCTTGCCCCTGAGAACGCACTTGTGTGCCTCCCATATAGTTAAGTGTGAAACATCCTCGGTGGTGTTTTCTCTAAAGTAGTGTTGTATAGTTTCTCTAATCTGGTCTAGGATTGTAGGGTCCGTCAGTAATGTTGGGTTAAGTCTCCAGCCACTCGACTGTGGGCGTGTGGGTTGTAATGTGAGAGTCAAAGATATCGGTGCGTGGTCCGATATCGATCTCGTCCCTATATGTGCTTCTCTAAGATTGTTCAAGTCCCTTTGTGTCACAAACAGGAAGTCGATGCGGGTATACTTGTCATGTACAGTGGAAAAGTAAGTGTAGTCTCTATCCAGTGGGTGCAAAACTCGCCATGAGTCTGTCAATGTTAGAGAGTTCAGGATAGTTCTAATCTTTTTGAGCTTACGATAAGTGATGGCGGACCTGCCATCAGAAGTATCCTGAAGGGGATCCAACGGAACATTGAAGTCCCCACCCAGGATTATACACCCCGCGGCAAATCCAGCGAGTTCATCAATCATGGTTTGGCAAAAACTCACATGTGCTGTATTTGGAAAATAAGCACATGCCAATGTAATAGGGAGCTTCCCGACTGTGCCCTTGAGGAATAGGTACCGTCCCCCCGGGTCCGCCAACTGCTGTGTGAGCTCGAATCCGGAGTCTCTCCCCAGCAGTATCGAGACCCCTTTAGTCTTCGAGTCAGGGTTAGCCGCATGAAAGGCTTTAGGGAAAAATTTGTCTGTCATTTTAGGAATGGAATCAGCCCTAAAATGGGTTTCTTGTAGAAACACGAAGGACGGCCTCCCCTTCCTCAAGTGGCGGAGTAGTTGCGTTCTTTTGTGCGGGATATTGAGACCGCGCACATTGTGTGAGACCACAGTAGGGTTCTGGCCCAGAGCAGTGTAAATCATTGTGCGATAAGGAGGGGGGGGGGGGGGAAGGAAGAGGGGATAGAACCGGATAGGAACAGGTAGAGGGTGGGTTCGGGGAAGGCCAAGAGAGGCAAGAGGGATTGAGGGGAAAGAGAGGGGGGAGGGAGGGAAGGAGAGGGAGGGAGAGAGGGGAAGGAGCGGAGAGGAAGAGGGGTAGAAAAGCCCACTAACTGACACTAAGAGAGTGGGTCAAAAATATTCAGTTAACAACCTCCAGGGGGTGACCCCCAGAGGCAAAATCTAGAAGTGGGGCCGTGGATTAGCCCCCCCAGCGACAATCCCCAGGGTAAAAGAGAACCCCAGAGAAGCCGCCCAGGGCACCACTCCACGATACCCCTTGTGGGGGAAGTGGGAGAACACTCAAAGCAATGTCAACAGACAGAAACCCAGTCAACCCAGGAGAAATAATCCGTCTGCAATTGCCAATCACTCCCCGCACCCCCCCAGCCCCTTAATATGAAAGCTCAATTAAACTTGTGCATAATAAGATTAACAACCGTAACCAACCCCCGTCGTGGGGGTAAAAAGATAAACCTTATACCATAGTGTTAGTACTTATCTAGAATATAGCAATCCGGCCACAACTACAGGCCAACCATTGTCCTCCTGTGGCAAGGAAATAGGTAGAGAAAAACATAACAATCGGTCGGATGGACCGTCCGGTCTGCAGTAAGAGCGAGTTCCGAAGAAACAGGTAGATACCGCAACAAAGAAAGAAACGTAGCAACCGATCGGATGGTCCGTCCGATCTACCGTGGAAGCGCGTCTATGCGAGTTCCGAAGAAACAGGTAGGTACCGCAACAACTTAAAAGTACAAACTGGGTACGAAGCGAACCAACAAACGGTGCACGATAGAACAAAATGTGGGAGGCCGTTCGGACCGCGATTCCAGTCCGGGCACATCCGCCGGCAAGATCTGAAGATTAATATAATGGATCTGCTGACCGACCTTTCATCCCTCCTGAGGTGGATTCAACTGTAAGGCCCTCGGAGCGGAGGAACGTCTGGGTGTGGTGCTCCGGCCCGGCGTTGGTAGCCTCTGGAACTTCCCCTTCTTGTGTGGGGGCTTAGAGGGCGTGGAGTTGTGAGAACCCGGAGAAGGCTGATTTGCTGGGACATAGTGAAAGTCCTTATACCACTCTGGGAGATCAATCTGAGGGATTTGGACCGCTTGGCAAAAATCCGGTAAGTCATCCGGTGTGCGTAAGAACAGCTGTCTGCCCATGAAAGTTACATGTAGGGCAAAAGGAAACTTCCATTTGTATGGGATATTTTGCCTGCGTAGGGCTTCCAGCAGGGGGCGTAACGCGCGCCTGTTGCTCAGAGTTATGGGCGAGAGGTCTTGAAAGATGGAAAGTTCAGTCTCATTAAACGTTATATGTTCAGCACGCCTTGCTTTGGCCATAATGTCCTCCTTTAGCTTAAAGTCAGAGAGACAGCATATTACATCCCTCGGTGGTGCTGTATCCGCGGGACGTGCTCTCAAGGCGCGATGGGCCCGAACAAAATCTATTGGCGTGTCAGTTTGTCTTTCCAGGAGATCGTTGAATACATATTGTAAGGCGGAGGGGATGTTATCGGGCTCCACCGATTCCGGTATGCCTCTCACCCTAACATTATTCCTCCTCCCCCTGTTATCCAAGTCCTCTAATTGCCTGTTCATCGCAATGAGATGGGCTGTGTGGGAATCTGAGATTCTTTCCAGGCGCGTGATGGCTTTGTCCCGTTTGGAGCCAGCCCTCTCCACCCCCTCCAGCTTCTCTGATATGGAGAGAATGTCTGCCTTCAGCTCAGTAATAGCGGATGAAAAAGTGCCCTTAATGTCCGCTGCTATTTTCATCATGTCAGTCAGTGTGAGGGGGTGCTCGGCTTGCGCTTCCCTTACCTCCTCCTCATAAGCGGATTGCGAATCGTCACTGAGCTCGTCTTCTCCACGAGGCAGCGCCATCTTGGGTAAGGCCTTAGTGCGGCGGGGTTGTGATTTGAAGATGTCCGGGATGCTCCTGGCTCCGGAGGATGGTGTGGGACGGCTCGAGCGCCTGCCTGAGTTGTGGCGGGTGAGCCTGCTCATGTTCGCCGGTGGCTACGGTAGCAATCGTGCTGTCGGGGCTGAGGGTGTAGCGGAGCTCACCTAGTCTGCTGCCATCCGCTCCGAGCTCCAAGCCACGCCCCCTTATAGCTAATTTTAAAATAATGAATGAATGAGTGACTTGTATAGCGCTACCTATGCGAACTGAATTGCCTCAGGGCGCTTTCTTGCCACCAGAGTCCATCTGCGGCTTGCGTGGTCCTTTACTCCGTAAGGTCCTGACACGCTTACAAACAACATACAACATTGACATACACATACACACATATTAGGGACAATTTTTTTAGACAAGGTCTAATTAACCTACCAGGATGTCTTTGGAGTGTGGGAGGAAACCCACGCAGGCACAGGGAGAACATCCAAACTCCAGGCAGATGGTGTCGTGGTCGGGATTTGAACCAGCGACCCTATTGCTGCTAGGTGAAAGTGCTAACCACTACACCCTAAAAATAAATATTGAGAAATCCGTGTTGATGCCGAGCCATGTGCCTTTGAGGATAAAGACCACCTTACAAAAAATGTTTCCAATTGTTTGGCACCTTGATTTTATATTCTATTTAGGGATATATATCTCTTCAGATATAAAGCGCATATATGATCTAAACTATGGAGCCTTGAAAATTTTGGGCGCTCTTGGAGAAAACATTAGCAGGTAGAAACTTGACTGGAGCCCCTTGCATTCTGGTTTCTTATAGTGGGTTGTCAGAATATGCATTGCTACTGACTAGGGATGAGCCGATGTTCGAGTCAAATGTAAGTTTGACTCAAACTTCGGGCGTTTGCCTGCTCGCCGAACAGCAAACAATATGCGGTGTTCGCGCAAATTCGAAAGCTGACGGAATACCATTAAAGTCTATGGCACACTAAAATGAAAAATCAGTGCTAATTTTAAAGGCTTAAGAGGAGGTATGAGAGCGCCCCCCTCCTGAACCACACCAGGCCACATGCCCTCAAGATGGGGAGGGTGCTTTGGGGTAGTCCCCAAAGCACCTTGTCCCCATGTTGCTAGGGACAAGGGCCTCACCCCCACAACCCTTGCTCGTGGTTGTGGGGGTCTTGGGATGGGGGTTTATCGGAATCTGGAATCCCCCTTTAACAAGGGGACCCCCAGATCCAGGCTCCCCCTGTGTGAATTGGTAACTGTATCATTTCATAAAAAAGTGTCAATATGGTAAAAAAGACAAGAGACAGCTTGGGACAAGTCCTTTATTAAAGAATAAAAAATGTCCCACGGTGTAAGATCATGCCAGCCAACAGATGGAAAAAAAAAAAGCAGCAACTGAACCACCTCCATTGGAGGCTCCCGCCGAGTGACGTGCATGCGTACCTGTGACAGCTCTTATATAACCTTATATAACTGAGGGCGGGGACACCCAGTGATGTAACCGGGTGATCCTGCCCCCCTGATGCCTCGGGGGCTTCCCCATGGCTTCCCGTAGTGTCAGAGGGGGCGGTGCCACCCAGTGACTTTAACGGGTGACCCCACCCCCTCTGGTGCCATAGGGAAGCCCCCATGGCATCAGAGGGGGGGCAGGGTCACCCGGTTATATCATATAAGAGCTGTCACAGCGAAGACGCGTCAGTCATTGGGAGCCTCTCATAGAGGCAGATCGATTGCGGCTTTTTTTCTCTTTTTCAGTTTGTTGGGCACAGTAAACTTAAACTGTGGGACATTTTTATTTTTACTAAAGGCCTTGTCCCAAGCTGTCTCCTGTGTTTTAACACTTTTTAACACTTTTTTGTGAAATGGTAGGGGTACATTTGAAACCCATTAGCAATTCACACAGGGGAGGCCAGTATCTGGGGGTCCCAGGTTCCGGTAAGCCCCCCGCCCGCAGACCCCCACAACCACTGGGCAAGGGTTGTGGGGATGAGTCAAGGTGCTTTGAGGGCCTGTAGCTCTCTCGTCCCCCCTCTTTTCCTGTGGCCTGCCAGGTTGTGTTCTTGGATAAGGGTCCGGTATGGATTTTGGGGGGCCCCTTTGCCATTTTTTAAAAATTTGGCACAGGATTCACTTTAATTTCCATATCAGACCCGAAGGACTTGCGATAGATTTTACAGGGACCCCCATGCAATCTTTTTTTTTTAAAAAAGGATTCGGGGTTCCCCATAATATTCATTCCAGACCCAAAGGGCCTGGTAATGGACTGGGGGGCCCTATGCTCTTTTTTTCAATTCAGTTTTATCTGTATTGCTGAGACCCAAAATTCATTACAGCTGCGATCACTTTAAATGACAATTTTTCCTTTAGAAATTAAATTTTACTGTGGTACTGTTCTAAACATGGGAAAAAATGTGCCACTTTACAAGCATACTATAGAACCCCCCCAGGCACAATATATAAAGGAATATTTCATTTTTATTGTTTCACTTTAAGCATTAATAAAATCACTGCTCCCGAAAAAAATCGCAGTTTTAAAAAAAAAAAATTGCATTGATACATGTCCCCTGGGGCAGGACCCAGGTCCCCAAACACTTTTTAAGATTGCATATAAGCCTTTAAAATCAGCATTTTTTATTATTCATGTTCGTGTCCCATAGACTAACGATGTTAGTGTGTTCTGCCGAATTGTTTGCCTGTTCGCATGTTCTGGTGCAAACTGAACAGGAGGGTGTTTGGCTCTACCACTGACAAAGACAATACTATCCACCATTTGGGATAGAATCAATCCATTTGGGATAGAATGAACAGTACAGGAAAATCCCCCCCCCCATATCCCCTATAACACCATTGGAAGGATTTCCCTGATTTTCCCCTGGGGAAGAGAAAGGGAGTTTAGATCACTGGGGAATGGATGGGAAGGGTAATTGAGCTTGTGTGTCCCCACAGGGTAAATTGCTTTAATTGGTGGATTTGGTTTGAATACTGAGGGAAGTACCAATAGCTGTATGGAAATATCTTCAACTGAGAGTCTTGTTCAATAAGTGGATGCACCAGATTAAGCCAGCGAACCCGCTTACTACTTTTTTTGTTGTTTTTTTTTTTTTTGATTTTTCCTTTTCAAAATTAAATTTTTATTAGGTTTTTTAAAAGAACAAATATAAAATTGTTACATAATACACAATACACAGATATCAAAAACCATAATGATATCAGAGAAAAATAAAGAAATAGTAGGTACAGATAAACAATGTCCACAAGTACAGAGCACAGGGCTGATCTGCACGGCATAAGATATATAAAGTAAACAACTCGTAGGTAAGTAATAGAAATTCAAAACCAAGAAACAATCATAAACGTAAAAAATAAAAGACAAATGTTTTTATGGAGGGTATATGGTAAGAAACAAGAACTCAGAAAAGCACCAAATGGCATACAAGAAATAGGGAGGGGAGAGAGGGGATACGATCAAAAATAATACAGTGCTAATATAGTTTAAGATCTGGCAATTGGCATAGGGGTCCCATATTCTGATCGATCCCAGGGTTCCCATACTTTATAAAATTGGGGGATAAAATGTGGTTATGGTTATACCAGAAAAAGTTAGACCCAACAAATAATTTAAGGGATCGAGCAGAAGGGACACATCCACCACCCTCTGTATTAGTAGCCTCACATCATGCCAAAAGGGTTGGATCATAGAACATTGCCAGAAAACATGAAATAAGGAACCTGTGTCAGTCCCGCAATGCCAGCAGCACAACAAGACTGAGGAATCATATTTGTGAATTACATCAGGGGTTTTATACCAAAACATGAGGATCTTAATGGATGTTTCCCTTTGGGTTACACATTTGGAAGACTTGAAAGTAGAGGACCAAATCCTATCCCATACCTGGACAGTAATAGGTCTACCTATTAAATGGGACCATCTCCTCATGCAGTGGTGCATGGTCTCGGTAAGAGGGGTTGACCCATGGAGGATACAGTGAATGGAGGATATTAAATGTAGTTGGTGAGGACCCTTTCCACATAAATAATCGAAGGCAGTTGGTTTATCAAGAGTCAAGATTGGAGATTTATAGTGAAAAGAATGCCTAACCTGCAAGTAGAAATGGAAAAGGTGGGGGGGTATATCAAATTTCTCATGTAGAGTATCAAAAGTATATAATCTCCGTGTGATAGGATGAACCAGATTTCGGAGCTAGAAAAGAGGGACATTAATCCATGGGAAACCTTGCCCAGGGACATGTCTGGTATGATCGGGTTAAATAACACATTCACAAGGGGAGGGAAAAGTGAGGCAAGATGATAACCCTTAATACTTTTAAGGAATGGCGTGTTAACTTATCAGAGCCGGGTCATATGCTGTCTCGAATATATAGGCTGGTTCTGAGCGCCCAAAATATGACAACTCCCTATTTCATTTGAGAATGGGAAAGAGAACTGGGCTATAATTTTACATCAGAGAAAATTAAAAGGCTGATGGGAGTGAACACACCATACTTAAAAAAAGTTCCCATATACAGGAGATGTCTTATAAGTTCCTGATAAGATAGTATCATACACCGGTTCGATTGGCTCAGATATATCCATTGGCGGATATAGGGGATATAACCAAAGGGGTTCATTTCTGCATTTATGGTGGCATTGCCCAAAGATTAAAATTTTCTGGGAGAAGATAGCCCCTTGGATTAAGAAAATGACACTTGCTAAATGCAGCCAAAATATTGATACCTAGATTTTGGAAACAGTCTGGATGTCCCACTATAATGGATTGGATAAGGGAGGTAGAAAAAATAATGGAAGCAGAGAGATGGATACATATCGTTAAAGACCAACAGATTCAATTTAAAAATACATGGGCATGATGGCTGTATTATTCCTCAAAAATAGGGGTGGATTAAACCCTTTTAGGGGCAATGCTGCTTTATGGATCGGATAGTCTATGCGATGCATCAGGTGGGGTGAAATTGGGAGGAGGTGTTTTTTTTTGTGTGTGTTTTTTTTTGTGTGTGTTTTTTTTTGTGTTGTTTCTTTTTTCCTCCTCTGGAAGGCACAGTGGAGAGATGATTGATGTCATTAAAGAAAGAGGATAAGTTATAATAGTAAATTAGGCACAGGATGGGTAACACGTAATGGAATCACATAAAGAAGGGCAGATTGAAATGAAAGATGGAAATGTATAAAAATGAAATAGTAGAGTGAGATTATATTGGATTAAAACACCAAACATAATAGGACATAAAAATAGTAATTTGAAATGATACGCTTTTTTTATTATTACTTTTTTTGTATTTTTGGTTGTTTGACACACATGATAGGGTGTTGTAAAGCCCCCTTCTTAACCACTTCAATAACAGGCACTTAGACACCTTCCTGCCCAAGCCAATTTTCAGCTTTCAGCGCTGTAGCAATTTGAATGACAATTGTGCGGTCATACAACATTGTACCCTAACAAATTTTTTATCATTTTGTTCCCACAAATAGAGCATTCTTTTGGTGATATTTTATCATCTCTGTGATTTTTATTTTTTGCGCAACAAATAAAAAAAGACAATTTTGAAAAAAAATGTTTTTTTTTGTTTCTGTTACATTTTTTGTAAATAAGTAAGTTTTCTTCTTCAATGATGGGCACTGATAAGGCGGCACTGATGGGCACCAATGAGGTGACACCAAGGAGGTGGAACTGATGAGGTGGCACTGACGGGCACTGATGATGGGCATCGATAGGTGGCACTGATGGGCACTGATAGGTGGCACTGGTATGTAGAACTGATGGGCACTCATAGGTGGCACTGATGGGCACTCGTATGAGTCACTGATGGGCACTCATAGGCAGCACTGATGGGTACTTATGGGTGGCACTGATGGGTATTTATGGGTGGCACTGATGGGCACTGATGGGCACTGATAGATGGGAACTAATGGGCATGGATGGGCACTGATAGGTGACACTGCTGGACACTAATGGGTGGCACTGATGACACTGATGGGTGGCATTGCTGAGCATCACTGTTTTTATTTTGGTACATGATGGTGCCAGTCAGTGCCCATTTGTAGGCACTGACTGACACAGATTGAGCATCACTTGCACATGTGGATGGCCATGGGGTACATACCTGGCTATCCACATGTTGCCCACTTCCCTGGTGGTCCAGGCGGCTTCCCTGATGGTCTAGTGTGGGCATCTGAGGGGGCTGCACTGATAAACAATCACCGCAGACTCCTCCTGTCAGGAGAGCCGCCAATTGGCTCTCCTCTACTCGTGTCTGTCAGACGCGAGTAAGGAAAAGCGATCAATGGCTTTTCCTGTTTACATCGTGATCAGCCGTGATTGGACATGGCTGATCATGTCTTATAGAGCCTCCGCCGGAGGTTCTTTACCGAGATCGATGGAGCGGTATGTCAGATTGACACACCGCTCCACCGATCACCGCGATGCGCGCCCCCATGGGCGCGTGGCAGCATGTTATCCTGAAGGACGTCATATGACACCCAGTCAGGATAACAGAACCACTTCCTGGATGTCAATTTGCTATTGACTGTGCGGGAAGTGGTTAATTATACTTTGAACAATGTTCTGCACAAATTGTGTTTTGGTTATGGGTAGGTAAGTGAGTGGGCTTTTTCTGTTTCTTTTTTTTTCTTTCTCTTTTCTTTCTCTCTTTTGAAGAGGATATGATCAAGGATCTGGTGTGTTTTTTTGGGTTAGTGTGTTGAATGCTAATGAAAAGATGTATATAGATACAGTATATTGTGCAATGTGTATTTCTATGTTGTATGTTAGAATTTGTCTTAATAAAGAAAAAAGTGATTATAAAAAAAGATGTGTTTAAATTGATTTAGGCACATCAGGTGTTTCTCTGCCTCTTCTGAATGTGCAAGTGATGGATTTTATTTTATTTTATTTTTTTCTGCCTCTAAACACTCCTGCCTTTAAATGTCTGTAAACGTCTGTGTCCATGGACATAGGCTAACAAGCAGGGGCATATAGAGGCAGAAAATAACATGTCAAATGCCCAAAACTGGTATGTTTAATGCCCCGTGTGCATGAGGCCTTACATATTTTGGTTAAGTGATTATTTTAGTATAATGTGAAAAATGCTGCAAGACTGTATGACAAATTATATTTGCATAATTTCTTTTAATCTAATTTATTTGTTTACAAATTATTTACTTGCAAATATGAGATACAATACAGAAAAGGGGCGACAAAGCCTAACATTTCCAATGATGTGGTAACGAAAAAGTTGTTTTTTTGCATCTAATTTATTTGTTTACAAATTATTTATTTGCAAACATTAGATACAATACAGAAAAGGGCGACAAAGCCCAAAATTTCCAATGATGTGGCAATAAAAACGTTTTTTTTTTTAATCTATTTGTTTAAAAATTATTTATTTGCGAATATCAGATACAATACAGAATATCCAATGATGTGGTACCAAAAAAAGAAAAATGCAGAATACTGTAACAACAATGAAACAAAAAATTGTATATACTTTCACTATTGGAAATTTGTTTACTGAACAGCACTTGATGTCATTGTGGATCACCTTACTTTTATTGGATGAACTCTTTTCATTGCTATTTCCACTTTATTTATGAATTTGCGATTTTTTGCACATATTTATGTAAGTGTGGGCTAATTACTACACTATATGTGTGATTTTGCACTTTTTGGTCACTTTATCAGTATTAATTTTCACATTGTTGGATTTTGCTATTTTGCATATATTTATTTATTCACTCACGGTAGGATAGTGTGAATATTTATTTAGGATTAGCAGGTAGCACTACATATCCTTGCTTTAATAAAAAGAAAAAAGATTTAAAGTTGTAAGCACTTTCAATCTCTTCTAAATTCAAACTGTAAAGTACACCACAAAGTAAATTTTTGTATATTACTTAATTATGATGTTGATAATTCAAAAGTTTGGTTATGTCAAATCAGATTGCTCTTATGTTTTTAAATCTGTTAATTTATGTTCCTAGCTTGTTTAGCTTGACCTATGCTATCTGACCTGCCTTTGTCTTATATGTGCAATGGTTTTTGTTTATATAGGTCACTGTTTAGATTCTTTTTTGGCTACTATGGAGGCAAATTGGTTAATAAAGTGGCTACTTTAAAATTCTTATGAGCTGTTCAGGTGGTAATGGAATAATGCTGTTCAGGTCTCTTAAGAAGTAAAAGGATAATGAAGCTACACTTTGCGGTTTTCAGATGTGATAGAGTTTAAAAAGATAGTCATACTATGCAGTAGTAGGCATAAATTAAATGGACTAGCTGAAAGCTGCATTATGTAACCTCATGTATTCTAAAACTACATAATGCAGTTTTCAAATTAGGCTTCTGTCCAAATCTTTCACCACTTAAAATACCAAACAGTATTTGTCTTGTAATGGACAGAGCTGGTATCTACATAAAATAAAGCTGTCATTAAAAAAATATAGGGGTTGCTATTGCTGGTCTTCTATTAAAATGCTGGTTCACTGGCTGTAATGTCAAACCATGGAATTTAACACTTTCTGAGTCACTTGGGTTGATTTACTAAAGGAAAATAGGCTGTTTACTTTGCAAAGGAATTTTCCATTAGCTTAAAGTGCTGAAAATACAATTTGCAAAGAATAAAAAATCATGTGCAAGGAACATAACATAGACTGCATTTTTGCATGGACATGATTGGATGATGGAACTCAGTAAAGTTTTTCTTGCAAAGTGAATTTTTTTCTATTTGCCTTTAGTAAATCAACCCTATTGACAAGTATGAAGATCAGGAAAAGTAAAAGAAAAGGGCAAAAACCTTTATGTTCATACTTGTTTCAGATCAGTCAATTATTAAATATTAAAACAAAAGTATCAAAAAATAATCATATGGGGAAAATGCAGTCATAACACGGTTTCTATTCTTTCAACCCTCCACAAAACCTTTTGGAGTTCCACATTAATCACCTGGGTAATATTGTAGGATCTTTTTATCAATTTTTTCAAAAAAAAATTCACACAACTTTCACCCTTGACTCACCTATTCTAGTAGAAAAAAATTTGAATCGTAGGTAACTGTGTGAATCTTGGGTGGAAAATTTGGATACAAAGACACACTATGAGTTAAAACATACAATTAACACATTTATGAGACTCATGAAATAATGAGTATGTATAATCACAATTTCAAGAAAATTGTGTAGTGAACAATAGGCATGAGAATATTAATGTTTTGTTAAAACTACACTGACTGGGGCTGAGAGGATCAGAGGATATAATTTAACATGTGGTAACTCCAGATTTACTCTCTGAGACATAACTGCTTCTGGAAAAACAGTTTTAGGGCTTCCAGTGAGTGAATGCCACTTTCTAAAAATAAAAATTCTTCCATATATCAGGGTCTACCAGAATTTTTTTGGTATTGATTAAAAAAAACTTTTTTATATAGAAAAATCAATTATCTACACTTAGTTTATTATTATATGCTATTTTCATGGTTTCTTTTTGTAATATGTCATTAATTTACCTCTGTAGATGGATTGATGTTATCTTGAGGATTTGTAAACAGGCACATCCTACGTCCAGAGGCAGCGGAATATCCACAAAACATATAGACTACAAGACAGTATATTATTGGGACATAAAAATTATATAGTATATAGCCCTCGTGAATCTATTGTCCAATATATACCATATTGACAGCGCTAAAACAACAAAACAATCATTCTTAAGAGGGTAGAAGCCCCATGGTTTACAACAAAAACCACAGTAATGTCCTTAAAAAGTCCCACACATCTGAGGATGGGATTTTAGTTGAAACACCAAAATGATGGAAAACAGAAAGAAAAGTCCATCTCCAAGAAAAGACCACCAGTGCAGAAAGAGCTTGTTAGCCGGTGACACCCCTTATGGTAAAGCACTCACCAGAACCCAATGGGTTAACAGGCACCTCTTTATAAATAGTCTTTCACTGGTATTCCTCTGTACCCAATTCCTGTGTCCTCATAGATTTTTCGGATTTAATACTTCACTCCCAGCAGCAAATTCACATATAGAAAACAGCAAAAAGAGGTTCCATAGTGCAAACTGCTTTATTCTTTAAAAAATTTGTGCGCATATACACCATACGTACATAATCAATAAAAATTCATTCACAGAGATGTAACCACTAGAACAACCGGATTTGTCTCACCGCGGCTCCGGGCGTCTTAGATCGAATGCAGGCTCGGCTTCCACGGCGGGTCCCGGGCAATCGTACAAATCGACCGCTCTGTAGTTACGAATAGCTGCTTGGTCACGCCCATACGCGTTTCGTCATCACGTCTTCATCTGTGGGCGTGGCCAAGCAGTGCAGCTAATCCGATTAAATATGAATAGGGGCGGAGAGGTGGCTCATGGGCATTCCCACGTCCAGCCCCCTAGACACACTCACTCCCACCCAATGCGGAAATGAAAAGGCCACGTCGTGCAAGCCATCGCCATGACAACATGCCTAAATGTACACTGTTCGCAAAAAAACTTTCGTTTCTCACGAGTACGTCCCTGTGGGTAAAATTTGTTCACACAAACCTTCGTTTCTCATGAGAACAGTATTAATTCATTAAATCACCGAACAGCATACATTAAGTGAGCAGGTTATCTCATTATTCCAGGAAATCACCATTATCATACTAAAATAATAATATAATAATAAATTTACATCATTATTACCTAAAATACCCATTATCATACCAAAATAATAAATATTGTCAATATTGCAGGTATCCATCTTAGAAAAATGCATTGAGATAAAAGGCACATATATCTCAAATCTATATATACCACCAATATGTATGCAGAGCAAAATGCATTACATTCAATAAAATATTAAATAATTCTCCACACTATCTTAATCAATAGTCTTGTCTGATAGATTAATAAAAAATGATAAGATAAAATAAAACCCGAATGTTGAGTACCAGCAAAGCTAGAAAATGCAGACCTCTTGGTCTACTCGACTGCAAAAGTAGGTGTCCCAAAAAATAGAATAGAATAGAACCGACCTATACTCTTTTTTGTATACATGTATGCTGTGTTCACATAAAAAAATATATTAATAAAACAAGGCTAAATATGTTATGCAGAAACTGTTCTAAAATATATTAAGCTCAAATCCTCCTCAATATTTCCCCAGTGTACTGCAATAAAAACTTAGTAGTCACTAATGAAACAGTTAACATCCACCTCTATATTTAAACCGTAGGGACTCAAAGTGTTCATACGGAACAGCCACTCGGTCTCACGTTTAGATATTTCCCGGACTAAATTACTGCCCTTCCAATTCGGAAAGACCCTATCTACACCCCAAAACTTAAGACCTGTTGGGTCCCTGTCGTGTTTAAGTCTGAAATGTAGGGAAACACTATGGTCCTTATAGCCAATGGAAATATTGTAAATATGTTCTGCCACCCTAGTACATAATTTCCTTTTTGTTCGTCCTACATACATCAGCCCACACGGGCACTGAAGTACATATACTACATGTGTGGTCACACATGTGATAAATTGATCGATCTTAAAATTTTGTCCATTACCAGTGGAGGTGAATTGATCAATCCCCCGAATGTGATTGTGAACAGATTTACAGGCTTTGCACCTTCGACAGGCAAAAAAGCCAGCTCGATCCCAGAACATAAGAGGCCTGGAGGGTGGATCCAAAACCTTTTTGACAATTTTATCCCCAAAAGAGAAATTACGTCTGTAAATAAATCTAGGGTTCTCAGGAATTACTCCCTTGAGCGTCCTATCTAATTTGAGGATGTCCCAGTGTTTTCGGATAATCCCCTCTACCTCCTTGTATTGGCCATGGAGGGTGCTAATGAAACCCCATTCATGAGTACTACACATTATCCTTTCTTTCCGTTGTAAACATTGCTCCTGGGGTACACGTAGCACCTGTTGCAATTCCTGATCCAGCATGTCAAAGGAGTAACCCTTTTCCACAAATTTATCCCTGACTAAAGATGCCTGTGTCAAATAATCATCATCAAAGGTACAATTTCTTCTAACACGAAGAAACTGACCTTTCGGTATCCCACGTAGCCAAAGCGGATGATGTCCACTATGAATAGGAATAAAACTATTTCTGTCCGTTGGCTTAAAAAACACTTTTGTGGACAAATTAGTCATTTCTCTCATTACAGTTACATCCAGAAAGTGGATTGACTTTTTATTCCAACTGAAGTCTAATTTTATATTGTTATTATTGTTGTTCAAACCATCAGAAAAGTCCTTCAGAGATTCCTCCGTGCCTTGCCAGATGAAAAACATATCATCTATATACCTATGATAGAAAAGTAATTCCCTTCTCCGGTTCGCAAAAATCCGTATATCCTCCCAATGGCTCATAAATAAATTCGCCAAACTCGGCGCAAATTTTGAACCCATCGCTACCCCTTTCTTTTGGTTATAAAATTTACCATCATACCAAAAGTAGTTGTGCGACAGGCAAAATTCCAGAGCCATTCGCAAAAACTTTTTTTGTATGTAAGGCAGGTCGTCCCTCTGAGAGAATGCCCAATTGAGAGCCAACAGGGCATCCTCGTGCTGTATAATCGTATAGAGAGACGACACATCTGCTGTTACTAAAAAGATTTCAGCGTCTCCAGGAAACTCCACACCACGCAACAAACCTAAAAAGCTTGTGGTGTCCTTTAAATAGGCACGTGTAGTGACCACACTCATCTGCAAGAAATGGTCTAAATATTGACCAATCCTAGCAGTCACTGATTTTATTCCGTTAACGATTGGCCTAGCCGGGGGTTCCGTCTGACTCTTATGGATCTTAGGTAACGTGTAAATATTGGGAATTCTATTATAACTAGGTACCAAAAATAACCGTTCCTTTTTTGTTAGGACCCGCATATAATATCCAAAATCCACCAAATTGCCCAAATCCTCACGATACGATTTCGTAGGGTCTCTATCTAGTAGAGTATATGTTGTTTGATCTGACAACATATCGCATAGCTGAGTGTGGTAATACTGCTTATCCAACAGTACCACACCTCCCCCTTTATCTGCTGGTCGGACAATAATATCCTTTCTTTCCTCTAGGGCTTTAATCCCTTCTTTAATATATATAGGACAAGGATTTTTCTTTAGTGGAAGGGCATCTAAATCCCTAAGGACTGATTGTTTAAACACCTCCACTTGGTGGTTGGAAGGTAGTGGTGGATTAAATAATGACTTATTCCGGAGATTGCTGTTCACGCCAATTATTCCATTATCCCTATTATTCGTTATCATACTGCTATTAGAAAGCATATATTTCTTAATATTGATCTTCCGTACGTATTTCTGTACTTCAATATAGACATTAAATTTATTCATTGGTTGGCGTACAGAACATTTCAAACCCGCATTTAGAATGTTTTTTTCTTTCTGGGATAAAGTTACTTGAGTCAAATTATAAATCCCTGTCATTCCGTCTCCCTGCGTCTTTTTTTGTTTGAGGCGTTTACCGGCTCTGCAGCCTCTTTTTCCATGGTTTTTTGTTGTTGTCTGACCGGACTGTATGGCATTCCCCAATCCTGGTTTTTTGTTGTTGTCTGACCGGACTGTATGGCATTCCCCAATCCTGGGGATGTCTCCAATCCTGATTGTTCTGGACGGATGGTGGATAAGAGGGTCGACCTCTCCATGGTCGCCCCCCTCTTGGTCTCCCCCTCCAATGTCCCCTCCCGCCTCTCCCTAAAAAAGGGGGCATCTGAGTATTACGGGGTGAGGATGATCTCACTAGAGGAGCAAAACGGTTATGTGTGTCAGGCTGATATATCCCTTGTTGATTATAACCCGGGCGAGTTTCCTTGTATCCCTTATTCTTACCCACAAAATTGGACTGTTTACGTGCCTGACTGTTTTGGGGGTTTTTTTTCCCAAAATTTATTTTTCTTGGTAAGGCCTCCTCAGTTACCTTAGGGATATTATCCAATGCTTTTGGTACGTTAGTTACTGGTTGTGTAGATGTAACCCCAACCCCGGTTTCTTCTTGTGTTGATGGTCTAAATCCTACCTGCCAACTATACATAGTGTGATTCCTAAAATCATTTAAATCCCTTCTAAATTTCTTTATTTTCTTTTTTTGTGTATCCCTATCCACCTTTTCCAATTTTTTCTGAATATCACTATTGAAAGAAGCTAGTTGTGGAGTGCCTCTTATTGGTTCTAATAAGGACTGCAAATCTGTGATTCTTTTTTCCAAAATCACCATTTTTCTCTTTTTACGTGCTAATACCAGTTGCTGTAATTTATAGCCAACTCCATTAAAGAAATCAAGCCACTCTGACATAGAACCTGTGTCATCAAGTCCGTCCTGAGGTGCCACATCCCACCTCAGGCTTCTCATTATTAATTTGTCCTTGAGGTACTGTTCAAACGTACAGATATCCCACCAGGTGCGAACTTGTTTCTCAAGGGTGTTGGCTAGTGCTGTTAGAGTTTCCGTATAATCATTATCTTCAAGTGTTCCCCCTTCACAGGAAAACACTGCTTCTAAATCAATTTGTCGATCCCTCAAAAAATTGATTGCATCCATGTTCGCTAAGGGTAAATTTAACTATGTAACAAGTACTGATATCACTGGCAAACAATCTAAACAAAAATTGCTAAGAATATTCCCCACCGATCCCAGCGCACACAGAAACAAAAGATGATATAATTTGCAAGCTGCTATCATACAAAAGATAAATCATAAAAATTATATAGTATATAGCCCTCGTGAATCTATTGTCCAATATATACCATATTGACAGCGCTAAAACAACAAAACAATCATTCTTAAGAGGGTAGAAGCCCCATGGTTTACAACAAAAACCACAGTAATGTCCTTAAAAAGTCCCACACATCTGAGGATGGGATTTTAGTTGAAACACCAAAATGATGGAAAACAGAAAGAAAAGTCCATCTCCAAGAAAAGACCACCAGTGCAGAAAGAGCTTGTTAGCCGGTGACACCCCTTATGGTAAAGCACTCACCAGAACCCAATGGGTTAACAGGCACCTCTTTATAAATAGTCTTTCACTGGTATTCCTCTGTACCCAATTCCTGTGTCCTCATAGATTTTTCGGATTTAATACTTCACTCCCAGCAGCAAATTCACATATAGAAAACAGCAAAAAGAGGTTCCATAGTGCAAACTGCTTTATTCTTTAAAAAATTTGTGCGCATATACACCATACGTACATAATCAATAAAAATTCATTCACAGAGATGTAACCACTAGAACAACCGGATTTGTCTCACCGCGGCTCCGGGCGTCTTAGATCGAATGCAGGCTCGGCTTCCACGGCGGGTCCCGGGCAATCGTACAAATCGACCGCTCTGTAGTTACGAATAGCTGCTTGGTCACGCCCATACGCGTTTCGTCATCACGTCTTCATCTGTGGGCGTGGCCAAGCAGTGCAGCTAATCCGATTAAATATGAATAGGGGCGGAGAGGTGGCTCATGGGCATTCCCACGTCCAGCCCCCTAGACACACTCACTCCCACCCAATGCGGAAATGAAAAGGCCACGTCGTGCAAGCCATCGCCATGACAACATGCCTAAATGTACACTGTTCGCAAAAAAACTTTCGTTTCTCACGAGTACGTCCCTGTGGGTAAAATTTGTTCACACAAACCTTCGTTTCTCATGAGAACAGTATTAATTCATTAAATCACCGAACAGCATACATTAAGTGAGCAGGTTATCTCATTATTCCAGGAAATCACCATTATCATACTAAAATAATAATATAATAATAAATTTACATCATTATTACCTAAAATACCCATTATCATACCAAAATAATAAATATTGTCAATATTGCAGGTATCCATCTTAGAAAAATGCATTGAGATAAAAGGCACATATATCTCAAATCTATATATACCACCAATATGTATGCAGAGCAAAATGCATTACATTCAATAAAATATTAAATAATTCTCCACACTATCTTAATCAATAGTCTTGTCTGATAGATTAATAAAAAATGATAAGATAAAATAAAACCCGAATGTTGAGTACCAGCAAAGCTAGAAAATGCAGACCTCTTGGTCTACTCGACTGCAAAAGTAGGTGTCCCAAAAAATAGAATAGAATAGAACCGACCTATACTCTTTTTTGTATACATGTATGCTGTGTTCACATAAAAAAATATATTAATAAAACAAGGCTAAATATGTTATGCAGAAACTGTTCTAAAATATATTAAGCTCAAATCCTCCTCAATATTTCCCCAGTGTACTGCAATAAAAACTTAGTAGTCACTAATGAAACAGTTAACATCCACCTCTATATTTAAACCGTAGGGACTCAAAGTGTTCATACGGAACAGCCACTCGGTCTCACGTTTAGATATTTCCCGGACTAAATTACTGCCCTTCCAATTCGGAAAGACCCTATCTACACCCCAAAACTTAAGACCTGTTGGGTCCCTGTCGTGTTTAAGTCTGAAATGTAGGGAAACACTATGGTCCTTATAGCCAATGGAAATATTGTAAATATGTTCTGCCACCCTAGTACATAATTTCCTTTTTGTTCGTCCTACATACATCAGCCCACACGGGCACTGAAGTACATATACTACATGTGTGGTCACACATGTGATAAATTGATCGATCTTAAAATTTTGTCCATTACCAGTGGAGGTGAATTGATCAATCCCCCGAATGTGATTGTGAACAGATTTACAGGCTTTGCACCTTCGACAGGCAAAAAAGCCAGCTCGATCCCAGAACATAAGAGGCCTGGAGGGTGGATCCAAAACCTTTTTGACAATTTTATCCCCAAAAGAGAAATTACGTCTGTAAATAAATCTAGGGTTCTCAGGAATTACTCCCTTGAGCGTCCTATCTAATTTGAGGATGTCCCAGTGTTTTCGGATAATCCCCTCTACCTCCTTGTATTGGCCATGGAGGGTGCTAATGAAACCCCATTCATGAGTACTACACATTATCCTTTCTTTCCGTTGTAAACATTGCTCCTGGGGTACACGTAGCACCTGTTGCAATTCCTGATCCAGCATGTCAAAGGAGTAACCCTTTTCCACAAATTTATCCCTGACTAAAGATGCCTGTGTCAAATAATCATCATCAAAGGTACAATTTCTTCTAACACGAAGAAACTGACCTTTCGGTATCCCACGTAGCCAAAGCGGATGATGTCCACTATGAATAGGAATAAAACTATTTCTGTCCGTTGGCTTAAAAAACACTTTTGTGGACAAATTAGTCATTTCTCTCATTACAGTTACATCCAGAAAGTGGATTGACTTTTTATTCCAACTGAAGTCTAATTTTATATTGTTATTATTGTTGTTCAAACCATCAGAAAAGTCCTTCAGAGATTCCTCCGTGCCTTGCCAGATGAAAAACATATCATCTATATACCTATGATAGAAAAGTAATTCCCTTCTCCGGTTCGCAAAAATCCGTATATCCTCCCAATGGCTCATAAATAAATTCGCCAAACTCGGCGCAAATTTTGAACCCATCGCTACCCCTTTCTTTTGGTTATAAAATTTACCATCATACCAAAAGTAGTTGTGCGACAGGCAAAATTCCAGAGCCATTCGCAAAAACTTTTTTTGTATGTAAGGCAGGTCGTCCCTCTGAGAGAATGCCCAATTGAGAGCCAACAGGGCATCCTCGTGCTGTATAATCGTATAGAGAGACGACACATCTGCTGTTACTAAAAAGATTTCAGCGTCTCCAGGAAACTCCACACCACGCAACAAACCTAAAAAGCTTGTGGTGTCCTTTAAATAGGCACGTGTAGTGACCACACTCATCTGCAAGAAATGGTCTAAATATTGACCAATCCTAGCAGTCACTGATTTTATTCCGTTAACGATTGGCCTAGCCGGGGGTTCCGTCTGACTCTTATGGATCTTAGGTAACGTGTAAATATTGGGAATTCTATTATAACTAGGTACCAAAAATAACCGTTCCTTTTTTGTTAGGACCCGCATATAATATCCAAAATCCACCAAATTGCCCAAATCCTCACGATACGATTTCGTAGGGTCTCTATCTAGTAGAGTTGGCTATAAATTACAGCAACTGGTATTAGCACGTAAAAAGAGAAAAATGGTGATTTTGGAAAAAAGAATCACAGATTTGCAGTCCTTATTAGAACCAATAAGAGGCACTCCACAACTAGCTTCTTTCAATAGTGATATTCAGAAAAAATTGGAAAAGGTGGATAGGGATACACAAAAAAAGAAAATAAAGAAATTTAGAAGGGATTTAAATGATTTTAGGAATCACACTATGTATAGTTGGCAGGTAGGATTTAGACCATCAACACAAGAAGAAACCGGGGTTGGGGTTACATCTACACAACCAGTAACTAACGTACCAAAAGCATTGGATAATATCCCTAAGGTAACTGAGGAGGCCTTACCAAGAAAAATAAATTTTGGGAAAAAAAAACCCCCAAAACAGTCAGGCACGTAAACAGTCCAATTTTGTGGGTAAGAATAAGGGATACAAGGAAACTCGCCCGGGTTATAATCAACAAGGGATATATCAGCCTGACACACATAACCGTTTTGCTCCTCTAGTGAGATCATCCTCACCCCGTAATACTCAGATGCCCCCTTTTTTAGGGAGAGGCGGGAGGGGACATTGGAGGGGGAGACCAAGAGGGGGGCGACCATGGAGAGGTCGACCCTCTTATCCACCATCCGTCCAGAACAATCAGGATTGGAGACATCCCCAGGATTGGGGAATGCCATACAGTCCGGTCAGACAACAACAAAAAACCATGGAAAAAGAGGCTGCAGAGCCGGTAAACGCCTCAAACAAAAAAAGACGCAGGGAGACGGAATGACAGGGATTTATAATTTGACTCAAGTAACTTTATCCCAGAAAGAAAAAAACATTCTAAATGCGGGTTTGAAATGTTCTGTACGCCAACCAATGAATAAATTTAATGTCTATATTGAAGTACAGAAATACGTACGGAAGATCAATATTAAGAAATATATGCTTTCTAATAGCAGTATGATAACGAATAATAGGGATAATGGAATAATTGGCGTGAACAGCAATCTCCGGAATAAGTCATTATTTAATCCACCACTACCTTCCAACCACCAAGTGGAGGTGTTTAAACAATCAGTCCTTAGGGATTTAGATGCCCTTCCACTAAAGAAAAATCCTTGTCCTATATATATTAAAGAAGGGATTAAAGCCCTAGAGGAAAGAAAGGATATTATTGTCCGACCAGCAGATAAAGGGGGAGGTGTGGTACTGTTGGATAAGCAGTATTACCACACTCAGCTATGCGATATGTTGTCAGATCAAACAACATATACTCTACTAGATAGAGACCCTACGAAATCGTATCGTGAGGATTTGGGCAATTTGGTGGATTTTGGATATTATATGCGGGTCCTAACAAAAAAGGAACGGTTATTTTTGGTACCTAGTTATAATAGAATTCCCAATATTTACACGTTACCTAAGATCCATAAGAGTCAGACGGAACCCCCGGCTAGGCCAATCGTTAACGGAATAAAATCAGTGACTGCTAGGATTGGTCAATATTTAGACCATTTCTTGCAGATGAGTGTGGTCACTACACGTGCCTATTTAAAGGACACCACAAGCTTTTTAGGTTTGTTGCGTGGTGTGGAGTTTCCTGGAGACGCTGAAATCTTTTTAGTAACAGCAGATGTGTCGTCTCTCTATACGATTATACAGCACGAGGATGCCCTGTTGGCTCTCAATTGGGCATTCTCTCAGAGGGACGACCTGCCTTACATACAAAAAAAGTTTTTGCGAATGGCTCTGGAATTTTGCCTGTCGCACAACTACTTTTGGTATGATGGTAAATTTTATAACCAAAAGAAAGGGGTAGCGATGGGTTCAAAATTTGCGCCGAGTTTGGCGAATTTATTTATGAGCCATTGGGAGGATATACGGATTTTTGCGAACCGGAGAAGGGAATTACTTTTCTATCATAGGTATATAGATGATATGTTTTTCATCTGGCAAGGCACGGAGGAATCTCTGAAGGACTTTTCTGATGGTTTGAACAACAATAATAACAATATAAAATTAGACTTCAGTTGGAATAAAAAGTCAATCCACTTTCTGGATGTAACTGTAATGAGAGAAATGACTAATTTGTCCACAAAAGTGTTTTTTAAGCCAACGGACAGAAATAGTTTTATTCCTATTCATAGTGGACATCATCCGCTTTGGCTACGTGGGATACCGAAAGGTCAGTTTCTTCGTGTTAGAAGAAATTGTACCTTTGATGATGATTATTTGACACAGGCATCTTTAGTCAGGGATAAATTTGTGGAAAAGGGTTACTCCTTTGACATGCTGGATCAGGAATTGCAACAGGTGCTACGTGTACCCCAGGAGCAATGTTTACAACGGAAAGAAAGGATAATGTGTAGTACTCATGAATGGGGTTTCATTAGCACCCTCCATGGCCAATACAAGGAGGTAGAGGGGATTATCCGAAAACACTGGGACATCCTCAAATTAGATAGGACGCTCAAGGGAGTAATTCCTGAGAACCCTAGATTTATTTACAGACGTAATTTCTCTTTTGGGGATAAAATTGTCAAAAAGGTTTTGGATCCACCCTCCAGGCCTCTTATGTTCTGGGATCGAGCTGGCTTTTTTGCCTGTCGAAGGTGCAAAGCCTGTAAATCTGTTCACAATCACATTCGGGGGATTGATCAATTCACCTCCACTGGTAATGGACAAAATTTTAAGATCGATCAATTTATCACATGTGTGACCACACATGTAGTATATGTACTTCAGTGCCCGTGTGGGCTGATGTATGTAGGACGAACAAAAAGGAAATTATGTACTAGGGTGGCAGAACATATTTACAATATTTCCATTGGCTATAAGGACCATAGTGTTTCCCTACATTTCAGACTTAAACACGACAGGGACCCAACAGGTCTTAAGTTTTGGGGTGTAGATAGGGTCTTTCCGAATTGGAAGGGCAGTAATTTAGTCCGGGAAATATCTAAACGTGAGACCGAGTGGCTGTTCCGTATGAACACTTTGAGTCCCTACGGTTTAAATATAGAGGTGGATGTTAACTGTTTCATTAGTGACTACTAAGTTTTTATTGCAGTACACTGGGGAAATATTGAGGAGGATTTGAGCTTAATATATTTTAGAACAGTTTCTGCATAACATATTTAGCCTTGTTTTATTAATATATTTTTTTATGTGAACACAGCATACATGTATACAAAAAAGAGTATAGGTCGGTTCTATTCTATTCTATTTTTTGGGACACCTACTTTTGCAGTCGAGTAGACCAAGAGGTCTGCATTTTCTAGCTTTGCTGGTACTCAACATTCGGGTTTTATTTTATCTTATCATTTTTTATTAATCTATCAGACAAGACTATTGATTAAGATAGTGTGGAGAATTATTTAATATTTTATTGAATGTAATGCATTTTGCTCTGCATACATATTGGTGGTATATATAGATTTGAGATATATGTGCCTTTTATCTCAATGCATTTTTCTAAGATGGATACCTGCAATATTGACAATATTTATTATTTTGGTATGATAATGGGTATTTTAGGTAATAATGATGTAAATTTATTATTATATTATTATTTTAGTATGATAATGGTGATTTCCTGGAATAATGAGATAACCTGCTCACTTAATGTATGCTGTTCGGTGATTTAATGAATTAATACTGTTCTCATGAGAAACGAAGGTTTGTGTGAACAAATTTTACCCACAGGGACGTACTCGTGAGAAACGAAAGTTTTTTTGCGAACAGTGTACATTTAGGCATGTTGTCATGGCGATGGCTTGCACGACGTGGCCTTTTCATTTCCGCATTGGGTGGGAGTGAGTGTGTCTAGGGGGCTGGACGTGGGAATGCCCATGAGCCACCTCTCCGCCCCTATTCATATTTAATCGGATTAGCTGCACTGCTTGGCCACGCCCACAGATGAAGACGTGATGACGAAACGCGTATGGGCGTGACCAAGCAGCTATTCGTAACTACAGAGCGGTCGATTTGTACGATTGCCCGGGACCCGCCGTGGAAGCCGAGCCTGCATTCGATCTAAGACGCCCGGAGCCGCGGTGAGACAAATCCGGTTGTTCTAGTGGTTACATCTCTGTGAATGAATTTTTATTGATTATGTACGTATGGTGTATATGCGCACAAATTTTTTAAAGAATAAAGCAGTTTGCACTATGGAACCTCTTTTTGCTGTTTTCTATATGTGAATTTGCTGCTGGGAGTGAAGTATTAAATCCGAAAAATCTATGAGGACACAGGAATTGGGTACAGAGGAATACCAGTGAAAGACTATTTATAAAGAGGTGCCTGTTAACCCATTGGGTTCTGGTGAGTGCTTTACCATAAGGGGTGTCACCGGCTAACAAGCTCTTTCTGCACTGGTGGTCTTTTCTTGGAGATGGACTTTTC
The DNA here is from genome assembly GCF_037356315.1 of Lithobates pipiens. Taxonomy (NCBI): domain Eukaryota; kingdom Metazoa; phylum Chordata; class Amphibia; order Anura; family Ranidae; genus Lithobates; species Lithobates pipiens. The sequence continues at coordinate 391,046,577 of NW_027507748.1, read as the reverse complement.
TTTCTGTTTTCCATCATTTTGGTGTTTCAACTAAAATCCCATCCTCAGATGTGTGGGACTTTTTAAGGACATTACTGTGGTTTTTGTTGTAAACCATGGGGCTTCTACCCTCTTAAGAATGATTGTTTTGTTGTTTTAGCGCTGTCAATATGGTATATATTGGACAATAGATTCACGAGGGCTATATACTATATAATTTTTATGATTTATCTTTTGTATGATAGCAGCTTGCAAATTATATCATCTTTTGTTTCTGTGTGCGCTGGGATCGGTGGGGAATATTCTTAGCAATTTTTGTTTAGATTGTTTGCCAGTGATATCAGTACATATTATTGGGACACTTGACCTTTTTAATGTATATTATGCAATACAACGTTTTGTTTTTGTTTGTTTTTTATCTGTGAACAGCTGATTTTTTTAAACTATGTAATAAAAATAATATGATTTTTTTATAAGAAAATATTATTGTTCTTATGTTGAGTCAATAATTTCCTGGGGGCATATCATCTCCTGGCGTTTAACTTGCGCAATTGTTCTAAAAACATTTGATCTGTAAATATGTATAAAATGTATCATCAGTATACAGTATCTAATATACAGTGCCTTGCAAAAAGTATTCAACCTCCTTGGCTTTTTACCTATTTTGTTACATTACAGCGTTTAGTTCAATGTTTTTTTAATCTGAATTATATGTGATAGATCAGGACACAATAGTCTAAGTTGGTGAAGTAAAATTAGAAAAATATATACATAAAACTATATAGAAATTAAAAACGGATAATTGGCATGTGCGTATGTATTTACCCCGTTTGTTATGAAGCCCATAAAAAGCTCTGGTGCAATCAATTACCTCCAGAAGTCACATAATTAGTGAAATGATGTCCACGTGTGTGCAATCTAAGTGTCACATGATCTGTCATTACATATACACAACTTTTTGAAAGGCCCCTGAGGCTGCAACACCTAAGCAAGAGGCACCCCTAACCAAACACTGCCATGAAGACCAAGGAACTCTCCAAACAAGTAAGGGAGTTGTTGAGAAGTACAAGTTAGAGTTAGGTTATAAAAAAATATCCAAATCTTTGATGATCCCTAGGAGCATCATCAAATCTATCATAACCAAATAGAAAGAACATGGCACAACAGCAAACATGCCAAGAGACGGACGCACATCAAAACTCACAGACCAGGCAAGGAGGGCATCAATCAGAGACCTAAGGTAACCCTGGAGGAGCTGCAGAGTTCCACAACAGAGACTGGAGTATCTGTACATAGGATGACAATAAGGTGTGCACTCCATAGAGTAGGTCTTTATGGCAGAGTGGCCAGAAGAAAGCCATTACTTTCAGCAAAAAACAAAATGGCACATTTTGAGTTTGCAAAAAGGCATGCGGAAGTCTCCAAAAATATATGGAGGAAGGTGCTCTAGACTGATGAGACTACAATTGAACTTTTTGGCCATCAGAGAAAATGCTATATCTGGCACAAACCCAACACATCACATCACCCAAAGAACACCATCAGCAGTCGGGACTGGGAAACTGGTCAGAGTTGAGGGAAAGATGTATGGTGCTAAATACATTGATATTCTTGAGCAAAAATTGTATCACTCTGTGTGTGATTTGAAGCTAGTATGGAGGTTCACCTTCCAGCAGGACAATGACTCCAAACACACTGCTAAAGCAACACTTGAGTGGTTTAAGGAGAAACATGTAAATGTGTTGGAATGGCCAAGTCAAAGCCCAGACCTCAATTGAAAAGAAAATCTGTGGTCAGCCTTAAAGATTACTGTTCACAAGTGCAAACCATCCAGCTTGCAGGAACTGAAGTAGTTTTGCAAGGAGGAATAGGCAAAAATCCCAATGGTAAGATGTAGCAAGGTCATAGAGAGCTTGCGACATGGAGCTGGAGCGACTTGGAGCTGCAATAGCCCAAAAGGTGGCTCTACAAAGTATTGACTTTAGGGGTTTAAATAGTTATGCACACTGACTTTTTCTGTTATTTTGTCCTATTTGTTGTTTGCTTCACAATAACACAAACAAATCTGCAAAGTTGTGGGCATGTTCTGTAAATGAAATGATGCAAATTCTCAAACAATCCATGTTAATTCCAAGTTGTGAGGAAACAAAACACAAAAAATGCCAAGGGGGGTGAATTATTTTACAAGGCACTGTATAATCATAACAATATGGAAACCCATGCACATAAAATGTGAAAATCATGTCAGGTAAATATTAAAATAAAAATGTAAAATGTTTATTTACATAAAATACACTGTAGTTTATTATTGACATCTTAAAACTGGATTAGGGAAGGGAAAATTATGACAAAAGTGAGCCGTAAAATTATTCAAATGGTCTTACTAATGTTCAAAAAGGAGTTATTTTGCAAAATACTTTGTGCTTTGGAACAAGGGATAAAATCATTACCAATTAAAATGCATCTGCAGAAAGAAAAGTTTAACAATTGTATCTTTGCTATCAGTATTCTACAATGCTATAAAACAGTACAGTGCAATAGGCACTACATCTCATTAAAGGCATCAAAATTACCATCATTTGAGCAAAAAAAAAAAGTGGCAACACCTGAAAAACCAGGAAAAAAAATGGAAAAGAATATTAAATTGTCAGTTACATCTGTATTGTATTTTTCCTTTGATAGCACCTATATTTTGACTTCTGATTGCATGAAATGCTCTTTATTTTCTGTTTAATCTGTTGGTAATAGAATATGTAATTATAGGCCTAAACATTTTTTACAACAGCAAAATAGCTTTTCTATGGGACCAATCTGCTTATTTGTTTGTCTGGCACTGATGCTCTCTTTGCAGAAGAAGAAAAGGCCTGCTTTTAATGTCATACATAGGTGGTATGAATCATTTATCAAAACAACCTTCATGATTTCAATGTTTACGCTAATGCAGCTAGTCAGCGAACTCCCTTTTAATGTGCAACATTTATTCATTCAAGTGTCTTGAAACAGTGACGAAAATAGACCTACAGGCAAGTGCGGCCACTTCAGCTCAGAGGATGGTATATGTACGTTTTGTTCTCAGAGAGTTTATAGCAAGATTTCAGTAAACGGACGTTGTGATGGTCTTAATGATATGTCATGGTACCCCAAATAAATTTATGGAGGCAATCAACTCTGACAGGGGTGATGGGGGGATATAAATGTTTATTAAAGGCAACTATGTCACCAGTAAAATAAAATAGCAAACAAAAAAAATCATTCAGAGGAGGAAGATTAGAACTTACTTCTAATAAAAGAGTCAGCTTTAATCATCTTCTTTTGCAGGATGTGTTTTTTTTTTACATTTTTTAGTGGTTGCTTTATTAGCTCAGTTCTAGTTGTGAATCTGCTCTTCTAACTCCAAGCCTCTGAGTATAAAACAATCTATGGACAATAAAGGTGTATCTAAGAGTACTACATGAATAGTCAATAAAAACCAAGCTAAAACATTGGAAAGGCTCACCTTTGGTAGTGACTGATTAATGCAGTATTGTCTGCTTGCTTATGAATAAGTGCTGCATTACTACTCACCTAATGTTGGGAGCAACTCTTGGTGCAATCTGTAACATCTGCTTAGTTAGTGTACACTCATGGCTTCTATGGTTTTATCATGTCTGTGTCAGAAGCAGCTACTCTGGTAGCCACACAGATAAGTATTAAGGATGAACCGAGCACCCCCCCCATTTGGTTCGCACCAGAACTTGTGAACAGGCAAAAAATTTGGACGAACACACGAATACCATTAAATTCTATGGGACACAAACATGAAAAATAAAAAGTGCTCTTTTTAAAGGCTTATATGCAAGGTGTTGCCATAAAAAGTGTTTGGGGTCTCGGGTCCTGCCCCAGGGAACATGTATCAATGAAAAAAAAGTTTTAAAAACTGAAGTTTTTTCAGGAGCAGTGATTTTAATGATGGTTAAAGTGAAACAATAAACATTAAATATTCCTTTAAATATTGCGCCTGGAAGTGTCTATAGTATGCCTGTAAAGTGGCACATTTGTGAACCAAAATTAAAAAAAAAAGTGTGGGGGTCCCCCAAAATCCATATATTAAGGGGAACCCTGCACTATTTTTTTTAAATGGCGTAGGGGTCACCCTAAAATCAAGGGTCTGGTATGTTTTTTAGGGGGAACCCTACAACAAAATAAAAAAAATGGTGTAGGGGTCCCCCAAAATCCATACCAGACCCTTATCCGGGCATACAACCTGGCAGGCTGGAGGAAAAGGGAGGGACGAGAGCGCCCCCTTCCTCCTGAACCATACCAGGCCACATGTCCTCAACATGGAAGGGTGCTTTGGAGTCACCCCCAAAGAACCTTGTCCCCATGGGGTCTGAGGCAGGGGGCTCATCAGAATCTGGAAGCCCCCTTTAACAAGGGGACCTCCAGATCCTGACCCCCCTATGTGAATCGGTACCAATTCACAAAAAAGGGTCAAAAATTGTAAAAATGACAAGAGACACTTTGGTACAAGTCCATTATTAAAAAATAAAAATGTCCTGAGATGTAAGCCCATCTCACACTGCCCAATGGACCGAACAAAGAAAAAAAAAGCTGCAACAGCTCCGCCTACATCACGGGACTTTTTTTTTTATTAAAGGACTTGTCCCAAAGTGTCTCTTGTCATTTTTACTATTTTTTACACTTTTTTTGTGAATTGGAAAGGGTACAATGTACCTGTTACCAATTCACATGGAGGGGTGCCGGAATCTGGGGGTCCCCTTGTTAAAGGGAGCTTCCAGATTCCGATAAGCCCCCCTGCCCACAGACCCCCACAACCACTGGACAAGGGTTGTGGGGATGAGGCCCATGTCCCTATAAACATGGAGACAAGGTGCTTTGGGGGTGACTCCAAAGCACCCCCCATGTTGAGGGCATGTGGCCTGGTGTAATTCAGGAGGGGGCACTCTCTTGCCCCCCACTTTTCCTGCGGCCTACTAGGTTGCGTGCTTAGACAAGAGTCTGGAATGGATTTTGGGGGACCCCCCCACACCTTTTGTTTTAATTTGGAGTAGGGTTCCCCTTACTATCCATACCAGACCTGAAGGGCCAGATATGGATATTTGGGGCCCCCACGCAATATAAAAAAAAATGGTTTGGGGTTCCCCTCTAATATTCATAACAGACCCAAAGGGCCTGGTAGTTGACTGGGGGGGACCTGTGTGGTCTTTTTCAATGAGTTGTATCTATAATGCCGAGACCCGACAATTCATTACAGCCATGAGTTTTAAATTACTTTTTTCCTTTAGAAATGTCATTTTGCTGTGGTACCGTTCTAAACACAGGAAAAATGTGCCATTTTACAGGCATACTATAGACAACCCTCAGACACAATATTTAAAGGAATATTTAATTTTCATTGTTTCACTTTAAGCATTAATAAATTCACTGCTCCTGAAAAAAGTCAGTTTTGAAACTTTTTTGCATTGATACAGGACCCAGGTCCCCAAACACATTTTTATGACAATAACTTGCATACAAGCCTTTAAAATTAGCCCTTTTTCATTTTCATGCTAGTGTCCTGTAGACTTTAATGGGGTTCCACGGCTTTCGAATTTGTCGCGGGCATCACATATTGTTCGTTGTTCACGGAATGTCTGAACAACCAAAGTTTGGCCCGAACTTATGCTTGGGCTGAACCGTTCCCCTATCCCTAATAAGTGTTACAATGAAATGTCATGACCTCTACCTTTAGAGTGCATTGAGACAGTAACTCTTCAATAAAGTTTATCTATAGGCAAAATAAAAAAGATATATATGACAGGCTTACTACCATAACCAGAGAATCTCCCGTAACAACTTTATAACCTATTGACCCTGCCAGTAGATCCTTTGTTTTTCAACAACCTGCAGCAAGCTAAGCTATCCAGCAAAGTGAGCAGTTGTTTTACAGAAGACCCCTATCTCATCTTCTTAATGGTTAGACCAGCTGTCAATCAAACAACAGGGGGCATTGCCTGCAGTAGATTGAATAAAAGGACAAGGAGACCTTTGTCTTGCAGAACAAGGATCTGGTGGTCACAATATAAAAAAAAGGCCCGAGAAAGAGTGAGTACAAGACAGAAAGATAGTAGAATTTGTGAAGATCAACAGATATTTACAAAATATTTAATCATGCTAATATAAATCACCTTGTACAACCACAATTTAAAGCAAAATGAGAGCTATCTCTTCACGAACCTTCCAAAAGACATTTTTGTACAGTTTTAGAATCTTTTTTTAGGATGGAAGCTCATACAGAAACTGAATATTGACTAGATAGGGGATGGGATTGTTAGGCTCGTTTTCATGTTCAGTGTAGCACCATTCTACATAAGTTATTTAAATAAGGTACTTGCAGTTGTTCTGCTATTATGGACCCATCTACAAAAGTACACTCTAACGTCATGTACACACAAGCATTTTTTCCTTTGGAATAAACTCTGAAAGTTTCTCTGAGGCCGCGTACACACGCGGGGACTGTTCGCTCAACTTTGTCCGCTGAACAGTGTTTCGGCGGACAGTCCGCTCGTGTGTGGGCTTTCAGCGGACAGTTTCAGCGAACAGTCTGCTGAACAAAGTTTTTCGGAATTTCCGAAAAACTGTCCGCTGAAACTTTGTTTGAGCGGACAGTCCGCCCGTGTGTAGGCTTGTTCGTCAAACTAAGTTCCGCGCATACTCAGAAAGAATTTACAGGGCGGAAGCGCTCGGTCTTGTAAAACTAGTGTTCGCATTGAAGCTAGCATATTCGTCATGCTGCTAATTTTGTGTTTTTTTAATATAGCCCGTTCTTTTCTTCTTCGTAATGCAAGAAAAGTGAAGTAGCATTGCTGCTTATATTCACACAGAGTTATACTACATGTTTTTATTCATCCTCATCCTATGATTAATCTTCTATCTTTAAAAAAAAAAATATATAAAATAAAAAAAATAAAAAAAAATTTATATATATATTTTTATTTCTGAAAAAAATAAATATAGAATTTATCTATTACTATATATTTTTGGAACTACTATTGTCATATATATTTTTTTTTTATTTATTTATTTATTTATTTTTTGTGGGGGGTTTGAAACAAGATGGACTTGCATTTTTTTTTGGGCCAAGCAGGACTATGCAAGTAGAGATAGATAGATAGATAGATAGATAGATAGATAGATAGATAGATAGATAGATAGATAGATAGATAGATAGATAGATACCCAAACCAGCATTTTAGCTTACACATGATTGCATGTTCAAAATCAGCAGAGCTTCCCCTCATTTCAAATGTTAAGCCTCAAATTTACAGCGACTGCACTTCCAAGTGCACTTGCAGTGCTTTAAAAATTGCACTTGAAGTTAGCATATTTATATTAACATGAACGTGTGTTTTGTAAATAACCCCCAGAGTCTTTTGACGTGTATCTGCCTACTCACAAATAAACTTTGTTTTTTAAGCCAAAATAAAAATAAAAAAAAAATAAAAAAACATACAATATTTTTTGGAAATAATAAATTTTTATTTTTCCTCAGAACAAAAATAAATCAAGAGGGAGGCAACACTGGAGACAATTTTGACGTTTGTGAAGCCTTTTGTCCCCCAGGCACACATCAAGTGAGTGGCCACCAAAATTCCGAACCTGTGTAGCATGTAAATAGGGAGCACAACCAGGTCCTAGAATCCCAAAGACCAGGAACAGCAGCAGATGAGATCTATGTCCCCAGACTGTGGTACTACAACAGCCTGCGTCTTCTTTCAGAGCAGACTGAAGCCAGGCAGTTACTTGCGACTCTTCCGTCCAGCCTTCCCTCCACGCGTCGCTGGATGCTGTGTCTCTGGTGGTGGACATGTGGTAGGAGGAGGAGGAGGAGGAGGAGGAGGAGCAGTAGGGTCTGCGTTATAAAGCTTGGTGGTGGGTGTGAGCTCACCCTTCAGACCCCGTTGGATGGCATCAAAAAATATTGCTTCACACAAGTTTTGCTGTGGTTTGTCCATTTCAAGTATCTTACTAGCCAGATAAGTGGCATAGGCCTCCTCCGGATTGGGGGGTTTGGACAGAACTTGTGTGGCTTGGTGTATAAGCGCCAAGGACTCCTCCTCTATACGGGTCATCCTCCTGGGCCTTTTGCTGGCTAGGCGGAGGGGAGGGACCTGGCTTTCAGTCTGACTCCTGCTGGGCCCAGCTAGCTCTTGTGTGTGGCTGGTCCCGGCCTCCTCCTCCATACCACTGGTCCCAGCCTCCTCCTGGGTGAGCTCATCCTGTGTAAAAAACAAAGAAATCAATAAATAAAATATGTCTATATTTTGAAATCATCAATCACTAACAATTTTACAGTTCTCACTTGCAAATACATTTGTCTTGAAATACAAAAGGCTATCATTTTGACACCACCATTTTTCCATCAGTTCACCAAGATTTGAGCCACATTTGTGTAAACTACTGTATCCTTCTATCTAATTTAATTTGTGATGAAATCCTAGATTTGGAAGCAATTCAAACATTGAACTTTACAGCATTAATATTTGAGCAATCCAAACTTTAGAAACGGAAATATACCTGGCTCCAGCTGGGTGCATCAACTTCGTCCAGCAAGGAAGGGTCTGGATCTTCCAGGGATGGCTCACCTGAGGCGGAGGGAAGGGTGGAGGGACGGGTAGACGGAAGAGTCGAAAGTGACTGCCTGGCTTCTGACGTGTCATCCAGAAAACGCAGCCTGTCATAATACCACAGCTTAGGTACATAGACCTGACCTGCTGCTGATCCTGATGTTTGGGACTCTAGGATCTTTCTGCGCTCCCGCCTATACACGCTACGCAGGTTCTTAATTTTGGCGTTCACAAAGTCAGTGTCTGCCTGGGGGAGTCGGGTTTTCACAAACGCCAAAACTGTCTCCAGTGTCTTCTTCCGGGCAGCACGGCTTGAATATTGGGGGTGTTTTGAATCCCAAAGACTACTGTGCGACTCAATTAAGTCCAGAAATGTTGAGAGGAAGGCCTCCTCCTTAAAGGGGTCTGGGGTATACCTTTGCATTTTCTGGACAAAAAAAAAAAGTCAGACCAAATGCACACTATATTGTGACAATGTAGGCGAGACACACACTACCACACACGCTACCCCCCCACACACACACTACCCCCCACCCCCCCTATACACCCACCTCCACCCCCACACTACCACACAAAACACCAATCCCACTCAACCACCAACCCACATAAAAATCAATTAAACATCAATAAGACTAAATTTCAATATACACATTCCTAATGCAGACTTTAAATTAAACGAAAATAAAACGACAACTATCTTACCGTCGCGTGTAGCACTCGCTTATTCCGTTCGGACAAGACCTCGCGGTAACGCTTTATATACAGCGCATGCGCTCAGGTTCCGCCTGCGTCGCCCGCCCCTGACGTTCCTTGTGACCGTATTTCCCCCACCCCTTTTACCCTCGTTCCGCTGTGGGTGAATGATAGGAGAAAATGGCGGATGCAAATTCAATTAGCAGCGTGAGCAGCGCAGAGGAAAGCCATGGCCCTCATGCTTCTGGAGCAAGGAGGAGATATAAGGCCACCAATATGGCCTTTGAAGAGATGGTGGAGATGGTGGCTATATTAAGAAGGGAGGACTATGATGGGGAACATGGCCCGTACCCCAAACCCAATGTCCGGAAAAGCGGCATTTTGGAGGAGGTCGTCACAACTTTGTACAACAAATTTGGGGTACGAAGAGGCAAGGACCAGCTCCGGAAACGATGGTCCGACATCAAGTCCAGGGAGCCGGAGCAATATCATCGGATCATGAAGGCCCTGAAAAAAAGTGAGTAAACTCTGCGTTTACCGTGACTGTCGGACATAATCGTTCGTGTACATACCGTATGTGAATCCGGCGGATTTGATCCTAATCGTTCGTATAGGTACCTTATGTGAATCCGGCGGGTTTTATCCTAACCGTTCGTGTTCATACCGTATGTGAATATGGCGGATTTGATCTTAATCGTTCGTGTAGGTACCGTTTGTGAAACTGGCAGATTTGATCCTAATCGTTCGTGTACATACCGTATGTGAATCTGGCGGATTTGATCCTAATCTTTCGTGTAGGTACCGTTTGTGAAACTGGCGGATTTGATCCTAATCGTTCGTGTACATACCGTATGTGAATCTGGCGGATTTGATCCTAATCTTTCGTGTAGGTACCGTATGTGAATCCGGCGGATTTGATCGTTCGTGTAGTTAATAGTTCATGTAATGAGCTCATATGGTTGTTCGTATATGTGGGCGTAAATAGCATGAATTTGTATATGGTGTAAATTTATCTGGTGTTGGATTAGATTTTAATTAGTTATTAATTTTTTGGTATTGTTCATGATAAACTGAATTGTCACGCTCAGTTTATAGGAAATGAATTTTTACTAAAGTTTCCTAAATTTATTCAGTGCAATGTAGACTCAATAAAAAAAAAAAAAAAAAGATAGATAGATAGATAGATAGATAGATAGATAGATAGATAGATAGATAGATAGATAGATAGATAGAATGCTGGTTCAACATCTGGACTGGGAAACATTTAAGTGTAGTTTGGGACATCATAGAACATTTTTTGACATAATCACACACAGGTACTCCAGGGGATGATTCGAGTGTGTCCGTCTGTGAAACTTGGACAAAAGATATAAAGTATCACAGTTTGGTTAAAGGCTAGGTTCACATTGCTGCAATGTACGAGAACAAATGTGATTTGCACCGCACTGCAGTGCAAATCACATGTGATCTCTGTGTGATGCGATTTCAGCCATACATATAGTATAGCTGAATTTGCATCGCATCCGGCCCAAACTTGTACATGGCCCTTTTTTTAGTCCACAGCCGAATCGGATCACATGGGTATTCACACCATGTGGTCCGATTCCTGTTCGAGTTTAAAGATTGCACTGTGAAATGAGAACTAATTCGGAGGTGTCAATAAAACTTTACACTGATACTCCCAGCAGGTCACATAGGGCAGTGCGAACTGCACATGCGATGCGTGAAACCACAGTAGATTTGCTGCGTTCGCACATCGCACCAGTCTGAACACAGCCTAACTAAAAAAAAAGTCATTTTAAGGATGTATTAAACTAGGATCTTGTAATAACCAGCTAATAATTGTACACCACTTCAAACCAATGTTTCATATTCACATTTCTGAACTCAAATATCACTATGCTTAAAAGTATCTTTTATTTTATTTTATTTTTTTCTTTTCATTCTCATAGGGGAACAAAGACTCAGACAAGAGGCGGAGCAGCCCATGACCCCCCGACCTCGCCAGCCTGATTGGGCACTTAGCCCCAGCCCTGCGTCGGTATTGGAGCTGCCCAGTCCTGTGTCTGCGAGGGAGCAGCCAAGCTCGGTATCCTCCGCTGGACCAAGCTCCGTAGCTCCACTGGATGAGCCGAGCCCAGGGCTAGATGTGGAGGAAGAGCAGGTGGAGTTACACACCCCACAAAGTGAGTGTCTGACAACCCAGCTTAAGGTAAACAATTAATGGCTGTATATTTTAACCAATTTTTTATCTACACATGTTTTTAGGTGATCTGGTTGTGGTAGAACAAGTCGCGGACCCATTTACCAGTGATAGTGCCCAGAGGATGATTGGTGACATCATGGCCTGGAATGGCCAGATTGATCGGATGGAGAACCAGATTCTAAACATCCAAAGAGAACTGGTCACTATGAGGCAGGGAATGAAGAACATGATCGATGTTTTAGGGAGAATCTAAGCCCCCTTTCCCTAAAACCCAATCGATCATGTTCTTCATTCCCTTTGAAAAAAGTTTTTAATGTTTTTACATCCTTGTTTTTAGAGGCCAAATTTTGAAGATGCACACGGTGTGTCAACATGTGCTATGTGCCATCAGAGGATCGCAATGGACGCATTTGGTGTTTGCAAACCCTTCCTCATTCTAGTATGTGAGAGGAAGGGATTGCACACACCAAACACGTCCATTGATCACTCATGATGGTACATAGCACATGTTGACATTACCATTTTTTGGTGTGCATCTTCAAAATTTGGCTTTACCCCTTGTTTTATGTAAATAGTTAAAAATCTGATTTTATTTTTTTATTTTTGTGATAATTGTATTTTAGATATTTCTATATATATTCTATGTTTACAAAAAAAAGAAAAAAAAAAAAACAATTAAAAAAAAAAATTCGCAAAAAAACAAAAAAAAAACAAAAACAAACAATTTAAAAAAAAAATAAAAAATAAAAAACACAAAAAAATATCTAAAACAGAGGCACTAGTTGGCATGTGCACTATTAAAAAATCAAAAAAAAAGATGTGTGTGTGTGTCTACTTCTTTCAATACTCAATACCAGTTTGGGAAGTCATTTTGTGTTTTCTGTCACAAAGGGCCTTATTTCCTATTGTCAAAAACCACTTTACAATACAAATGCACTAGGACAGGAATATGCAATTAGTGGAAATCCAGCTGTTGCAGAACTACAAGTCCCATGAAGCATAGCAAGACTGACAGCCACAAGCATGAGACCCAGAGACATGATTGACTTGTAGTTTTGCACCAGCTGGAGGTTGGCCAATTGCATATCCCTGAATTAGGACAATGTAGGAGACAAGCAACGTGAAAAGCAAACAAGAACCAAACTTAAAAATTTGAACAGACAAGACATATTTCAAGAAAAATACATTTTTATTGCTCAGCTGGCATTGGAATAGCCCCCCTACCATTAAAATAGCTGACATAGCGGTCACACACCTCACGTGCTGTTTGGGGGGCTAAGCCAGGAAGGGCATGATCCAGCCATGTCAGTTCTGGAAATATGAGTCCGGCCTCAGGCCCAATAGGCTGCAGGTACTGGTTACCTGAAAATTTACGTAGAAAATTGTGCAGAATGCAGCAGCACAGAATCACATAGTTCAGTTTATATTCTGCAAGGTTGATCGCTGTCAGTAACAGACGGAACCGGCTGGCCATAATGCCAAAGGCACTCTCCACAACCCTTCTTGCTCTGGCCAGCCGGTAATTAAAAACCCTCCTCTCCGGGGTGAGGGTCCTTTGGGGGAAGGGTTTCATAAGATGTTCACTCAGACCGAACGCTTCATCAGCCAGAAACACAAACGGTAGACCCTCCACATTCTCGGCATCTGGTGGCAAGTCCAGGCCACCAGTGATGAGACGGTGGCAGAACTCGGTCTGCCTAAAGACTCCTCTGTCAGACATCCGGCCGTTCTTCCCCACATCCACATAAAGAAAGTCACATTGTGCCGACACCACCGCCATTAGCACCACACTATGGAATCCCTTATAATTCCAATAGTAGGACCCCGAATGGGGTGGGGGCACAATCCTCACATGTTTCCCGTCGATCGCCCCTCCGCAGTTGGGAAAGTCCCATCGGGCAGCGAATTGGAATGCCACAGTCTGCCATTCCTGTGGCGTGGAAGGACACTGGGGAGTCAAACACAGGGGAAAAAAAAAAAAAATAGTCATTAAATAAAAACAATTCATAACAACTAAAACACCAAGCCCCAATATAGCACGAACTCGTTCCCGAGTACGTCCACTCTCCATGGCTTTGAAACGGTCGGCTGGACAGACAAGCTCAACTGAACGCACTGAAGAACAGCCAGACCTATGAAGAACGACCTGAAACACAGAAACGAGCGGACCAGAAGCGCCTAATAACAGGTACAACTGATCCACGCGTACCGAAAGGCAGATATAAACCTCACAGGTAGACTGCGCCGCAGTGAACGGACAAATTAAGCTGAAGTCTAAAAAGCGCGAATCGTCTCTAACCAAACTTCTACTAACGCAAAGTCAGCAGAAGGAGCCCAAAGGGTGCTTTGCTGTGTCTTGTACTTCCTGTTTCTAGTCCCGTCGTACGTGACGTACGCCATCGCGCACGGTTTCAGCGGACTGTTCGTTCGTCGTGTGTGGCCATGTCCGTCCATGCTAATTTTGAGCGGACTGTCCGCTGAAACTGTTTGACGAACAAAGTTGAGCGAACAGTCCCCGCGTGTGTACGCGGCCTGACTGAATTTCCGACAGAATTCCGCTCAAGCTGTCTTGCATATGCACGGTCACACCAAAGTCTGACAAGTCAAAAGCGCGGTGACGTACAACACGTATGATGGGACTAGAAAAAGTAAGTTCAATACCCAGTAGCCAATAGCTTCTGTCTTGTACTTGCTTCAGAGCATGTGTCGTTTTTGGTACGTCGAAACAGCATACAGACGAGCGTTTTTCCCAATAGGAATTGGTTCAGTCTGAAAAATGTAGAACATGTTCTCTTTCTAGGTCCGTCAGAATTTTCAATGTAATAGGTCCGATGGGGCATACACAGGATCGGAATATACGATGAAAAGCTCCCGTATGACTTTTTCTGTCAGAAATTCCGCTCGTGTGTACACGGCATAATACTACAATTTTTGAACAAATATACAGTGTACTTTGTATATACTCTCTTATAGTCTGTGGAGTTGATTTATTAAAACTGAAGAGTGCAAAATCTGGTGCAGCTGTACATGGTAGCCAATCAGCTTCTAACTTCAGCTTGTTCAATTAAGCTTTCACAAAAAATCCTGGAAGCTGATTGGTTTCTATCTATGCAAAGATGCACCAGATTTTGTACTCTCCAGTTTTTCTAAATCAACCCCTGTTCATCACCAATGACAATGTAAGAGTCACTCTCACCGCTTGTGGATATGTGTCAACATGTGTCAGAATAGTTGCCTGTAACAGTTGTCCGATAAACCTTTTCATGCTGGCTTTCTGCCACTCGCCTTGCAGTGTTATATAAGCTGTCATGTTGCTAAGAGTTTTCTGCCATCTGCAGTTTAGCTCCAGAGTGTTAAAGTGATGTGCATGGGATGTGAAAGAGATGGAGTCTTGCAGGGACCTCTTGAGTTTTAAGAATCTGGGCTTACCCTGTGGGCAAATTCAGTGTAGCAGTGTTGCTGCCATCAGCATATGGAGGCACAAAGAGCTGTGAAAAAATAAAAAGTGTAAATGTTGTGCACAGAAAAAGCCTAATGCAATGATATGATTACTGTAAGGATTATATTTCTGAATAGTATACAGTATTTCCAAAAAATGTTCTGCACAGTACAATTTCAGTGGCTACTGTATACAGCAGCATGTGTGATATAGTACAGTGTATCATTATATAATATCATTGCACAGAGCAGGTATGCATAACCTCTTTTTTTTTTTTATTAAGAAACAAAAACCCCTAGTGGTGGACTTTTAAGGACCTTTAATATATTTTTTTCCTTTAGCAATAATAAGCCTATTATCACTTTAATTTAAAAAAGGTAAACCTTGCATAAAGAGGTAGTATGTAACACATGTACCTAGGACAGCATTAACTATACATATGGCCCTGCTTTTATTACAATACAAAGCTTGTAATAATTTATGACAATTCTTGCCTTCTACTCAAGGTCATGTTAAACAAACAATACCACTGTTCCAATATTATAAAAACCTAACGTAATAATAATATCATATAACCAACAAGTAGCAAGTCAAACATTGTTCTAGAATTAAGGGGTTAGGTTAACCGCTTCAATACTAGGCATTTTCACCCCCTTCCTGCCCAGGCCAATTTTCAGCTTTCAGCGCTGTCACGCTTTGAAAGACAAATGTGCGGTCATACAACACTGTACCCATATGACATTTTATTCCCACAAATAGAGCTTTCTTTTGGTATTTGATCACATCTGCAGGTTTTATTTTTTGCGCTATAAATAAAAAAAGACTGACAATTGTGAAAAAAACACAATATTTTTTTTCTTTTTGCTATAATAAATATCCCAATTTTTTTTTGTATTGTTTGCTATGTTTAGGCCAATATGTATTATTCTACATATTTTTGGTAAAAAAATTGCAATGAGCGTATATTGATTGGTTTGCACAAAAGTTATAGCACCTACAAAATAGGGGATAGATTTCTGGACTTTTTTTTTTTTTTTTACTAGTAATGGCGACGATCTGAGATCTTTGTCAGGACTGCGATAATGCGGCGGACAGATCGGACAGTTTTGATACTATTTTGGGACCATTCATATGAGGTCATATGACTGCTACCCAGGAAGAGAGAGTCACTTTGCGGCTGTAATTTGACTATATGCAGGATGGGAAGAGGTTAAAGAAAGAGGTATGGTTTAATTCATTGTTTATTGAAAAGCAAAAGACTATCATTTGTCTTCAGCCTCAATTTAGAAATTACAGGATTCTAAAATGCAAACCGGTGGTTCATGTTCAGGCAAATGGGCTGTTCACTTTAGTGAATCGCTTTTCTGACTACCATCATCATATCATGTAAAATACTGTTTTTTTTTTTTGCATGCATGCATGCATGCAATTGGGTATTCTTTGCACAATTGCATTTTCACCGAATTCATATACCAATAGGAAAAATCCCCTTACAAAGTGAAAACCTAATTGCAAAGTTAACAGCCTATTTGCCTTTAGTAAATCAACCCCTTTGGCATAAACTTGCCATAGAGTCACAAATCGAGCCTTCTCCCTTGACTATATACATTCCAATAATTGGGTCTTTCAGTAGATTATTTAGCCTGTTTGGGGTTTATTTACTAAAGATGGAAAGTGCAATATCAGGCCCACGTCTGCATAAAAACCAATCGGGTTTTATTGCCAAAGCATAATTGAACAAGCTTCTTTGTACCTATGGGGTCAATTCATTATCATTTACCACATGCCAGTCACATGCCTCATTTGCATAAATAATTTCATGCTGTAAATTGAGTCCAATTCATAAAAAAATAACGATTATGCGTTATTTATCGGAAAAAATGTGTAAATATTATTATTATTATTATTATTATTATTATAATACAGGAATTATATGGGGCCAACAGTTTGTGCAGCGCTTTACAACATGAGGGCAGACAGTACAGTTACAGTACAAATCAATACAGGAGGGATCAGAGGGCCCTGCTTGTTAGAGCTTGCAATCTAGAAGGGAGGGTCAAGTTATACAAAAGGTAATAACTGTGGGGGTGAGCTAATGGAGAAAATGAAAATACAGTTGTTAGGTGTGGGTAGGGTAGGCTTCTCTGAAGAGAAGGGTTTTCAGGGATCATCTAAAAGCTAATAGAGTAGAAGATAAGCAGACAGATTTGGGTAAGGTATTCCATGGGACTGGAGAGGCTTTGGAAAAGTCCTGGAGGCGAGCATGGGAGGAGGTGACGAGGGAGCTAGAGAGAACAAGGTCTTGAGAGGAATGCAGAGAACGAGTAGGTTGGTATTTAGAGACTAGGCTAGTGATGTAGCTGAGGTCTAAATTGTGGATGGCTTTGTATGTAGTTGTTAGTATTTTAAATATAATTCTTTGGCCAAGCGTAAGCCAGGGGAGGGATTGACAGAGAGAAGTAGCAGACACAGAGAGTGATTGGTAAGGTGGATGAGTCGGGCATCATTCATGGTGGATTGAAGAGCTGATGTAGAGGTATGCCAATGAGAATGGAGTTGCAGCAGTCAAGGCGAGAGATGACCAGTGAGTGAATTAAGAGCTTTGTTGTGTCATTGGTTAGAAAGGGGCATATTTTGGAGATGTTGCGGAGGTTGAGGCGGCAGGATTTAGACAGTGATTGGTCGTGGTGCTTAAAGGAGAGTTCACTTTAAAAACTCTTAAAATCCATTTCACAAATGGATCAGAGAGTAAAAAAGAATGCAATATTAACCTTCCTAGCGGTAATCCCGAGTCTGGCTCGGGTTGGGATTTTAATTACAAGAGCGGTAACCCCGAGCCAGACTCGGGATCGCATCGCTCGATGCAGGGGAGGACACAGGGAGCGTTACTCACCTTGTCCCCTGGATCCAGCGATGTCCGCCGCGCTGTGTGATCGAGCTGTCCTCCGCTCGATTCACAGTGCCGAATGCCTCCGAGCTCCGTTCCCTGTGACGTTACGGCGCACGGGAGTGGAGAACGGCGGCAAATTAAAAAAAAAAAACACACAAAACACACACAGTACTGTAATCTGTAAGATTACAGTGTTGTAGTAAAAAATACACACCCCCTTTGTCCCTAGTGGTCTGTGCAATGCCCTGCATGCACTTTTATATTATAAATACTGTTTTTTACTGCCTGGAATTTGGAGATTGTCCATAGCAACCAAAACATGTCCCTTTTTCAGTTTTTTTGGATTTGATTACATTATTGAATAATTTTTATTATTCTTTATTATATTATAAACTTTATCATACCCGGGATGTCTGCTAGACTCTGGTTTGAAGAGATTTCAGAGTGTTATTCCTAAGAATTACAGGACTACAAAATAAAAGCCAGATTTCCATGCAAAATAATTGTACCGCTTTCAGCACCTTATTCCAGACTGAATCATACCGCCAGGGAGGTTAACCATCAGGGTTTTGCTGGTGGTGTCGCATGTGGTATTTATCAAAAACAGTGGGGGGGGGGGGGTCAATGGGTCCAGCATGAGCTTTTTAGGCTGGGCTTCTCCTATGAGTCACATGAGTGCAATTCGTTTTGCACTCCTGTGACCCATTTTCAGCAGAGAGCGGTCTGAAGTCTGTTCTCTGCTGATGTCACTGCCATCAGTCAAGGCAGCGCGTCATTCTGACTTCCCAAGTCTGGATCCATCAGCTGCCTTGATAGATGGCATTCTCAGTGTCTCAGCAAGCCGCTGAGACTCCCCGCGCCTCCACAGCCCACTCCCCAGCCTCTGAGTGGGCTGATTCTCCCTGCTCCTCCATGGCTCATCGCTCCAATGAATGTGTAGAAGCAGACCAGGAGCAATGCTGACTGACAGTCAGTAGAGCTCTACTCGGGGAGGAGTGAGAACCGAGCCATCAGCGGTGTTCGTGGCTCGGTTCTCGGCGCAGAGGCACTAGGGGACAGCTGCAGCATCAGTCTGATTCTCCATCCACCAAGGTAAGTATGATTAACAAAAAAAAACAAAAAACATACTTCTCGTTTAACATTGGAGGACTCATCAGCTGTCAGCAGGTTTCCTTCTGACAGCTGAATGTAAATAAAAAAGGCAACAATTAAAAATGATGAAGAAAAAACAGCAAGTGGTTCCCCCCCAATATATACCAGGCCTATCGGGTCTGGTATGGATTTTAAGGGAAACCTCATGCCAAAAAAAAATAAAAAATCAGTGTGGGGTTCCCCCCAAAATCCATACCAGACCCTTATCCAAGCATGTAGCCTGGCAGATAAGGAAAGGGAGGGACGAATGACTGCGCCCCCTCCTGAACCATACCAGGCCACATGCCCTCAACATGAAGGGGTGGGTGCTAAAAAATAAAAAACAGTGTCCCCAAAGTAAATCCATCATCAATCTAGCCTCACCCGAAAAAGAAAAAAAAATGCTCCTGTTGTTGATGAAGGCTGGTAGCCTACTGTACTTGTGACGTCACTGACCTAGAATGCACCGGACTGTGACGTCACAAGGGGACAAGACCACCAGGTGAGGTAGGCAGGTGGCTAAACCCTTACCTATATATGAAATGTCAAATGATGGAGTCTGCAGTAGGCAGCCAGCTTTCATCGACGGCCGGAGCATTTTTTAAAAATCTTTTTTGGGTGCGGTGGGCAGCATGATTTATGATTTACATTGAGGGACAATGTTTTTTTTTAATTTTTTAATAAAGGACTTGTCAAAAACTGTCTCTGTGTTTTTATCACTTTGTGACACTTTTTCGGTGAATGGGAGTACTGTGTACCCCATACCCATTCACATGGGGGAATCTTGGGGCCTCCTTCTTAAAGGTGGCTTCCAGATTCTGATAAGCCTCCTGCCCGCAGACCTCCACAACCACCAGCCACTGATGTGGGGATGAGGCCCTTGTCCCCATCAACATGGGGACAAGGTGCTTTGGGGTGGGGCCCTCCTGCTCCAAAGCACCCACCCCCCATGTTGAGGGCATGTGGCCTGGTATGGTTCGGGGGGTGCTCGCTCTTCCCCACTTTTCCTGACCTGCCAGACTGCATGCTTGGATAAGGGTCTAATATGCATTTTTTTTTACATTTTAGTGTGGGGTTGAAATTCATACCAGACCCCAAGGGCATGGTATGCATTTGGGGAGGGGGACTCCATGCTATTTTTTTTCATCATTTTTAAGTGTCTGATTTTTTTACATTCAGCTGTCAGGGGGGAACTCCCTGACAGCTGATGAGTCATTCATTGTTAAGGACGTGGCAGCTGGCTTCCCAGCTGCCTCCTTAGCAACCAAACTCAACACGGTACCTTACCGCATTAAATGAAGCAGTAATTACCATTAGATCGAACACATACCGCATTCGCTATTTAACGCAAAATTCTTAATATATTGAACACTTGCACAATTGTTACTGCATGCGGTATTTTACAGAATTTTATGAGCCGTTAACTCTTAGTGAATTGGCCCCTATATATATCTTGAACTTTCATTCAACTGAATGTTCCATCCTATCTGGACAACATTCAAATGTATAATGACAATGGAAAGTTGCACTGTAAAAGTTCTACAACTACCTTTTTGTAAATGATCATTGTATTTGTATGCATTTTATGCATTATAGATTTCACGTTCTTAACTGCCATTATTGCAAATTATTACAGAGTATTTAATGCTATTTTATAGCATTTCTTTATTATAGTCATCCTCTAAATATTATATATAAAACGTAAATGTGAGAAAATTTAGGTCATTGATGGTTCAATACAATGCCATTTTCTTTTAAGTCATGATAAAAAAAATTGCTTTATTAAACAAATGCACACACTAGTTTACATTTTCATATGGAGAGAACACTTTAGGCAACTCTATGAACCCCAGTATTTAGTAATTCATGAACACAAACAATGTCTTTAGCTGATAATAAGACATGCACAGTGGCTGGGAAGTATATTTTTACTGCTTCCTACATACAAGTGTTTCTGCTAGTGTTTGGTACTGTACCTGACATATCTTACTTCAATATTCCACTTCTGGAGAATTTCAATGGGACTGAGATCAGGACTCTAACTGGGTCATTTTACAATGCAGAATTTCTTATACTTGACCAGGTCTTTTGATAATTTAGCCAATCATTTTGGATATTTGTTTTATTGTATGTCCTGATATTTAATATTTAATCCATTTTCTTGACACAAATAAGACATTCCATGTTAGAATTAAACTATTAAAGGCAACTTTTTTTTAGTTGTGGATAGTGTGGGGATGGATTAGACCACCTGTCAGTTTTTATTGCTGTCTGCATCCTCTCTATTTGTCCTGTCCTGAAAGTGAAAGTAAAAGAAAATCACAAATTTTGTGTTGTCCCCAGAAAAGTAATAGAGGAGAAATCTTCCAATGAGGACACTAGTTCTGGTGACCTAGGGGTACCCAAGGAATTCCCTTAATTTGCAGAGATTTTCTCTCACTTCTTGTTTGGCTATGGGACAAGAAGTGAAGGTAAATCCCCCCAATGGAACAGAAATGGTGAAAAAAAAATATCTGACCGTGGTTCTAACCCTCCCTTACTGTATCCGAAATGAAAAAAAAGTTTGGCCTATAGTTCTACTTTCAATTTAAATAAATTAAATTAGAATTAATTGGTTAGTCTATTCTACTCTCTTCAAAATATTTGGCCAATAGTTTTTTTTTTATATTAACCAATGTTTTAGCGTAGTCGTATAGTTTCAGTATATAATCATGCAGTTTCAGCATAAGCTAGCTCATATCCATGCATTTCTGGGCAGAGGAACAAAAGTTATGCCCCATATCAGATTTTCTGCTGATTTTTGTTTTCAGATTGCACACAAATTGAAACTCCTAAGGTTTGACCTCATATTACATGGTTTTGGTAAATCTGAAGACAAAAATCAGCAGACAATCTGATAGTGTGTATGGGGCTTAAGTTACTATTTCCTTTTTATCCAGTGCAGCATGTCTAGTCTGATCTTTCCTTTATGACCTGTCTGCCTCGGGTAGGTCAATAGGATATAGATCACAGCTTCACCAATATAAACATTTCAAATGACTTTGACAACGGTTGAAAATAGGTAGGCGTTTTGGAAAGTGAAAAACATTTATGTTTGCAATCTTCTTTTAAACTTACTGTAACTTTTCTGTGTTGACTGACAGCTTACCTAATAAGCGAACAATGTTCAAGTAATTGACAGTCATGATAATAGCATTCCCTGTCCTTTTTATTGCAGCGCATTTTTAGGGATTGTGCATGCTTCGGCGAAGGATGGTGTGAATAAGAACAGGAATTAGATGTATAAAGTTAGGTCACAGAGGAAATACAAACAGAACAGGCAGACAGCTACTTGACATGGATTGATTCTACTTGTAGATAGATGGCTGTGAAGTCTGACAGACTTGAAATATTCAACTTTTTCGATGTCAGTATAAAGCAGCCTGAGGTTTAAGGAACAGAAATAGTCTGTATGTTACAACCCAGGTGGCTCTTCACAAGCTCTCCTCCACTACAGGAACTGAATCTCATTTGTGTTTCTGTGAAGCAGCATGTAATGCGCCAGTAGTGACATTTTCTGAAAGAATATGCTGCAGTGTGCACAAGACGAGCATTCCAAGTGAAAAAATGTTTCCTAGGTAATGTTACGCACTTTATGATTTTAACATTAAGCAGATAATGCATTATTCAGATGCAGGAGAATAAATGGTTCTGATCAACATGCTGGTATATTCAGGCTACCGTCAGCTCATAGCCAGGGCTTGCAGTGTGCCTGAGAGCTGGGCTCAAACTACGGGAATCAGTCCAATTTCTGTTTATATTTTTATGTATTTATTTATTTATTTCTATATAAAATGAGAGCAGTCAAATATACTGTATGATCTCCCCTCTGAGCTAAACAGGATTTTTTCATTTGCCAGTGTCGAAATATTTAGCAATTTATGATGGCTGAAAGCTCCAATTAATCATACATATGGAAAATATTCCTCTTCCCAACACGTATGCCAGTTTGAGTGTAACAATTAAATATCTAATAGGAAAATGTAGGAATATTTCCAATCTTGGCAGACTTGAATTGGAAATATTTAAAACTTGTTGCATGATGCAATTCAGGTATTTCTTTATCACCAGATTAAGTAAATAAATAAATAGTATGTGATTTGCCTCTGTTAAAAAAAAGAGAAATTAATGGAAATAGAGTTTTTTAGCACAACAAATATCATAATTTTTAGGGTTCCAAAAGCATTTCCAGACTGGAGGTTTGGGACAGACAAGTGAGTTAGAGGTCAGGGAGTACTACAGCGTGGGCCTAAATTGCTATGAGGGTATCCATGTACCTCCTCCCGTGCTCACGCTGCCTGTGCGCCCCATGCGGGGTAAGGGTCGTGCACTCTGTGATTAGTCCATGAGACTCAGTGGATCACAGATCGGAGGAAGGGGCTGGTCACGGCCCCTTACTACGGGATCAGCTGTCAGCTGATCATGTGATGTAAACTAGAAGCCAGCTAACGTCTTTTTTTTCCCTCACACTGATGGCAAACGGAGAGAGAAAATCTGATCACGGCTTGTGTAAATGGGACATCAGTTCTTCACACAGAGAGCCATTGCCGCCTCATCCGTGTCCACCTATCAGTGCCTATAACTACTGCTAAGCAGTGCCCACCAGTGCCACCTGTCAGAGCCCACCAGTGCTGCCAACCAGTGCCCATCAGTGCCATCTATTAGTTCTGCCTATCAGTGTCACCTACCAATGCCTATCAGTGCCCATCAGTGCCATCTTTCAGTGCATCCCCAACAGTGCCTCCTGATCTGTGCCCATCAGTGCTGCCTTATCAGTGCCAATCAGTGCCATCTTTCAGTACAGCCTCAACAGTGGCTCCTAATCAGTGCCCATCAGTGCTGCCCTTATCAGTGCCTATCAGTGCCCATCAGCGTCACCTTATCAGTGCATATCAGTGGCCATCAGTGCAGCCTCATCAGAACACATCAGTGTAGGAGAAAAATTACCTGTTTGCAAAATGTTATAACAAGCTGAAAACTGTTTTTTTTTTTTGGGGGGGGGGGGGGGGGGTCAGAATGTTAGGTCTTTTTTGTTTGTTTAGCAAAAAATAAAAATCCCCACTACTGAAATACCACCAAAAGAAAGCCCTATTTGTGTAAAAAAAAAAAAATGTACAGTGTACAGTGTTACATAACCATGCAATTGTCATTCAAAGAGTGACAGCACTGAAAGATGGAAATTTGTCTGGGCAGGAAGGGGGTGAAAGTGCCCAGTAAGCAAATGGTTAAAGTGGTTCCAAAGGCAGAACGTTGTTATATTCCCTTAATGCCTTCTATGCATTAAGGGATAAATTCACTTTTGTAAAAATAATAATTACTGCACATTTTTTTTGCATGTATAAAATGTGCATTTACTTTTTACATTTTTTTTCAGGATCAGCAGATCTTGGATGCAGTCTAATGCCAGGTACACAGGCTCAGAATTTCCGACGGGAAATGTTTTATTGTTGTTGGAATGTCCGATCCTGTGTATGCGGCATAAGGCTCCTGCAGACCATCAGTGTAGATGCCTGCTTGTACTTTGTATGGGCAGACAGTTACAGAATGACAGGGAACATCAATGAACTACCTAGACCTCTCATCTGCACTCTGGTAGTTAATTGAAAACTACAAACTGTAAGCTGAAATAGTTGTAGTTTCCCCATTCACAGAACTTTGTGAATGAATGGCAAGGCCGGGTGGGGGGGGGGGGGGCTTGCAGGGGCTGCTACATCTGTAATATGTTATATAAAGTGAACTTATCCTTTAAGGTAAAAAATCTTCTGGGAGCAGCTACCCCCCAGCCCCCCTCATATATATCTGAGCCTTATCTCAATTCGGCGATGTGCATGAGATCAGTGGTTCTTCCAGGTCTGCCTCTCCTAATTGGCTTACACAGCAGTGGGAACTATTGGCTTCTGCTGCTGTCAATCACAGCTAGTAAGCCAAGAAGTTTAAAAGGGGTGGACGTGGCCGATCTGTACTCTGTGTGTTAATGGACAGCATCCAGTCACAGGAACGTGGCTCAGGAGCGAGCCTGCTTGAGTGCCCCCATAGCAAGAGCAAAGGTGGAATTACTAGGGTTGCAACAGTCACACTTGCGACTAGGCCCTGAAATTCTGCCAGTGTGGGGCCCCAAGACCCCACACCTCTCCTGTACCTCCGACTCACATCTAACTATACAGGGGGGGTGGGTGGGGGCGATTGGCAGCTATGTGATGTCTGCAGGA
The DNA here is from genome assembly GCF_037356315.1 of Lithobates pipiens. Taxonomy (NCBI): domain Eukaryota; kingdom Metazoa; phylum Chordata; class Amphibia; order Anura; family Ranidae; genus Lithobates; species Lithobates pipiens. The sequence goes on along the minus strand of NW_027507748.1, from coordinate 391,021,385 downwards.
TGTCCCTCCAGTGAGCACAGTTCACTTCCCAAGTATCAGTGAATACAACGGGGAGGGGCCTCTGACCTGAGCAGGCACCAGATTCAGTGCACAAGTTTGTTCCTCTGCTCTGAGTCTTGTTGATACGTGCTCGGGTCAGAGGCCCCCCCCCTATCCATTGTATACACTGACACTCGGGAAGTGAACTGTGCTGGCTGAAGAGACATCCTACAGACATCACAAGGAAGCATGCTGCTTCTTGCATTTGGAAGGTAAGGTAAGCCCGACACTGGCCCCCCACCTGTAACACTGGCCCCCACCTGTCTCCTGTAACACTGGCCCCCCACCTGTCTCCTGTAACACTGGCCCCCCACCTGTCACACCGGCCCCCACCTGTCTCCTGTGACACCGGCCCCCCGCCTGTTACGCCTGTTACACTGGTCCCCCTCCTGTAACACTGCCCCTCCATCATTCAGCCCACTCGTTACACTGCCCCCTTCTGTCATATTTACCCCCCTCCTGTCACACCACCCCCCCCCCCTTGTTACACTGCCTCCCTCTTATCATACTTCCCAAGTATCCTTTTCCTGTCACACTGCCCTCTCTTGTCACAATATCCCCCTGTCACAATATCCTCCTGTCACAATATCCCCCTGTCATACTGCCCCCATCATACTGCCCCCCTCCAGTCACACTGCCCCCATCGTACTGCCCCTTCTTGTCACACTGCCCCCTTTCTTTCACAGTGCCCCCTCTTATCACACTCCCCCCCTCCTGTCAAAATACCTCATCATTCTGACCTGTCACCGTGCCCCTCATCCTTTTATGTCCCCCATCATACTACAGGTCAATGGCCCTTCGTGGTTTCTTGCACTGGGGCCCTGAAGGTTATAGTTACAACCTTTAGAATCATTTTAAGCTGAACTCATGGAAAACTAAAAGTTCTATATCTGCCCTCACTGCCTGGGTTAACTGCTTATTTGTGTTTAGAGAATCAGGTACAATAGATTTACTTATCTGATCCACTCCTCCCTCTAGTTTCTCCATGCTGCTAGACCAGGCCTTTCAGCCTGTGATCTGGTGCAAAGACATAACTAAAATCTTCAGGGCCCTGGTGCAAGAAAGCACGAAGGGTCCCCCTGACCCACCCCCTTACATCAGTCCCGGGGCACTTCCCACAAATCCCATTGGCATGGCATTATTCTCCCTGCTGAACTCGACCCATTCAAGTGAATGGTGCTGCTCTGCAAGCGCCCCACAACTGCATGAAATGCACATGGTTATGGCATGCTAGTGCAGAGTTGAAGGGGTTAAAGCAGGCAGTGCAGAGGCAATATGATGCCTCCTTATTGCCTGTCAAATGATCTATGAAGAGCAATCTGAATGGTAATTGCTCTTCAAAGACCAGAGCAAACCCTAATTTTTTATTTTTTTTCCAGCAGTTTTTAGAATGTATTTATTGACTTTTTTTTTTACATGTTAACCACTTTAGCCCGGAAGATTTGGCTGCTCAAAGACCAGGCCATTTTTTGCAAAATGGCTTTGCGTTGTTAACTGACAATTCGTGCGACACTGTACCCAAACAACATTGACGTCCTTTTTTTCCCCACAAATATAGCTTTCTTTTGGTGGTATTTGATCATCTCTGTGGTTTTTATTTTTGCGCTATAAACAAAAAAAAAGAGCTTTTGCTATAATAGATATCACCAAATTTTTTTTTTTTAAAAAGCACATTTTTTCTTCAGTTTAGGCTGATATGTTTTCTTGAACATATTTTTGGTAATAAAAACCGCAATAAGTGTATATTGATTGGTTTGCACAAAAGTTATAGCGTCTACAAAATAGGGGATAGATTTATGGCATTTTTATTATTATTATTTTTTTATTCTTTTATTCTTTTTTATTCTTCTTTTCTCCTTTTTTTAATTAAATAATTAGGGATGGAGGCACACGGTGGCACTAATATTTAATGTATTCCCCGTTACAATTTTTTTATTTTGATTCATATTAGTATGAATTTTGATTGTCTGTGCATAGAAACAATTAATTGGAGACTACATTCCTTTATTTTCTGCTATTTTACTAATTCCATTGTATGTGCGCATTGGTGGTGTCGGGCGCTGTCTGTCTTGTGGCTGTGCTCGTCCTTGTCATGTCTCGGGGTTGTGACGCGCACTGGGGATCTCCCCCCCGCCCTGTTCTGACATGGGGCAAGCGGGGTTTCCTCCACTGCTCATCGACGTCATGCTTCCGGCGCCAGTTAAGTGGCGTCCTTTTGGTGTGCTTGTTCTGGTTGCCGGGTTTACCATCTCTGACCATCGGGGGGGCTGAGTCTGACGCACGCGGCTGTCTAGCTTGGTCGGTATGGCTGGCAGCTATGTGGCGCCTCCCTTGCCACCTTAGATTTTGGATGCATGATGCTGGGGGCAGGTCTGTGGCGACACTTCCCGAATGATCTTCCCCTGTGCAGGGTCTCACTTCCTGGATTCCCCCCATTTCTCCCCCATTGTAACCAACATTATTTGGCTTCTCTGCCCCTATTCACGCAGCAACGAGGTATTCTTAATCTTTATTTTCCTCTCCATTATATCTTCTTCTTTTGCACTTTAGTTTCTCATTCTTTTTCTTTGTTTTACACCTTTACTAACTTTTCAACATCATTTTTTACACATACTACCCTGCTTGTTTATTTTTCAGAGGTCCCCTCATTAGGGCCACCCCACCTCTAACACTCAATTTGTGCCATATCTTACACCTTAACCTGCTAGGGGCGTTGTTTGTGCTCTTTGGGTGTCGCCCGGACGTGTTCCCTCAGCCCCGGTTTGTGGCAGTTTTGGGCTGGCCCGACTATCAGTGTGCTGTACCACCTCTACGCAGATATACAGTACATGTAAGTCTGTGGGGTCGAATGTACATGTGTGGGGGGTTCTCCATGTTTGTACATTTGTCCACTTTTTCCCAGTTGATTAAAATACGGTTGTTTATTTTACCCATAGGTTACCATTACGGTTTTGCTCCTGACGAGTGGTTATAAGGTCACGAAACACGTAGAGCCTTCAACTGCCATTTTGTGTATACAATTTTCAACAAAGTATGAATGTTCCTTCTTGACCTTTGTCCCTTTGTTTTTTCTTTTTTTCCTTAAATGACACTTCAATGTGTCATGTATCTACATATAATTTGTGTTTATTAAGTATTCAGCTCTTCGTGTATTTGCTATTAAGTCCTTGTTGGAATGTATATCTTGATGAAATAGAAAATACTAATATATGGCTATGTGTAGCACTCCTGGATCTTACTCTCCTTCCAAGTAACCTACTCTCCAAAGACACTATCCCTCCCCCTCTCAGATAGACCTTACAAACTCCTTATTGTTTCTTTCTTCTTCCAACATATGATAGCTTTGGACATTTATGATCGGCACATAGTTTTGTTACAGATTTTCAGTTTATTTTAAGTAATTACCTTCTAGTCATAACATCATACCTACACACTATTTCTTTGACCAACTTTCCATACACTTTGCTCCTATACTATATTATAGTATCCATTCACAGTGAGTTCCCATTTGGGGTGACTGGATACTGCTTTCTTATAATTGACTAACATGCATGAATTGCCCATGGTCACTGAAATAGTTGTAGTATCACCTTCCCCCTCCCAAGGGGTTTCACAATAGGCTCTATCATTTTTTCTCAGATTATTTTGTTCCGTAACCCACGACATTAGATGTCGCAGTTCAGCACAACGTTAACTTCAAAGCTAGACCTAATTATTACATGTTTTACTACTTTGTAGATTGCTGTTTGTAACGATCTACATTTTCCAATCTGCTTTCAATATTGTGTTAATGTGAATATATTGTTATCAATATTGTATACCTGACAAAATTGAATAAAACGTTATTGAAAAAAAAATATATATATATATATATGGCTATGTGCAATAACATGTAAATATATGACTATTTGAATTTATTAAAACTTGTTTTTTACCAATTTTTTTAAGAGCGCCCAGGGTCGGCTCTTCACAGAGCTTCCATGCTGTACTTCTTGCCGACTTGGGGCCCCTCCCACAGTGGCAGAATGCCAGGGCCTAGTCTCAAGTGCGACTGGTGCGACCCTGGTCATTCCACCATTGATCTGGTGACCTAAGATCTTCTGCTGTCATCAAGACCGATGTACAGTTTATTGGGGAGCAGAGGACCAGATGAGTAAAAGTTATCTTGCCATAGCCTAAATGAGCAGTTAACCCTTGCAGTGCTGTAGAGACCCCATAACAAATAAGAACTTTTACTTCCTGTAGTTCAGCGTTAATATATGGTAGGAGAGAGTTTCAGATAACATGTATTTCTCCAGCAGGCAGATATGTAATTTGCATCACAGTGGGGAATTCAGCTGGTTCTTCTATAATGCAACAAACCTAGAATGATGAATGATTTAGACCATAAAATGTATTTTCAAAAAAACATTCAGCACAGGTGTTGACCCAAACATATTGTTCCATCATCTACACAATGCACCCATCTCAGGTACAAACATCACACCAAATTAGCTGTTGGTATGAAATGTGCTAAAAAGCATTGCTTACTATAGCAAAATAAATAAACAATATTTTCATAAGTATTGGGACACCTGCCTTTACACGCACATGAACTTTAACCTCCCTGGCGGTATGATTAGTTCTGGTTTTAGGTGCTGAAAGCGGTACAATTATTTTGCATGGAAATTTGGCGTTTTATATTGTAGTCCTGTAATTCTTAGGAATAACTCTTTTAAATCTGTTCAAACCAGAGTCTAGCAGACATCCCGGGTATGATAAAGTTTATAATATAATAAAGAATAATAAAAATTATTCAATAATGTAATCAAATCCAAAAACACTGAAAAAGGGACACGTTTTGGTTGCTATGGACAATCTCCAAATTCCAGGCAGAAAAAACAGTATTTATAATATAAAAGTGCATGCAGGGCACTGCACAGACCACTAGGGACAAAGGGGGTGTGTATTTCTTTTATACAGTACTGTAATCTGTAAGATTACAGTACTGTGTGTGTTTTGTGTGTTTTAACTTTTTTGAATTTGGCACTGTTCTCCGCTCCCGTGCGCCGTAACGTCGCAGGGAATGGATCTTGGCGGCACTTGGGCACTGTGTGAATCGAGCGGAGGACAGCTCGATCACACAGCGTGGAGGACATTGCTGGATCCAGGGGACAAGGTAAGTAACTTCTCCCTGTATCCAGCGATGCGATCCCGAGTCTGGCTCGGGGTTACCGTTTATGGAACTGAAATCCCAACCCAAGCCAGACTCGAGATCACTGCTAGGGGGGTTAATGGCATCCCAGTCTTAGTCCGTAGGGTTTAATATTGAGTTGGCCCACCCTTTGCAGATATAACAGCTTCAACACTTCTGGGAAGGCTGTCCACAAAGTTTAGGAGTTTGTCTATGGGAATGTTTGACCATTCTTCCAGAAGTACATTTATGGGGTCAGGCACCGATGTTGGATGAGAAGGCCTGGCTCGCAGTCTCTGCTCTAATTCACCTCAAAGGTGTTCTATTGGGTTGAGGTTAGGACTCTGTGCAGAAGTTTGGGGCAGAAGTGGACTGGCCTGCACAGAGCCCTGACCTCAACCCAATAGAAAACCTTTGGGATGAATTAGAGTGAAGACTGCAAGTCAGGCCTTCTCATCTATATCAGCGCCTGACCTCACACATGTGCTTCTGAAAGAATGGTCAGACATTCCCATAGACACACTCCTAAACCTTGTGGACAGCCTTCCCAGAAGAGCTGAAGCTGTTATAGCTGCAAAGGGTGTGCAAACTTAATACTGAATCCTACAGATTAAGAAATGGATTCCATTAAAGTTCATATGTGTGTAAAGAAACTAAAAAAAATCATCACAAACCCCACAGACACCTCTTGAATAAATACCAGTCTGTGTTCTCTTGGTCTAGGTGTTGTATCTCTCTTGGAAATCCACTGGGTGGCGGACTAAAATCTGTAACAATATAAAAAGAAAAGCTGCGCTCAAAAACAAAAAAGTGTTCTAAATACAAACTTCATACAGTTAACACCATAAGTGATCAGTAAAAAATTAAATTTAAGTGGGCGTGAGTATCAAATGATGTATAATTTGAATTAAATAAAAATAAATGAATCATGTAATGAATAAATCATACAAGAGTGATCACCTATGACGTAAAAATCTCGTCTAATCAGACCTAACAAAAATATGCAGAAAACTGAATAACACAAAGTTAATATATGTGCCCTCATGTAATCAAACTTCTAACGTCATAATCCACAAAAACATAAACAAAAATAGATGCAATATAAAGTGCAATAGACAGAAAAGATGAATCCATTAAAGTCCCAATGGTTGATGTTAATCAGCAAGTGATGTTAGTTCATTTAGAGTGAAAAATGGGAAACTGACACCCACATCACTTTGTGAAAAAGGCAATCCAAAAGAAACACCTCCACCGATAAGAAGAAGAGGGGGGGCCGCTTACCGGAACTTGAGATCTCAGTGTTACCTGAGATCAAAAGGGCACATAAATCAAAGATCTGGCTGAACCATCACAGGAACCACACTGGAATGTCCTCAATGTAGATACCAGGCGGTGAAGTGAAAGTGCCACAATTCATATAAACAAAGCAAGTTCATCCCGTGAACACGTCCGTCTAGTGACGAAATGCGTAGGGACGTACGGCGTGCTGACATCACCGCGTTTACGCAAGACCCGGAAGTGCGGGCGGTAGTCGAGAGCCGACTGGCTCGTTTTTGAAAAACGTTTCTATTTTCTTCATTAATGTGAGTGTATCAGTTTTAACTTTTATTATTTAAAATAAATAAGGGTTTTTTACGCTATGCGAGCTCTCTCTGCTTTGTTTATATGAATTGTGGCACTTTCGCTTCACCGCCTGGTATCTACATTGAGGACATTCCGGTGTGGTTCCTGTGATGGTTCAGCCAGATCTTTGATTTATGTGCCCTTTTGATCTCAGGTAACACTGAGATCTCAAGTTACGGCAAGCGCCCCCCCCCTCTTCTTCTTATCGGTGGAGGTGTTTCTTTTGGATTGCCTTTTTCACGAAGTGATGTGGGTGTCAGTTTCCCATTTTTCACTCTAAATGAACTAATATCACTTGTTGATTAACATCAACCGTTGGGACTTTAATGGACTAATCTTTTCTGTCTATTGCACTTTATATTGCATCTATTTTTGTTTATGTTTTTGTGGATTATGAAGTTAGAAGTGTGATTACATGAGGGCACATATATTAACTTTGTGTTATTCAGTTTTCTGCATATTTTTGTTAGGTCTGATTAGACGAGATTTTGACGTCATAGGTGATCACTCTTGTATGATTTATTCATTACATGATTCATTTATTTTTATTTAATTCAAATTGTACATCATTTGATACTCACGCCCACTTAAATTAAATTTTTTACTCATCACTTATGGTGTTAACTGTATGAAGTTTGTATTTAGAACACTTTTTTGTTTTTGAGCGCAGCTTTTCTTTTTATATTGTTTATAGTATCGGAGTATTACGATCTTAGTTGCTGCTTAGAGGGAGGGTCTTCAAATAGCGCAGTTTACCCCTTTTTTTAAAATCTGTAACACATATGAAGAGAAGGACAGCGCAGAGCTGCCCTAGTGTGATTTTGTTTTATTGATTAAAATTATAGACATAAAATGTTTCACTCACAAAGGGAGATAGATTCTCGCATTGACACCAATAGCTAGCCTCTCCTGGCCTGTGTGGATGGTTGGGCTCCAAGACCCGATGAGCAGTGTAGGATGTTGTTAGGATCCTTGGTGCAGCATTGTGCCTGGGGGGTCTCCTTTGTCTGCCTGTAAAGTAGCGCATCTTTCCCATGTTTAGAACAGCACCACAGAAAAATTACATTTCTAAAGGAAAAAATGTCATTTAAAACTGCTCGCTGCTGTAATGTATTGTCAGATCCCAGCAATATAGATAAAAATCATTGAAAAAAATAGTGTGGGTTCCCCCTGTCCATTACCAGGCCCTTTGGGTCTGGTATGAATATTAAGGGAACCCTTGCACCAAAATTTTAAAAAAATGGTGTGGGGTCCCCCCCAAAATCCATACCAGACCTTTATCATAGCAAGCAACCAGGCAGGCAGCAGGAAAAGGGGGGTATAGAGAGAGGCCTTCTGACATCATGTGATGTCACGTAACGTTGGAGGGGTGGGGTCACATGTTTACATCACCGGTGGCCCCACCCTTAGCTATATAACAGCTGTCACACATCGCCTTGGTATTGTTTACTTGTGCCCTGACCTGTGTTTGCTATCCAGAAACCTGTATTCCTGTATCCTGTCTCCTGTACCTTGTATCCTGTGTTGCTGAACCCTGCATCCATCCCTGGACTCCTTTCTTGCAGATTGATCCTTTCCTCCTGTTGTCCTATACCTGTCCCGGCCTGCTCCCTGTTCTGATTGATCTCCCATGTTTGACCCTAGCTTGTTTACAATTCTGATTGTATCTTACACCTGTATATACATTTGGTTTGGATAGTTATTGTTGTGTGTGTCACCGTGGTTGGTTGCTGGTTTATTTCATTGTTTATTACTCATACTTTTAATAAATCATTTATATTTTACTTGTGTTTTGGTTCACTATCTCAGTCTTTTCGTCGCACTGGTCCCTGACAGCTAGTCTGTGAAGCTCTGGAGAACACCATGCCCAAGAGGGTTAAGGCAGTGCTGGAAAATAATGGTGGCCACACAAAATATTGACACCTTGGGCCCAATTTGAACATTTTCACTTAGGGATGTACTGACTTTTGTTGCCAGTGGTTTAGACATTAATGGCTGTGTGTTGAGTTATTTTGAGGGGGCAGCAAATGTACACTGTTATACAAGCTGTACACTCACTACTCACAAAGTGTAATTTCTTCAATGTTGTCACATGAAAAGATATAATAAAATATTTACAAAAATTTAAGGGGTGTACTCACTTTTGTGAGATACTGAATATGTTTCCACTCCTGAAATCATAAATATATGAAAAAATGAGGGAATATAAACGATGGCATCTATTTTCCATCAGGATCCTACACGTTTAAAACCTTTGGAGAATTGTCAGCAAAACAGAGAACCATATACACTACTATAACCAACTGACAAAATTCATCAAAACATGGTGAATGAAGGGAAGAATAGAGAAGGGAAGGGGAAAAAAAGAAAAGGAAAAAAAAAACATTTTTTTTTGGGATGTTTGTAGGTTTGAGTGAGTATGAATGGGGATAGACTAGTACAAAGAATAGGAAGGAGATAAGATAAATAGATAAAAATAATACGAAAAATGATTTTGCTATTTTGTGATGTGGAGTTGTAATGTTGGATGGATAAAATGTAAAAAATGTTTGTTAAATAAAGATTTATAAAAAAAAAAGTGCTATACTGTAACTTGAAAGAGGACCTTTTTCAACAATTTTTTTAAACAATAAATTTTTATTCAAGTTTTTCACAGGGCATAAAATATACAAACTGACTTTCGTACATAAAACATTTTGTTTTAACAGTCCGCTTCAGAAGGAGACAATAGAGACAGATCCCATTTACAAAGTAAGTACGAAATTAGCAGGAGAATGCGATACATTACAAACAAACATTTCTATTCAAATATTATCTCCATTAACTAGGACCGTATTGCCCTCCTACTGCAGGTGCCCCTTGCGGGATCTAACTGCACCCCCAAAGGAGAGCCCGGACAGATCCATTGTGCAATCGTGTGTTGTGCAAAAAAAAAGGAAAAATCCAGCAACATGCATTTCCATTACTCCGAAGGTATAACAATTACTCAAAATGCAACAGTGCTGACTCCCCATGATATCTACTACACATCATAAAGAAAGTCATAAAATAAACAGGAAAAATAACCAAAACCATAACAGGTAGGGAAGAAAGGGGGGGGGGAGGACGGGGGAGGAACCCATAACTAGGTTCCAAAGCAGGATGCTGCCATTCGCCAAAAGGTGTTGGTTGTAAAAAAAGGTAAGGTGTATTACATCAATTGGCTATGGTACATTAGCCTTATACCAGTCGCACCACGGTTGCCAATTATTTAGAAAAGCAGTACGTTTGCCCGATGTCGATGCCAAGATTAGCTCATAGTTATAGTGAATAGCGAGAGTCCGAATGACCTCTGGGACATCCGGAAGGTGAGGGGATTTCCAAATCCTGAGAAGTACTAATTTAGCGGCCAAGAACAAGTGGGTCACAAACTGTCTAAGTGAAGGCGGAATATCTTCTATCCCTACATTAAGCAATGCCAAGGCAGGGGAGGGGGGTAGTATGATTCCGGTGACCTGACGGAATATTGCAAAAATTCTCATCCAGAACCCAGCTAGTTTACTGCAGGACCACAGTACATGAAGGATAGTCCCCACTTGGGAGCAATTCCGCCAACACAGTGAAGAGATAGAAGAGTTGAACTTGGCTAAACGGTACGGAGTAAGATACCATCTTTGCGTAGTTTTGTGCGCTAATTCCCAAAGGGAGGTGCATTTGGTGGCAGAATATGTGCGGTGGATAGCTATGCTCCATTGCTCTTCGGAGATAGGGATACCAAGATCTCTCTCCCAGGCCAACATGGGCCCAGTCTTTTCTAACAAAGATTTGTCATCGAGAGTGTCATAAAATAAGGAGATCCCGCCTTTTTTCTCGCTCCCACTATCAAGATACTGTTTGACATGCCAATGAACTTTATAAGGTGTAATGTGTTTGCCAGTAATGTAAGACTGGACTCGATAGTAATTAAAGTATTCCGAGTGCGCTAGTCCATACTCCTCTTGCACTTTTGCAAAGGGTTTAGGCTTGGATTCACTAAACAGGTTGTGAATCCAATGGATTCCCGAGTTATACCAAGTTTGCAAGGAGAGCTCCGGGATTAGTAATGTTAAGATTGATATGGGCAGTTGTATTGTGGAGGATAGACCACTCCGGGGTTGTGTAGAAACTAGTAGTTTCCATGAACGCAGGGATGCCAACACCGGGAGCGGAAGACCAGCCGGCGTCCGTGCCAGGTGCGGGAATGCCAGGGCGAAATTTCTCAAGTTGTTACCCGGGACACAGTGCTGCTCTATTTCCCCCCACAGCGAGGATGGTTAGTTAGCAAACCAGTCTCTCAGCTGAGCTAAGATAGCTGCTCTGTAGTAATCCGCCAGCACAGGCAAGCCGAGACCCCCAGCTTGTCTAGATTTACTCAATTTTTTGAACGCGCTTCTAGCTCTCCTACCCTCCCAGAGAAATCCTGATAGCATAGTCTGTAGTTTACTAAAAAATTGGTTTGTAACCAGAACAGGGACCGTCCGGAAGATATAGATCAGCTGGGGCAATATTTGCATTTTGAGCGCCGCAAGGCGTCCTGACCAGGAAAGAATATGTTTACTGAGGATTTGGAGACCGGACCTTAATTTGTCCACCAGGGGAATATAATTAGCTTTAAAGAGTTGGTTAGGATGGGGGGTTAATGTAATCCCTAAGTAAGAAATCCCCAAGTCTTGCCATAGAAAAGGGTAAGTATTCTGCAGGAGTTTCCTTTCGTGCAAGGGAATCCCCAGGTCCAGAACATAGGACTTGGATGAATTTACTTTGTAATAGGAGACTTTGCTAAAGTTATCGAGAATCTTGGTGACATGCATCAGAAAAGCGGATGGTCTAGAAAGCATTAAAATCACATCGTCTGCGAAAAGTCCGATCACGTGTTTGCGACCATTGACTTCGAACCCATGAACATTAGGGTCTTGTCTGATGCACGCGGCCAATGGCTCAATAAGCATATTAAAGATCAAGGGGGATAATGGACACCCCTGTCGGGTGCCATTCGTAATTTGGAAAGGTTTCGACATCATTCCAGAGGAGTATACCCTAGCTGAAGGAGAGGTGTAGAGAGCCAATATGGCAGATAATATATGGCCGGTAAAACCGAATGCACCCAGCACCCCAGACAGATAACCCCAATGGACCCGGTCGAACGCCTTCTCCGCATCCAAAGCAAGGAGCAGAGAAGGCGTTTGCCGAGCCCGTGCCAAATTAATTACATTTATAACACGCCTCGTGGCGTCCGAGGTCTGTCGCCCCTTAGTGAAACCGGATTGGTCAACATTAATGATAGTAGGTAGCATCGGCATCAGGCGTAGTGCCAGCATTTTAGCATACCGTATATACTCGAGTATAAGCCGAGATTTTCAGCCTCTTTTTTGAGGCTGAAAGTGCCCCCCTCGGCTTATACTCGAGTCATCGCCGTCTGACTGCTCGATCAGCGTATCGAGCAGACAGACGGCGGACATACTACAATTTGAAAGCCGCGCCTCCTTCTCCGCCTCCGCCTGTGATAGGCGGAACACTGAATTTCCCAGCAGCCTGTGTTCCGCCTATCACGGACATCGTCTCATCCTCGTCCGTAGTACGAGGATGAGACGATATCGGTGATAGGCGGAACACAGGCTGCTGGGAAATTCAGTGTTCCGCCTATCACAGGCGGAGGCGGAGGCGGGGCTTTTGAATTTTAGAATGGCCGCCGAGGCGATCCTGGCAAGGCACGGGACGGAGGCAAGGCAAGGCACGGCACGGGACGGGACGGAGGCAAGGCACGACACGACACGACACGGGACGGAGGCAAGGAGGCAAGGCACGGCACGGGACGGAGGCAAGGAGGCAAGGCACGGCACGGGACGGAGGCAAGGAGGCAAGGCACGGGACGGAGGCTCGGGACACAGGTAGGCTGGACACACACACACACACACACACACACACACACACACACGGATGGATGGAGACACACACACACAGGGATGGATGGATGGATGGAGACACACAGGGATGGATGGATGGATGGAGACACACACACACACAGGGATGGATGGATGGAGACACACACACACAGGGATGGATGGATGGATGGATGGACACACACACACACACACAGGGATGGATGGATGGATGGACACACACAGGGATGGATGGATGGATGGACACACACACACACAGGGATGGATGGATGGATGGACACACACACACACAGGGATGGACGGACACACAGGGACGGACACACACACAGGGATGGACAGGCATGTCTCACCCTCGGCTTATACACGAGTCAATAAGTTTGCCAGTTTTTTTGGGGGTAAATTGGGGGCCTCGGCTTATATTCGGGTCGGCCTATACTCGAGTATATACGTATATCTTTAGGTCATTGTTTAACAAGGATATAGGCCTAAAATTTTGAGGAACCTCCGGGGCCTTGCCCGGTTTAGGCAAAGTCACAATAATTGCTTCCAACATTTCTGGCGGGAAGAGGGCAGAGGCAGCAGCATTCTCATAGACCTTGAGGAGATGGGGACCCAGAACAGCCTTGAAAATGTTATAGTATTCTCCAGTCAGCCCATCAGGGCCTGGGGATTTGTTGCTTGGTAATATGTCTATAGCCCTATACATCTCAGTAAGCGTGAAAGGCAGATTCAGGCTATCTAGCTGTTCAGAAGTTAAAGTAGGGATCTTTGCTGTTGCTAAGAACCTCGCTATATCCTCCCTAGAAGGCTGTGGGGTAGAACTATCTTTACTCAGATTGTAGAGAGATTCGTAGTAATCGCTAAAGGAATCAGCTATCCTTTGCGGATCATATTCCTTGGTATTAGTCTTGGGGTTGAGCAAATGAGGTATCTTCGATTTAAACCGTTGTCCCTGAAGTCTACGCGCCAAGGCCTTCTCGGCCTTATTGCCCGTAGAATAGAAGGACAGTTTTAACCTCTGCTCCATACGCTCAAACTTGTGCAATAACACGAGTCTGAGTTCATGCCTCAAACGTCCTAAAGCTACATGGTAAGATGGAGAGGGAGTGGTTTTGTTCAGATTTTCTAGAATTGTAATCTGGTTGAGAAGGTTGTCTGTCTGCTTCTGCCTCTGCCTCTTTAACCGCACCCCTTGCTGAATAAAAATTCCACGAATAACTGCCTTATGGGCATTCCATACTGTGACAGGAGAAATCTCAGGGGTAGCATTGATCTGAAAATACTCAGAAAGGCACTCCTCCAATAAGCGTTTGGTAGTGGGGTCTTGCATTAATTGGGAATTAGATCACCACAAATAGGCGGCGTTGGGGGGATTTTTGTCTGCGATGGTGATCAGCACTGATGCATGATCTGACCATGTGATTGAGTTAATTTTAGTATGCATAATATTCTGGAGGACCCACCTATCCAAGAGGAAGAGATCAATCCTACTATAAGAACGATGCCGATGAGAGTAGAAAGAATAATCCCTCTCATCAGCATGTCTACAATGCCATACATCAAAAATATCATTGGTTCTGAGGAAGTTATTCAGAGATTGAGATTTCCTAACGGAAGCACAGGTTGAATCTATCTTGGGATCCGGTACAATATTAAAGTCTCCGCATAACAACAATGCTCCTTGTCTAACTTTATCTATTTTCTTCATAAGTCTGTTCAGGAAGCGAATCTGACGGACATTAGGCACATAGACATTCACTAGTGTATACCGAGTATTGTTAATGTCGCACACCAATATGATGTATCGACCATTAGGGTCGGACAGTTCCTGGTGCAATGTAAAGGAGACAGTATCTCTAATAGCTATCATAGTGCCTCTCTTCTTCTGCTGGGTGCTAGATAGAAAATAGTGTTGGAAACCTCTTGAGGTGCATTTGGGAGGGGAATCTTTATGGAAGTGCGTCTCCTGAACACAAAGAACATCACAATGCGATATCTGGGCCTCTTTCCACAGAGAAAATCTCTTAGCCGGGTGATTTAGCCCGTGGGCATTGACTGACATAATGTTAAGCGGCATGACATCTATAGGACGGGGTGCTGTGCACGGGGAAACACTTGTACTCACTGCCGAACACATCCGGGTGTAGCCTGGAATAGTAGTGGCGTAGATACGGTGAGTAGATTGTCTCCGCCATGGTCTCACCAGATAGTGAGAGTGTTGGAATCCTGGATTTGGAAAGACTTGGATTTGGAAGTAGCACAGACAGCTCCTGCGGGAAAGACAGAAAGGGGGAAAAATAACCAAAACAAAAACTGAGTAAAAGGAGGGTTATCATAACCCGTGTGCAGATCTTATCTGCTCAGGCAAGTGGGGTCTGTATTGACCAACAGAGCACGGCTCCGTCAGGCGGGGCCCAGAAGGGGCTGGGAAAAATTGCACAGCGGCCACCAGCAAGCAGCCAGACTAACTTCCAGTGTCCTGGTGCAGCTATTCAGCTTGCGACCGACCTTGTGGGCTGCGTGTGTCAGAGGGTGGGGGAGAGTCATCGGTGAGGATCTTCCATTTCCTTAGAAGCTGAAGGCCCTTGTCAGGTGAAGAAATCACATAATTAGACCCCTCCCTGTTCACAACCAACTTGGTGGGAAAACCCCACTTGTAATTGATGCTGTGGTTCCTCAGAACTTTGGTGATGTTATTCAGGTTTTTGCGGAGCTGCAAAGTGTGCTGTGAGAGGTCCGCATAGAACTGAATGTTAGCAAACTCTGTGTTGCGGTGCTCCCCTCTCCTGGTAATTTGCATTAGACGGTCTTTGGTCTGGTAGAAGTGCATTCGAAAGAGGACATCCCTGGGGATATTTTCAGGGATAAATGAAGGCTTAGGGATGCGGTGTATTCTATCTATAGATACCTCTATAGACGAAAGATCTGGCATAAGAGTGGTCAGTAGATTGGTAACATAGGGGCGCAGGTCTGCTGGGGTCACCGACTCGGGGATGCCCCTGAGCTTCACATTGTTCCTCCTGGCCCTATCTTCCAGGTCTGCCAGCTTAGCTTTAATCCAATGCTGCTCTTCCTCCACTGAGTCATGGGCATCAATGAGATCATTTATGGTGGTGGCATATTCCCCCATTTTGTTTTCAACATGACTCACCCTGTCTCCCACTTCCTTGAGTTCAGAGCTAAACCTTCTCATACAAGACATCATGTCCGTATGAATAGTGCTGCGCAAAGAGATAAGCATGTCTTTGAGGGTGATGTCAAGTACAGGTTGATTTGATGTAGGAAAGGCAGTAATGGAGTCAGGGAGTTCCCTGGTGTCATCCTGGGAGTCAAGGGGGGATCTCACCTCGTGCTGCTGGTGTGGATCAGAGCTGTCCCTTCTGCTCCTGGCCTTGGCTGGACTTCTGTTCAGCGGGGTGGATGCTTGTGAGTCTCCCGGGGATTGTTCACCGCTAGGCTGTGCTTTGTCTGCGGATCGCTCCAGGCTTCTAGATGTGGAGAGCGGAGTGGAGGACGTGCCGGCGCCATCTTGGCCATGCTGTCTCGGTGGCTGCATGAAGTATGCAGTCAGTTTGCGGGGCTTCCTCTCCGCTCTTTTCCTCCTGGACATGTCTGCAAGCTGTGCCCGGCCCGAACCGCCGCTATAGGGCTGCAATCCGACGCCTCTGTGCTCCGTGAGCCGCTCCGTTATCCCGCACTGCACCGGAGCTCTGAGCTTATGCTGCCATCTTGGCTAAGGTCAAGCCACGCCCCCCTTTTTCAACAATTTTTAATCAATCAACCAATAAAACAACAAATGTATCTGATCTTTATTTGCCAATAAATTATCAACTAACCTTACCGCAGAGACATTTGCTCTAAAAAGGTCGGTCCAAAGAATTTCCAGATGAAGATCTTGCACACAAACTCCTTGAAGGATTCCAAAAAAATTGTAACCTACATCATTACACAAAATGTGAAGCTGCTCCAAAATATCCATCTTCTAGGACCAAATCTTAAATTGTGTCCATATGATATTGATTTGCATCAATAACGATCCTATGATTTGTCTTTTTGGATATGTCAACCTTTCCACCTCATTTGGATTATCAAGACCAACAACAATACCAGCATGTCTATCGTTGGCCCGAAGAACCACACTGAAATCCTGGACATTATCTTTTGCTCCCAAAGTATCTATGGTGAAGAAGGAACTGAAATCTTTGATTTATATCAAAAAGTTGGACACAATCACACAAGCTTTCAATTCCACTATGCAGTTTTTTCAATAGATGATAACATTTTTTGGAATATTTATTGTCAAACTACGAAATATCTCAGATGATGTCGTTCTTTCTTTATACAGAATGGTACAATAAAGAAAACTTGTCTAACTCTTTGGGCAGATTAAAAATTCCACAAATTCGCTCATAGAGCCTTACAAACTCTACTTACCAAGTAAAAAGTAAAACAAAGGACTATCCAGTATCAAAATGCACTTAAATATCAAGGATTACAAATATTTCTGATAGTGTTAATGCTATTTTTTTTATTTGTTATATTACTTACTCTCTTATTCTTATATTTTTGTGTCTGTTGAATCCCCATAATGGATAACTCCTTAAAGTGGTTGTAAACTCAATTTTTTAACTTTTACCTACAGGAAAGCCTATAATAAGGCTTACCTGTAGGTAAAAAAAATATTCCCCTCGGTATGCGCCGCTGACTGCAGCGGCGCATGCGCACAAGGGGATTCTCGGCCTGAAAATCCGGCAGTGGCCGGCCGGCCAGAATGAAATCTCCCGCGCGCATAAGCGGGAGTGACGATATCGCGGCTCTGGCCACTCACAGTGCCGGAGCCGCGATACCCGGAAGAAACGCCAAGGGAGCATGTCAGCTCCCTCGGCGTGGATCGGGCCAGATGTCGGGCCTCGTTCGAAAGTAAGTATTTCATAATGAGCTAGTATGCGGTGCATACTAGCTCATTATGCCTTTTGCTTTGCAGGTTTAAAAAATAAAATAAAATTTGCGGGTTTACTACCGCTTTAACCTCCCTGGCGGTATGATTCGTTCTGGTTTTAGGTGCTGAAAGCGGTACAATTATTTTGCATGGAAATTTGGCGTTTTATATTGTAGTCCTGTAATTCTTAGGAATAACTCTCTTAAATCTGTTCAAACCAGAGTCTAGCAGACATCCCGGGTATGATAAAGTTTATAATATAATAAATAATAATAAAAATGATTCAATAATGTAATCAAATCCTAAAACACTGAAAAAGGGACACTTTCTGGTTGCTATGGACTATCTCCAAATTCAAGGCAGAAAAAACAGTATTTATAATATAAAAGTGCATGCAGGGCACTGCACAGACCACTAGGGACAAAGGGTGTGTGTAATTTTTTTATACAGTACTGTAATCTGTAAGATTACAGTACTGTGTGTGTTTTGTGTACTTTTACTTTTTTTAACTTGCCATCGATCTTCGCTCCCGTGCGCCGTAACGTTGCAGGGAACGGAGCTTTGGCGGCATTCGGCACTGTGTGAATCAAGCGGAAGACAGCTCGATCACACAGCGCGGAGGACATCGCTGGATCCAGGAGACAAGGTAAGTAACTTCTCCGTGTCCTCCCTGTATCCAGCGTCTGGCTCGGGGTTACCGCTTGTGATAGTAAAATCCCAACCCGAGCCAGACTCGGGATTACCGCTAGAGAGGTTAAGGATTGAAAACTATGCTAATAGATAACATTAGCAATTTATCCACGCTTCAACTATAGTTGATACATATAGATTTTAATCATCTATGTGAATTAATCATTTTTGACAACAGAAAGTGGTATTTGAATACAATGGCAATTTGTTAATTGTAGAAATTTACATTTGCCACAGTTGTTCAAAATGTTATTAGTGGGTCAAACATTACTTTGTAAATGTATTTGTACTCTCTTCTTACAGTAGATTATCTACCATTTTTTTTTTCTTGTGAATTGCTAAGCTGAAATAAAAAACAAAAAAAAACAAATAAAAAAAAAAATACAGTGGGGATCGAAAGGTTGGGCACCCCAGGTAAAAATGTGTATTAATGTGCATAACGAAGCCAAGGAAAGATGGAAAAATCTCCAAATGGCATCAAATTACATATTAGACATTCTTATAATATGTCAAAAAAAGTTAGATTTTATTTCCATCATTTACACTTTCAAAATTACAGAAAAAAAAATGGCGTCTGCAAAAGTTTGGGCACCCTGCAGAATTTATAGCGTGCACTGCCCCCTTTGCAAAGCTGAGACCTGCCAGTGTCATGGATTGTTCTCAATCATCGTCTGGGAAGACCAGGTGATGTCAATCTCAAAGGTTTTAAATGGCCAGACATATCTGACCTTGCCCCAACAATCAGCACCATGGGTTCTTCTAAGCAGTTGTCTAGAAAACTGAAACTGAAAATAGCTGACGCTCACAAAACTGGAGAAGGCTATAAAAAGATAGCAAAGCATTTTCAGATGTCAATATCCTCTGTTCGGAATGTAATTAAGAAATGGCAGTCATCAGGAACAGTGGAAGTTAAAGCAAGATCTGGAAGACCAAGAAAAATATCAGACAGAACAGCACGCAGGATTGTGAGAAAAGCAATTCAAAACCCACGTTTGACTGCACGATCCCTCCAGAAAGATCTGGCAGACACTGGAGTTGTGGTACACTATTCTACTATAAAGAGATACTTGTGCAAATATGGTCTTCATGGAAGAGTCATCAGAAGAAAACCTCTTCTACGTCCTCACCACAAAAATCAGCATTTGAACTTTGCAAATGAACATATAGACAAGCCCGAGGCATTTTGGAAACAAGTTCTGTGGACTGATGAGGTTAAAATAGAACTTTTTGGCCGGAAGAAAGGGCACAGAATTTAATGAAAAGAACCTCTGTCCAACAGTTAAGCATGGGGGTGGATCAATCATGCTTTGGGGTTGTATTGCAGCCAGTGGCACAGGGAACATTTCACGAATAGAAGGAAAATGGATTCAATAAAATTTCAGCAAATTTTGGATGGTAACTTGATGCCATCTGTGAAAAAGCTGAAGTTAAAGAGAGGATGGCTTCTACAAATGGATAATGATCCTAAACACACCTCAAAATCCATAGGGGATAACATCAAGAGGCGTAAACTGAAGGTTTTGCCATGGCCTTCACAATCTCCTGACCTCAACATTATTGAAAATCTATGGATAGACCTTAAAAGAGCAGCATGTGACAGACAGCCCAGAAGTCTCAAAGAACTGGAACACTTTTGTAAGGAAGAATGAGCAAAGATACCTCAAACAAGAATTGAAAGACTCTTGGCTGGCTACAAAAAGCATTTACAAGTGATACTTGCCAAAGGGGGCAGTACAAGATATTAACTCTGCAGGGTGCCCAAACTTTTGCAGGCGCCATTTTTTTGTTTTCTGTAATTTCGAAAGTGTAAATGATGGAAATAAAATCTAACTTTTTTTGACATATTATAAGAATGTCTAATCTGTAATTTGATGCCATTTGGAGATTTTTTCCATTTTTCCTTGGCTTCGTTATGCACATTAATACACATTTTTACCTGGGGTGCCCAAACTTTCGATTCCCACTGTATATATATATATATATATATATATATATATATATATATATATATATTAGGCATACAAATAAATATTTGAAATCTGTAGCATTTTGTGGTAATAACATGGTGTGGGCAGATTTCTGCCAGTTTCAGGCTGTGTTATACCCCTCCAGCAATCGTCTTAGGCACTGAAGCCACTGAAGCCACTATTAAACTACATGTAATATCCTGCCCCCATTGTGTTTAGCTGGTTAGTGGGCATGGAAGAGGAGGAAGGGAGTGGGATGTCATTTATCACTGTGTATACACCCTTATGTGTAACTCTGTAGTCACTGAACATGTGCATAGTTGCCGCCACAATTGCAAAATCCCTAGCTGAATTGGGGACATGAACAGAAGGTGGATATAGTGAGCAACAGAATCAACCAGGTTTCCTGCAGAATACAGAAGCCACATCTCATAGTGAGTGGGTGAGTATGAACAGCATGTAAAACAACATTTATTGATAATTTTTTATGATATGGATTTAGTGACACATTAACATTTACTATTATTAACATTAGCTATTTACTACACTATTAGCAATAAATGTTATATAAAATAATTCCATGACATTAAATCCAGAAAGATTAATAATATAAACAGTCTGTGCAGTTCATAATAAAGACTGTTTATATTATTCATCTTTCCGGATTTAATGTCATGGAATTTTTTATATAACATGTATTTGTTTCACTATCAATGTTTGGCTTACTGCCTCTAGTGAGTTTACTTCACAGATTGTTTATCACAGTTTTATTTATGATTACTTTATAGGCTGGATATTTATCTGGTGTTTATTGTCACTAGCGTTTCACTCTATATAGCGCTGCATTTTTTTGTTTGATGCTGGCTGCTACACTTTGCACTTTATTTTGGTAGCGCAACTATATTTTTATTTATTTCCTTCCTAATCAATGTCACCACAAAAATTCTAATCCACTCCCTGGTCATCTCCCGCCTCGACTACTGCAAATCCCTCCTCATTGGCTTACCTCTAAATAGGCTATCCCCACTTCAGTCCATCATGAACGCTGCTCTCAAGCTCATTCACCTCACAAACCGCACAGTGTCTTCTATACCCCTCTGCTAATCCCTCCATCAGCTACCACTCAGTCAAAAAATGAAATTCAAGATACTAATTATAACTTACAAAGCCATCCACAACCTGACCCCCAGCTACATCACTAACCTAGTCTCAAAATATCAACCTAATTGTTCTCTTCGCTCCTCCCAAGACCTCCTGCTCTCAAACTCCCTTGTCGCCTCATCCCATGCTTGCCTTGAGGACTTCTCCAGAGCCTCTCCCATCCTCTGTAATGCTCTACCCCAATCTGTCTGATTTTCTCCTACTTTATCCACTTTCAGACAATCCCTGAAAATGCATCTCTTCAGAGAAGCCTATCTGGCCCCACCTAACAACTGTACATGTATCTTCTCCATCAGCACATCCCCCACATTTTTTACCTCTTGTATCTCTTGACCTTCCCTCTTAGATTATAAGCTCTAATGAGCGGGCCCACTGATTCCTACCATATTAAAGTGTATTGTATTTGTACTGTCTACCCTCAAGTTCTAAAGCACTGTCTAAGCTATTGGTGCTATATAAATCCAGTATAATAATTATTATTATTATTTTCATGCTGGTGTGCATCTATATGCTTATGGTTAATATTAACTGCTGGTTACAGTAGTTCTTATGCTTCCAATTACATTGATTCAATTTTGGGTCCTTTCCTGGGTAGAGGCACTGCCAGCTTTAGTGTCAAACTCACTCTTCCACTTAGCAAAGGTTCTGGTTCTCTTATTTACCTACAGGTTTAGTGCAATATCCTGTTTGGGGAGGGACATATGTGATAACCCCCAAAAGGGGACTACACCTTCAACAAAGAAGTATTCAGCTAACATTTCCAATGTTTCCCTTTGCTTTCATGGGCTAGAAACCTTTATATTTCAACAATCCCATAAATCATTTAGTGAGGTACCACATACAAGGTTGAAAAAACATGAAATTGTGTCAGATCAAAAGATAGGTAAGGAAATAAAAAAAAAAAGATAGGTAAGGATATTATTCTCCAGTTATATGTAGATGATTAGTATGTGCTAGACTTACCAAGAGTACAGATAATGGAGTACCTAATGGAACAAGTGAACAATATATGATGTTGTTGTGCTGTTGTGTACTCAATGTTTCCCGTTGTTTTTATTCGAAATTACGCTAGGAAAAAAAATGAAAAAAACTTCTGCCGGAAATGAACTCCTCTGTAAGAGACTAAGATGTATCAAGGGGAGCATAATACACTTCACATATTTGTGTGGTTGGACGTCTATGTCATATTTTTCTCACAATAGCAATACAGTAATTTTTTGTTTGTGATGTAGATATTATGCCATATTAAGCGTGGGTGCACTAGGAATCAAATCAGAACAGCACACCGTGTCCTTTGTTTTTCTATATCCGCTAGAGGTGCTTACCCCAATTTTGTCAGCTACCTGTGGCTAATAGTTATAACTATTTATTTTTATTTTTTAGCTAATAGTTGTAGCTAAAATGAGAGGAAAGTTGGTTGATGCTACATCTCCATTGTGGAAGTGACAAGCTTTTTCTTTAGACATCATCCCCTGCAAATCTATAATTATATGCAAAACATGCCATTGTCATAAGCAATCTGTTTATGCACAAAAAACAATGGATGTTTGCACCTGATTATTATTAATTTGCTGTTCTGTCCAAAACAATTTTCACATGGTACGAATGTTCTGGAAAGTACTAATTATAATGTATAGGTAATAACTGCACATAGTTGTATAATAAATATGATTACTCTAAATTAAAGCAAGAAAGTTTATTTTCTCTATCAAAAATGTTTTCATTCTCCGCATTAATAGATTTTAACTGGCTACATTATGCTCTTTCAGCTATTTTCTCTTTCACTTATTATCAGTATAATTGTAGGCATCCTCCAACTTGTCAGAAAATTAGTAGATATGTCTGGAGCATATGATAGTATCCTGCATTGCCCTTGAAATCTATGTACTAAAGTTGTACAACTTATCATTAAAAAAACACAATTTTCACATATTAAACAGAAGAGATACCAGTAGCATTATGCATTTAATTTTTTTGCACTATATGGTGGAATTCTTAAAAAAAAATCTTAATTTATTTCCAACAGTACAGTCAGTTAATTAGTATTACCCCCCCCCCCCCCTCTTTATCCATACATTATCCCTTTTATGACTAAGCCTATTTCTGACATTTATTGTTTACAAGTTAAAATCTGTATTTTTTGCTAGAAAATTACTTAGAACCCCCAAACATTATGTATATTTTTTTTAGCAGAGAATCTAGAGAATACAATGTCTATTGTTGCAATATTTTATGTCACATGGTATTTTTGCAGCGGTCTTTAAAAACACAACTTTTAGGGGAAAAAGACACTTTCATGAATTTTAAAAAAACTAAACTGTAAAGTTCGGGCAATTCTTTTGTATAATGTGAAAGATGTTGTTAAGCCGAGTAAATAGATAGCAAACATGTCAGACTTTAAAATTACGCACCCTCATGGAATGCCGACAAACTATGGTATCTAAAAGTCTCCATAGGCGATGTTTAAAAAAAAAATAACGGTTACCAGGTTAGAGTTACAGAAGAGGTCTAGTGCCAGAATTACTGCTCTTGCTCTGATGATTGTGGCAATACCTCTCATGTGTGATTTGAACACAGTTTACATATGCAGGCTCGACTTCCGTATGTGTTTTCTTTGCTGAGCAAGTTCGTGGGAACGGTGGCGCTTTAATTTTTATTTTTAATTTTTATTTTTTACATTGTACTTAAAAAAAATTTTTTTTGATCACGTTTATTTCTGTCACAAGGAATGTGACAGTAATAGGTGGTGACAGGTACTCTTTATGGAGGGATCGGGGGTCTAAAAGACCCCATATCCCTCTTTTATACTTCACAGTATTCCGATTTCTGAAAATGGCAATTCTGAATACTGTATATTTGAGGATCGGGTCTCTTGGTGGGACGGAAGACCCGGTTAGAGCGTCAGAAGGCGGTGGGAGGGGGGATGTCCCCTCCCGCTCCTCCGGGATAACAACCTTTTAGCAGCTATCCCTGGAAAGCCGACTGCCCGCTCTAAAAAATTGTACTGGGATGATGCCTGCAGCTGCGGGCATCATCCTGGTATAACCCCCTAAATCCGAGGCCGCATATATACGTACACTCAGCGGGAATGAGTTATACATCCACCTAATAAACCACTATAATTATCAAATGTACTTAATATGGCACATATTGTATTTGTATTTTATATATGTTGATATATATGGTTGTTCTTTATATCTGTAGTCATTACAAAAGTTGATGATGAGAAAGGTATGATACACCATCTTACCCACTTATGTTGATCACCTTCAAAAAACATTATATACAAACTATATTTTATAAAAAAAAATATAATAGAGCAGAGGAGTTGAATTCTTTTACTTTGCAGAAGTGTCTTAGTTTTACTGTAGCAACAAGAGCTCAAATAAACATGTTGCATCAAATTCCCCATGCTACTACAATAAAACTGTAAAATTCCAGGTTAGCATTCAAGTTGTGTGCCGCCTGATTTGTTTCTCTGCAAGAAGGTGGCAGAAGCTCTCTTGCTTGCCTTAACACCTTGCCTGATTCATAGCATTGGAATAGGGATATATAAATGTTTTGTCAATGGGGGGTTATTTACTAAAGGCAAATCTACGTTGCACTACAAGTGCGCTGCAAGTGCGCTTGGAAGTCTAGTCACTGTAGATCTGAAATGAGGGGTAGCTCTGCTGGTTTTATCATCCAATCATGTGCAAGCTAAAATGCAGTTTTTTTTATTTTCCTTGCATGTCCCCCTCAGATCTACTTGTAGTGCAAAGTGGTTTTGCCTTAGTAAATAACCCCCAATGACAAAGATTTCAAAGTTTCAAGTCCCTGCCTTTAGTTGAATTTGCTAAAGGCATTGCATTCTCAGGTACTCACACTAATTTCTACACAGTGAAACCATTAAAATGCTAGAACATGTATGACCTCTTTTTACCAGGTGTTTTGAGGGTATTACTCAATTAGAAATTATGACTTTTTTTTAGTTGGGGTATTGTGGCAAATATGATTCTTCTCTTGGGTATTAGTTGCAAGCACTTCATGTTAAACAAAATGTGAAATTCATACAATAATATATATTATTGTTATATGACTAGCCTAAGTCATGCACCACTACCACAACATTTGTTACCTGTAGTATCTAAACACATTTCCTCCATCATCTTATCAAGACATGAATCTTACCAAATAACTAATAGAGTCCATATTCTGACTCAACTACAAAGCAATAGCTTTATCTTCAGCTTCGTATAGGGCTTACATGACCTGGTGATCTATTTATCCCTTGCATCAATTCAGACAGTTTAACTCAATGAATATCTCACTGTATGGAAAGACAGATGATGGATCCTCTCGAATGTTCCATTTAATGATGGGTATTCATAGGTAGAAAAACATTTCAGTTGTAAGCCACATGTAAAGATGTTACAGCATGAGGTATTCTGAGCACAATGACTGAGAGAGAGGAAGGGGAGGAGAATATACAGAACTACAGTGGGAGAGAGAGAGTTCAGAAAGACAGAGGAAACAAGTCTTAAAGACACAGAGCATAATAATTCACACTGTGTAACACAACAGTCCACATTAGCAGACAGTTATAGTATGGTGTTTTCTTTTGTAGTGGTTAAAACTGCTAGATTTCCTGTACTAGATGATAACTATCTATAAAATGAGTATCATTTTACACATATCATTTGGAATTGTGGTCCACAAATGTTCCATTTAGTCCTTTTGGATGTCACACTAGTTTTACCATTCAAAAAGGAAAACAATAACACATGATCAACTCAGAAAGAAATTTTTAGAAAACTGTTAAAACATGTAAATATAACCAATGAACAAGTCTACTGGTCTTGCAATGAAAAAGCAGCTTAGCAGCTCTGCAAAACTAAACATCTTCACAAATGATGTCTGTGCCTAAATATTTCACTGCGAATAGTGACTGAAAAGGTTACTTCCACAAAATATTAATAAGACCTTCCACTGCATCATTGTATATGACATGGACAGACATGTGTCAAAGTATACTGCACTAAATATTAGTATGCCCCCACTCTCCTTGCCATTATCACTGAAAATTACCTCTAGAAATATGGCATTATACCACTGATCTCCCATATCATGAGTACTTTTTTGTGTTGAGTCTTTTATACTTAAAATAAACATAATTTCTAATATATATTTTATATGTATTGTTACTGTTGCACATATTAAAAGTATCTTCAAAAGTGAGGAAATTAAGCTATGAAGCAGGCATCCCAAATGAGAATCAAAGGCAACTACTAAACCTATAATTAATGTGCACATTTTAGACAATTTAAATAATGTCTGACAGAAGTAAAAATTTGGATTTGGGTACCTACTTCCACAGAACGTGACCATGTCCAACTGTATAACCTGTGCTTAGTTAAGGTTACCTATGCTGGTTCACAACCTGGGCCATGCAGGATAGCAGTAGGAAAAGGACATAGGTTAATTACCTTTCTTTTCCTTTTGCAGACCTGCTAAGTGATGACATGAAGACGACAATCACAAAATAGCTAAAACCCAACATAGTTAGAGTATATACACAGAATTGTTAAAGTGGTTGAAACCCTAAAAAAATAAATAAAAAAAAGATCCTGTCTCTTTAACCACTTCAATACAGGGCATACCCCCCCCCCCCCCTTTCCTGCCCAAGCCAATTTTCAGCTTTCAGCGCTGCCACTGTTTTAATGACACTTTTTTTTATAATTTCTTTTGATAGTATTTGATCACCTCTGCGTTTTTTTCATTTTTTGCTAAACAAATAAAAAAAGATCGAAAATTTTGGCGAAAAAAAGTTTTCTTCGTTTCTGTTATAACATTTTATAAATAAGTACATTTTTTCCTTCACTGACAGCAACTTATAGGTGGCACTGATGGGCACTGATAGGCAACACTGGGTACTGAAAGGCTGCACTGATGGGTACTTATGGGTGGCTGATGGGCAGTTATGGGTGGCACTGATGGGCACTGATAGGTGGGCACTGATGGGCATGGATGGGCATCACTGATTAGGAGACACTAGCAGGTATTGCTGGTGGGCACTGATTGACATCATGTGTGGGCACACATTGGCATCATGTGTGGGCATACATTGCCACCCATGGTCACCAGGGATGCCATACTTGGTCGTCATCAGTGGTGGCCATCCCTGGTGGTCCTGGTGGCATCCCTTGTGGTCCTGGGTGGGCATCTATGGGGGGCTTGTGCTGATAAACAATCAGCACAGACACCCCCTGTCAGGAGAGCAGCAAATCTGCTCTCCTCTACTTGCGTCTATCAGACGCGAGTAAGGAAAAGCCAATTAATGGCTCTTCCTGTTTACATCATGTTCAGCCGTGATTGGACATGGCTGATCACATGTTAAAGAGTCTCCGTAAGAGACTCTTTACCTAGATCAGAGTTGCGGTGTGCCAGTGTGACACGCTGCAACAACGATTGCCGCAATGCGTTCCCCGGGGGGGCTTGTTATCCTGATCACGTCATATGACATCCGGGTAGGATAGCACAACCACTTTCTCACCATCATTTTTCTATATGGTGGGCGGCAAGTGATTAAAGCATGAATAACAGCACAGTGCTTGTGCTGTGCAATTTGTCCCTTTCTATAATCCAAAATACCTAACTGACCCTGTCTGGTGCTGCCATCCCCTCTGTAAACTGACCACATTTATCATGGCTACTGATTCCTGATACTGTGGTAATTTTATGTGCCTTCAGTCAGCCTGCTGTCTCTCCTCTCTCTCCCTCCCTCCCTACCTGTCAGCTAGTCTCAGTGCCGATCTGCTCCCTGCCATTCCCCCCTTGCTGCTACAAAACAAAATACTGCTAAAATAACTTTGTTTTATTCCTAGAATTCCATGAGTTACATTATGTTATGTGCCACAGTGTATGTGCTTTATAAAAAATATGTAGCTGCATACCTTATTTTAGAGTGGCACTCACGTCACCGCCCACTGCTCTCATCCTTTCCTCCCCTCCTTCTGGCTGATGTCAGCAGGGGATTCTCAGCCCCCTGCTGTTGTAGTTCTCAGATCAGGGGAGGAGAGCCGTGGGCGGTCACATGAGCACTGAGGGGCGCTCTGAAATAACGTATCAAGCTGCATATTTTTTTAGAAAGCCCATACACTGGGGCACATAACTTAAAAAATAATAGAGTACTGGATAGGGGATTTTAAAGGTACGTATCTTAAGTATACACTGCAACGTATTATTATAAAAATGCAAAAAATAATTTTATTTATACAAAACACACAGATAAAAAAGGTGGATACAGATATGTGTTCAAAGTCATAGGTAGCGACATTAGCGACACCGTTGATACTGTAATCACACACTTGAAATACTACGTCCACAAACTTCTACATGTTTCGCCAATAGCGGCTTCATCAGGAAAAATGGGCGAAGTTGTTCAAAAATTGATTTTTAAGAAAGATATTAATATATATTCAACCTTAGGTGTTTAGAAAAAAAGAAAGAATACACATTAATAAAAAACACATAAACAAAGACAGCACTAAATCAGTCAGAGATGGCCACATGAAACCCCATCAGGAACATCCACAATGGATGTAATCCCAAGACTACCTGAACTATCCCACCCCAAACCCCCCCCCCGGAAAAAAAAAGGCAAGCACATTAGTCAAAAGAATCCAAATACTGCAACACTCCATACCTCAACCTGGGTCCAGGAGTGAGCACATACAGGTGATCAACCAAAGATGTCATCCAATGAAACAGTTATGCCCTCTGTGGTTAGTCACAGCCATGTTGGGTCACTCGTAGGGAGGGATGACTTGAAATCAAACCTATCACAACAAATGTTGGGTGGTAGTACCTATAGTATAACATAAATAATTATAGTCCTTGGTAGTCAAATTCTATCATTTGAAATCAAATAAATGTTTTGTATAAATATGGGAGAACAGGTCCATGAACTAAATAGACCCCTGACTCACCACTCTCATAAGTTTATGTTGAATATATCTATTATCTCTATTGGGAGCTCAAGCACATGGAGGTCAGGCACATAACACACAGTACATCTGAAGATTTAAAGACAATAAGAAACATAAAGGGGGATATATATGAATATACCTCTATTATGTAATTTTCATAATTCTATCTAAAACGGAGGGACTAAATCCAAGTAGGACGTATCTCACCTCTAAATAATGTATAACGCCTTAACACGCACATCTGGAAAACCGATTTGTGTGCGTTATCACATGAGAGAAAGAAAAATACCAAGCCGTTATACCTCCATGGTAGGATCGATACGGACCAAGGTATGTTCCCAATAGATGGTTTGGCTACGATCTAATTGAAAAAAGCAATGAATAAAACAGGCACAGTTTTAGGTAAAATGTCCAGACAAAGCTGGACGGGATGTCATCAATTCTAGTCATAGAAATACGTTCCTTACCCTGTGCTGTCTTCCATGTATAACGTGAGCTCCACAAGCTGCAAATAAAAGCTGTGCAGCTTTTATATCCCTCCCCGTTGGTGCCAAAAAAGCGGCGTGTGACATCACGCCGCCATTGGCGCCACGCGGACACTATCAACTTCCAGTCAGCATAGCCACCGCAATGACATACTGTGCAGACAGCTGAATGCCATGATTTTCAAACAGGATGATGCGGTGACAGGCAATGCAGGGTGCCGTGACCAAAGGGGGCCTCAAGGTGGGCACACAGCGGGAGAGACTCAGAACTATGAGTCAAACCCACCATGCACCTGTGGATGTCCATACAGGACCCCTATATGACCTCAAACCCACCACAGAGTGCAAATAAAAAAAAAATGATGATGTTACTCCAAAGAGAGCCCGATGCTCATTCCCGTGGCCATCTCAGACATCCCAAATACATCTCTTGATTTCTGTGTACAAACATCTGAAAGACAACACTATACAGTATTGATCAATAAATATTATACATAAAAATTATAAATACATTTTCTTCATGTAAGTAAATCCACATCCTCCTCTTCGCTCAAAAGACCACCCCATAGTCCCGCCCATGCCCCACCAATGTACCATCATGTTGGTTATATGGGTCCACAGCAAGAAATGAGGGGTCAAAGTTGAAGCGAACACAACCAAAATATCCCATGGTAGCAAGGGATGCCCAAGATAAAGGCAAGCAGGAGACACACAAAGCCAAATATCAAGGTACAGGTGACTAATGTCACTTCACTGAGAGTGGTCCGCCCAAATTCATAAAAAAGGTTTATAACTTATCCCTTCATTGATCCTTGGGTATCGGGTTGCTTCCAACAAATAAATCCATCGAGTTTCTAACTGTAAAAGCCTGGTATCGATATCCCCTCCTTGTTCATGTTGAGGTATGTGTTCGAGACTAAAGAAACCAATAGACTTAAGATTAAAGTTATGATATAGCCCTACATGTCGGCTTATGGGTGTTCCCATCCTGTGTTTGGAGATGAGAGATACATGATCTCTTTTCCTACAAAAAAATGGACACTTAGTTTCCCCAGGTAGAATGCTCCACATGCACATTTCATTAAACATACGGAGCCAATTGACTGTCAGTTTGTTCTGTGCTTTGGTGTCCAAGTATTCTGATTGGGAAGTAGGATATCTCTCCCTTCCATAATGTAGGGACAAACGTTGCACTTGCCACATGGGTAAGTGCCTGGTATCGTTCTTTTAGATGTATCTAGTTTCTTATGGTGACTGCTCACCAGAGTATTTCTGATCGATCACTATCATTTAAAAGTGATTTCTGGATAGGGTTTAATAAACTTTAGAATCCTGTCGTCAGCTGTTAACAGGTGCCAAAATTTATTGTATATATTCCTCACTTTTGCGTGTTGTCGATTGTATTTTGTAATAATCCTTGTTGTCACTGATGAGTTAATCCATCTGGGTTTGTATTGTTGATCTGTTCTGTTTTTTACGAGATTGTATGCCTTTTTGAGACAGTTCTTACTATAGACCCTAGTTAGTAAGCGGTCTCGCAGGGGTTGGCCTCTTTTTGAAAATCAACATATTCAGTACAGTTCCGTTTCAATCTTAGAAACTGCCTGTAGGGAATGCTGTCAATCAATTTCTGTGGATGTGAACTGTTAGCGTGTAATAAACTGTGCCCGCTGAGGGTTTTCTATATAAAGTGGAGCGTAATGTTCCCATTTCATTGGCATAAATCTCTACATCCAGAAAAGTAATTTGTGTCTGATTAAAGGTGTAAGTAAATTTTAAATTGTAATTATTTGTTTGTGGGCTTTCCAAAAATAATGTCAAAATTCTCTTTTGATCCTGCCCAAATCATAAAGACATCATCTATGTATCGATGCCATGATACAATCTGGCTGATGTCTATTGATCTAGCTTCATCCGAAAATAGATCCCGTTCCCACCCTCCCAGGTACAGGTTTGCATATGAGGGTGCACATTTGGCCCCCATTGCAACACCCTGCACCTGGAGGTAGTGGGAACCCTTGAACATAAAAATGTTATGTGTCAGTATAAATTCAAGCATTTCAACGATAAAGTTATTATATTTTCTTGAATCCAATTCCCATTCTTTCAAGAAACCTCGTATAACCTCTACACCTTTGGTGTGTGGTATAGAGATATATAAAGCCTCTATGTCTATGGCTACCAGCCAACAATTCTGTGGTAATGTCAAACCGTCTAGTATTTTCAAAAGCTCAATTGTGTCCTTAACATAGGAAAATAATCCTTTTAGGTGTGGATAAAGGTATTCGTCTATCAATTCACTTGCTTTCTCTCTCAAGGAACCACATCCTGAGATGATTGGACGTCCAGGGGGATTTGACAAGCTTTTATGCACCTTCAGCAGTGCATAGAAAGTTGGAGTTTTGAAATCCGTAATGTCTAAATGGGGCACATAACTTAGTCTAACACAGGGGATTCTAGGAATAAAACAAAGTGGCTTAACAACCACTTTAAAGCTGATATGCAATTTTACTTAATTTATTACAGGGTCTTTTAAACATATATTCAGCAACTTTTAATCATTATTAATAAAGCATATTTAAAATCATATTTATGTAAGTGATATGATCATGTTAGCTGCCCTTATATGCATACATTTCTATTTTCTCATTTGTCTGAATGCTTGTCATGTCAACCATCCAAAAGCAGAATATATGGTGGCCCCAATTAAATGTTTCCACCAAAACACTAGAATGACTTCAGCTAGGCAAATTACAGTTTACTTTGCTTGAAGTATGCATATATATTTTAAATGCTTTTAGCCTTGTATTTAAATATAGTCATAAATCATCTTTGTAGCCATTATGCCTCTTTGGCACTGGTAAGAATTACATTTTATAGCTGTAAAATAAATCTCATGTTATCTTATTAGACAATGACACATAAATTATACATAAAAGGCAGAACTTTGAATCAGCAACATTTTTTTCCTGACAGTTTTCTCTCAATGGCCTATATTATGCTTTCAGAGCGATTTATCATGTTTTTTAAACTGCCCCTTTTTCTGTGCCTCTATTTTTCTTTTCCAGTCAAGATAATAAAAAAAAAGTGATGGACATCTGTTAGACGGATTGGTTTCTAAAAATCAAGTGTAACAGAACTATTTTGAGAATAGCAAACAATTTTCAACAGTTATGCAAAAAAAATTTCCATTACTGTGTCTTTCATGAAGGTTTATATTATTATTAAATTGAAACCAGAAGTGTTCATGTTCACTGTTATTGTTTTATTGCCTTGTTATTATAGACGAGAATAGTAATGGGAAAGAATAAAAAAAAAGTTTTAGACATTCCATTATTCAGAGCCTTATTTGTAAGAGTGAACAATTTAGAAAATCCTTTAAAAGTAATGGAATCATTTAAAACATATCTGTAATATAGCAGTAAACATAATGTTGAGATGGAGAAGAATTGTGGCAATAGATATAGCACTTAGTTCTTCTAATGATAAAGGTTTTAATGTATTGTGGATATGTCATCATCATCAATAAATATCACTATAAGCGACAGCATATACAGTGCAGTAATTCCATATTCTACCGTTCATAAGCTATGGGGAAAAGTTTCATATCACTTAAAAATGGTTTCAAATATTTTTCCTTTCTTCCTCCTTTTCCTGCAAAATGACAAGAACACTTTAAAGCCAAACACATACTATACACTTTAAAGTAGATTTAAACCGAAAGTCAGAAAAACATGCTTGAATATGTAGAGCTAGTTGGGCTCTTTAAATTTAGCTCAACATCACTGATAAAATAAAAAGCAGCAAAGAGCATTTTTTTTCTCTTCTGTCCCCTTGATGGACAGCATAGAGAGAAAGGAGGTTGGACTGAGCTCTAATTGGCTGTTGCTTAACCTCCCTGGTGGTAATCCTGAGTCTGGCTCGAGCTGAAATTTCAGTACCACGAGCGGTAACCCCGAGCCAGACTCAGGATCGCTTCGCTAGATACTGGGAGACTTACTTACCTTGTCCTCTGGATCCAGCGATGTCCCCCCGCGGTGTGCGAGCCATCCTCTGCTCGATTCACACAGTGCCCGAGTGACGCCGAGCTCCGTTCCCTGTGACGTTACGACACACGGGAGCCGAGGTCAGCGCCAAATTCAAAAAAGTAAAAACACACAAAACAAACACAGTACTGTAATCTTACAGATTACAGTACTGTATATAAAAAAAAAATACACATCCCCTTTGTCCCTAGTGGTCTGTCCAGTGCCCTGCATGCACTTTTATATTATAAATACTGTTTTTTTTGTGCCTGGAATTTGGAGATTGTCCATAGTAACCAAAAAGTGCCCCTTTATGTCAAAAGTGATTTTAGACCAGCTGGAAAACAGCGATAATAAATTAGAATCACTAGAAATTTGTGGGGAGATCTGTCATCAAACACTAAATCTAATGACAGTGACAATTCTGCAAATTAGCAAATTTCAGTGTTTTTGGATTTGATTACATTATTAAATAATTTTTATTATTATTTGTTATCATTATTTATAGTTATTTATTATATTATAAACTTTATCATACCTGGGATGTCTAGTAGACTCTTGTTTGAACAGATTTAAGAAAGTTATTCCTAAGAATTGCAGGCCTACAATATAAAACGCCAAATAATTGTACTGCTTTCAGCACCTAAAATCAGAAATAATCATACCGCCAGGGAGGTTAAGCTGAGGAGGACCTGCCCCTAGCAACAGAGGCAAAAGAGAATACTGAATAGTTGGGTAGACTAGAGAGATGGTTGGGGGTGGTCTCTCACCATGCTGAGCACCTCCCACTGCTTTGGAGAAAATCAGGGACCCACAAGGAGTACATAGAGAGTTTGACCAGGATCCTTAGGGGAGCAGAGGTGCCCTAGGATGTTTGGACCCAGATTCTGATGCCTAAAGCCCAGAGAGAGAGAGAGAGAGAGAGAGAGAAAGGGCTCGGGCTAGAGACTGAGGTAAGGATTTGCCATTTCATATATTCTTGCTCCAAAGACCCTATCTTCAATGTTGCCCCAGCAACATTGCTGCTGTGCCAGTGAATTTACAAGTACCAGTACCTTTCTGAGTGCTGAAAATACCTTGGAGTGTAAGTTAATTGGGATCCTCATGGGTGGTGAGAGCACCTTGTATCTAACTTGCTTTTGCTTCCACTGGCCTTGTTTGCTATAGAGTTTTGCTTAAAGATCAACTTACTTTAAAACAAAAATACACACTTTTTTGCAGGTAAAAATGTTTTTTTGGAATAGCCTGGAAAGCATTGCACCCCGATCAGTAGATCACAGGTGACATGTAGACTGTCAGTGTAAGCTGTCTGCCCAGGCATCGTAAGAGGGCTATAAGGCCACAACATGGAATTGCTCAACCTCTTTCATGCACTACTGTTTAAATATGCCCCATTGTGGTTATCATAATCTACAGTACATTACATTGATGATAATGTATGTTCCTTTCCCTTGCACAATTATTTTGCTTTTAACTTCTTCCTGCTCATGTGGCGTATATATGCAGCCTCTCGACGGGTGGCTTTTAAACACTTTTCTGTGCTGATAGCGCATGCCCTGTGGGCTCTTAGCATATACACCAGCAGGGATCAGAAAGCTCCTGATACATACTAGTGATCGGGAGCTTTCCGATCATGTGACCATTGTGACAGCCAATCACACCTGTCACATAATCCAAATGCCTGCCTCTGCCTCCCAGCATTTAGAAGCTCTTAAAGAGCAGGGAAGCATTGGCAGGAAGGGGTTAATATAAACCTTTTTGTGAAACATTATTATTTGACAATTGGTATCACTGATATACACTATATCTGAGACTATTTTGTTGCATGTTCTCCAGAAAAAGTGACATTTGCAGCATAAATTATTTTTATGCCTCATATTTTCAAAGGGTTTGTATTTGGAGATTATTTTAGAAAGGGAAAAAGCATTTCAAAGTAAATCATTTCATTAGAAATACTGGGGGACATCATTGCTGACTTGAAACAAGGTCATATGAAGGGCTGCAATGCTGGCTTACTAGTTTCCATACTTTTTGTGTCACTGACCTGAAACACGTATGTAAATTAGGCAAGCTAGGGAAAAGTCTGGAGTATTTGCATAATGTTTTGAGCTAATGGCTCAACCCTGATTTGGTAAAAGGAAAAACACAAGAGCAGGGACAAATAACCATGGCACTCTGATCCCTTAAAGAGGTGTTCCAACCTGTGGAAAAAAAAAATTAAAGTCAGCAGTAGGGATGAGCTGAACACCCCCCGATTCGGTTCGCACCAGAACGGACCCCAAATTCGTACAAACTTTAGAAAAATGGCATGGGTAGCCCTCCCTGCCCATTAACAGCCCCTTTGGATCTTGTACGCATATTAAGGGGAATCCCGTACCCATATTAAAAAAAGGAAATGCGTGTGGCCCCCAGGCCCTATATACTCAGAACAGCAGTATACAGGCGGTGCAACCAAGACAGGGACTGTGTAGGTTTGTTGTGTTAAGTTGAATCTGTTTGTAATTTTCAACTGGTACATTTTTAAAGTGTAGCTCCAGTCAAAAAAACTATTTTTAAGCTTTTTGGAAAACATAGGGAAGGGTTATCACCCCTGTATAATTTGTTTTGTCGTCCATCTTTTTTCATCTCACTTGCTGTTGTCTCCTTCCGTTTGCAAGTAGGAGATGTTTGTAAGTTGGATGTTTGAAAGTAGGGGCCTGCCCTATATGCTCTGCAGAAATGGCGGAACAAGGTGTTGGTTTTGCCACAACATTGTAAGCCCTCAAAGTAACTCTTGGTGGGCGCTGGAGCGCCCTGCTGTGAACGATTAGATCAAGAATTGTAATTACATGCCATTGTTGAACAGTGGTAGAAAAATTGACCTTTGGTGGTTGTGGTGCTGGTGCTACAACACTATAAGTCCTCACAGTTACTCTGGGTGGGCACAGGAACGGGCCCTCCTGTGAAATATTATATCAAGAATTGTAATTACATGTCCCTATTAAACAGGGGCAGAAAAATTGGGCCTTAGGCACTGGTGCTGGTGCCACGACACTGCAACCTCTCCCATATACTCTAGTTTTAGTGCAGGAATTATCCCTGCTGCAAAGCATTGCATCAAAAATTGTAATTAAACGCCCCTGTTAAACAGGGGCAGAAAAATTGGGCCTTAGGCACTGGTGCTGGTGCCACCACACTGCAACCTCTCCCATATACTCTAGTTTTAGTGCAGGAATTAGCCCTGCTGCAAAGCATTGCATCATAAATTGTAATTAAACACCCCTGTTAAACAGGGGCAGAAAAATTGGGCCTTAGGCACTGGTGCTGGTGCCACCACACTGCAACCTCTCCCATATACTCTAGTTTTAGTGCAGGAATTAGCCCTGCTGCAAAGCATTGCATCATAAATTGTAATTAAACACCCCTGTTAAACAGGGGCAGAAAAATTGGGCCTTAGGCACTGGTGCTGGTGCCACCACACTGCAACCTCTCCCATATACTCTAGTTTTAGTGCAGGAATTAGCCCTGCTGCAAAGCATTGCATCAAAAATTGTAATTAAACGCCCCTGTTTAACAGGGGCAGAAAAATTGGGCTGATGGCATCACCCAGAACCAGAAATGTTCTTCCAACATATCAGCGGAGGAGGAAGAGGATAGACAATCAACATAACAGGACAGTCACTCAGCATCAGCATAGGCAGAATGAAGGGATGTGATATTTCAAAAAAAATTATTCGGTTACATCAGCTTCAGGTGCTTGGTAGCTGTGGGTGATCCAAGACTGATTCATCTTGATGAAGGTCAGTCGATCAACTGATTCGGTGGACAGGCACACCCTGTGATCGGTAACAGAGCCACCAGCAGCACTGAAGGTGCGTTCCGAAAGAACGCTGGATGCAGGACAGGCCAGTAGCTCAATTGCATACTGTGCAAGCTCTGGCCAGTGATCCATCCTCAAGACCCAGTAAGCCAGAGGATTTTCGATGGGAAAGGTGTCCAAGTCTGACCTTGCCCCTAGGTATTCCTGCACCATGTAAATCAGACGCTGGCGATGGTTGCTGGAACCCGATCATACCTTGGGGCTGCGGACTAAAAAATTGTCTGAAAGCATCAGTCAGACGGCCACCTTCTCCACTGCTCCTTCTGACCAATGCCTCAGCAACACGTTGTCCAGGACCAGGAGTTTGTAACCTCCCAGTCTCTGGGAACGCGATCCGAACGCGATCCGAAGAATACGAGGATCCTTCCGCAGGCTTTGCAGGATCAGGGAGGCCATGCAGCGTAGGTTAGCTGAGGCATTCGGTCCGGAGTCCTCTGGGTCACTAAGGACAACATGATCCGCAGCTACCTCCTCCCAGCCACATACAAGTCCACGGGTTTCTTGGGACTGTAAATCATCCCTACAAGACTTCTGCTGCTTCTGATGCTGAGTGCCAGCCTCCACCTCCATGCTGACACAATCATCCTCCTCCTCCTCTTCCTCCTCCTCATCCTCTTCCTGTGTGATGGGTGGCACAGCAGGAACACTGTCTGGATAAAGAGGGCCTTGAGAGGCCAGGAAGTCCTCCTCTTCCTGCCTCTGTTCTGCCTCAAGTGCCCTGTCCATTATTCCACGCAGCGTATGCTCCAAGAGGTGGACAAGAGGTACAGTGTCACTGATGCATGCACTGTCACTGCTCACCATCCTTGTGGCCTCCTCAAACGGTGACAGGACAGTGCATGCATCCCTGATCATGCCCCACTGGCGTGGAGGGAAAAAACCGAGCTCCCCTGACCCTGTCCTGGTGCCGTAGTCACACAGGTACTCATTGATGGCCCTCTGCTGCATGTGCAGCCGCTGCAGCATGGCCGATGTTGAGTTCCACCTGGTGGGCATGCCACATATAAGGCGGTTCTTGGGCAGGTTCAACTCCCTTTGGAGCTCAGCCAGCCGAGCACAGGCATTAAATGATCGGCGGAAATGCACACAGACTTTCCTGGCCTGCTTCAGGACATCCTGTAAGCCCGGGTACCTGCCCAAGAACCACTGCACCACCAGGTTAAGGACGTGAGCTACACAGGGCACATGGGTCAGTTGTCCCTGTCGGAGGGCGGAGAGGAGGTTGGTGCCATTGTCGCAAACCACCATTCCTGGCTTAAGCTGGCGTGGCGTCAACCACCTCTCAGCCTGCCCCTGCAGAGCTGACAAAACATCCGCCCCAGTGTGGCTCCTGTCCCCCAAACAAACCAGCGCAAGCACGGCATGGCATAATTTTGCCTGCGTACTTGCGTAGCCCCTGGAACGCCTATGGAGCACCGCTGGTTTTGAGGACAGAGCACTGGAAGAGGCCATGGAGGAAGAAGAAGAGGAGGGGGTGGAGGAGAGAGGTGTGTCAAAACCAATAGTAGCATTTTGGAGGCGTGGTGGCGGAACAACCTTCAACACTACTGCACCTTGTCCTGCATCCTTCCCAGCTGCCAGAAGAGTGACCCAATGGGCCGTGAAAGACAGGTAACGTCCCTGTCCATGCCTGCTGGACCATGAGTCAGCGGTAATATGCACCTTACCGCTGACTGCCCTGTCCAGCAAGGCAAGGACATTGCCTTCCACATGCCGGTAGAGAGCCGGAATCGCCTTCCGTGAGAAAAAGTGGCGTTTGGGGACCTGCCACTGAGGAACCGCACATTGTACAAACTCCCGGAAGGGGGCCGAGTCTACCAACTGAAAAGGCAGAAGTTTAAGTGCTAGCAATTTAGCCAAGCTAGCATTCAACCGCTGGGCATGTGGATGGCTGGGAGTGAACTTCTTTCGCCGGTCCAGCAGCTGGGGCAGGGACATTTGCCTGCTATAATCGGACGTGGGTGTACTGCTAGCAGAGTGCCCAGAAGCACTTGGCTGTGACACACCTAATTCTACACCTTCATTCCTCTCAGAGCAGGTTTCAGAGAGGACTGAAGGTCTAGTGGGGTTGGAGATGCCAGCTGATGAGGAGCAAGGAGAGGTCCGCTTTGTTCTTTGGTGTGGGTCTTTGAGGTACGCTTGCCAACGAGCTGCATGGCAGGTCAACATATGTCTGGTCAAGCATGTGGTGCCCAAGCGGCTGATGTTTTGGCCATGCGAGATACGCTTGAGACATATGTTGCAAATAGCAGCGGTGCGATCTGATGCACTCGTCTCAAAAAAGGCCCACACCAAAGAACTTTTAGAATAACGTGCGGAGGCAGCGCCCTGCACAGGCGGAGCTCTGCGGTGGGATTCAGTCGGTGTGCTGCCCCTAAGCTGACCCCCGGAGGGCATCCTGCCTCGTTGGACATGTGCCTCCTCCTCCTCCTCCTCCCCCTCCTCTCTCCTACCAGGCACCCACGTGGAGTCATTGCCCTCATCATCCCCTCCCTCTTCATCGCTGGAGCAAACCTGGCAGTATGCTGCAGCTTGTGGAACATGACTGCCAGATTGCTGTCCTTCTTGAGCATCCCCTCTCTCTGCATTCACACTACTGCCTTCCTCTAGCTGAGTATCATCATCAGAGCCTACAAAACACTGGGCATCCTCCTGGAGCATGTACCCAACACTGTGCTCAAAGAGTTCAGGAGACTCCTCAGGAGGACGTGGTGGGTCTAGGGAAGGAGTCACTGATGATGACATTGAGAGGAGGGAAGACGATGCGTTGGCAGCTGCTTTGCTAGTACCCTGAGACTGGGTGAGAGAGGATGAGGAGGATGAAGAGGGCTTGGTCATCCACTCTACCAAGTCATTGGCATGTTGCGGCTCAACATGTCCAGCTGCCGAAAAGAAGGACAAGCGTGTCCCATGGCCACGTGCTGATGATGATCCACGACCAGCACTGTTGTCTCTAGACACAGAGCCTGCTTGCCCTCTTTTATCGGCTCACGCCTGTCTGCTTCTCCTTGCTGGCCTTCCAGACATAGTAATGGCCTGAAGGGAGTTGGGAAAAAACAGCAATTGGGTAGTGTATATTGTGCTGGAGGCACACGCAACTTCCAATAACTCCTGCAGATGACAGATGGCTCAAATAGAGAAGAGCTATGTAGGTGGATATAGCGGTGTATACTGGGTTCAGAGCACGCAGACTGCACGCACAAGCTCCTACCAGTGACTGCAAGCTCTATTTAAAACGAGCAAGATATTTTGCTATATAGGTGGATATAGTGGTGTATACTGGGTTCAGAGCACGCAGACAGCACGCACAAGCTCCTACCACTGACTGCAAGCTCTATTTAAAACGAGCAAGATAG
The DNA here is from genome assembly GCF_037356315.1 of Lithobates pipiens. NCBI lineage: Eukaryota > Metazoa > Chordata > Amphibia > Anura > Ranidae > Lithobates > Lithobates pipiens. The sequence goes on along the minus strand of NW_027507748.1, from coordinate 390,980,183 downwards.
TTTGCTATATAGGTGGATATAGCGGTGTGTACTGGGCTCAGAGCACGCAGACAGCACGCACAAGCTTCTACCGCTGACTGCAAGCTCTATTTAAAACGAGCAAGATAGTTTGCTATATAGGTGGATATAGCGGTGTGTACTGGGTTCAGAGCACGCAGACAGCATGCACAAGCTCCTACCGCTGACTGCAAGTTCTATTTAAAACGAGCAAGATAGTTTGCTATATAGGTGGATATAGCGGTGTATACTGGGTTCAGAGCATGCAGACTGCACGCACAAGCTCCTACCACTGACTGCAAGCTCTATTTAAAATGAGCAAGATAGTTTGCTATATAGGTGAATATAGCGGTGTATACTGCGGTCAGGGCACGCAGACAACAACCACTACAGAAGAGCAAGAACGAAAAATCGGCCGATAACGATCGATGTATACTGTGTTGAAGGTACACAGAACACCCACTAACTGCTTCAGATGCCAACACACTACACAAGGCCGCCGCGCTGGCGGCCTTATATAGTGTGGGGCGTGTACTACACAGCCTGAGCTATGATTGGCCACAGGCATCCTGCCTGTGGCCAATCATGGCTCTCCTCGCTGCCGGCGCTGTGATTGGCCAAGCATGCGGGGTCACAGTGCATGCTTGGTCAATCATGAGCCAGCAATGCACTGCGCCAACCCAGTGCATTGTGGGCCGTGAGCGCCACACGAATTTGGCGCGAATGGCCCATAACGTTCGGAATTCGGAACCAGAAGTGGAGAAGAGGGACCTGGGACCATTCCCTCCTTCCCCTGAAAGGTGCCAAATGTGGCACCGGAGGGGGAGAGGAAGCAAATAAGCAGAAGTGCCACTTTTGGGTGAAACTCCGCTTTAACTCATCTGCTAAAGTGAACATGCACATTCATTGCATGTCTGTTTTATTTTTCAACAGCATCTCAAAAATGTACCTTACATATTAACTAGCGGTTGAGAAGAGAGGATAACATGAAGAAATTGTCGCACTCTGAATTTCCAAAAAAACTTGCTTGATGTACCTTTATTGTCACAGGTGTATCAGTCAAACACAGGACAGGCAGTTGAAGCATTTGACAAGCGATAGCTTGCTTGTGCACAACCTTTTATTCGCATTGAGCGGTGGTGAGTCGGGGTCTGCACCTGTTATCCATTTGTACTTGAAGATTTGCCTGGAGCAGTGTGTGCTCTTCTTTGCTTTCTGTTGAGAGGAAGGGGGCAATTGCTTACTTTATTAGAAGATCAACATTGAAGACACTTCTGAAATCTTGAACAATGTAGTTTAATTAAGAAAATTTAATTTTAGTTTTAATTAAGTCTATGAGTTTGTTTTCTTTTGACTATTTTATTTGTGCACACGTGGTGAACTGGTTAGAGGTCAAAAGGAGGGAGTGATTATCTACTTGCCCATGTGTGGGTATTGGGAAAATACATTATGTGAAGTACACAAGAAAAAGTGTGCTAATGTGAGATGGGTAAGGGAAGAAGTGAATGTCTCAGTCCCAATATAGTATATAAACCACAACTACTTATAGCCCAAGGGACTTTGTGAGTCATATCACAAAAAAAAATATTTTCATAAAAACATATTTATTGTTTACAGAAATAATTCACACATATCAAAACATGAGTCTAATAATATATCAACAGTAAAGGTTATGTGAAGTGTAACTTCTTTTTGGGTGCTCCTCTCAAAGCAACTCCCAATGATGGCGAGCATGCAGCATATTATCAATATGAGAATGCACATTCAATTATCTGCCATTACCATAGTAATCTTAGCCTCATGTTTGGATTTTCAGGCTAATGCTGTCTGGTAATGGGAGTCTGTATTTTTGATCCTATATATTAAAAGTAAAAAAAATAAATAAAAATTAAATATAAATATAAAATATATTCAGTACTAAGGATAGCTCCATTCCTTTTTACAGCTTACCTCACAAAGTTTGCAGTTTAAGTGATACTAATTAAATAACTTCATATAATGTATAAACCACAATGGAGGGATCTAAGGCATCCCAAAAGCTTCTATTTTTAATAACATAAGTTAACCAATAAAGGGTATCACTTAACTTCCAAACTTTCTGCATTAATTGAACATTTAACACGATACAATACTCTAATACAGCTTACTGTAAATCTGACTTTGCCAGAAATTTTCCTACTTACATTCTTCAAGAGCATATCCATCCTATTATACAAAGGGTGAATGTGATTGGGAAATGTCTCTGAAATAAGCAGCTGATGAATGTTCACTGGACAAATAAGTCATTGTAAAGGTGTCATGGAATATTTTATATTATAGACCTAAATCAGTGAATCTATAAAACCATATACCAAGAGCAAGGAATAAACCATTGCTCTTTTACTTCTCCGATCTACATTGACCACTGTTTGAGAACTTTTCAACTAAACTATAGGAATTTATTACAAATATGCAGAAATATTAAATCTTGAGATGCAAAAAGGAACACAGCCTGCCTCCTCAATAATTTAGAGTTTCACTAGACATTGTTGCAGTGCACAGGTTCTCTTTTTCTGGAGAGCCGAGAATCCCTGCTTGTAATACAGGAGAAGAATTTCCATACGCACCAACTTCAGAATCATTATCTTTCACATACAAAAACCCTCTCATAAAAAAAGGAAAAACCTGTACTGAGGAGTTTCTCATCAGTCAGAGTCAAACCTGCCTTAGAAATGTGTACATGAATGAAGATAGAGGAAGCAAAAAAACAGAAAAGGTTATATAACACAGGCTTCAGAAACTACACTCCCACTGATTCTGTGAGGTGTTCCTTGGACGTTGGTTGAAGTTCATTAAAGGTAATTTGCATTAGGGTCAATTTAATGATCTATCTATCTTAAGTTCTGTTGTGGCGTTTTTGTCACATCAGATTAGTTGCTCACTGATTATTTCCTCTTAATGCAAACTTCGTCATTTTTTGATTATTATATTCTAACATACTGGCCTTAATGAATGTGCATTTCACCTGTAAAAGCAAAGAGTTAAAAATTATTTGAGCGTGCAAATTCCAGACATTAATTTAACTTGAAGAACCAGACCAAATCACTAGTTTTCCATATTTATGTAAACTTCATTGCTTCATATAGTATTGATTTTTTTCATTTCATAACTCGGTGGTCAGGAGTAAAACTGCTTTGAATCATGACACACAATGTAAATATATTGGTTATAGCAAAGCTTTTTACACAGATTATTTATTGATTGAATTTTACAGCAGGTTCATGTACAGTGTAGGAAGCACACAATGGGGTTGATTTACTAAAGGGAAATCCACTTTGCACTACAAGTGCAGATGTAGATCGCTGTAGATCTGAGGGGAAGTTCTGAAATGATTTTATCATCCAATCATGTGCAAGCAAAATGCTGTTTTTTTATTTTCCTTGCATGTCCCCCTCAGATCTACAACAACTGCACTTCCAAGCGCATTTGCAGTGCATTTCTAAGTGCACTTGTAGTGCAAAGTGGATTTATCTTTAGTAAATAACCCCCAATGTCTTGTGATTCAACAGAACTGCTCTTGTTCATTGTGTATAGAGAAAAACAATAGATAATCTGTTTTAATTCCGAAAAATATATTTAATGCCATAATTTAGCAAACAATGTATATATTTTAGGAAGTTATGGTCTCTAAACAATTTTTAAAACTTAAAATGATTGTAAACCCCATTCATGAAACTGACGTGGGCACATATATCTGTACTGTTTACTTATCTCTCTGCAAGCTCTAATTCCCGTGTCTTTCTAAATCCCGTGTCTTTCTGCTGCTCCATTATTCTATTAGTAGCAGAGTCACTTCTGACAAGTTCTCCAAAACATGAGATAACAGCAGCTGAAAATTTGTGTTAGGGAGGGAACTTAGAGGTAGATAAGCAGAGAGCTGCTCTATTCACAGCACAGCTCTGCAAGTTTCTTCATTCCTCTGCCTATGTGGAAAGGGGGAGTCTGCCTTTCCTCCAATCAGCTCTCACATAGTGCAAGCCCAGACTCCCCTCACACTACTGAAACATGAAGAAAGATTTCTAACACAATGTGCACTTTTTAAAGAGCGTTGAACACTGAAGACAGCAGATATACATTTAAAACTTATGTATAGAGATTTGTTTAATCTCTGTTTATCATCTGAGGCTATTCACTTCACTGGATATAGGAAAGGTTTTACAACCACTTTAATTATAAGTGCAGAGTTTTTTTTTATATATATTATTACAAAAGACTACAATACTGTTATCAGTTCTGATGTGTTCGTATTCATCATACTTTAGGTAAACAGCTAAACACAAATACGAAAGAAACACTATCTATGATGCTTTTTTTTTGTTTGCACTAACATTCACATTTTCAGGGCAAGCTTCTGGGGAGTTCTCTTTTCATTTTCAAGAAGGGAACTGTCACGTACCTGCCTGTGCAGCCCAAGATGATGAGGGTGGCCTCTTAAACAATTTCTGTCCAAGCACCCCTGGTAGTGGAGACAGGGACTGGTAAGAGCCGTGGAAGGGTGCAGGTGCCTGGAAGCTGTAGGAGTGAGCTGTAGCTTGGAGATACAGGAGTCCTTCCAGTGGTGGTTTGGAGTCTGGTCACAAGCCTTGTTCAATGGAAGCCAGGCAGACAGGTGCAGAATAGGGATAAGTAGCAAGGTCGAGAACAGGCAGAAGTCGGTAACTGCTGGCAATGGGGTACCAAATCAGGAGGCAGAGACATAATCATAAATCCAAGCTGGGGTCAGTAACATAAGCAAGAAGCAGATATAGCAGGCAGGGGTGATCCAAGAGAGGTTTCAGACTTAACCAGGTCATGAACAAGGCTAGCAGACATGGATTAGATTTAAGAACACAGGAACCAAAGATGGAGATAATCTAGCAATAAAGCCAGACAGACTCTCAGTTTAAATATGCTGCTGGGCACCAGAATCTGTGGATGCGTGCACATTTTAGTAGACATGTGCATTCGTTTTCGTCCGAATGCATTTTCGTCCGAATTTCAGCTATTTTCGTTTTCGTTTTGACAAACGATAACGAAAGCACAAAATCCGAAAAACGAAAGATCCGACATAAATAAATGCTTTATTTTCGTTTTCATTGTTACAACAGTTCGATATAGAATAGGAGATTCGACATGACTCTGACAACAATCTGTGTCTATAGAACCTGTGGTCGAATGTGCTTAACCTTACCTCTATTAGTCCAAGATTATATAGAGAAAATATTCGACAGAGAAAAAAGATTTGACAGAGAGAAAAGATTCTGCAAGTTATTGTCCTAAAAAGTGTTTGGGGACCCGCGTCCTGCCCCAGGGGATATGTATCAATGCAAAAAAAAGTTTTAAAAACGGCCGTTTTTTCGGGGGCAGTGATTTTAATAATGATTAAAGTGAAACAATAAAAGTGTAATATTCCTTTAAATTTCGTAGGGGGGGGTTGTCTATAGTATGCCTGTGAAGGGGCGCATGTTTCCCGTGCTTAGAATTGTCCCTGCACAAAGTGTCATTTATGCAGGAAAAAAAGTCCTTTAAAATCACTCGCAGCTATTATGAATTGTCGGCTCCGTAATACAGAGAACACTCATTGAAAGTCATTGATAAAAAAATAAAAAAATAAATAAATAAAAAAGTGTGGGGTCCCCCAAATTCAATTACCAGGCCCTTCAGGTCTGGTATGGATATTAAGGGGAACCCTGCCTCAAATTTAAGAAAAAATTTGACGTGGGGTCCCCCCTAAATATCCATAACCAGACCCTTCAGGTCTGGTATGGATATTAAGGGGAACCCCGCATCAAATTAAAAAAAAATTGACGTGGGGTTCCCCCTAAAAATCCATACCAGACCCTTTATCCGAGCACGCAACCTGGCAGGCCGCAGGAAAAGAGGGGGGGACGAGAGAGCGGCCCCCCCTCCCTCCTGAACCGTACCAGGCCACATGCCCTCAACATTGGGAGGATGCTTTGGGGGTCTGTGACCCCTCAAAGCACCTTGTCCCCATGTTGATGAGGACAAGGGCCTCATCCCCACAACCCTGGCCGGTGGTTGTGGAGGTCTGCGGGCGGGGGGCTTATCAGAATCTGGAAGCCCCCTTTAACAAGGGGACCCCCAGATCCCGCCCCCCCTGTTTGAAATGGTAAGGGGGTACAAAAGTACCCCTACCATTTCACAAAGAAAGTGTAAAAAATGGTTAAATAAAACAAACACACTTTTGAAAAATTCCCTTATTAAAAATAAAAAAATAAAAAAAAGATTCCAGCGGTGGTAATCCACTCTTGCTATCCAGCGACGGACGGTCATCTCTCCAGCGATGTCTCATGTCATCCAGCGCAGCGAATACATCCTTCTTCTGTCTCCTCCACGGAGACACTGCAGGCATTCCGGCGGCTGACATTTCTTATATACGGAGGGCTGGGCCACCCGTCACCTGACCCCGCCCCCCTCTGACGCAAGGGGAAACCCGGGGTTCCCTGTGACGTAGGGGTGAACCTCTGATGTAACACAGGCAGGTTTCCGTTACATCAAAGGGGGGCGGGGTCACCCATACGTCACGGGGAACCCCGGGATTGCCCTTGCGTCAGAGGGGGGCGGGTTCAGGTGACGGGTGGCCCCGCCCTCCGTATATAAGAAACGTCAGCCGCCGGAATGCCTGCAGTGTCTCCGTGGAGGAGACAGAAGAAGGATGGAGGATCGCTGCGCTGGATGAGATGAGACATCGCTGGAGAGATGATCGTCCGTCGCTGGATAGCAAGAGTGGATTACCGCCGCTGGAATCTTTTTTTTATTTTTTTATTTTTAATAAAGGAATTTTTCAAAAGTGTGTTTGTTTTATTTAACCATTTTTTACACTTTCTTTGTGAAATGGTAGGGGTACTTTTGTACCCCCTTACCATTTCAAACAGGGGGGACCGGGATCTGAGGGTCCCCTTGTTAAAGGGGGCTTCCAGATTCTGATAAGCCCCCTGCCCGCAGACCTCCACAACCACCGGCCAGGGTTGTGGGGATGAGGCCCTTGTCCTCATCAACATGGGGACAAGGTGCTTTGAGGGGTCACGGACCCCCAAAGCATCCTCCCAATGTTGAGGGCATGTGGCCTGGTACGGTTCAGGAGGGAGGGGGGGCCGCTCTCTCGTCCCCCCTCTTTTCCTGCGGCCTGCCAGGTTGCGTGCTCGGATAAAGGGTCTGGTATGGATTTTTAGGGGGAACCCCACGTCAATTTTTTTTTAAATTTGACGCGGGGTTCCCCTTAATATCCATACCAGACCTGAAGGGTCTGGTTATGGATATTTAGGGGGAACCCCACGTCAATTTTTTTCTTAAATTTGAGGCAGGGTTCCCCTTAATATCCATACCAGACCTGAAGGGCCTGGTAATTGAATTTGGGGGACCCACGCTTTTTTTTTTTTTTTATCAATGACTTTCAATGAGTGTTCTCTGTATTACGGAGCCAACAATTCATAATAGCTGCGAGTGATTTTAAAGGACTTTTTTTCCTGCATAAATGACACTTTGTGCAGGGACAATTCTAAGCATGGGAAACATGCGCCCCTTCACAGGCATACTATAGACAACCCCCCCTACGAAATTTAAAGGAATATTACACTTTTATTGTTTCACTTTAATCATTATTAATATCACTGCCAAAAACGGCCGTTTTTAAAACTTTTTTTTGCATTGATACATGTCCCCTGGGGCAGGACCCGGGTCCCCAAACACTTTTTAGGATAGTAACTTGCAAATTAGCCTTTAAAATTAGCACTTTAGATTTTGAACGTTGGAGTCCCAAAGACTTTAATAGGGTTCTAAAGTATGCTATATAGTTAGCTCTGTCGAATCTTCTTTATACATTTGACAGACACCATAAGCCTTCCAAGACAGATTCGACCGTAATTCATGTGGATTTTCGGACGAATGCAATTTTTGAACGAAAAACGAAATAAATAAAAACGAATTTCGGGAGTAACTAAATAAATTAAGTTTTCGGACGAAAACGAAATTCCGAAACGAAATATTTTACTCTGCACATGTCTACATTTTAGTCCCTGCTCATCTTGGTCTATGCTTGTGACTCTCCACATGTGCATTAGAATTAGAACATGCTGAAAAGGAATTAGCAGGCAAAAAAATAATATCTAAGCCTACAGGTCACTACTTGAGTCTACCAAAGCTGCTGACACTAATCACAATCCCATATGTGTAAAGAAACATAAAACAAAATGTGCACATTAACTTAAAACAAAACATAATCCAGATATAAAGTGCATAAGTGCTGTGAAAGTATACCAAACAATCATACAAATCAATATTCTATGAATAATTATTACAAAAAAAATAAGTATAAAAATCATTAGGAAGTGAAAAATGTCCATGCAAAAAAAATAAAAATAAAAAGTTAATCCAAGAATGTGTTCCACATTTGTGTATGCCACAATAGTGCTTGAATTCAATCCACTCCTTTAGTTTTCAAAGATAGTGCAGATATAAATCACCGCAGGTGTTCTCCCCCTCCAGGAGTATTCTCACCCGAAGTAATGTGACCGCTACAACTAAGTAGGATCAATTAAAGCTTTTTAGCCTCTCCAGGGATACACTGAGGCAACTCCAGATCCCCTCTCCTCTCCTTGCTCTCAGATGGCTTGTGGCAGCCAAAATATTCAATAGAAAAAATCTGATAGTGCTTATATCATTAAAACTAAATTTATTACAAAATAATATATGCAGGGTACTTACATGTTGCTGATGCTTCCAGTGCACCAATCTATAAACAGCTTAAAAAGATCCATAGTAGGAAAATGTTTCCCTCTCACACAAGCCTCCCAAATGCTCACAGAAATCAACCAGTTCCACGCTGGGTCCTGGTAACATGCTTGTCCGTGCCACTCCCCTACACATGTTAACACAGGGTCATATGTCTTTCTCAGGGAGATTTTTCTTTCTGCACAGGAATGAGCACCTGCTGCATAAGATCCCTGACAGAAACATGCCAAAAGATTGTCCTGAAGACTTACTTGTTAGTGCAAATAAAAAAAGTATCAAGTGCTAGTTGTTTTTGTTGCAAGTGCACTAATGCAACTACAATCACCCAAATGACGAAGCACACCTGGAGGAAGGCACGTAGTGACATCACCACGTGATCCGACTAGGAGGACGGACTCTGTTTGTGTATGCCAGCTGGCAATCTTTTTTATGCATTCATATGACTACGTAATTTTAAGTGCAATATTTTATTTAATAAATTCACTAGTTTGGAATATACTACACTATGGTTAGCCCTTTTCTCTTCCTGAGCATCCATTGAAAGCATACGGATATTGGGACGGAGGAAGGGAGCAGCTCTATTCGATCACCATCTATGTTTTGGTCACCTGCAAGCTTAAAGGCCCAGGTTGGTTTAAAGCCACCTGCCTTTAACTTTTACATTTTATTGACTTCCCTGGCATCATGTCGGTTTTTATGGACTCAATTTTATAAAATTCTGTAGCGCAGCTTTTTCCATTTTATTTAATCACCTAAACACGCACCTGAAATACATGCATGTGAACTGTATTTTAAAATGAATATGTATAATTCTGCCCAGTCAGTGTTAGGCATCCTTTCCAGACAGCACAGGTAGAGTGCTTTTATTTCTCCTTAGCGCAATCATAGATTAGAAGCTGTCTTTGAATATGAGGGGTCTGCTCTGGCCTATCCCTGTGATACCTCAAATAAATACCTACATAAAGAAAGCCTTTACTGTTGCCCAGTGCACTGTCTTAACAGAGGAATGTCTGACTAGTACTAAACAATATTGTACATGCAATGAGGGTTTCAGTTTCATCAGATGTTTTTGAGGGCAGGGGAGAGTTCTGGGTTCTAATAGACTTCAGATCTCTCAGTAAGGAATACCTGTCAGTGCCCATGCTATTACAAGAGATGCTGTTCATCCCTGTGATAGTAATAAAGCTTTAAAACAAAATGAAAGAGACATTGTAAAACATTGTAAATTAAATAAAATAATAAAACTAATAAAAAAATTAAGTTCCCCAGTTTAACTTTAAACTTGTAACCTGTAAAGGCTTTTAAAACATTGCCTATGGATGGTTTCATGTACTGTTGTTTGTCACCATTCTGCAGGTGTGAGTATTGAAGTGTAAAATGCTAGGTACCTATTTATTCAGCATAACATCATCTTTAATAGTTTATGAACAGTGGGTATTACAGGGGGGTGGAGCTAGCCGGGGACCGCGATGGACGCTTAGTAGGAGAGCTCTGGCACCAGCGGGACAACCATGGCCTATATTGACCCATCTGAGCCACAAACACTCACCCGAATCCAACATTTCAGCTGCACAGCACCAGCGGAACACGTAGCCATCATGCCTAGGTGCAGGAGAGAGGGGAACCATCCTCAGAAATTCATGTAGTTCTTCACACTCGGGCCTAAACAAAATAGTGCTAGCTCCTCACCCACTCGAGCATCTGCATCTCATAATCGCCCATCACAAAAGGGGAAACCACGGAAAATGAGTAACCCTGCTAAATTCCCACAATCTTCATCAGCTACACCCTCATCTGGGAGCCCAGAAAAGGCTAGATTCCGAATGGATGCTGCGGATGCAGAAAACGAGGTGAGCTCTCTCCATGACAGGGACCTACCAGACTCCATAGATCTATTCCCCACTAATAAACAGCCTGTTTTAGATACTGTCCTAAAGGAGATGTTAGTTTCCCTAAGGAGCTCTCTCCACTCAGACATGATCTCTTGTGTGCACAAATTCAACATGGACTTACGATCTGTTTCTGATAGAGTGTCACATATAGAAAATAAAATGGAGGAATTTGCAACCACAATCAATTATCTGGTTGATGACAATGAAGGTAAAGAGGATGAACCTGAGGTATTTAAAGCCAAAATGGCGGACAAAGAGGACAGATCTAGAAGGAATATTGTGAAGCTAAGGGAAGTCTCAGAATCTGTCCAGCAACAAGATCTGCGCAATTATGTCTCACAGCTCTTTAACACAATATTGCCTGATATGTCTGCGTTAAGCCCCATACACACTATCAGTTTTTCTGCTGAGTTTTTCCTTCAGGTTTACCAAAACCCTGTAGTGCAACGGCCTGCCTGATTGAAACTCCTAAGGTTTGACCTCATATTATATGGTTTTGGTAAATCTGATGGAAAAACTCAGCAGAAAAACTGATAGTGTATATGGGGCTTGAGATTTCACTGTGGACAGAATACATTGTCTTCCTAAGCCCATTTATCTCTCTGACAACATACCTAGAGATGTCATACTGAGACTTCACTTTTACAATACTAAGGAGAGGCTAATGGCAGCGTCCAGACAGAGAGATCAGATCCCTATGCCATACTCTAACTTACAATTCTACGCCAACGTATCTCAGCACGTTCTCCAAAAGTGCATAAACCTGAATACTGTAACAAAAGCCCAAAGGAATCACAAACTAAGCTACAAATGGGCATTCCCGATGAAGCTGATTGTTACCAATGACGGTGCAGATCATGTGATGGAGTTGGTTGCTAAAGGAATGTCCCTGCTGAATTCATGAGGGATAATTCCTGAACTGCAAACTCAAACCCACCAGAATGGCAACCGCACTAGCCCTGAACCTGAGTGGCATACAGTTAACCAAAAGAACGCTCACACATACACCTAACTTGGCTATGGGTAATACCCAAACATATAATTACCCGCTTGGGAGGATTTCCTTTGGGCCCAAACTGTTTTTCTAGCTCTTATTTCTTTTATCCCACTATATCTCTGAGTGGCTATGAGTCACACCCAACAACCTTTTCTTATTATTTGGCTATTAGCCACTATTATGTTATGGTTCAAGTTAACCTTATGCCGCGTACACACGATCAAACAAAAAGCGGATTAAGAAAGTAGTTTTGCACCAAAATATGTCCGCCGGACTGCAACAATATGGCCGTGTGTGTGCTAGTCCACCGCTCTTTTGAAATGAACAGATTTTCCCGCAAAAAAACGGCTCCAGGTAGTCGGGACTAGGGAAGGAAGTGTCGCTGGCCCCGTCACCTGGTATGGAGTTAAAGGGGAAGCCCTATGCTGAAAAAACGGCGTGGGGGTTCCCCCCTAGGTCCATATCAGACCCTTATCTGAGCACGCTACCTGGCCGGTCAGGAAAGAGGTTGGGGACGAGCGAGCGCCCCCCTCCTGAGCCGTACCAGGCCGTGTGCCCTCAACATGAGGGGATGCTTTGGGGAAGGGGGCTGCACGGCCCCCCAACCCAAAGCACCTTGTCCCCATGTTGATGAGGACAAGGGCATCTTCCCGACAACCCTGGCTGTTGGTTGTTGGGGTCTGCGGGCGGGGGCCTTATCGGAATTCGGGAGCCCCCTTTAATAATTCACCTGTGAAATTTTTTAAAAAAAAACCACAACACACAAGGGTTAAAAATAATTTATTGCACAGCTCCGGGGGTCTTCTTCCGTCTTGGGGGGTCTTCTCGCCGGACTCCTCCGCTATCTTCTGCTAGCTCTTTTACTAGCGGAGGAGTCCAGCTTTCTTCTTCGTCGCCGCCCGGGGGGTCTTCTTCCGACTTCAGGGGTCTTGTCCCCCTCTTCGGGGGTCTTGTCCCCCTCTTCGGTTCTTCTTGCTGGGCCTCTCTTCTTGAGCTGTTGACTCGTTGCTGTCTCTGGCCACAATGACAGGGACGCGGCGTGCAGCGACTTATATAGGGACATCACCGGGTGATGTCCCCGCCCATTATGATGTCACAGTCCCAAAGGATGCCGTGTGTGGGCAGGTACGCTCGTTCGGACAGTCCGGCGGACAGTCCGGTGGTTTGTCCGCCAGACTAAGTCCGCCGGATAGTCTGATCGTGTGTACGCGGCATTACCTTTCTATTTCAACAGTCAGTAGTAAACTTTCATTTTTAATGATCACTAGGAATACATATAAGGGGATATTATGGATTTGAGAGCATCATTAGCCACCACTCCTTCTTCAGACATGGATTACTATACAGCCAACTGTAAATAATCCATTTATAATATGTACTTCCCAGCACTACCACATCATTTTCCAATGGTGGTAAACTTTTTGACTATCACCTCCAATGGACTCAACCATCCGGCCAAGAGAATGTCCTTATGGAAGCAAGCCCTTCACCACAAATGTGATATATTATGTGTGCAGGAGACACACTTTTATAACCTGTCTCCTCCTAAATGTGCACACCCTAATTTTCCATTCATGTACAATGCCAATGCAGAAGCAAAAAAGAAAGGAGTAATGAAAGCAATAAGAGACACAGTAGCCTTCAAGCATCATAAGATCAACAAAGACCCACAGGGTCACTTTATAATCCTGGTGTGCGATATTAATTTCAATACCTACACAGTGGCGAATATATATGCCCCTAACGCAGGACAGATTAGGTTCTTCCACAGGTTTATGAAGAAAATCCAGTCAATGCCGGAGGGTATGCTGGTGATGTGCGGGGACTTCAACATTACTCCTGACCCATTCCTTGACTCCACCTCCAAACCAAAACGCTTTCCACCATCACTAAAATCGGTCTTAATAACCTGCAAATTATATGACTCCTGGAGATGCCTCAATGCCAACAGGGGGTACTACTCAATCTTCTCAAAAAACCATAGATCTTACAGCAGAATTGACTTATTCTTGGTAGACAAATGGTTATTGTTTAATTTTCAAGCTGCCAAAATGAATAATATCACTTGGTCGGATCATGCCTTGGTGAAGCTAGTAGTTGGGGATTCTACCGAGGTACGAGGCAGCAGCACACTGTCACATTAATTTAAAAAATGTATACACTTGAAAAACAAAACATGTCCCACCCAACCCAACAACTGACAAACCAACTGACACAACTCCTTAATGAACTTAGACTGCTCTTCCTGGGGGACTTTGAAATGGCCTCCAGGGGAGTTAAATTGACCTATTATACACGTGGCAACAGAGCAGGGAAACTCCTGGCCAACCGTATTAGAAGACATAGATATAAAACCCAAATCCCATACATAATACAAACCAATACCCAAAGAAAACAACATCATCCCCAAGCTATAGCGGATGCCTTTATTCAATATTATGACTCACTATATAATCTCAAGAATGACACTATCATACAACAACCAACACCAGCTATTATAGAAGCATTCCTAGACAAGATTAAACCTCCCAAACTTACCCTGAGCACCTCAATAACCTAAACTCCCCTATCACTAACTTGGAAGTACAACAGATCATACAAACTCTCCCAATTAACAAATCTCCAGGCCCAGGTGGCTTCACAGGGGAATATTATAAATCCTTTCAAGATACATTAATTCCACACATGGTTGAGCTATTTACTTGAGCTGCTGCCTCGTGCTCATTCCCCCCAGAAATGCTTAAAGCCATGATAGTAGCTCTACCAAAACTGATGAAAGACACAGATACCCCACAGAAATATAGACCTATATCGTTACTAAACAATGATCTCAAAATGTATGAAAAATTATTGGCTACTAGACTAGTGGACATACTACCTTCACTAATAGATGTCGATCAGTCTGGATTCACTAAAGGGCGACAGACAGCTGATGCTACATGATGCCTGACAAATGTGATCCATATGGCCAATAAGCACAAAATGCCTTCTCTGCTACTAGCATTGGATGCAGAGAAAGCATTTGATAGGATACATTTGCAATTTCTTGCACAGGTGCTAACTAGGTTTTGTTTCAGTGGCTCCATCTACTCAGCCATGATGGCACTATATACCCATCCATTGTCCCAAGTTTATATATCAGGGGCACTGTATATCCTGTTTGAAATAACCAATGGGACAAGACAGGGCTGCCCCTTTCCCCACTTATTTTTAATTTGTTGATGGAGCCATTCCTGGTGTTTATGAATGGGTATAAAGGTGGGGCTGAGACATCACACCATAAGTTTATTCCCTGATGACATAATACTGAGGCTCACAAAAAATACTGATGCTCGCTGATGACATAATACTGATGCTTACAAAATGGTGTATTATACTATAAAGTGAATGAGACCAAATCCTATATTTTAAATGTAGGCATCCCAAAAGAGACAAAAAAAAACAAAAAAACTAGAGCTAAAATTTTCATACACATGGAAAAAAGAGAAAATAGAGGTAGAGTACAAAACCCAACACTGGGGAAAACGTTATACCTCACTTACACGTCCACAAAAAGCACAAACCTCTGGGAAATGCAGCAAACGATAACACTTTGTTGGTATTTGACTCCACACCGCATCTCAAAGATCTATCAGGAGGCCTCCTCAAACTACTGGAGGCTATGTGGCTGCTCTGGTACATTAATTCATATTTTATGGTTTTGCCCAAATCTATGGTTACTATGGTCCCAAGTTTAAAGACTTATTTCTACTATCGCAGGTCTTCAACAATCATTAACACCAGGAATGGCAATATTATCACTTAAGTTATCACATATATTATTAGCTACGTGTCTTTCTATTCTCAGATGCTGGAGAGAATCAACAGCACTAAAAATATCTGAGGTAATGCACACAATTAACACCCATGGCACTTATGAGGTTCTACATTCCTCAACCACAGGGAATTACAAAAATGTGTCTACACACCGGTGCCCTTGGCATGACTGGAACTCAAAGGGAGCAAAACCTCTGATGTTCCAATAAAAAAAAGTTAGCTAACATAGTAATATGTCTAATGCAACAGGCATCACTCTGACTGAAATGTGTTGTTTAGGCTCGGTTCACACAGGGGCGACTTGTCCAGGCGACTTCGCCGCTTGACAAGTCGCCCCCGTTCTGTACTACGGAACCGTTCTAATAGGAGCGACTCGAGTCGCTCCGACTTAGAAAAAAGGTTCCTGTACTACTTTTGCGGCGACTTCGGGCGACTTGCATTGACTTCTATACAGAAGTCATTTTGCAAGTCGCCGCGGAGGTCGCGGCAGGTCGCGGCGCTGCAAGTCGTGCCGCGTCCTGTGTGAACCGAGCCTATCTGTATGCTAGTTTTATGTTGTTTAATGTTTTACAAATAGTCATTATGCTCTTAATGATAGGCACACTGATAGAACAAAGCTAGCAGGAAGCAAAAAACCAACATCAGGGTTCACCCACTGTGACTAAATAGAGAGACCGCTTGTGGTGGAACCTAGAGCCACCTTCCTAACTCAGGAAATCATCTACTATCCCTGGTAACATAAGGGTACCTATCCAATATAACAAGAACTTGTCATGCATTCTATATGATCGCAATAAAAGTTGTAATGCATTTTATATGTTTTCTTTGTGTAAATGTTAAAATTCAATAAAAATTATTATTGGATATTACATGGTGTGTGTGTTCAATAAAATTCATTAAAGTGTATGTAAGAAATTGAATAATTTTCTCAAGCGGCAAGTGATTATTTAAAGTGGTTGTAATGTCTCAATCAAGAGCACTATGTGTTATTTCTGTCTGCTGCTCTGTTCCTATGCATGAGCCACGTCTGACAGGTTTACCTAACACAGAGAAAAAAATGGTGACAGAGAGAGATCCCCAGCACACAGCCTGTAACAGCCTCAACTCTGTCCCTTTGTGCTGTGTGAAAGAGGGGTGTGTCCCTTCCCTTCAGTCAACTATCAGACCTCTCCTCACTGAGCTCTGCAGTGTGTAATTTTAGCTCTCTGTCCCCATTTTCTGACAGCTCAGAAGAGAAGACAGATGATAAATAAGTACAACTTAAGTAGGAAGATTTGTTTAATCTTTGTATATAACCTGAGGCCTGTCACTTAACTGGGAATACTGTATGTAAGGGTTTACATCCACCATACGTTTCAGCTGTTCTCACTTATTGTAACTCAGGTGCTTATGAGTTCAGACATGCTGCTTCTCAGTTGCTTTAGGCTGGGTTCACACTATTGCAAAACGGATGCTCACAATAGCAGGAGATTTTGACCGGCTCTCTATGGAGCTGGTTCACATATCTTTGGTGCGGCTCCTGTGGGGTCCTGTGCATCTTTTGGTCTGTTTCAGGTCCGAATTCAGCCAAAAACTGGGGCTGAAAACGGACCTGAAACTGTGAATGGGGATGCACCGGACACCTGCTGTGAGCTGCATGGAAAGATGGTGCGAACCCTGAGCTACTCACATCTGGTTTAATTTGCTTATGAACTGCAATAAGCTGCTTTTGCCCTCACATTTGTTTTTTGAGGAAGGGAAACAATTTAGAATTAGACAAATGCAGGGCAAAATGTTGGTTTTAGGACAGGCAATCTACAGACATACAGAAATGTTATTTACAGAAAACTTTGGGTGAAAGGTAATCCTTGCTAACTAACTTTATTTAAACACTTGGAACAACACTTAACTATATGGAAGTTTTGTATTTACCATCCTTCATGTCTATTCACTGTAATTTTATGCATAAAGCATAAACTGATTGCACAAAAACCTGTATTTTTAGGGAAAACCAGCTGAACTTGGTAAAATTAATCCTTACATGGTTATTAGAGTCGATCCTGAAAGTTGTAAAATGTTAGATTCTGATCAAATTTCATGAATTCAGATGTCCCGAGCAGGACTGAATTTCATTGTATTTTTGGCAGTTTTGATTCCCAAAAGGCTTCAGGAAGAAGAGGAGTAAAGACTGTTCAAATGGCTGTATGTTCATTGCATTCGCTTCTGCTTATTCCTCCACATCTTTATCTTGACTCCCAATGACACCAGGTTCCCACCCTTGGTTCTTACTGCTCCTGGTAGAACTTTTAAAGGAAGTGGCTCAAGATGTGTTTTTTTGGTCACACAACCGGACTTCCAAAGGCTTCCCAAACCATTCTGCACATTGTTGGTTTATTTGCTGCTTTTTAATACACACTTCTTTGGAGACTAGACATTAATTTCAATGGCAACTTTTCTGGTCTTGATTTTAATTAACCATAAAATAAAATAGGGAATAAGGTGAGGGTGGGTCCGCCCTAACTCCCATTCATTTTTTTACCAAGCGCTATAGTAAATTTGCAAATTAGGGTTTGGCTAAAATGGGTTTTCAAGCTTGAAAATTCACACTATATAGCCAAATGCAAGTTTCAATCATTGATTATAATGGTACAGTTGTTACTCCCCCCCCCCAAAAAAAAAAAATATTAATAATAATTTTGAGATGAACTGTTTATTTCTCTAAAATAAATTGTCCTTGCAACAATGTTATATATATATATATTTTTTTTTAAGAATGCTAGTAATGTGTAATGTTTTCGTAAAATATATTTTTCACAAAAGTCAAATCCAAAACTCCCACAGGTGTCTTCACAAACCATAAACAATACCATTGCTGATGCAATTTTTAAATGCGTCACAATTTTGTGTGTTGTTTATTTTTTCCAAATTTGAGCCCAAAAAATGTGATATGTGTACCAACATCAGAAATAAAAATGTAATTCCCAAAATTCAGAGGGTAACATCACTACTATGATCTTCCTCTGTTGTGGTTTTAACATTTATTTTTTTCAGCAGTCATTACATTTCATCATTTATTTCACATAATTGATGCATAAGTCTGATGTGATCCTGCACACATATTTTAATGTTGTATGCTGATGATGAATGACTACTGTGCTTTGTCAACAATTTGTGTGAAGCAGCCCTCACAAAGTTTTAATTTCCTGTTTTGTATTCTACACATGCCCAACAAAGTACAATTTGTAGATTTTTGGTATCACTGATCATGGCCAGAGCCTTGGATATTTGTTATTTTTAGGTTTACCCTGAACAGATACAGTATCTCACAACAATGTGTACACTCCTCACATTTTTGTAAATATTTTAATCTTTTCATGTGACAACACTGAAGAAATTACATGTTGCTACAATGTAAAGTGCTGAGGGTACAGCTTGTATAACAGTGTTAATTTTCTGCCCCCTCAAAATGCTCAACAAACAGCCATTAATGTCTAAATTGCTGGCGACAAAAGTGAGTACACCCCTAAGTGAAAATGTCCAAATTGGGCCCAAAAAGCCATTTTCCCTCCCAGTGTCATGTAACTTGTAATGCCGCGTACACACGACCAGAATTTCCAAGTCTGACGGAATCAGTCCGTCGGACATTCTGATCGCGTGTGGACTAATCCGATAATTTTTCATTTAAAAAATCAGACGGACCTAGAAATAGAACATGTTTCAAATCTGTCTGAAGGACTCAATTCCTTTCAGGAAAACCGTTTGTCTGTATGCTGGTCCAACGGACCAAATATGACACAAAGAAAGCTATTGCCTACTGGCTATTGAACTTCATTTTTTAGTCCCTTCTTATGTCATCATGTTCAAAATTAACAGACTTTCGAGGGCAAGTCCATTCATTCAGAAGTCCATCAAAACTCCACCGAAAGTCCATCGAGAAGACTGTCGGACCTAGTCTGTCGGAAAGTCCGGTCATGTGTATGCGGCATTAATGATACAAGGTCTCAGATGTGAATGGAGAGCAGGTGTGTTAAATTTGGTGTTATCCCTCTCACTCTCTCATACTGGTCACTGGAAGTTCAACATTGCACTTGCACCTCATGGCAAAGAACTCTCTGAGAATCTGAAAAAAAGAATTGTTGCTCTACATAAAGATAGCCTAGGTTATAAAAAGTTTGCCAAGACCTTGAAACTGAGCTGCTGTATGTTGGCCAAGATCATACAGCGGTTTAACAGGAAAGATTCCATTCAGAACGGGCCTCGCCATGGTCCACCAAAGAAGTGCAGGTGCTCAGCGCCATATCCAGAGGTTGTCTTTGTAAAATAAACGGATGAATGATCCCCCCCCCCTTCAGAGACTGGGCCGCAGGGCAGTATTCCAACATGATAACGACCCCAAACACACCTCCAAGATGATCACTGCCTTGCTAAAGAAGCTGAGAGTAAAGGTGATGGACTGGTTAAGCATGTCTCCAGACCTAAACCCTATTGAGCGTCTGTGGGGCATCCTAATGAGGAAGGTGGAGGAGCGCAAGGTCTCTAACATCCACCTGCTCCATGATGTCGTCATGGAGGAGTGGAAAAAAACTCCAGTGGCAACCTGTGAAGCTCTGGTGAACTCCATGCCCAAGAGGGTTAAGGCAGTGCTGGAAATAATGGTAGCCACATAAAATATTTGACACTTTTCACTCAGTTTGGACATTTTCATTTAGAGGTTTAGGGGTATACTCACTTTTGTTGCCAGTGGTTTAGACATTAATGGCTGTGTGTTGAGTTATTTTGAGGGGACAGAAAATTTACTCTGTTATACAAGCTACCTTACGTTGTAACTAAGCATCATTTCTTCAGTGTTGTCACATGAAAAGATATAATAAAATATTGACAAAAATGCGAAGGGTGTACTCACTATTGCGAGATACTGTATATATGCTCATGCATTCTTTCATTTGTAAAGAGTGTGTGTGTTTCTGATGAACAGGTGTGAGCACTTGAGGCCTACATGAAGAGACAGAATAAATTACACTGGTGTGTGTGTCCTTTACTGGGTTGGTCTAGGTGTGCTTGCAATCCTAGGTAGGCTGTAGTGTTTGGTCTGAGAAAAGGTCTGTATCTTTGTTTGCAGTGCTTATATTGGGTTACAAATATCAATTTTTTTGGGGGGGAGTGTGCATAATGCCAGATCCACACCCCATGAAGGGTATGGTTTGCTGATTGCTTTATGTGTTTGCTGGTATAGCTTTGCATTAAGGCCCTCAAAAGTGTGTTTTTGTGGGCATGGTTTTTGGTTTTGCGCTGCCTTTTTGGATTTTGGATTCATTTTGTCTGTTTTTGCTTATGATCCTGCAATTTAACTTTTTAGGGGTTGGGGCTAGTGGTGGACGAACTTCCGACGGGACGTTTCGCGAACGCGGCTGATAGCTTGCGAACCGTAACGTTCGCGGCGGGCCCCATTGACTTCAATGGGAGGCGAACTTTACAAACCTACAGGTCAAATTTGCAGCCACAAAATAATTACTAGCTGTGCACACATAGTCCCACCACATGGCCAATGACATAGCACATGTATGAGGTGAATCTGGGATCGACAACTACAAGCATTCTTTTTTTATATGTGAAATTCTGACAATTCAGGACTCAGGAGCGCAAGAAGGCAATGGAGGAGAGGGAAGGTCAGGGTAGGCTAAGAAGAGGGTGCAGGAGATGATCACCAGCACCATGATATAGAGCACTGACACCTGCACCATGATAGAGTGATCTGACACCAGCACCGTGATAGAGAGCACTGACATCAGCAGCGTGACATAAAGCACTGACACCAACACCGTGATATACAGCACTGACACCTGCACCGTAAGCAGCCCGAGGAGGAAGTCAGCATAGCACAGGGATGGTGCGAGCCCCTCATAATGAGCATAGCACAGGGATGGTGGAAGCCCCTCATAATATGCACAGCAGAGGTACAGCCCCAGGAGTAAGTCAGCATAGCACAGGGATGGTGGGAGCCCCTCATAATAAGCAGCCCCAGGAGGAAGTGAGCATAGCACAGGGATGGTGGGAGCCCCTCATAATGAGCATAGCACAGGGATGGTGGGAGCCCCTCATAATATGCACAGCAGAGGTACAGCCCCAGGAGTAAGTCAGCATAGCACAGGGATGGTGGGAGCCCCTCATAATAAGCAGCCCCAGTAGGAAGTCAGCATAGCACAGGGATGGTGGGAACCCCTCATAATGAGCATAGCACAGGGATGGTGGGAGTCCCTCATAATATGCACAGCAGAGGTACAGCCCCAGAAGTAAGTCAGCATAGCACAGGGATGGTGGGAGCCCCTCATAATAAGCAGCCCCAGGAGGAAGTCAGCATAGCACAGGGATGGTGGGAGCCCCTCATAATGAGAATAGCACAGGGATGGTGGGAGCCCCTCATAATATGCACAGCAGAGGTACAGCCCCAGGAGTAAGTCAGCATAGCACAGGGATGGTGGGAGTCCCTCATAATAAGCAGCCCCAGGAGGAAGTCAGCATAGCACAGGGATGGTGGGAGCCCCTCATAATGAGTATAGCACAGGGATGGTGGGAGCCCCTCATAATATGCACAGCAGAGGTACAGCCCCAGGAGGAAGTCAGCACAGCACAGGGATGGTGGGAGCCCCTCATAATAAGCAGCCCCAGGAGGATGTCAGCATAGCACAGGGATGGTGGGAGCCCCTCATAATAAGCAGTCCCAGTAGAAATATGACACCGCTCAACCTCTTCAAACAGGAGGGTACAGCATATAGTACGGTGTGCTTTTTTTGTACAAGGAAGTGAGCCAAATGAAGAAAGAAGTGCTGTCTGTGTGCTCGATTAAAAAAATCATTTATAGACATATACATGGTCTACTGGTCACATGTGTTGAATTCCTCCGAGATCCATGCCTCATTTATTTTTAGAAATGTGAGGTAGTTAACACTGTCATGAGCTAGGCGAGTACGCTTATCGGTCACGATCCCCCCTGTTGCGCTGAACGTCCTTTCGGACAGGACACTGGACGAGGGGCAAGCCAACAGTCCGATTGCAAATTGGGCAAGCTCTGGCCAGAGGTCAAGCCTGCCCACCCAGTAGTCCAGGGGTTCATCACTCCTCAGAGCGTCCACATCGGCCGTTAACCCGATGTAGTCTGACACCTGACGGTCTAGGCGTTCCCTGATGCTGGATCCGGATGACACCTGTCGATGGGTCGGCTGAAAGAATTACCTCATATCAGAAGTCACCAACACATCTTCAAACTGACCTCTTCTTGCAGGCGCTGTTGGATTGGTACCCGCAACTCCTTCTCTGGGAGTGGGAATTGCTCCTCTGCCAGCGCACACAAAAGCAGAATGCAGCATTTCTCGAAGCAAGGCCTGGAAGTGCTCCATTCTGACGGAACTCTGTGACGGCGGTAACATTTCTGCCATTTTGTGTTTGTACCGGGGGTCTAAGTACGTTGCCACCCAGTACTGGTCCTTGACCCTTATGCTTTTTATACCGGGGTCCCTATTAAAACACTGGAGCATGAAGGCCCCCATTTGCACTAAACTGGAAGCGGTGTGGTGGCCTGGCTCCTGCTCATGATCCAGGATAATGTCGTCCTCTTTATTCTCCTCTCCCCATCCACGCACAACAGGGATCCCAGAAAGGTTTAAAGCATGCTCTTCTTGCTCCTCCTCATCTGCCCTGGCCCCATCCTCCTCTGACTCCTCTTCAGACTCCTGTTGTTCACTTGTCTCAGATAGAGTAGCCCCCCCCCTGGGAATTCATCCAGCATTGCGACTTCCTCATCTTCCCGCTCCTGCTCCTCCACAGCTTGATCAATGACATGATGCAATGCACGCTCCATAAAGAAGGCATAAGGTACCATATTACTGATGGCGCCATGGCTGCGACTGACCAGTTTGGTGATCTCCTCAAATGGCCACCGAAGTCTGCACGCATCGCGCATGAGCAGCCACTATCGCGGTGAAAAAAAACCAGCTCCCCAGAACCTGTTCTGCCGCAGAGTTCATACAGGTAGACGTTAACTGCATGTTTCTGCTGGAGCAGCCTATCAAGCATATAGAAGGTTGAGTTCCATCGCGTCGAGCAATTGCAAATAAGACATCTGACCGGCAGATTATGTCGCTGCTGAATGTCAGCAAGGCGAGCCATGGCCGTGTAAGATCTTCTGAAATGGGCCGAGATTTTCCTTGCATGCCGCAAGATGTCCTGGACCCCAGGGTATTTGACAACGAATCGTGCGTCATTTTGCCCTGTTTCAATGCGCTAAGCAGATTGGCAGCGTTGTCACACACCACATTACCAACTGTCAAATTGAGCGGTGTTAGCCACTGATCTGCCTTTGAACGCAAAGCAACGTCTCACCAGGCATGTTGAATAGGTTTCGGGGAGCTTGGGCGGCGCAGCGGAAGAGACACTAGCAGCGGAAAAGGAGGAGTTAGCCGAGGAGGAGAGGGAGGAGGATGGAGTAGGAGGAGGAGGAGAAGAAGAGCCAGGCCTGCATGCAATCCGTGGCGGTAAAACCAAATCTACACGGGTGCCGTGGGTTACATGCTTGACGGCCGTCAGAAGGTTCACCCAGTGGGCAGTAAAAGTGATATACCTTCCCTGCCCGTGTTTGCTAGACCACGTGTCTGTGGTCAGATGTATCTTGGCACCAACACTGTGTGCCAGAGATACATTTACTTGCTGCTGAACATGGCCATATAGCTCTGGGATGCCCTTCTGTGAGAAATACTTCCTTCCTGGGACCTTCCATTGTGGTGTTCCAATGGCCACAAATTTTCGAAAGGCATCCGGGTCCACCAGTTTATATGGCAGTAGTTGGCGGGCTATCAGTTCTGAAAAACCAGCCGTCAACCGTTGGGCAAGAGGGTTATCCGGCGTCATCATTTTTTTACACTTGAACATTTGGCCCACGGAAGCCTGCCTTTTTGCAGAGAAACGTGAGCTTGGCGTGATGGAAGGTGGAGTGGAGGACAATTGTGAGGAGAGAGGAGAAGAAGTAGAAGACGAGGCTGGACGGTGAGAGCCTGGAGTGTGGCTTTGTGTGTTCCGTTGCTCCCACTGGGCTCGGTGATGGCAGCTCATGTGCCTTCTTAAGGTGGTCGTCCCTAGGTGAGTGTTGGGCTTACCACGACTAATGCGTTGACTCCAAAGATTGCAGATGGCAACACTATTGTCAGCAGCGGATACGTTAAAAAAAGCCCACACTGCGGAGCCATGTGCCGGCGCCCTGGGAGCGCCAGATGTGACCGTACATGGTCGATGACTCGCTCCTGATACATTAGCAGTCTGCTTTGTCCCTCCTGTGCAATGTAAGTTCTTCCTGCTTCTCCTCCCTATCTGCTGGTCCATATCTCCCTCTGAACTCCCCTCCTCTTCCTCTCTTGTGGGCACCCACGTGACATCACTAGACACGTCATCATCGACGTCACCTTCCCCACCGCTATAATTAGAGATCTCGGAGTAGGCAGCAACTCCGGGGACCAACCTCCTCCTTGGGCTGATCTGGGTACTGTCGTCAGACTGCTGAGTGGCCGTTGTTGCTACCTCCTCTTCCTGATCCAATGCCAAGAGTGGCTGCGCATCAGAAATGTCTTGATATGGATCGGAAAATAATTCCTGTGACTCAAGCGGAAGGTATGTGGTGGTGGTGGTGGTGTTGTTGGTGGTAGTGTCTTTGGGGTGCACATAGCTGAGAGTGAAGAAGAGGGTGCAGATCGAGAGGATGAGGAGGGTGCAGAAGAGTAAGGCTGAGTGAGCCACTCAACCAATTCTGGTGCTTCCTTTGACGTAATTGCACGCACCTTCTGCAATTTCCCACTTTGGCTCAAGCCTGTTGCTCCTGCCCTACCCCTACCCCTACCACCCCTGCGGAAGGGCCTGCCTCTTCCTCTGCCTGTCATTTTTTAAATGACCCTGTGACAAAACTCTCTACAGAAGTGCAGTATGTATGTGGAAGAAGGTATATAACACCCCGCTTCAATCTGTTGCTTTTGGGGGCCACTGGTCTATCACACCAGTTATAATACTTTTTTTTTGGATTGCGTTTGTCACTCTTTGTAGTATCGCTGCAGAACCGCTCAGCAGTCACAATGTTGCACAGTGGAAACGCACTATACTATGCTTTCTATATGTGCAAGTATTTTATACGTGTATTACACAACTATATACTGCACACCGAATAGTACACCCTTACCAGTCCTTATAAGGACCTTTGTGAAACTAGTAGGTTGTGATTAGCAGACTGTACCTCACTCAACCCTATATACTGTAGTACGCTATACCTTACCAGTCCTTAGAAGGACCTTTGTGGAACTAGTAGGTTGTGATTAGCAGACTGTACCTCAGTCCCTATACTGATAAAGGACTGCTGCAGAATAGGGCAGCAGTCAGCAGTAGTGCACCTCAACCCTATATATTGTGGACCTATACCAGTCCTTAAGGATTAGCAGACTGTACCTCACTCAACCCTATATACTGTAGAACACTATACCTTACCAGTCCTTAGAAGGACCTTTGTGGAATTAGTAGGTTGTGATTAGCAGACTGTACCTCAGTCCCTATACTGATAAAGGACTACTGCAGCAGAAGGGCAGCAGTCAAGTATAATATTCTTTCTATATTTGGAAGAAAGAATATTATACGTGTACAACCCTATTACCATACCAGTCCTGAAAAGGACCTTTGTGGATCTAATAGTAACAGCTAATGATTAAACTGACTGTCCCTCACTGCTACACACAGCTTCCTGTCTGTCCCTATTTAAACTGACAAAACACAGGCTGCTGCAACAATAACTTGAATAGCACTGCACTCAAAACTATATCCTGTACTACTACACCATACCAGTCGTGAAAAGGACTTTTGTGGACCTAATAGTGACAGCTAATGATGTAACTGACTGTCCCTCTCTGCTACACACTGCGTCCTGTCGGTCCCTATCTGCACTGACAAAAGACAATCTGCTGCAACAATGACTTGAATAGCAGTGCCTCAAACCTATATCCTGATCTACACCTACACCATTCCAGTCCTTAAAAGGACTTTTGTGGACCTAATAGCTAGCGATTTGGGTCACTGCAGTCTCTCCCTGCTCCACACAGCAACCTCTCCCTATAGTGACAGTAGAAAGAATGTAAAATGGCCGCCGGATCGGGTCTATTTATAAGTTAAGGGGAATGTCCAATTGTCCATGTGCTGTAATGTCTCAATTGGCTGTCCTGTACCCCATGATGGATGTGTCATCATAGGTCAAGGTTCTTTCACACTGTAAACACATAAGTCCGCTGGGCGAACAGCGGCAATAGTATGCCGATCGGGCGAATCGCGAACAGCCGAAATTCGCCGCGAACCGACCGCCGGGTGAACCGTTTGGTCATCCCTAGTTCTGATCACCAAAATGGTTTGTCATGGTTGTTATTAGCTTGATTTGTATCCCTGCTTTTATACCTTGTAGATTGTAAGCTCTTTTGAGCAGGGCCCTTCTAAATATATTGTCAAATTCTGGAGCATCATTCCCATGCCTTTTATTTATTTTTTGTCCAAGTACATTATTGTACCAAATGTTAATACTAATGTTGAAATAAAGAGTTGATTCTTTTTTTGCTTTATGATTGACTTTTGCAGACTATAAATACATAGTTTATAAGTGCAGACTATTAATATCCCTTTAAATCTGTATTAAATCTAGTTGTATACAAAGGTATTTGGTTGTGCCCTTGAATAGAAAGTGTAATGGGGGGAAGGGGGAGAAAAAAAAATCCCTGCTCCAATGCTGAATTTTAGGGCTCTATTAATTATTTTCTGGACTAGGTAAACCACAAAATATGTAAACTAAATATGAATTCTCTCTAAGCACCATACTAAACACCCCCCCCCCCCCCCCCCCCCCCCCAAAAATAAAACCTTTTGGGTCTAGCATAGGTCTTAAGGGGAACTCCATGCAAACATTGAAAAAAAAATGGCATGGTGTCCCCCTAAATCCAAATCCCCCGAAATCCATACCAGGCCCTTAGGGTCCTGCATAGATTTTAATAGGGATGGGCCGAACACAGCATCGGTTTGGTTTGTAGAACACCTCCAACAGGCAAAAGGTTCTAGCAAAAATGCGAACCCTATTGGAAGATTTTGGAAAAGTATGAGTATTGTAAAATGTGCACTTTAATACTTTCTTTCCTCTTACTCTGAAGATATGTAAACAAAGAGTGAATGCCTGAACAATTTTAAATCATTATTGAATTGTACTTTATACAAACCGGTCTGTTCAGTTCAGAGATAGTGAATTTGTAAATTTTGTACAGTAGAGCAGTGGCTGTGTCAGTAGGACAGAGGTTGGTCTCAGTAGGACATTGGATGGTGTCAGTCAGCAGAGCAGTGGATGGTAGAATATGGGAGTGCACTACTCCAAAGTAATCACCTCTACTAAGAACAGTTGTATTTGCAATCAGGTAAGGTGCTGGCTCTGTTTGCAACAGAGATAATGAAAGAAATAGAACTCTGTATAGCTGCACTCCAAAAAAGTTCACCTTTATTAAAAAATGGATATCAAAGCATCACAGGGCAATACAGACTAACGGCACAGCTACTCATGCATTTCACACCAGATATGGTGCTTAGTCATAGTTAGAGTGCTAAAGATTAGGGATGAGCTTTGAGTTCGAGTCAAACTCATGTTCAACTTGAACATTGCCTGTTCGCCTGTTCACCGAACAGTGAACTATTTAGGGTGTTCGCGGCAAATTCGAAAAGCCGTGGAACACCCTGTAAAAGTGCTAATTTTAAAGGCTTATATGCAAGTTATTGTCATAAAAACTATTTGGGGACCTGTACCAATGCAAAATAAAAAGTTTTAAAAACGGCCATTTTTTCAGGAGCAGTGATTTTAATAATGCTTAAAGTGAAACAATAAAAGTGCAATATTCCTTTAAATTTCATACCTGGGGGTGTCTATAGTATGCCTGTAAATGTTTCCCGTGCTTAGAACTGTCCCTGCACAAAGTGCCATTTCTGCAGGAAAAAAGTCCCCCACGTCCCCCAAAAAGAACCCCACATAATTTTTTTTAAGGTTCCCCTTAATATCCCTCAAATTAAATTACCAGGCCCTTCAGGTCTGGTATGGATATTAAGGGGAACCTTAAAAAAAATAACATGGGGTTCTTTTTGGGGGACGTGGGGGACTTTTTTCCTGCAGAAATGGCACTTTGTGCAGGGACAGTTCTAAGCACGGGAAACATGCGCTCCTTTAGAGGCATACTATAGACACCACCCAGGTTTTTTTTTATCAATGACTTTCAATGACTGTTATCTGTATCATGGGGAGCCGACAATTAATTATAGCCGCGAGTGCTTTTAAATTACTTTTTTCCTGCAGAAACAGAGCAACAACGGACAATGTGAAACCTACATCCAGAAATATAGTATGAAAATTAAATCAATGAAAAAGGAAACAAAACCCAACCTCCAGTTAGACATATAATCAATGTTAGTACTAACAATTAATGAACATAAGGGGCACCTTTTAGGCAATATGATCTTCTCTACTCTCTGAATCCACAATGGTCGCACAACCACCCCATTTTGGTTGAGGTCTGACTTTTATCCTATAAACTCCATGTGCAAGTATATGGACCTCTTTCAAAGATTAGTGGAGAAGGCTTTGACCCATTTGGTGGCAGAGATCACTCTAGAACTGGCAATCTAACTAGCTCAGAGAAAGAAGCTTTAACCAGTCTTAGTAAAGACAAGGAGATTGTCATAAAAAATTCTGACAAGGGGGGTTCTGTAGTAGTACTTAATTCTGAAACTTATAGGAATCAGGCTATCCGTCAGCTATCAGATGATAAAATGTATATTTAAAGTTAAGAGGGGACCCTACACCTATGTTTAGAAAGGATTTGTGTATGCTTTTGGACAGAGCTGTTACAATCTGAATCTTTACTTTACGTGAGAAAAAGATGTTTATTCCCGATGCCCCCATTATGCCAATTTTTCATCATCTACCGAAAACGCACAAAGGGCTTCACCCATTGACAGGTAGACCCATAGTGGTGGGCATTGGATCGCTTAATGAGCGACTGGATGAATGGGTTGACCATCACCTACAGCCACTGGTCTCTTCTTTACCTGGTTTCTCAGGAATACCAAGAAACCTTTAGTCAGATATACAACATGTTGGATGGGACCCGACTATGTCTGGGTCACCTGCGACATAGCAACTCTATATTCTACTATTCCCACCCTTTGGGACTTCAGGCTGTTTTTCACAAAAATCACAGTAACTATTCTTTTGTGCATCAGGATTTCATATTGTGTTGTTTGGAATATCTACTTACTCATAATTTTTTTATGTTTGATAAAGACTACTTCCTCCAGAAGTGTGAGGCCTCGATGGGCGCCAAATTTTCCCCCTCCCTTGCCAACTTATATATGGGATGGTCGGAGAGGTCCCACATTTTTGGCGCTGGTAGTCTCCATCGTTCCAAAATACGATTTTTTAAATCTCTACATAGATGATTTGATCTTCATATGCACCAACAATATAGGCAGTATCCATGATTGGACTCTTAATAAAAATAGTCTAAACCTTAAATTTGCAGGTGTTATGGATCATAAACACATTTAATTTTTAGATGCTGTCCTTATAGGTGAAGTAGAGCACATCTCCTCTGGCCTGTACAAAAAGCCTTCAACTCCCTGCTAAGGGCTGATTCTGGTCACCCCAGACATACCATTAAGGGCACCCCAGTGTGCCAATTTTTAAGGCTGAAACGTGTACCGGTATGTAGTGACTAGACATGTGCACACTAAAATATTTTGTTTCGGAATTTCGTCCGAAAAATACATTTATTTAGTTACTCCTGAAATTTGTTTTTATTTATTTTGTTTTTCGTAAAAAATTGCATTCGTCCGAAAATCCAAATTGATTAAAGTTGAATCTGTCATCGAAGGCTTATGGTGTCTGTCGAATGTTCAAAGAAGATTCAACGGAGCAGCTAAACTGTATGACTCCGAATAGTTTAGCTGCTCCGTCGAATCTTCTTAGAACTTTCAACAGACACCATAAGCCAAAGATTCAACGTTTGTGTGTTTTTCGCCTGCTTTGTCGAATCTTTGTCGTTCATGTTGCATGTATATAGTTCAAACAGAAAATGGACTGGTG
Source organism: Lithobates pipiens (assembly GCF_037356315.1). Taxonomy (NCBI): domain Eukaryota; kingdom Metazoa; phylum Chordata; class Amphibia; order Anura; family Ranidae; genus Lithobates; species Lithobates pipiens. The sequence continues at coordinate 390,949,558 of NW_027507748.1, read as the reverse complement.
ATAGTGATCACTGATCAGACAGGTAACAAGATAGGGTATATAGAATCTCAATCTATAATATAGAATCTATAATAATACATCCCCCCCCCCACAACACGGGCAGCTTCTGAGGCTATCACAACACTAGCAACACTAATATCACTATCAAGTTCACATCACTAACACAATAGCAGTAGATCATTATGAGTTAAGTTAAGTTGAACTGTAGCTTGCTTCACTTGTTCTGCTGCTGTGCTTATGCTTAATTGCTAAATAATTTAGGTTCTCTGACAAACGGACCAGCTAAGATTGACTGTCTTCCGAAATGATTCAGTGTGTGTGTGTCTCTCTCTGCTAGCAATTGTAAGTAAGTTGGCTGTATGTGTGTACTTAGTTCTAGCTATTTTACTGCTCCTCCTCTTTGGTTACAATCAGCCAATAACATTCCTCATCATCATTATTTTTATTTTACTTCACCCACCCAATTCCAGCACAAATCTTTTCTCTCTATGTCGAATCCTTTCTCTCTGTGTAGAATAATCCTGGACTAATAGAGTTAAGGTTAGGCACATTTGCCCACAGGTTAGATAGACACAGATTGTTATTGTCAGTGTCATGTTGAATCTCCTATCTATATCAAACTGTTGTCACAATAAATACGAAAATAAAGCATTTATTTATGTAGGATCTTTTGTTTTTCAGATTCGGCACTTTCGTTATCATTTGTTAAAACGATAAGGAAAATACCTGAAATTCAGATGAAAATGCATTCGGACGAAAATGAATGCACATGTCTAGTAGTGACGATTCCACTTTTTTCAAAAGAAGCCTTAGATATGAGAGCACGGTTCATGAATGGGGGTTATACAGTCTCTGTCCTTAATTGGGCATTTAATATAGTATGTAAAACTGAGACAAAACATCTCCTCTGTGACAATGTCAGCAGACATAGGAATGGGAGTAAGAGACCTCATAAATTAGACAAATCTATTAACGTTCCTATATTCTCCACGTGAGGGCAATGGTTGCTCCTGTTGTTCACTCATACTACATGGTGACACCATCCATTCTAGCCCTTTAGATAAAATGTTTAGCGCATCCACCTTTATTAACTGTAACACTAAATACATAGTATATGTTATCACGTGTATGGAGTGTTCTGTTCAATATGTGGGGCGCAAAACCCGCAGACTTAGGGACAGGCTATATGACCATATTTACAATATTTCTAAAAATCATTCTACTAATGTAGCAAGGCATTGGAATATGTGTCATAACAATGATGTTAATAGTCTGTGGATTCAGGGTGTAGAGAAGTTTGTATAGCCTAAAAGGGAGTATTTTACCTCAATACTAGGCAGCCTTTTGGTCTCAACTTTGAACGGGACATCACACACTGTTATGAGTAGTATATTATTATTTTACATCTTCTGTTTATTCATTCTACTCTGGTTGGTGCCCCTTATTTTCATTAATTGTTAGTACTAACATTGATTATACGTCTAACTGGAGGTTGGATTTTGTTTCCTTTTTCCATTGATCATTTTCATACTATATTTCTGGATGTGGGTTTCATATTGTTCGTTGTTGGTCTGTTTGTTTTACCATCTGTGTTCTGCTTGACTCACCATCTCCGTTTTCTGCTATGCTATCTTTGTTTTTTCTTTCAGTTTTTCAGTCTTTCTTTGTTTTATGTGTTCTCTTTTGATCATTCTTGGATTAGTAGAGACATGCATTTTTAATACATGCTGTTGCCATTACCGTTAAGCAGAAAATAATCTTTTTGATATTTCTATTCATTTTCATTCTGTGTTCTGGCTATACGGCGTGATTATATATATGCATGTCTTCTCGTTTGATTTATAGATATAGCTTTCCCAAAAGAAAATAAAAATAAAAAAATGTATATTTGTTTATGGGACTTAATGCCTTTTTTGTTTGTTTTCTTTACATATGCTACTTTATTCCATCATTCCATCTTTGATGTTTAACGTTTAATCAAGAGGATAGTATTTGACTTTATATATGCTGGTTTATGCTGAATTTTTTAATACATATGTTATGGTTTTATTTTTTATTTTGTGTAGGTATCTTTAGTAGACATGTGCGATTCATTTCGTACGAATCTGAAATTCGTATGAATTTCCCTAAATTCGTACTTTTGGGAGGATCCGAAATACGAATTGCCATGCATCTGAATTTTGTACGAAATACGAACTTTTGTTTACGAATCCCCAGGAGGAAGTCAGCACAGCACAGGGATGGTGGGAGCCCCTCATCTAACGAAAATTTGTATTTCAGATAGGAAATTCTTCAACGGAATTTTGTTTTTCGGATAAAAACCAAACTTCCATCAGCATTGACTGTCATATTGAGGTATATTTTGCCTTTAACCACTTCAATACAGGGCACTTAAACACCTTCCTGCCCAGACCAATTTTGAGCTTTCAGCGCTGTCGCACTTTGAATGACAATTGCGCGGTCATGCTACACTGTACCCAAATGAAATTTTTATCATTTTTTTCCCACAAATAGAGCTTTCTTTTGGTGGTATTTGATCACCTCTACGATTTTTATTTTTTGCTCTACAAATAAAAAAATACTGAAAATTTTGAAAAAAAAATTTTTTTTTGTGTTTCAGTTTCAAAACTTTGTAAATAAGTACGTTTTCTCCTTCACTGATGGGCACTGATGGGGCTACACTGATGGGCACTGATAAGGCGGCACTGATGGGCACCAATGAGGTGGCACTGATGAGGTGGCATTAATGGACACTGATAGGCGGCACTGATAGGCGGCACTGATAGGCGACACGGATGGGCGACACGGATGGGCGACACGGATGGGCGACACGGATGGGCGACGCGGATGGACACTGATAGGTGGCACAAATTGGCACTGATAGCTGGCACGGATTGGCATGGATGGGCGGCAGAGATGGGCATGGATAGGCGGCACAGATGGGCATGGATAGGCGGCACAGATAGGCATGGATAGGTGTCACAGATGGGCATGGGTGGGCACTGATAGGCGGCACAGGTGGGCACTGATAGGCGGCACATGTGGGCACCCATAGGCGGCACAGGTGGGCACTCATAGGCGGCATTGGTGTTATACTGTACTAATGGATGCCAATCAGTGCCAAACAATAATGCATGCCAATCAGTGATGCCCATTGTGGGCACTGATTGGCATCCATTATGGGCACTGATTGGCATCCATTGTGCTGACTGGCATCCCTGGTGGTCTAGGGAGGATTACCTTTTCCCTGGTGGTCTGGTGGCATCCCTGGTGGTCCAGTGTGGGCATCCTCGGGGGGGCTGTGCTGATAATCGATCAGCACAGGCCCCCCATGTCAGAGGAGCAGCCGATCTGCTCTCCTCTACTCGCGTCTGACAGACGCGAGTGAGGAAAAGCCGATCACCGGCTCTTCCCATTTACACTGTGATCAGCCGTGATTGGACACGGCTGATCACGTGGTAAAGAGTCTCCATCGTCATATGACGTCTGGTCAGGATTATGAAACCACTTTGCAGCCGTCAATTTGTAATAGGGCGGGCGGCAAGTGGTTAAATTAATCGTAACGAACATTCGTACAAGTTAACGAACCTAACGACAGTTCGTATTTCGTACGAATTGATTCGGATACGAAGTACGAATTCATTTTAATACGAACTGTAACGGAACAAAACAAAACAAATTTATTGACGGCGCCCATGTCTAATCTTTAGCACTCTAGCTATCACTAAGCACCATATCTGGTGTGAAATGCATTTCAGCATTTTATTTCTTCCAGAGAAGTGGATGAAGTTAGTTGGAGAGTGGATTTTGTAGCCCCATTGTTTGGGGTCTCAGTGAAATATGTGGAGGGGGGTGTGTGCCTTTCCTCCAATCACCTGGCAGGCAATGTATTAAAAAATATATATATATATATATATATATATATATATATATATATATATATATATATATATATTTGTATACCATGTAGTATATACATAATTAAGTGTAGACTATATATACAGTGCAGGCAGTCATATATATATATATATATATATATATATATATATATATACAGTGCAGCCAGTGCAGAGTATATAATAAAGTGGTTAAGGGGAACCCTATGACAGGATTAAGTAAGAAATGGCATGCCCCCCCCCCCCCCAATCCATACCAGGCCCTTTGGGACTAGTATAGATTTTAAGGGGAAGTCCACGTAAAAATGTAAAAAAAAATCAGCATGGAGCCCACCCCAAAATCCATACCATGCCCTTTGGGTCTGGCATAGGTTTTAAGGGGAATCCAATGCCAAAATAAAAACAGAATTTGGCGTGGGGCTCCCCAAAATGCATACCAGACCCTTATCTGAGCAAGCGGCCTGGCAGCCCAGGAAAGGGGGGGATGAACGAGCACCCCCCTTCCCTAACCATAAAGGCCACTTGCCCTGAACATGGGGAGGGAGCTTTGGGGTCCACCCCAAAGCACCTTGTTCCCATGTTGATGGGGACAAGGGCCTCTTCCAGACAGCCCTGGCCATTAGTTGTTGGGAGCTGCAGGCCGGGGGCTTATCAGAATCTGGAAGCCCCCTTTAACAAGGGGGCCCCAAGATCCCGAACCCCCCATGTAAATGGGTTTTGGGTACATTGAACTCCTATCCATTTACCAAAAAAATTGTCAAAAAGTAAAAACCACAACAGACGGATGATGACAGACAGAATAGATGATGTCCATCCATCTTTAATTACACCATATTTAATCCCGACGGACCCAAGAAATAAAAGAAAAATCTCTGCCTCAATGGGAGGCCTCCTAGCGACTGCTGTCTCTTGGCTGTGAAGGTTGTTATATAGGCAAGGGCGGGACCACCCAGTGACGTAACCAAGTAACCCCGCCCCATCTGATGTCATGTAATGTCATGTGACATCAGACGGGGTCAGGGTCATCCGGTTTTGTAATAGGGTAGAACCACCCTTGCCTATATAACAGCTATCAAAGCCAAAAGACAGCAGTCGCCTGGAGGCCTCTCATGGAGGCGGAGTTTTTTTCATTTTTTTCAGGTCCGTCGGGCATGATTGATGATGGATGTACATTGCGGGACACTTTTTTTTTCTTCTTTAATAAAGGAATTGTCAAAAACTGTCTATTGGGGTTTTTAGTTTTTGACACTCTTTTTGGTGAGTGGGGACCCTAAAGCACCCTCCCCATGATAAGGGCAAGTGGCTTTGTATGGCCTTGTTTGGTTCGGGGGGGCGCTTGCTCAATCCCCCCTTTCCTGGCCTGCCAGGCCGCTTGCTCAGATAAGGGTCTGGTATGGATTTTGGGGGGCCCCACACCATTTTTTTTATTTTGGCATGAAATTCCCTTTAAAATCTATGCCAGACCCAAAGGGCCTGGTATGGATTTTGGGGGTACCCCATACTGTTTTTAAAAAAAATTGGGCATAGAGTTCCCCTTAAAATCCATACCAGACCTAAAGGGCCTGGTATGGATTGCGGGGGGGGGGGCTCACGCCAATTTTTTTCTTTTGGCATTTCATCTATATTTCCGGTAGCTGACAATATATTACAGCCACAAGCAAGTTTAAATTACATTTTTTCCTTTAGAAATTTCATTTTACTGCAGCACTGTTCTACATATTGCACAGATGTGCCACTTTACAGGCTAACTAAGGGGACCCCCGGCAGAATATTTAAAGGAATATTTCATTTTTCTTGTTTCACTTTAAGAGTTATTAAAATCACTGCTCCTGAAAAAAAGGTTGTTTTAAAAACGTATTTTGCATTGATACATGTCCCGTGTCCCCATACGCTTTTTATGGCAATAACTTGCATTAGCACTTTTGATTTTTCATGTTCATGTCCCATAGACTTTAATACAGTATACAGTGGTGTGAAAAAGTGTTTGCCCCCTTCCTCATTTCCTGTTCCTTTGCATGTTTGTCACACTTAAGTGTTTCGGAACATCAAACCAATTTAAACAATAGTCAAGGACAACACAAGTAAACACAAAATGCAATTTGTAAATGAAGGTGTTTATTATTAAAGGTAAAAAAAAAATCAAAACCATCATGGCCCTGTGTGAAAAAGTGATTGCCCCCCTTGTTAAAACATACTATAACTGTGGTTGTCCACACCTGAGTTCAATTTCTCTAGCCACACCCAGGCCTGATTATTGCCAAACCTGTTCACAATCAAGGCATCACTTAAATAGGAGCTGCTTGACACAGTAAGGTCCACCAGAAGATCCTTAAAAGCTACACATCATGCCGAGACCCAAAGAAATTCAGGAACAATTGAGAAAGAAAGTAATTGAGATCTATCAGTCTGGAAAGGGTTATAAAGCCATTTCCAAAGCTTTGGGAATCCTGCGAAGCACAGTGAGAGCCATTATCCACAAATGGCGAAGACATGGAACAGTGGTGAACCTTCCCAGGAGTGGCCGGCCGCCCAAAATTACCCCAAGAGCGCAGCGACGACTCATCCAAGAGGTCACAAAAGACCCCACAACAACGTCCAAGGAACTCCAGGCCTCACTTGCCTCAGTTAAGGTCAGCGTTCATGCCTCCACCATCAGGAAAAGACTGGGCAAAAATGGCCTGCATGGCAGAGTTCCAAGGAGAAAACCACTGCTGAGCAAAAAGAACATCACAGCTCGTCTCAATTTCTCCACAACACATCTTGATGATCCCCAAGACTTTTGGGACAACATTCTGTGGACCGATGAGACAAAAGTGGAACTCTTTGGAAGGTGTGTGTCCAAGTATATCTGGCGTAGAAGGAACACTGCATTTCATAAAAAGAACATTATACCAACAGTAAAATATGGTGGTGGTAGTGTGATGGTCTGGGGCTGTTTTGCTGCTTCAGGACCTGGAAGACTTGCCGTGATAAAAGGAACTATGAATTCTGCTGTCTACCAAGAGATCCTGAAGGAGAATGTCCGACCATCTGTTCGTGTACTCAAGCTGAAACGAACTTGGGTTCTGCAGCAGGACAATGATCCTAAACACACCAGCAAGTCCACCACCGAATGGCTGAAGAAAAACAAAATGAAGACTTTGGAGTGGCCTAGCCAAAGTCCTGACCTGAATCCTATTGAGATGTCGTGGTATGACCTTAAAAAGGCTGTTCATGCTCGAAAACCCTCTAATGTAACTGAATTAGGACAATTCTGCACAGATGAGTGGGCCAAAATTCCTCCAGGACGCTGTAAAAGCCTCATTGCACGTTATCGCAAATGCTTGGTTGCAGTTGTTGCTGCTAAGGGTGGCCCAACCAGTTATTAGGTTTAGGGGGCAATCACTTTTTCACACAGGGCCATGATGGTTTGGATTTTTTTTCACCTTTAATAATAAACACCTTAATTTACAAATTGCATTTTGTGTTTACTTGTGTTGTCCTTGACTATTGTTTAAATTGGTTTTATGTTCCGAAACACTTAAGTGTGACAAACATGCAAAGGAACAGGAAATGAGGGGGCAAACACTTTTTCACACCACTGTAACTGTTTGCTTAAATTGTTTGTCTATTTGCCTGTTCTGGTGTGAACCCGAACCGAACCCGGGGGGGGGGGGTTCGACTCATCCCTACTGAAAGGTCATTCCTTCCAACCTGACTCCCTTATGGCTATTATCTCAATGCTGCCTAATGTTCAGACAATACTTCTTGGGTCAGTTACAGACCCATCTGCCTTCTCAATATAGACATTAAGAAAATGGGCAAAATTATATATTCCCATCTGAATTTGGTAATCTCTCATCCATACAGACCAGGTTCATTCCTCTGAGACAAGCCAGATATAATGTTCCTCGAGCAGTCCGGTTAGCTCATCCGGCCCAATCACAATGTATACCTGCCTGCTTTGGGTTGTTAGACATTAAAAAGGCTTTTGATACAGTTTCCTGGCCTTATCTATAGTTTACGCTGCAACGTTGGGGCTTTGGCCCACATTTTCTTAACTGGATGCCCTCCCAGTTCACCACTCCAATGGCATACCTAAAAATATGCAGGGTACAAATTAAACCTCTTCTTCATCCAGCAAAGGATGAGGCAGAGTTGTCCCCTGTCCCCACTCCTCTTTGCCCTGTCCATAGAACCTTTGGCCCAACTGATACACTCTAAGCCCTTGTACACACGATCGGAGATTCCGACGGAATGTGTCTGATCGGAGCGTTTTGTCGGATATTCCGACTGTGTGTGGTCTGCATCGGACTGTTTCCGTCGGAATATCCATCGGACCAACTTTTCCAACTTGCCGGAAATATTTTCTGACAAAATGCTCCGATCGGACATACTCCGATCATGTGTAGAGAATTCCGATCGGACAAAGTGCCACGCATGCTCAGATCAAATTCCTACATCAAAGTTATTGGCTACTAGCCTGAACATAGTCCCATCGTAACGAAATTTCGTCATCACGTTCTGAAAGATCGGATTTTCCGACAACTTTGTCTGACCGTGTGTATGCAACAGTTTCGGACAAGATCCGTCGGACAAAATCCGACGGACAAAATCCGACGGATTTGGTTGTCAGAATCTCCGACCGTGTGTACAAGGGCTAACGCTCTAACCTGGATATTAGGGGTCTTGAACTTGGAGGCCATCATCATAAGTTGTATTTGTTTGCGAACGACATACTCCTTTTTCTGTCCATTCCACTGATTTCCAGCCTTAACCTTCTAGTGACCTTCGATCAGTTTTTGGCGGTCTTGGGTTTAGTGGTATTACCACAAAAATAAAAGGCACTTAGCATATTCTTGTCGACTCTAATGCAACTCCAACAGGTTCTACTGTTTCCCTGGTCACCTCCTTTTATCCCATAATTGGAAATTAAACTGACAGTCGACCCCATTGCTCTATACTCTGCTAATTATGCACCAGTGTTAGCACATCTAACTAGTCTGACCTGGTCAGTGCTACCCTTAGCGTTCTTGGGGCACATCACTGTGACCAAAATGTCTATCTTACCTAAAATCCTACACCTATTTCGTGTTTTAATGTAATACCAAGCAGCTCATTTACCTCAAGTCCCCAAATATTATTATTATTATTATTATTATGCACAATCTATATAGCGGCAACAATTTACACATCGCTTTACAATGTATAGGGGGACAACACAATTACAGAACAGTTCAATACAACAGGTACAGGAGGTCCCTGCTCATAGAGCTTACATTCTAAAGGGAGGGGGTGGTGGTACAAAAGGTAATAGCTGCAGAGAATGATTTGATGGGGGTGGCTCGGGGACAGTTGTTAGGTGGGTGTGGGATAGGCTTCCCTGAATAAATTTGTTTTCAGGGATTGCCTAAAGGTGGAAAGGATAGGGGCTGATCGAATATACCGGGACAGGGAGTTCCAGAGGATGGGAGAGGCTCTGGTGAAATATCATTCAGTACAAGAAGTACCACTCTGGGTGGCTGTGGAATGCATAGATTTTGATCCCCTGACAATGGCCGACTTGTTGTGGCTCTGCCCAGGGGACCGCCGGACACTTCAGAACCCCATCACCCATCACTACTTATCTTTGTAGGATGGACTTAAAATCTGGTTCAGCTTACAGTCTCCACATAACCCCCTCTTGTCCTCTCTTCGGATGCCAACATTTTATCGGGCTTGGACTTTTCCCTTATCATTTCACAATTGCTCCTCTGCTAATCTTATTTGGGCTTACATATTTATTACCATTGATGCCTTTAAACCATTTCCTACCCTTTGTAAGTCTTACGGAATTCCTAACTATGAACTTCTCAGCTATCTTTAAATTAAACACTTAAATACATAGTCTTAAAAATATTGTTGTAGCAAGTCACAAAGTGTGAGGCTGCAGCAATCTGAGAATCTGTGTCAGATATTTGTGAACAGCTAAGTACACTAGGCACCAAGATTTACATTGAATAGTGGTAAGGGGCGCTAGTGCATTGGTTAATAAACTAAATCATATAATCATACAATCAGATTAAATAAAGTGCTCAGTGCAAAAAAAAAAAATATTACATTACATATAACAATTAACATAAGTGAATATATTTATTTAAAAAAAAACTTACCACCATCACCATAAACTGATATGAGAAGTTACACCCGATGTGTGTGGTAAGAATTCCTACTCACCGCAAGAACATGACCTCTTTAACTAAAAAAAGGTCAAAATAGGCTTTGTTTGTGGGTCTTTGCACTTGCTTCTGTGATCACTGGGGATGAACCAGGGTACCTTTCCAAATGACAGCCTCCTCTCCACAGAGATAACCCATTACAAAGAAGACATAGAAAGTGCCATAGTTTAAAACCATTTATTTAAAAAAAAAGCAGCATATTAAAAGCCAACTGGCTGCTTACATTGAGAAGTGCCCACTCCCGGCACTAGGAATACCTGCAGACACTTGGGCAGGGATTGCAGACCGCTCGGAAGCCTCGAGCCACCGAATAACAGAAAACAGGAAGTTCGGAACCCGGACATGACGTGACCAGAAAGCGCCTCAACCTACATTTTGTCTTATGACGTCATCAGGAAGCGGTTCCGGTCACTAGGCAGGTTACATTAAATAGCCTGGCCCGACATTGGATTGGCGGTGATGTTACTCTCCCTCTACCTCATCTCTGAGACCAGGATCCACCCCTTAATAGTACGCCAATGCAGAGAGAGTGACTACAGCTTGGCTTTACTACAAAAACTGAAGTGATGGGCCTCATTCTCACGTAAATGCTAGGAACAAGTTCACATAAATTTCACTAACAATGATGAAAAAAACGAATTAATAACATTTGCACAACTGGGAAAGCTTGACTATGAATTGGAGTCATTACAATAAGGTTAAAGAAACCTAATTAAATACAAACATGCAATTGGGAAAATAAAAAATATAAAGAAATATGATAAATATCAAGCAAGATATAATTTAACCACTTACAGACCGGACCATTTTGCTGGTCAAAAACCAGACCACTTTTTGAGATTCGGCACTGCTTCGCTTTAACTGACAATTGCGCGGTCATGCGACGTGGCTCCCAAACAAAATTGACGTCCTTTTTTTCCCACAAATAGAGCTTTCTTTTGGTGGTATTTGATCACCCCTGCGGTTTTTATTTTTTGCGCTATAAACAAAAATAGAGCGACAATTGTGAAAAAAACGCATTATTTTTTACTTTTTGTCATAATAAATATCCCCCAAAAATATATAAAAAAACGTTTTTTTCCCTCAGTTTAGGCCGATACGTGTTCTACATATTTTTGGTAAAAAAAAATCGCAATATGCGATTATTGATTGGTTTGCGCAAAAGTTATAGCGTTTACAAAATAGGGATAGTTTTATGGCATTTTTATTAATCATTTTTTATAATTTTTTTTACTAGTAATGGCGGCGATCAGCGATTTTTATTGTGACTGCGACATTGCGACGGACACATCGGACATTTTTAACACATTTTTTGGACCATTGTCAGTTATACAGCAATCACTGCTATATAAATGCAGTGATTCCTGTGTAAATGACACTGACAGTGAAGGGGTTAACCAGTGGGTGGCAGTGTAGGGGTTAAGTGTTCCTAGGGGTGTGTTACTAACTGTGTGGGGGCTGGGCTTTCATTTAGTGAACACTGATCTCTGCTCCAATCACATGGAGCAGAGATCAGCATCACTAGTTGCTAGGCAGAATGGGGAAATGCTGTTTACACAGCATTTCCTCCATTCAGCTATCCCGTGAGACGATCGCGGGTATGCCCGCGGCGATCGAGTCCACGGGACCCGCGACCAGACTCACTGGGGTCCTGACCGGCAAGCGAGCGCGGCGCCGGTGGCTCACTCGCGATGGCAGGGCGGCATTGAAGATTGGACCTACCTGTACGCCAATATGCCTGCCCGTGCCATTCTGCCGACGTACATCGGCGTACGCTGGTCGGGAACTGGTTAATGAAAGGAAAATGGAAAATAAAATAATAATGAGAAAAAAAAAAACTAAAACCTAAAAAAAAATAAGAAGAAAAAAAAAATGTAAAAAAAATAATAATAAAAATTAAAAATTAAAAACAAATAAAAATAAAAATAATAATAACATTAAAAAAATACCTTAATAAACGAAGCATAAAATAAATAAAGGTAAAAATAAAAATGCAATAAATAGAAAATAGGTGTAAAATGTGTATTAACAGTTCATTCACTAGACTTTACTTCATGATATAAAGGAATATTTTTAAACCTAGTTGAATGGATATACTATGCATCTTTAATGGCTAGGTAGTAGAAAATTCCCCCAGTGTGATGCCAGTTGTGCAGCCTCATGACCTTACATTTTAGCGTCACAATCAACATTACTACCATAATTTACTTTCTAAGTACACCACTATTGTGAATTTACATATCTCTTAGTATAGCGCACCACTACTCTTATACCACAACCAACATCACTGTCCTAATCATTAGTTAGAAAACAATTAACATCTATATCTATATTCATGCCCACCAGTTGCAGGGTTCCCAACTTGTGTAGCCATAGGGTTTCATTTTGTGATACTGCTTGTTTCAGATGAGTATCAGTCTAGAAACTTTATCTATTACATAAAAGGTAAGTTGGGTTGGATCTCTATTGTGGTATTGTCTAAAGTGTTTTGACACACTCTGACAAAACCATTTTTGATATTGGTAAGATGTTCATTTATTTTTATACATAGTTTCTGCATTGTTCTGGCCACATATTGCCTTGGATATGTGCAATCCAAAACATATGTGACATATTCAGAAGTGGTTTGCCCTTTAATTGTTGCTGTGTGGCCACTGAATGAAACCTGTTGATTTTTCCCTTTGTTCTCTTTGTGGTTTTGCACGCCTTGCACCTAGTGCAGTAGTGAAAATCTGCCCTATCTAAGAAAGTTGTGATTTTTTGGGGGGAGGTGTCTGGTATATTTGGTGCAATTGTATTCCTAGATCCTGGTGCCCTTTTGTGAAAAAAAAAATGGATTTATTTGGTAAAACTTTTTTTGATCCTTATCTTTCAAAAGAATGGGCCAATTTTTTTTGAAAATTTTCTCTATTTCTCTATATTGGCGATGGAACCCAGGGATAAAGGCTAGTTCTCCCTGGAAAGTATTTTTCTTATTGTTGGTTAATAGGGATTATCTATCCATGGCAAGGACTTGGTTTTGACACTTTATCAATTGTCCAGGCAAGTACCCCTTTTCTGTAAACCTTTCTGTAAGAATGGCTGATTGGGTGTTGTTTTTCTGCAGTGAAATGCACGCCAGCTCAAACCTTTGGAGCAGCCTGTAATCCCTGCCCACGTGTCTGCAAGTATTCCTAGTTCCAAGAGCGGGCACTTCTCAACGTAAGCAGCCAGTTGCATTTTAATATACTGTTTTTTTTTAAATAAATGGTTTTCCACTATGGCACTTTCTATGTCTTTTTTGTAAAAAAATTTAAAAGGTACCCTGGTTACCCTGGTTCATCCCCAGTGATCAAAGAAGCAAGTGCAAAGACTCACAAACAAAGCCTGTTTTGATCTTTTTTTAGTTAAAGAGGTCATATTCTTGCAATGATAGGAATTCATACCACACACATTGGGTGTAACTTCTTACATCTGTTTATGGTGATGGCGACAAGTTTTGGAAATTTACCACAAGAATTTATCACAGAAGAATTTATGGACTTTTAACTAAATATATTCACTTATGTTAATTGTTATATGTAATGTAATATTTTTTTTGCACTGACCCCTTAATTTAATCTCATTCTATGATTATATGGTTTCGTTTATTAACCAATGCACTAGCGCCCCCTACCACTATTCAATATTAAACAAGTTAGCATCGCCTATACCAGGGGTATGCAAATAGCGGACCTCCAGCTGTTGCAGAACTACAAGTCCCATGAGGCATAGCAAGACTCTGACAGCCACAAGCATGACACCCAGAGGCAGAGGCATGATGGGACTTGTAGTATTGCAACAGCTGGAGGTCCGCTAATTGCATATTCCTGGCCTATACTTTGAGGGGAGCAGATTACTAATTTTCACATAATTAAAAAAAAAACACTTTACTTCACATTTTTATCCATCCATAGCGTGAGGTTCTCTTATTACAGCAAGATTTACATAATTCTGTTTCGTCTCAGCTAACAACTCAATTTAGGAAGTAAATATTAACCTTGGATGATGCCTGAACAAATATGTTTTTTTTTTCCTTTTAGAGAAAAAAGCAGATGTCATGAAGTAATTCTCTATGAGAGGTTTGACATGCTTGTAAGTGTTATACTAAGACATTAAAGTGATATTAAACCTTCTTTTATTTTAAATAAAATAACAAACATATCATACTTACTTTTTCTGTGCAATGGTTTTGCATAAGGCATCCCCAATCTTTCTCTTTGGGGTCCCGCGACAGCACTCCTGACTCCTCCTCTTTGGTGAATGCCCCCATAGAATCTGCTTTAGAAATACTTTAAGTTTTCCTGCCCCACCTCTGGGATGGGGAAGATTTTTTACCTCTGTTTTCGGTGTATTTCGGAGCTGAAAGTTGGGTCACCATGCCACCTGTTGCTGCCTTATCTGTCTTGGTTAAGCTGCTTGAGATTCCCTGTGGCCACTTCACTGTAAGTACAAAGTTGCAGTAGGGCCTTATAGTATTCTTATGCAGGTGAGCACACCACATCTGTCAGAAGCATGAAGATCTAACAAAAGGTATAAGGGGGCGACGTGTAACAAAAAATTCTACTAGAGACTATCTGTGAGCCATATTTAAGATGTTTATTTTGTTTTAGGAGCAGAAGCCCAAACACAAGCACTCCAAAAACCACAAGTCCTACTCATAGTAGACCCCTGATCAGGACAATGCGTGTTCTGCAGGATTTGGGCACCCCTATCATTTAACTCGCAGGGGCAAGACACCAAAGCATCTATGTCATCAAAGCCAGTGCTTGACATCAGACAATGAGGCCGGCACACAAAAATTCAAAGCCTATATTCAGGAAGTCATAATAGAGAACATGCAGTGAATTTCAGGATCAGATAAGCCCAGCAGAGAGCTTGTGGTTCATGGAGTTGTGGAAGCAAAATTGAGTCAATCCTCTCCTGAAAAGGGTCTATCAGACATATCTTTAGAGCCAGACGATATGGGGCCCCATACCTTTGACCTAATCAATCCCTTTATTGCGGCAGTCAAAGAAGCGATAGAGTGGGAACTGGAGTCCGAGCCCCTGAAGAAAGTTTGAAAATACTTGTAAAAGGAGAGGCCCCATTTTCCCATCATGACAGAGGTCAAAGAGCTTATAGAAGAGAAATGGGAACGACCTGACCAGAAGGCAAATCTGCTTAACCCCATGAAATCAGTGGATGTATGTTTGTGGGACACTCCTCCAGGGGTGAATGCATCCCTCCTGTGCCTAGAGTGCCATGTGTCTTTCAGTCACAAAGAGTCCACAATTATAGCTAAAGGTTACACCAAGCCCACATCAGGGAACTCTTTTTTTACATTTTACCAGCTGTCACCATCCGAGATGGGTTAAAAATGTCCCCAAAAGTCAAAAGTCAATTTTGCCGGTCACGGCACAATTGCTCTAGGTTGGAGGATTATAATGCACAAAGTGTTCATTTCAAACAGAAATTTATAGAGAAAGGCTACCCCCCAGACCTAATTGATCAGGCTCATATGGTTTACAATACCAATTACATTCCAAAATCAAAACAGCGATCACAAGAAAATGTAGGAACAAGATTCATAACTCAATATCACAACAAACACTGGAAAATGGAGAGTGTTTTTAAAAAACACTGGTCTATACTACATCAAGACCCACACTTAAAAACCACTAATCCTACAGTGCCACAATTTGCCTATAGCAAGGCTCTAAATATAAAAGTGAAAGTTGCTCCTAGCAAAATTAAATCTGCCCAATCTATATCCAATAACATTCAAATAACACTCATTCCTCTGGTGGGCATGTTTCAGTGTAAAAATCTATGTGCCTGACTTGTGCTCATATTGAACATGGTCAAAAATCCTTTGCTCATAAGGGTAAGACATACACATTCAACATCTTCCATAACTGTTCTTCCATGTTTGTGGTTTACTGTCTAGATTTCCCTTGTGGCATGCTATATGTGGACCGTATAATCAGAGCCCTTAGAGCCAGATTTGGGGAACAATGCAGATTTGTCGATGCTGGTCTCAGGAAAGGCTGTCGAGGCTGTGTCGTCAGGAAACGTATTGGATTTTCACTTTGGATTTTCACCATGTCGCCTAGAGGAATGAACGAGGAGATCTAAATCAGCATTGTTATTTAATCAGGTGCTGGTGTGATTTCCCTCGGTCATGCCTCAGTGGGTCGCCCGGTTACTGGTGAGTGGATACCCAGTTTTCTCCACTAAACAGCTCATTTGGGCAAAAAACACAAATTTGCCACTGCCCTTTTTTTGTTTTACCACCCCCCGTTTTGTTTTTATTTTTACCACCCCCTATTTTTTTTTCCTTTTTGCACCCCTTCCCTTTTTTGTACAATATTGTGTTCCCTCTAGAGAGTATTGGGACAGAAAGATGTTTGTATATACGCACGTATATACATGCGTTTGTTGCGCAGGTTTCCGTTACATCAGAGGGGGGCAGGGTCACCCACATGTCATTGGGGAAACCAGGATTTCCCCCCTGCGTCAGAGGGGGCAGGGTCAGCTGACGGGTGGAACCGCCCTCCTCATATAAGAAATGTCAGGCTGCCAGGATCCCTGCAGTGTCTCCAACAGTGGAGACAGAGGATGGTTGGACTGCGCTGCGCTGGACTGGAGAGAGAGATCACCAGTCGCTGGATCAGATCAGCCATCGCTGGACCCCAGAGAGATGATCATCCGTCACTGGATAGCAAGAGTGGATTATCACCGCTGGAATCTTTTTTACATTTTTTTTTATTTTTAATAAAGGACTTTTTCAAAAGTGTGTTTGTCTTTTTTAACATTCTTTTACATTTTCTTTGTGAAATGGTAGGGGAACTTTTGTAGGGGGGGCGGGATCTAGGGGTCCCCTTGTCAAAGGGGGCTTCCAGATTCTGATAAGTTCCCTGTCCGCAGACCCCCACAACCACCGGCCAGAGTTGTGGGGATGAGGCCCTTGTCCTCATCAACATGGGGACAAGGTACTTTGAGGGGTCTGTGACCCCCAAAGCATCCTCCCAATGTGGCATGGTACGGTTCAGGGCCTGCCAGGTTGCGTGCTCGGATAAAGGGTCTGGTATGGATTTTTAGGGGGAACTCCACGCCATTTATTTTTTTATTTGGCATGGAGTTCCCCTTAAAATCCATACCAGACCCTTCAGGTCTGGTATGGATATTTAGGGGGAACCCCACGTCAAATTTTTTTTTTAATTTGACGCAGGGTTCCCCTTAATATCCATACCATACCTGAAGGGCCTGGTAACTAAATTTGGGGAACCCCACACTTTTTTTTATCAATGACTTTCAATGACTGTTCTCTGTATTATGGGGAGCCGATAATTCATTATAGCCGCGAGTGATTTTAAATGTCTTTTTTCCTGCAGAAATGACACTTTGTGCAGGGACAGTTCTAAGCACGGGAAACATGCATCCCTTTACAGGCATGCTATAGACACCCCCCAGGTATAAAATTTAAAGGAATATTACACTTTTATTGTTTTACTTTAAGCATTATTAAAATCAGTGCTCCTGAAAAAATGGCAGTTTTTAAAACTTTAAACCTTTTTTTGCATTGATACATGTCCCCTGGGGCAGGACTCGGGTCCCCAAACACTTTTTAGTAAGACAGTAACTTGCATATTAGCCTTTAAAATTAGCACTTTAGATTTCTCCCTTAGACTTGTATAGGGTGTTCCGTGGCTTTTCCAATTTGCCGCGAACACCCCAAATTGTTCACTGTTTGCCGAACAGGCAATGTTCGAGTCAAACATGAGTTTGAATCGAACTCGAAGCTCATCCCTAATAGCAAGGGCATTAATCAACTTTATTCAAAGTTGCACAGTTTGCGTAGGCAGATGTTTTGGTAAAGGTGAACTAAACCTTTAAAATCCAAAGAAAAATACTTTCAAACTTTAGTTTTCTTATGATTTACAGTCTGGTTTTCCTCTGTATTTGATTTAATTAAAAAATCTATTGAAATTGTATTTATTTTTCAAGTTGACTAAATTGATTGCCTTCTTTTATCTGTAGTAGGCACCATTTTCTACTGAGGCCGCGTACACACGGGCGGACTGTTCGCCCAACTTTGTCCGCTGAACAGTGTTTGGGCGGACAGTCCGCTCGTGTGTGGGCTTTCAGCGGACAGTTTCAGCGGACAGTTGGACGGACAAGGTTTTTCGGAATTTCCGAAAAACTGTCCGCTGAAACCTTGTTTCAGCGAACAGTCCGCTCATGTGTAGGCTTGTTCGTCAAACAAAGTTGCGCGCATGCTCAGAAAGGATTTTCACGCCGAAAGCTATAATGCAGTGTATAGGACGTCGTATTTTTCGTCCCGTCGTACGTGCCGTTCACGTCATCGCGCACGGTTTCAGCAAGCTGTTCGTTCGTCGTGTGTGGCCATGTCCGTCCATGCTAATTTTGAGCGGACTGTTTGCCGAAACTGTTGGACGGACAAAGTTGGGCGAACAGTCCGCCCGTGTGTACGCGGCCTGAGTTGACTTTGTCTATCTGCCATTCTTCTTTAACTAATGACCCTGCTCATGCTTCAGGTAGCCCATGCAGCTTCCCTGTTATATTTGGTTTCACACCTGAACAGGAGAGGCAGTGGGGTCAGCATATACTGGAACTGACCCCCCTTCATTTTTCTTCTGTAGCTGCTGAAAGCCTACATCTCCCCTTCTCCCTCCCACCAGGATTCAGCTGCTACAGGAGGAAAAAAAACAGGGATCATTTACATATAGTGTCTCGCCATCCCTCATGTCAAGACTCCTCTTCCTTGTGTGCTTGCTTGGTTCCCCCCTAAGTAGCACTGCTGGCTTCCCCTCCTCTCCTCTTCTGCCAGCCGATGGGGATCTTTCAGGATGGAGGGCCGAGAATATGTAATTTACTGGCCCCCACCTTTTATGAATAAACACAGTGAGTGATCGGTACCGAAAGCATTTCTTTTTTGTTGTTCAGGTAGATCTCCACCTCTCAAAGGTTGCCTACCACTGCTCCAGGGTGTTCAAACGAGTTAAAAGGGTATGTCAAAATGTGGACAGTTTCCCCCAAATATTTTAAATGACCCTCTCAATGTGTAAATAAAGATCTGAAATAACTCTTTAGCCACTGGGAGTATCTTGGTGCATGGTGGGCTGCTTGTCAACTTTTGCATTGCTTTAAGCTACACCTCTGTCTCTGATGTGTACAATGACAGGGATTTAATCTTCTGAAAACATACTTTCATTTCAATTGCCTAATATACATGCCTAAACCTGTAGATACTGCCCCTCTGATCTTTTTTACTATGTAAATATGCTGCAAATTGTAAATAAGCCTCAAGGCTTTATGGACTCTCATCACTGCCACTGCTAAGTGTTCAATTTATTCACAGTACTGGAACTTGTCAGCCTAATTTACAGAGCAGGTATCACACCAGACAAGCCAATCAAACACAACACCAAGAGGGAAAAAATAATTTCATAATAAAATTGTTTCAACCCTCGTTAGCTCCTTCATTCAAATTATTAATAAGGTAATAAAACACAATTACAGGGAGAGTCGTTTTCTCTCTCAGCATCTTTCATTTGCAATCTTTTTTCTTCTTTCCTTTGATTAATTTGTTCTACAATGCACTTAGCAGCAGTATCAACTCCCTCTACCCCCCTCCCCCCCTTTCATTTTCAAAGCCAGACAAGAGGCTTCTTACTGTCATTTTTTCCTATATCCAGTAATTGTAGAGACTGTTATGGAGCTTCTGCAAAATCTATGAGTAGAACATTGTACAAATACGCTATACATGGTTATTTGCCACTTATGCATTTAAATTACACTGCTGTTGGGATATACGTAGTGATTACTGATATTATGAATCATGTCAACAGAATAAAATAAAACATGTTTATTATGGAGAGTGAAATCTTTTTTTTTTTTTTTTTCAAGGTAGGTTATTGTAGCGCTCATGTCTAAAACAATTGGGTCTTGCAACCTGAAATTGTACTAATGGAAAATGACTGGAGTTTTGCGTAACATATAATTCATGCCAGAATCTTGGCATGTTCCTCCAAGGCAGCCAGGAGCTGTTACACTCACAGTATATGTCACATTGGTGTATCATGGCATGAGCAATGCCCTTTTCAGTAAAACTCTATCTCCCTTTATTAATGTGAAGCTCTGGGTTAGGATTCTGTCTCACCATGACATGTGTGGATTACAATTGAATAAACTAATATTTCTATTAACAGAAGGTAAAAATGACAGCTACTAATTTCTAATAAAATGTTTTACAATTTAGAATTTTAGAATGCAGAACATAATCTGTAGCTTCTAGCATGGATTCACAGCCTGTTAGTATTATGAAACCACTTAAGGCACATATCAAGACAACTCCACTAAATGCTATTCCATGGAGAAAGTTGGGGAGAGTCTTCCTGTAAAAATAATGAATTTTTTGGCCCCTGTTTTATATATTTTCTGTTACATTGTCCATGCTGATCACTTTCAGGCTTTGTTGTCCTGAAACTCACTCTGCCAGAATGTGACACATCTTATGCAGTTATCTACTGTATAAGACCCCATTCACATTAGGTGACTTGAAATCGCATGAAGAATCACTACAATTCTGCCCGTGATTCCAAATCATAGCAGAACGTGTGACACAAGTTTGGGTGTCATTATTTTTAATGTCACCCCAAACATGGTTTGATTCTCCCACAATAGTCACATTACAAAAACATGCAGCAAAATGTGTGGTTAAAAATTGTGCTAAGCTTGTCACCCAAAAGGGAGCAGGAGCTTCTTTTGGGTGACAAATGTGCATAGGGCAGCCCATTGAAGGAAATGGGCTGCCCTATGTGCTTCACGTCTTTACAAATGTTAATATTGCTTTAAAAATTGTGAGCAGGAACGCTCGTTCCTGCTACATGAGGTCTGAATGGGGCCTAAGACAGGCAGAGTGAGATGGAGGATATTGGGACCTAGAAGTGCACATAACAGGACATTAAGTTGGTGGGTCGACATATCTGGGACACAATTGACTAATATTTTCATAATGTACTCAGTCATGCTCCTACAATAAATAGATTAACTAGAGTTTAATCTTGGTGTGCATAATAAGGTGATTTCCATATGTATAAATGCAATTTAAAAATGTAGGGTTTAAATGCATGCAATCAGCTTCCATAATGCTATCTTCAGCTTAAAAAAATAACATTTCTGTGAAATACCTACCACTGAAAAAATTGTGAATATTTAAAAGTACTGGTACATTATCAGGTTAGTGCTTAATTATGAGACGTGTGCTAATAACAAAATGGTCCCATAGCAAACAATCAGTTTACAACTAAAACAAGCATTCTGACTGGGTGCTATGGGAAAGAGAAAAATTTGTTGTTTGCACACTCTTCCTATATAAGCCCAATGACAGTTTTCTTTTCAAGCTTAAAGTGGAGGGCCACCCTAAAAAAAAATTAAAAAAATTGCATTAATAGTCTTAAAAAAATAAAAAATAAAACATTTGAATTTTTTTTTAACATACCAGAAACCCCTGTTGCTAGGCAGGCTTCCAAATCTGCCTCTTCCTACTCCGCTGTGATCTTCAGTCTTCTCCTCCTCGCGTTGTCTTCTGGGGAATGGGGCGCTCTGTGTTCTGGGAACTGTGTGTGTCCCAGAGCACAGCACACCCCATTCACAAAGTGCCGCGTGACTCACGTATGCGCAGTAGGAAATGGGCAGTGAAGCCCCAAGGCTCCACTGCCTGTTTCCCTTAGTGAGGATGGCGGCCCTAGGACACGATACGAGGGACGTATTGGGCTTGGAGGGGCAACATCGTGGGCACCCTGGACAGGTAAGTGTCCTTATTAAAAGTCAGCAGCTACAGTGTCTGAAGCTGCTGACTTAAAAAAAAAAAAATCTGCTGGAACACTCCTTTAACCACTTCCCACCCAGCCAATGTACATATACGGCCGGGTGGGAGCTCTCTTCTTCTGATAGGATGTTCAGGGACGTCCTTCAGAAGGAGGGGGCTCACGCGCGCACGTGCCCGCGCAGCGGCGCGATCCCCATGTGCTCGTGTCACCCGGACACAGTGCATCTCAGATCGGCAGGAGGGCTCTGTGATTGGCCCTCCTGATCACATGACGGCCGTGTCCAATCACAGCCGTCATGTGATGTAAACAAACAGCCGGTTGCTAGGCAATGGGCTCCTCCTCTCCTCACACAGAAGTCATCGCTGAGGAGAGGAGAGCAGATCGCTGCAGCTGGCTGGTGATCAGTGAGTATGAGCTGTTTTTACAGCTTTTTACTAACTGATCACCAGTCTAGTGTAAACACACATCACCACACAGTGTAAACAAACATGTCACCACACATGTCCCCAAAACACACATGTCCCCAAATAATAAAAAGACATGTCCCCAATTAAAAAAACACATGTCCCCCACATATGTTCCAATGATTATCTGCACACATATGTACGTGATCACCACATCTGTACATGATCATTTGCGTACATATGTCCGTGATCACACAAACCAATTATTATACACTTAACGGAATTTTTTTTTTACCAAAATTCCGTTTTTTTTGCGCTTATATTGCAAAAAATAAAATACGGAGTCGTGAATAAATACCACCAAAATAAAGCTCTATTTGTGCGAACAAAATGATAAAAATTTCATTTGGGTACAGTGTAATTGTCATTGAAAGTGTGAGAGCGATGAAAGCTGAAAATTGGGCTGGGAAGGAAGGGGGCGAAAGTGCCCTGTATTGTTGTGGTTAAATATATTTATATTTAAAGTGTATATAAAAACATAACAATTATTTTAGTGCAGCATAGAGTGGAAATAGATTAGC
Source organism: Lithobates pipiens (assembly GCF_037356315.1). Classification (NCBI taxonomy): domain Eukaryota; kingdom Metazoa; phylum Chordata; class Amphibia; order Anura; family Ranidae; genus Lithobates; species Lithobates pipiens. The sequence continues at coordinate 390,926,625 of NW_027507748.1, read as the reverse complement.
GCCTCTGTGTTTTTTTTTGTTTTTTTTTTAAGCCTGTGCCCCCACTCGGGATGCTTTCTCCAAACAGTGATGGGGAACACATTTTTGAGTTGCCACCAGAACAAAAGAGAGGCTAAATCATATAGAGGGACACATGTTCTGGTGAAAGCAAATGAAATGGTACAGCTATATTTGCTTAAGACACCTGTTAAAAGCAGAAATTTTGGGGGTGTGGCCTGACGTCGGAGCTGCATGGACGTGTGAGCCCAGAGCTCTGGGCAAACAGGGATTATAGCGGTGAACAGCGACACAGCTTAACGGCCCCTCTTTACCGCATCGATGTCCGGACACATTGCACCACTCATGACCGGGAGACGCCGGGCACACCGCAACCCACATTGGTTAACGGATTTTTATCCACTGAGCGGCAGAGGGGTGGACAAAGATGGAGCTGAGGCCTGCACGCCGAAGAGAACGGCGCCCAAACACAAGGTGGCTAAAAAAGGTACTCCTTCTCTTAATAAGGACCTAGATGGGGGGAACCCAGCCTCTACCTCATCCCCATCCTCCCGCAGCCCTGTTAAGGTCAAGCCCAGGCTGGATGGCGAAGGATTAAGCCCAGAGGGGAGCCAGGCATCTGACTCTGGGGAGGATACTAGGGACCTGCCAGAATCCATTGAGGCTTTCCCCACACAAAACCAGCCTGTGCTGGACATGGTCTTAAAGGATATGCTGCTTTCCTTGCGCAGCACATTACAATCAGATATGGCCATACATATGCCTAGGATTAATACTGATATACAGGATCTAGGCAGCAGAGTGGATCACATTGAAACGAAAATGGAAGAATATGCTGGGACTATAAATGATCTGGTTGACACTCATGATGAGCGAGAGAGTGATGTGGAGTTGATTAAAGCAAAAATGGTGGACATGGAGGATAGGTCCAGAAGGAATAACCTTAAGATTAGAGGCATTCCTGAATCAATACAACAGTCAGACCTAGCCTTCTATGCCGCCACCATGTTTAAAGCATTGCTCCCAGACCTTAACGATCTGGATGTTACGATTGATCGGATCCATCGATTGCCAAAACCAGCTCATATATCAGACCAAGTGCCCAGGGATGTCCTTTTAAGGCTGCACTTCTTTCATGTAAAGGAGCAACTGATGGCATTTATGCGGGAACAAGAAACAATTCCGCCACAATACCATCGACTGCAATTTTTCAGTGACTTATCGCAGTACACTCTGCAAAAGAGGAAAAGCCTCAACACAGTCACAAAGGTTCTACGCAATCATAAGATCATGTACCGGTGGGGGTACCCCACTAAACTCTCTGTCACCAAAGATAACCGTTCCTTTACCATTACGTCCTTGGAGAAGGGCATCAACCTGCTCAGGGAATGGGGTATCCTACCAGAGGAGGAGGAAGGAGCATTGGCTACTAGCACCCCACATGGTGTGACGCAGGAATGGAGGAGAGTCACCACGAAGAATGCTACATCCCATACCTAAGGAGGGTTGTACAGCTTTTCAATCTGAGTCCCTGAAAAGGGCTAAATCTATTCCAGGACCAAACTTATTCCCCCATTTCAAGTTCAGCTTAGTGCTGCTTTTGGGAGATTGGACCCCCTCCCGACGATGGAGGATTGGGGGCTAAAGGAATCCCACTGCATCCATCGCTGTTCAAGGACTTTGTGTTTTTTGTTCATCTTTAATGTTTTGTTCTTTTTTATCTTTTTTCTTTCTTTCCCCTTTAATGTCTAATGAGGTGGCTTATACCCACTTTAAGGCTATTGAAGACGCTTGAAGACACTTCAGATCTAACCGTAAGCAGAAGAGACATGCAGGGTTACCACTGCCTATGCCATTTTGTGCCTACTTGTGTGAGTATCAACACAGTGACTGCCTTGGTTCTCATACTGTGCTCGTTACTACCTGACACTTCAACATGCCACTTAATATTATTTCAATTAATACTAAGGGGTTGAATGACCCCATGAAGCGGAAATCCTTATGGAGAGAGGCCTCTCTACATAACAGTGACATTGTGTGTGCACAAGAAACTCATTTCTGTAACCAAGCACCGCCCAAATGTACACATAAGAGCTTCCCATTTGTATTTACTGCCAATGCTGACACCAAGACCAAGGGGGTCTTAGTAGCAATTCGCGATACTGTGGCCTTCAAGCTGTTTGAACAAGTGTCAGACCCTATGGGTAGATATATAATACTAGCGTGCAAACTGAATTCTGTTACCTATACCTTAGTGAATGTTTATTCCCCCAATCGCAAGCAGGTGCATTTTTTCAATAAGCTGATGAAAAAGGTTGACACATGCAGACGGGGTCGGATGCTTGTATGTGGTGACTTTAATATCAGTCCGGATCCTCAGATGGATTCGACCTCCACCACCATTAGGTTTCAGCCATCTTTATCACAGACTGTCCACGGACAGGGGCTTTACGACGCTTGGCGCTGCTTGCATGCCAGCGAAAGAAATTATACTTATTTATCCCCGCCGCACGGAGTTTACACCAGGATCCATCTTTTTCTGGTAGACCAACAATTGCTTTTACAAACAGTGGCTGCTGGTGTGAACTCGATTACGTGGTGGAATCATGCATCGATAACCCTGCCTGTGGCAGACTCTTTTAACCCCAGAACAAACCCGGTGTGGAGGCTTAACACCTTTTTATTACAACAACCGGCCCTGAGAGAAAAAATTCAAACACATTTGTCAAACTTTTTAGTTGATAATGAGGGCTTAGTGTCTAATTCCTTTGTTTTGTGGAACAAGCATAAAGCGTACATAAGAGGAATATTTATACAGCTGGGAGCTGGGGTTAGGAAGAGGAGGCAGCAGAAACTTAATGAATTGACCAAAGCAATAGCAGACCTAGTCCAACTCTCAAAAATTAACCATGCTTAGAGCTGACCTTAGACTGCACCTATAAGACAACTTTGAGAGGGCAACAAAGAGACTTAAAATTAATTATTATGCTACAGGCAACAAAGCCGGGAAGCTTCTAGCACAGACCATTAGAGGACATAGGTATAAGTATAAGATACAGTACTTATTCCACCCTACCACTAATCATATACATACATCATCCACAACAAATTACTGATGCTTTCTGTTTATATTACAATAAACTATACAATCTAAGAGACGACCCACTCACTGCCCAACCCACACCAGAGATCATTGACCACTTTCTAGCTAATTTGACTATACCCAAACTGACACTCGATCAGACCCAATCCCTAAATTCTCCAATTAGTGAGGATGAAGTACAGAAAGCTATTGAATTACTTCCAATAAACAAATCATCTGGCCCGATGGTTTTAGTGGAGAATATTACAGGGAATTTAAACCTCTCTTATCACCTTTATTGCTACAGGTCTTTCAGTCAGCTGCGGCCTCGTCTTCCTTTCCAAGGGAGATGCTTGAAGCTTTAATTGTTGCATTGCCAAAACCTGGGAAGGAGCTCACCTCCCCTTCAAATTTCAGACCAATATCGCTGTTAAACACAGATGTAAATCTTTACGCTAAAATTATAGCCCTATGCCTTATAGATATACTGCCCACAATTGTACATCCCGACCAAACTGGGTTCACTAAGCGTAGACAAACCTCTGATGCCACGTGCCGCATGATAAATATTATATACCTGGCACAGGCGCGGCGAGGGCCTTCTCTGCTCCTATCTCTGGATGTGGAGAAGGCCTTCGACCGGGTACATTGGCTGTACCTGACAAAAGTATTGGAATCTTTTGGCTTCTCAGGACTGGCACTGTCGACAATACTAGCTCTGTATTCAGAACCCTCTGCCAAAGTCTATATGTCGCGTATCCTTTCAACCCCATTTAGCATAACTAATGGCACAAGGCAGGGGTGCCCCCTGTCACCCTTCATATTTAACTCGATGATGGAGCCCCTAGCCATTTGTATTAGGTCCCACCCGAATATTGCAGGTTTCCCTTTAGGAGATCAAAGACACTCCATCAGCCTATTCGTAGATGACGTGGTCATGATTATGACGGAGGTGGGCTCTTCCCTGGTGGCGACACATGCCACCCTGAAATTATTCAGTCAATTGTCTATTTTATAAAGTGAATGAAAATAAGTCCTTTATCTTGGGCTTGGGCATTGACGATTGTTTGTAAGAAACTTAAAACTCAATTTCCCTATATGTGGAGCACAAGGGGTATTAAGTATTTGGGGGTCGTTTTGACTGAAAAGACAGAACAGTTAGTGGAAGCCAACTATACCCCGTTCCTAAGTGAGCTTACCTCCAAACTACAGACAATAAGCAAGGTGGAAATGACTTGGTCTGGCCGGTTGGCTGCCTTTAAAATGATGGTGCTACCTCAGTTTATTTACTTATTTAGAACCCTACCCATACCAGTGCCAAGCAGTTTTTCCCGCACAGCACAATCCAGGATGAATGAATTCCTGTGGCAGGGGAAAAAAGCTTGCTGTGCTTTCCAGAAATTAATTAAAACTAGGTTAGCTGGAGGGGTGGGCCACATAATCCTTAAAGATTACCACACAGCGGCGATTTTAGCTCAATTAAAGTACTGTTTCCTGGGAAATCACAACCCACGATGGAGAGAGCTGGAGGCCAGTCAATCGCCCAATGGTCGACTGCAGGACCTGCTACTGGTTAGCAGATCTTTAAAACGTTTCCCATCTCACTTACTACCCACTATGGTAGCCGCTACTACTATGGTAGTTACAAATGTGCAAACTCTTTACTGAAACATTAGTACTTACTACTCCCACTAAGGTCATGCAACATCCCCTTACAAGCCTACAATTATTGGTTCTAGATCTGCATATTGCACATTGGGAACCTAAAGGCATAGCCTTCATTGATGACCTAAAAAATGGCCCCGCCATTAAAACTTTCCGGGTACTACAAATAGAATATAACCTACAACCCAGAGACCATTATGCCCACGCTCAAATTTCGCATCTACTATCATCCGGAGCAGATACTTCCACCACTATACCCTGGCAAATATACGCATACTTTTCCAACTCCCACACATCACTGAGAGGCATTTCTTTATTTTATGGCTCTCTGCATCAGAAAAAATGTTTTTACTAAGTCTCCATCAATGAGGACGTGGGAAATAGACTTGCAGACATCCCGCTACCAAAAGAGTCAACCTTATAACAAAAAATCCTGCTAAGATGGTACTTAACTCCCATGAGACTGGTCGTGTTTGATCCCAATAGATCTCCATTGTGTTGGAGAATTTGCGGGCAAAGGGGCTCCCTAATGCATATTTTTTGGGCTTGCCCAAAATTAAAGAAGTGTTGGCTAGGTATTTTTGAGCTATTACGTCGTATTCTTGTCATACCAGCACCATGCGAACCGGGCCTAGCGCTCTTGTGACTGGGCGTCGAGGGTATTTCCCCCATCATAGACATGTCCTGTCCCAAATTTTACTGGGTGCGCATTTGGAATTAGTGAGAAAATGGAGGGACCCAGAACCTCCCATTCTGGCAAATGTGGTTAGGACAACGAACTTACACATTACCTATGAAAGTATGTTCTTGGCATCCCAAAATCAGTTTAATTCCAGAAATCAAGTCTGGAAACCATGGCTAGACTGGTATAACCATTATGGCATGCAGTTCTTATATGATCCCAGTGGAGGCGTAGGGTAGAGCCACACTATCATATCTTCCTCTCCTCCCTTCCTTATTTTCTTCTTAGTCCTTTTTCCAGTTTTCTTTATCTTTCCTTTTATTTTATCTCTTTCTGATCTTTTCCCTCCCCCTTTGTCTTGAGGATTACTCTATATCTAAATGTTAAGACACATCGCTGGTTGCCGACTTAGTTGGAGAATAATTTAAGCTCCGAGGTTATAGGCTTCATCGAGGTGATTAATGTTCTTGCTAAACTTTTGAGAGGGGCCGGGGGGGGGGGGGGGTAATGGAACCTTGGCCTACAGGCTCAGTGAGATCCCATGGGGGCGCCGGTCCTCTCCTATCCGGGTCTGCTAGAAACACACAGTTAGTTATGGCAAGATATGTTATGCTTCATTGGAACATTATGGAGGATGTATCTCAGCGATGCCTATTTAAGATTTTATGTATTGACTATGCAATTTTCTACCAGATTGATGTCTATATGTTTGATTGAAAACAATGTTACTTGTATGTTCAATTAATATTTAATGAAAAGTAATGAAATGAAAAGCAGAAATTCTGTGAACCCAAAAATCATACAATGATCATGCATATAAAAAATGTTTGTTTTAAAGTCAAATTAAATTGCACTAATATTATGAATAATTCTCGTTGCAGCAATTTCAGCTATTTTAAGCAGAAATCCTGCTTGTGAATAGTTTAAATTTATTGACATTCTATATTCATATGTTGCATTGCTGAAAATGAATTCCACAGAAAAGTGATTCTTTCCAGATTATATTTGCAAATTGCATTGCCACCTGGAAAACACTGAGCATTTGTAATTGTTCAACATTTGCTTTTTACTGCAAACACAATAAGCTGTACACTAATTGTTATTCAAAGTCAGTTGGTATGAGGGAAAAGCTCCACATTATAAAAAATATCTTACCATGTCCACCCCAGTATAAAATATTTACCCTCTCTTATGTTCAGTAAATACCAGACATGCTGCAAATAGCACTGATCTAACAATTCTATATAATGGCAAGAACAAAGAAAAGAACCAAAAGTGTCTATATTTACAAAGATCTATTTGAAATAAATATATAATAACATAAAGTCATGTATAAAATAAGTAACTGGAAACAACTAATGCTCTACATAATAATACAAAAAAAAAAATCCCTATTTCCCTTCAAATTCACAATCAATTTTCTACCAGTGACTTTTTTTACACACATATTAAAATACACATTTCATGTCTGAAGATATATAAAACCCTCCAACATTATATATTTTCTGAAAGCAGAGACCCTGAATAATAAAATGATGGTAGTTGCATGTAAACTAGTTTTTATATTTTTGATATTTGTCCCAGTCTTATACAAGTCAGCCTCTAATCTCTGGTAAACACTTTTATCACCCTTTCAGTATTTATTCCCAACTATTCCTTTTTGGAACCTCATCAGGTTTGCGCCCTGTGATCTGAATAAATGTGTGAATTACCAAATGCATATTTTCAGTAAAAAATACACTTTATTATACAATACAATAATAACAAAAAAAACACAAAAAAAACACAATACATCCCCTAATTATTTTGTAAAATATAAAATATAATGTTATGCTGAGTAAATAGATACCTAAGATGTCTCACTTTAAAATTGCACACACTTGTGGAATGGCAAAAAAACGACAGTACTTAAAAATCTCCATAGGGAATGCTTTACATTTTTTTTACAGTTTACCTGTTTGGACTTACACGGGAGGTCTAGCGGTAAAATTATTGCTCTCGCTCTAATGTTCACGGCGATACCTCCCATGTGTGGTGTGAACACTGTTCACGTATGCGAGTGCAACTTATGCATTCGCTTCCGCAAGCACAGAGAGATGAGGGTGCTTATTTCATTTTTTTATTTTTACATTGTCCCTTTTAGTTTTTTTTATCACTTTTATTCCTATCACAAGGAATGTAAAAATCCCTTGTAATAGAAATAAGAATGACAGGGCCTCTTAATGGAGGTATCTGTGGTCAAAAAGACCCCAAATTTCTCCTTTACCTTTAACCACTTCATTACTGGGCACTTTTACCCCCTTCCTGCCCAGGCCAATTTTCAGCGTTCAGCACGGTCAGACTTTCAACGACAATTGCATGGCCATGCAATGCTATACCAAGTTACATTTTTATCATTTTTTTTTTTAGATAGAGTTTTTTGGTTAAATTCTATCGCCACTGGGTTTTTTATTTTTTTTGCTAAAAATAAAATAAAATAAAAGAAAATGAAAAAAACATATTCTTAATTTTTGGTAGAAAATTTTGTAAATACATATTTTTTCTCCTCCACTGGTGTGCACTGATGAGATGGTACTGATGATGGGGCAATGAGGAGACACTAATATGCAGTACTGATGGGCACTGATAGGCAGCACTGACTTGCAGCACTGATGAGCACTGATAGGCGGCAGTGTTGGGCACTGATGGGTGACACTGATGAGCAGGCACTGATGGGCCCTGATTGGCATCACTGATGGGCACTAAATGGCAACACTGCTGGACACTGACTGGCATCACTGATGGACACTGTTGGGGCTGCACTGAGAAGAAAATGTCTAGAAAACTAGAGAATAGATAATAAATAAAGAAAAGTCTCCCCTGTGAGAAAATGCTGCTGATCGGCTCTCCTCAGCTCACGCGCTGTCAGTGTGAGGAGAGGAAAGCCTATAACCAGCATTTCCTCATTTACATGTGTTTAGCTGTGATGGGGTGTGGGTTGAGTGACCTCAATGAATCCGGCACCTCATCCCTGATTTTATAGAGTATAAGTATCGGGTTGGAGCTAGAGATTATGATGGTGCCCAACAAATGATAACAAGCATAACAAAAAATATTGTTTATAGCATAAAATTAGGTTTTATTACATAAAAACATTAAACATAACAATTCACAGATGCATAAAACTACAGAGTATTCAAGTAATAAATACTGGCCAAGCTATCCAAGTGTCAAATGGCAATTAGTGGTAGCAGTCCCAACATGTTTCGCCAAACATTGGCTTCTTCAGAGGAATTGGATGGAATTCTTGTCAGTATGCAAAAATGGCTCTAGTAATAATAAATGCAAAAGAGAAAAAATTACCACAACAACATTATAACACAGTATAAATAACCAAAAAAAGAAAACCAGATTCATTGCAACATTGATCATGCAGCATGGCTCATAAATCGTCCTGTTTAGCTGCGATTGGATACAGGTGATTACAATAGTAAAGAGCTGCAGCATCATCTCTTTACCGAGATCGGGGATGCCGATCACCGTGGTGAGAGTTGGACAACATCATATGACATTGTCCCAGAACAATAGAACCACCTTGCAGCCGTCATTTCCCTGTACACTGGGTGGAAGGAGGTTAAAAGCAAACAAATACCCCCACTTTTTTTACTTTTGCTTGAATAAAATAATTTAAAAACGTTCACTTCCACCCTCGACCGGAAATTACTTTGTGACGTAACGTTGTGACGTAACGTTGTGACGTAACGTTGTGATGTAGCTTTGGTTCTCCAAGGCAATATATATATATATGTATTGCGGTCACCAAGTGGTTAAATACTGTCGATAAATGTGAAAGATGCAAACATGTAGTATGTACAGTGTGTGGATAGAAACATACACTATAAAGACCTTCCTTGCAATCACTTTAAAGTCTTTATGACCAAGGATTGGGCTGGACTACCCAATCATGTGACCACTGTGATCATCCCATTGGCTCCCAATCATTACTAGAGATCAGGAGCTGTCTATGACTGCTCGATCACTGTGCTCTCAGCTATCCTTGGATGCATACAGATGCATGTAAAAAATAGAATATCATCAAAAAAATAATTTATTTCAGGAATTCAATTCACTGTGGACCACCACCAACAGAAGACATTGGTACTTTTGTGTTAGAAACAATGAAATCAGGTTGAGACAGAAGTACAGTTAAATCACACTTGTTTAATAATAAAAGGAAAAAGAACAAACGTAACCAAAACATAGCCAAAGATCAGTAACTGGAACAGATAGTCAGCCAAGCCAGAAGTCAGGGATCAATGTAGTGGATCAGCAAGCAGGATCTGGAGTCGGAAGGGATGTAAGCAAAGCAAGTCTTGAACAGGATCACAGGCAATCGTTTCTGTGATGTTGACCAAGGCAAAGGCAGAGCTCCTCTGGACTGGACAGCTTAAGTAGGCAGGACTGACGAGCCAGATATCATCAACAGCTGAGTAACTGTGGAGAGATAGTAGCTGGCAATTAGCCGACAGCTGAGCAGCCACCTCAGAGAAGGAAGGGCTAAGCCCAGTTCTGACATTTTGGCAATGTGAGTAGGTGCCAAATCCTGCCGGAAAATTAAATCAGCATCTCCATAAAGCTGGTCAGCAGAGGGAGGCATGAAGTGCTCTAGAATTTCCTGGTAGAGGGCTGTGCTGACTTTGAACTTGATAATACACAGTGGACCAACACCAGTAGATGACATGGCTTCCCAAATTTTCACTGACTGTGGAAACTTTACACTGGACCTTATGAAACTTGGATTTTGTTCCTCGACACTCTTCCTCCAGATTCTGGGATCTTGATTTCCAAATTAGATGCAAAATTTTCCACAGTTTTTGATGATTTGGGGAGCCGTGTCTTCTACTGGTGTTGGTCCACTGTGTTTTACCAAGTCCAAAGTCAGCAGGGAATTCTAGAGCACTTCATGCCTCCCTTTGCTGACCAGCTTTAAGGAGATGCTGATTTAATTTTCCAGCTAGACACTTTGAACCTGATCACACTGGCAAACCTGCCAATACCAGATTTAATGATCATGGTATCACTGTGCTTAATTGGCCAGCAAACTCACCTCACCTAAACCCCATAGTGAAAATGTGGGATATTGTCAAGAGGAAGATGAGAGAAACCAGGCCCAACAATACAGGGCTCTATCAAAGCAACCTGGGCTTCCATAACACCTTAGCAGTGCCACAGGCTGATCGCCTCCATGTCATGTTGTGAAAACAGAGCCCCAACCAAGTATTGGTATAGTGCATACTATACCGTACATAGACTTACTTTTCAGTAAGCCAACATTTCTGTATTAAACATCCTTTATTTTATTGGTCTTATGTAATATTAAGACAATATGAAAAAACATATACTCCTCTAGGGAGAGGACTTTAACATGGGCAGGTGGCCATAAAAAGTATACAAAATGATGTCAAAATCACAATGCGTAGTTTAATAATAATGATTAAAATAAACAGTATAAGATACCATGCAAATTACATATGTTTACAGACATGAAATGACAAATATAGAAAATACATATCATGTTACATTGTATATTTCCTTAATCCAACTGTGAGGCAACACCTTACAGTGGGCGAAGGGCAACAGACCAAACGCGTTTCGAGATCATAAATAAACTCTCTTCATCAGGGGTATGAATAAATTGCATTAAACAGAAAACAGGAAATCTGAAAACAAAATGACACAAAATTAGGTATATATAAGTCAATGAAAAATACACAAATAAATAATAATAAATAGAAAATAAGGAATTACCAAAAAAGAGAAAACAAGAAGGGGAAAAAGGAGGAGCATAACTCACCACTATAATAACCAGAATCAATGCACTGGATGATATAGGGGATATAAGATAGTAACCACAGAAGCCCTCTGTCCAAGTGCTGGGGAGTGGATAATGCACCAATAGGATCAGCAACCAACACTCAAATGACCCATAAGACAGCGTCCCCACAAAGGACATCACTTAGTATAACCCTATAGGATAAGTAGAGCACTTTAATGAGAAATAGTGTATTTGGTACATTGCAAATAAAAGTTGCAGTATACTAATTGTGTATAACAGTATATATATCTAGCACATCTTCCAGTAGGAAAATGAGCATAATCATACACATAAAAAGAAAAGGGAATAACAACTCATCCAGGGAGAGACTAGCAAGTGCTAAATCCACCCAAAAAGAGTAACATATATGTATCAGATTTATAAGTTGAAAAAATAAATACATATGAACTATATACGTTGACCTAAACATAACAGCGGAGTGCCTCTAACAGACAACAAAATGTATAGAACAAATATATAGAAGTAAAAGATATAAATATAAATATGTACCTGGTCTTGAATATTGACCAAATAAATGAGGGAAGCCTGAGTTTTGTTCCTCTACAGCAAACAATCCACTGCCCAGAGTGGACACAAGTCATAAACCGGCGGATTTAATATATAATGCAAGCAAACCCTGAGTGACAAAGGGCATGTATAAGTACTCACATCCAAAGCAGTGTATACCGGTCCAAAAATACATGTATAGATAGATAGCCTCAATAGCTATACACAAACTGCTATATGGGTAATTCATACAGAATCCAAATACAACTTACAGCAAATATAGCATATAGACACGCCGGGCTCATGTCCTGACACTTCAAGGACTGAGCACCGACTAAATACAACCAATAATTGAAGAGCGGGTGGGTGTACGGAATGGTCCCATGTCGTAGGGACAGCCAATGAGATCAACAGAGGGGCGGTTACAAGCATACTGGTGCGGAAAAAAGAAAGCCACGCCCACCGTTGTTAGGGCAACGTATACGGCGTCTGTGAATCTGATACGGAAGTCTAATGTTACCATCATAGTGCGCACGGCGTGGCACGCAAGCCCGCCGTCGCCATGGATACATGTGCGTCGTTGATCAATGCGACGCATCACTGGGTGGATTGTCCCCCGGGGCGGTGGTGTCCAATGACACGCCCACTGAAACACAGATAGGCGGCCGTATACCGAAGCCCAAACAACGCCAAGTTTGGCGGTGGAAGGGCAACAGCAACATATGTTGGGCAATCACCGTCCCGCGGCGCAACTACATCCGGTCATGCGGGTCCAGAGAAACTAGATCGCATGACCGAATGATAATGGGAGGCAGAGTTTTCTTCTTGGTTCTCCAAACCTTCCTGTTGCAGTATATAATATGTTTGCTATCTTCATTTGCCTGAAAGAAAAAAAATACAGCTGGTGAGAAACATTACTATGTTCCCTCACCATTTCCTGCTTTGACTCTTGAAACTATTTTGAGCCTAAAATGAGGTTTGTACTTGTAATTACGATTTGAACTCTTGTAAATTGCAATTAAATGTTTCCTCCAGAAACTGGTCTCCTTATCTTTAAAGCTTCGAGCTTCCTTCATTTGTAAATCTCTTTTTTTTTCATCTCTGTATACCTTTGTAATGTGTGCCCTTTCAGCTACAAATGGCCTTTGAAATTTATAATCTGTCATTTTTAGCATGTTTCCCATTTTGTCTCACGGAGGCTGCAACTTTTGAAAGTCTGTGAATGCAGAGAGATTCCTGTATGTGGAGAATTTCTGGATTCAAAACGCAATGAATAATTATCTATCCTGTCCCTATTTTGCATTTTCAAATTTTACAGCCTTATTTAATAAAGAGTTTTAATTCTTAAAGCTGAACTATGGGCAATGTAAAATACAAAATGCCTAGATCTCCCTCCATATCATGCATAGTTAAACTGAGCAAATGCTGGCTATTCAGTGAAGCAGAAAGTTTTCATTTACTCTTTTATTGACTCAAATCCATGATCACCTACCCCAGGACATTTGCAATTCCAGCTAACATGATGCAAAGCACTTTCTAATACTCTGCCCAAAGTTCAGCTTTAACTGATTCAGCCCCGGAAGATTTGGCTGCTCAATGATCAGGCCATTTTTTGCAATACAACACTACGTAGATTTAACTGACAGTTGTGCTATCGTGCGATGCTGTACCCAAGCAAAATTGGCGTCCTTTTTTTCCCCACAAATAGAGCTTTCTTTCGATGGTATTTGATCACCTCTGCAGTTTTTAAATTTTGCGCTATAAACAAAAGAAGAGCGACAATTTTGAAAAAAAGCACAATGTGGCTTATTTACTAAAGGCAAATACACTTTGTACTACAAGTGCACTTGAAAGTGCAGTCAATGTAGAGCCAAAGGGGACATGCAAGGAAAATAGGAAACAGCATTTTAGCTTGCACATGATTGGATGATAAAATCAGCAGAGCTTCCCCTCATTTCAGATCTTCCCCTCAGATCTACAGTGACTGCGCTTTCAAGTGCACTTGTAGTGTAAAGTGGATTTGCCTTTAGTAAATTACCCTTAATATCGTTTACGTTTGGGTATAATAAATATCCCAAATTAAAAGAAACATTTTTTTCCTCAGTTTAGGCCAATTTGTATTCTACATACTTTTGGTGAACAAATTGTAATAAGCATATATTGATTGGTTTGAGCAAAAGTTATAGCGTCTACAAAATAGGGGATATGGCATTTTATGGCCTTTTTATTTATTTTTTTACACATTTTTGGGGCAGTGACAATTATACAGCATTTTTTGCTATAAAAATGTACTATAAAAAAAAGTCAGTGGCAGGGAAGGGGTTAACACTAGGGGGCAATCAAGGGGTTAACTGTGTTCCCTAGGTGTGTTCTAACTGTGGGGGGGGGGTGGGACTGTCTAGGAGGAGAGAGAGATCAGTGTTGATACATAGTATGAACACACGATCTGTCTCCTCTCCCCTGAGAGAACCGGGATCTGTGTGTGTAAATGCCAGGCACGCGTATCGGCTCCGTCCGTACGAGTGCCTCTGGTGTGTGTGCACCCCCTAGTGGTCAAAATTCAAAGCGATGTAAGGTAACACTGTTTCGCCCAGGGGCACCAACCTGCCGCAGTACAACTGCGGCGGCTGGTCGGGAAGGGGTTCAGCACAGAAACCCATAACAAACAAAGTTCACTTTGCTGAAGTCAGGCTAGTACAAGATGGATTGTTATACTGTAGGTTTCTTTCTATAAGCTATTTCATTTAAGATTTAGCACTTAAGAACAGCAACCCTATAGAATAGCTCCAGTCCATTGCCAGAGGTCAAATTATGAGCCTACTGGGTAACAGCATCTTGACCCGTGCACATAAATAATGTGATTGTAAATCCCAGTCATGAAAAACGAAGCACATATCTGTAGTGTTTACTTTTCTCTCTACATAGATCTAAATGTCGTTTCTCTCTGGTGCCTCATTACTCTGTTTTTAGCATAAGTCACTTATGAGAAGTTTTCTGACAAATAAGATAACAAGCTAAAAATGTGTCTGGGAGTGAAATAAGCACACAGCTTGTCTATTCCGATTACAGCTCTGTGTGTTCCATTGCTCCGCCTCCTATGGGGAGGGAGTGTGTCTCTTGCCTCCAATCAGCTCTCACACAGTGCCTCAGAGCTGTAACTGCAGTTCTCCACTTCCTTATCTGTACTACTCACAGATGCATAAGGATTTTATCACTTTGAAGGGTTGTAGAGAAGAGAAAACTGCAGATAAACAAGTACAACTTATGTAGGGAGATTTATTTCATTTCTGTGTATCACTTGAGGCTATTCACTTCACTGGGTATATGTGCCCAACACCACAGTTTAGTGGTCAAACTCGAATATGTTATTATTGGAAATATCATGTTACTGTTTATGTGAGCATTTTTTAAACAGTGAGCTATCCTTTCTCTAATTATTACCTTAATCATAAAGCCGTGGGTGGATCATGGTCCTTGAAGGTAAAATTGAACACTGACCTACAGGATCTCTGTAATCACCATTATCAGTCTTTTAGGAAGCATAATGAATTCTTATAAAACATTAAAAAATTAATTTTTTACACTAGTCAGAACACTGTAGGCACATGCTGTTTCTCTGAGGAAATATAAAGAAGGGGAGTTCAGCTTACATATCGTGTATAACCAACCTGCAATCACTTGATTGGACAATTGACTGAATGAGACATTTAGCCTGCAGCAGCAAATTGATTGAAATCACAGTCCCTGCATATTAATCCATTTTCTTTGAGCAGCATAGTATACTACATAGGACTGCCTCTGTAAAGATGTTTGAGACTCTATGTTTGTTATTAAAGTGACATGAATCTAATATAATGTTGTAGAGCAATACATAATGTGCCATAAGATGTCAATTATGTATTTAAACAACACTTTTACATAATGTATGTTTACAGTTTTTAGAAGCACTGTGAAATACAAAGACATTTACATAAAAACACACATACTGTACATATTTTTACACATATGTATGTACAGTCCTTTTCTATAGTGACTTTAAGCATTTGTTACCCCGACATTTCATATTTCTGATATGAGTCTGCTGTACTATTTACTGTACTTGTATGAGAACATATTCTGTTCTCTGTGTATTTCTTGCTTTGTGTGAAATCCCTGGGGTTCCATCTAGTCCCTCTGCTTTCCTATTTAAAACTGACCACACTAAGCAGGAGAACACACAGTGGTCAGTTCTCTAGCTGTGCTGGGAACTCACTGTGCTCTCCTCCAATAATCAGACTTGTCCTGACATGTCGCCACTGCACAGCCATTCACCGGGAAGCTCATTGTAATGCCGCTGTTTCTCCTCCCCCAATTCTTATGCAGCTGAGAACAGAGGGAATGTGAAAAAAGGAATTTATCATGTTTTTTTTCTTTCATATCTATGCAAAAATGGTCAGTTTAATCACTAGCTATTACTATTAGGTCCACAAAGGTCCTTTTAAGGACTGGTATAGGTGTACAGTATATAGGGTTGTACACGTATAATATACTTTCTTTCAAATATAGAAAGTATATTATACTTGAATGCTGAGCTAAGTGCTGACAGATTCTGCAGCTGTCTTTTATCAGTGTAGGGACTGAGGGACAGTCTGCAAATCACTAGCTACTAGGTCCACAAAGGTCCTTTTAAGGACTGGTATAGGTGTACAGTATATAGGGTTGTACACGTATAATATACTTTCTTTCAAATATAGAAAGCATATTATACTTGACTGCTGTGCTGCTGAGCTGATTGCTGACTGATTCTGCAGATGTCTTTTATCAGTGTAGGGACTGAGGGACAGTTTGGAGCAGGGACAATCTGCAAATCACTAGCTACTAGGTCCACAGAGGTCCTTTTATAGGTGTACAGTATATAGGGTTGTACACGTATAATATACTTTCTTTCAAATATAGAAAGCATATAGAGTGCACTGCACTGCTGTGCTGCTGACCGATTCTGCAGCTGTCATTTCTCAGTGTAGGGAGGGACAGTTTGGTTTTTGGAGCAGGGACAGTCTGCAATTCACTAGCTACTAGCTAGCTACTATTGGGTCCACAAAGGTCCTTTTAAGGACTGGTATAGGTGTACTATTTGGTGTGCAGTATATAGGGGTGTAATACACGTATAAAATACTTTCAAATATACAGTAGAAAGCATAGTATAGTGCAGTTCCACTGTGCATCATTGTGACTGCTGAGCGGTTCTGCAGTGATACTACAAAGAGTGACAAGCGCAATTAGAAAAAAGTATTATAACTGGTGTGATAGACCAGTGGCCCCCCAAAACAACAGATTGAAGGCATGCCAGGTGAGACGTTGCCATGCTGTGCTGCGTCTGTTGTGCCTGGAAGCCAAGAGCCACACTGGCCCTGCACTCCTTTCAGCTTTGCGTTCGCAAGCAGATCAGTGGCTAACACCGCTCAATTTGATAGTTGGCAAAGTGGTGTATGACAACGGTGCTAATCTGCTTAGCGCATTGAAACAGGGCAAAATTACACACGTGCCATGCATGGCACACGTCTTAAACTTGGTCGTGCAGCGATTCGTTGTCAAATACCCTGGGGTCCAGGACATCTTGCGGCAGGCAAGGAAAATCTTGGCCCATTTCAGAAGATCTTACACGGCCACGGCTCGCCTTGCTGACATTCAGCGGTGACACAATCTGCCGGTCAGACGTCTTATTTGCGATTGCTCGACGAGATGGAACTCAACCTTCTATATGCTTGATAGGCTGCTCCAGCAGAAACGTGCAGTTTACGACTACCTGTACAAACTTTGCGGCAGAACAGGTTCTGGGGAGATTGTTTTTTTTTCACCAGTGGCTGCTAATGCACGACGCATGCAGACTTCTGCGGCCATTTGATGAGATCACCAAACTGGTCAGTCGCAGCCATGGCGTAATCAGTGACATCGTACCTTATGCCTTCTTTATGGAGCGTGCATTGCATCGTGCCATTGATCAAGCCATGGAGGAGCAGGAAGATGAGGAAGTCGCAATGCTGGATGAATTCCCAGGGGGGGCTACTCTATCTGAGACAAGTCAACAGCAGGAGTCTGAAGAGGAGTCAGAGGAGGATGGTGTCGGGGTGGATGAGGAGGAGCAAGAAGAGCATGCTTCAAACCTTTCTGGGATCCCTGTTGTTGTCTGTGGATGGGGAGAGGAGAGCGAGGAGGACGACATTATCCTGGATGATGAGCAGGAGCCAGGCCACCACACCGCTTCCAGTTTAGTGCAAATGGGGGCCTTCATGCTCCAGTGTTTTAACAGGGACCCCCATATAAAAAGCATAAAGTTCAAGGACTAGTACTGGGTGGCAACATACTTAGACCCCCAGTACAAACACAAAATGGTGGAAATGTTACCACCATCACAGAGGGCTGTCAGAATGGAGCACTTCCAGACCTTGCTTCGAGAAATGCTGCATTCTGCTTTTGCGTGCGCTGGCAGAGGAGGAATTCCCACTCCCAAAGAAAGAGTTGCAGGTACCAATCCAACAGCGCCTGCAAGAAGAGGGCGGTTTGAAGATGTGTTGGTGACTTCTGATATGAAGTCATTCTTTCAGCCGACCCATCGACAGGTCTCATCCGGATCCAGCATCAGGGAACACCTAGACCGACAGGTGTCCGACTACATCGGGTTAACGGCCGATGTGGACGCTCTGAGAAGTGATGAACCCCTGGACTACTGGGTGGGCAGGCTTGACCTCTGGCCAGAGCTTGCCCAATTTGCAATGAAACTGTTGGCTTGCCCCTCATCCAGTGTCCTGTCCAAAAGGACGTTCAGTGCAGCAGGGGGGATTGTGACCGATAAGCGCACTCGCCTAGCTCACGACAGTGTTGACTACCTCACAGTTATAAAAATGTACGAGGAATTAAACACGTGACCAGTAGACCATGTATATGCATAACGCTATAAACGATTTATTTAACCTAGCACACAGACCTTTTTTCTACCTTTAGTTCACTTCCTAGTACAAAAAAAAGCACACCGTACTATATGCCCGTACCCTCCTGTTTGAAGAGGTTGAGCGGTGTCATATTTTTGGGTCCCGCAGTGAGTTGCTGGTATCAGTGCTGGTGTCAGTGCTCTCTATCTCGGTGCTGGTGTGGTGTCAGTTCTCTCTATCTCAGTGCTGGTGTCAGTGCTCAGTCTCTATCACAGTGCTGGTGTCAGGGCTCAGTCTCTATCACGGTGCTGGTTTCAGACAGTGAGGGAGATAGCAGCAGAGAAGCCAATCAGCAGGCAGTGCCAGCACCATGGCTGAGGATCGGCACTGGACTGGCACCTCCGGACCACCGCAGTGGAGCCCTGCATAGGTGGGGGTAAGGGCCAGGCAGAGGGAGGTGCTCAAGCACAGGTTGGCACACTGGGACACTGACACAGGACTACACTGCCCTGACTGTGGCACTGCTCATCTCCTGCACCCCGTTCATAGCCTGGCCTGACCTTGCCTCTCCTCCATGGCCTTCATGCGCTCTTGAATTGTCAAAATTTCACAGATAAAAAATGAATGCTTGTCGTTGTCGATCCCAGATTCACTTAATACTTTTGTTATGTCAGTGTCCATGTTGTGGGACTATGTGTGCACAGCTAGTAAGTATTTTGTGGCTGAAAATATGACCTGGAGGTTTTTAAGGTTCGCCTGCCATTAAAGTCAATGGGGTACGCCGCAAACCTTGCGGTTCGTGAACTTTTGGTCACTTTCACGGTTCGCATTTGCGAAACGTCCCGTCGGAAGTTCGTCCATCACTACTGTCCAATACCTGAATAATTTTGGACATCTCCACATCATATGAATCAAATCACCTGTTCCTTGACACCTTTGACATTTATCATCAGATCTATATCCATACCGAAAAAGTTTCTTTGGGGTACAATAAACTCTGTGTAGCAGAAATAATTGCAAGATTTTCTGCGAGGGAGAGACTGACACCTAATATCCTTCTCCGCTGTTCTCCTGTTATTTTTTCCGCCTAGGTCCCATCCCTTTTTATTTTTAGCCAGTCTTTCCCCGGTGAGGGTTTTACTACATATCTGTTCATATATCTCTGATATTAAGCCCTTGCAGGATCCTGTCATAGCTATTTTTATATATAAGGGGTACTTTTCACCATTCCACCCTTTGTGATTTGAAGTGGGCGTTCAGGGAGTGTCTAATTTGAAGATACCGGTAGAATGTTTGGTTTGGGATACCATACTCTCCCCTCAGCTCTTCAAATGACTTCAGAGTACTCCCCTTTTATAATTGTGCAAGTTTTCCGATACCGCAAACCTCCCACTCATTTATTTTAACCGTGGGGATCAAATCTGGAAAATATTTGTTATCCCAAATTGGGGTATATTATGTTAACCCCATGTATCCCATTACTACCCTGACCACCTGCCATACTTTTGTTATTAATTTTAATGTGGGGAATCCAGCGAGTAGGGAGTGTGCTTACAGGGCTTTCACCAAGCTACTATGCAGGGCTCCCTGCAGCATCATTTGTGCATTTTTATTACTCTCCCCTGGTATGTTACATCCCCTGAGATGCTGCAACTGGGCAGCCAAAAAATAACTGTGCGGGTGTGGTACTGCTGCTCCTCCCTCTTTTATTGGTAGCTGCAATATATGTAAGCTAATACGAGCCTGCCCTTTCTTTCAGGCTAGTTTCCGGAACAGTGTCTCAATTTTCTTGAATCATCCCATTCCGATCCAAACTTGACAATTATGTAACTGGTACAAAAGTTGGGGCATCCAAATCATTTTAATGAGGTTAATTCTTCCAGCTGCTGACAGGGGGAGATGCCTCCAAATATCACACTTCCGCTTACATAAAGCAGAAGGGGAGTTAGATTATCCTCAATATACAGGTCCTTCTCAAAAAATTAGCATATTGTGATAAAGTTCATTATTTTCTGTAATGTACTGATAAACATTAGACTTTCATATATTTTAGATTCATTACACACAACTGAAGTAGTTCAAGCCTTTTCTTGTTTTAATATTGATGATTTTGGCATACAGCTCCTGAAAACCCAAAAATCCTATCTCAAAAAACCAAGACCAATAAAAGAAAAGTGTTTTTAATGCAAAAAAAGTCAACCTTCAAATAATTATGTTCAGTTATGCACTCAATACTTGGTCGGGAATCCTTTTGCAGAAATGACTGCTTCAATGCGGCGTGGCATGGAGGCAACCAGCCTGTGGCACTGCTGAGGTGTTATGGAGGCCCAGGATGCTTCGATAGCGGCCTTAAGCTCATCCAGAGTGTTGGGTCTTGCGTCTCTCAACTTTCTCTTCCCAATATCCCACAGATTCTCTATGGGGTTCAGGTCAGGAGAGTTGGCAGGCCAATTGAGTACAGTAATACCATGGTCAGTAAACCATTTACCAGTGGTTTTGGCACTGTGAGCAGGTGCCAGGTCGTGCTGAAAAATGAAATCTTCATCTCCATAAAGCTTTTCAGCAGATGGAAGCATGAAGTGCTCCAAAATCTCCTGATAGCTAGCTGCATTGACCCTGCCCTTGATAAAACACAGAGGACCAACACCAGCAGCTGACATGGCACCCCAGACCATCACTGACTGTGGGTACTTGACACTGGACCTCAGGCATTTTGGCATTTCCCTCTCCCCAGTCTTCCTCCAGACTCTGGAACCTTGATTTCCGAATGACATGCAAAATTAGCTTTCATCCGAAAAATGTACTTTGGACCACTGAGCAACAGTCCAGTGCTGCTTCTCTGTAGCCCAGGTCAGGCGCTTCTGCCGCTGTTTCTGGTTCAAAAGTGGCTTGACCTGGGGAATGCGGCACCTGTAGCCCATTTCCTGCACACGCCTGTTCACGGTGGCTCTGGATGTTTCTACTCCAGACTCAGTCCACTGCTTCCGCAGGTCCTCCAAGGTCTGGAATCGGTCCTTCTCCACAATCTTCTTCAGGGTCCGGTCACCTCTTCTCGTTGTGCAGCGTTTTCTGCCACACTTTTTCCTTCCCACAGACTTCCCACTGAGGTGCCTTGATACAGCACTCTGGGAACAGCCTATTCGTTCAGAAATTTCTTTCTGTGTCTTACCCTCTTGCTTGAGGGTGTCAATGATGGCCTTCTGGACAGCAGTCAGGTCGGCAGTCTTACCCATGATTGCGGTTTTGAGTAATGAACCAGGCTGGGAGTTTTTAAAAGCCTCAGGAATCTTTTGCAGGTGTTTAGAGTTAATTAGTTGATTCAGATGATTAGGTTAATAGCTTGTTTAGAGAACCTTTTCATGATATGCTAATTTTTTGAGCTAGGAATTTTGGGTTTTCATGAGCTGTATGCCAAAATCATCAATATTAAAACAAGAAAAGGCTTGAACTACTTCAGTTGTGTGTAATGAATCTAAAATATATGAACGTCTAATGTTTATCAGTACATTACAGAAAATAATGAACTTTATCACAATATGCTAATTTTTTGAGAAGGACCTGTACTGATCTCAGTCCCCTGTTAACCATACTCCTAAGTACTACATCCTATCTATCACCCTTAATTGCCCCACCGAGGGTGGGAAGAGGTTTATTGGGTCTACAGGCATCAGGGCCAATTTCTCCCAGTTAATTACCAGACCTGAAATCTTCCCAAAATCCTCCACAATATTAAGAGCCACCGCTAAGGATGAATCTATATCTCCGAGGAAGAACAAAATGTCAGGTGGCACTGGGGACAGATGGCACTAATAGGTGGCACTGGGGACAGGTGGGCATGTGTGTGTGTGTGTGTGTGTGTTTTACAATGTGTGCGTGTTCTCACTGACGCTGCCCCTTCTTCCAGACTAGTTCCTGGAACAGTGTTTCAATTTTCTTGAATCATCCCATTCCGACCCAAACTGGAGAATTATGTAACTGGTACAAAAGTTAATTAATTGCCCCACTGAGGGTGGGAAGAGGGTGGGAAGAGGTTTATTGGGTCTACAGGCATCAGGGCCAATTTCTCCCAGTTAATTACCAGACCTGAAATCTTCCCAAAGTCCTCCACAATATTCAGAGCCACCGCCAAGGATGAATCTATATATCTCTGAGGAAGAACAAAATGTCATCTGCATATAATGCAATCCTTTCTTCCCCCCATCTCTCTTTTAAATCCATTTATCTCCCTTGCAGATATTATTACAATTGCTAGTGGCTCTATTGCTAAGGCAAACAACAGAGGTGACAGGGGGCATCCCTGCCGTGTACCCCTCTCCAGCTGGATCGAGTCAGAGTATGTATTATTAATCCTGATTAGGGATGAGCTTGGAGTTCGAGTCAAACTCATGTTCGACTCGAACATTGCCTGTTTGCCTGTTCTGCGAACAGTGAACCATTTGGGGTGTTCGCATCAAATTCGAAAAGCTGCGGAACACCATGTAAAAGTCTATGGAAGAAATCTAAAGTGCTAATTTTAAAGGCTAATATGCAAGTTATTATCATAAAAAGTGTTTGGGGACCTGGGTCCTGCCCCAGGTGACATGTATCAATGCAAAAAAAAGTTTTAAAAATGGCCGTTTTTTTCGGGAGCAATGATTTTAATAATACTTAAAGTGAAAAAATTAAAGTGTAATATTCCTTTAAATTTCGTACCTGGGGGGTGTCTATAGTATGCCTGTAAAGGGGCGCATGTTTCCCGTGCTTAGATCTGTCCCTGCAAAAAGTGTAATTTCTGCAGGAAAAAAAGTCATTTAAAATCACTCACGGCTATAATGAATTGTCAGCTCCCCATAATACAGAGAACAGTCATTGAAAGTCATTGATAAAAAAATAAAAAGTGTGGGGTTCCCCCAAATTCATTAACCAGGCCCTTCAGGTCTGGTATGGATATTAAGGGGAAGCCTGCATCAACTAAAAAAAAAATGACGTGGGGTACCCCCTAAATATCCATACCAGACCCTTCAAGTCTGGATGGACCCCTCTGGTTTCCCTAGAGGAATGCACTGAGTGGTATTGAAACTGGAATTTCCTACCATACAGGCCTGTGGTTGTGTCTCTTTTTAAGTGTGTCTCCCGTAGGCAAACCAAATCCATCCGACCCTTCTCAAGTGTGTAGAGAACCGCTATCCTTTAACTGGGTTCCCAAGCCCCCTAACATTCCAGGAGGCTATATTAAGAGTACTAAGTTGCATCCCGGAGCTCTCTATAATATTTCTGGAGTGGTAGGGGTCATGGGCAGAAGGCAAGCACGTTATACCCCTTCCTCAAAGAGAGAGCACACCAGAATATTAGCATTACACCGTTTTCTATACCTGCACCCTTAACATTTCCCAGTGAGTCTACCTTAAAAAAATATATTGTGGTGCTTAACTCATTTTGTGTGACTATACAGCATGCTTTCTTTGTATATTTGTACTTATTCTTTATGTCTTTAACCACTTGCCTACTGGGCACTTAAACCCCCCTCCTGCCCAGACCAATTTTGAGCTTTCAGTGTTCTCACACTTTGAATGACAATTACTCAGTCATGTAACACTGTACCCAAATGAATTTTTTGTCCTTTTTTTCATACAAATAGAGCTTTCATTTGGTGGTATTTGATCATGTCTGGAGTTTTTTTTTTTTTTTTTGCGCTATAAATGGAAAAAGACTGAAAATTTTGAAAAAAAACACATTTCTCTTTGTTTCTGTGATAAAATTGTGCAAATTTTTTTTTTCATGAATTTTGGCCACAATTTATACTGCTACATATCTTTGTTAAAAATAATCCAAATTAGTGGATATTATTTGGTCTTTGTGAAAGTTATAGAGTCTACAAGTTGTGGTGTAAATCATAAAAAATTGATCACACCTGATGTACTGGTGGCCTATCTAATTTCTTGCGACCCGAACAAGCCAGGAAAGTACAAATACTCCCCAAATGACCCCTTTTTGGAAAGTAGACATTCCAAGGTATTTAGTAAGATGCATGGTGAGGTTTTTGGTGTTGTCATTTTTTCCCACAATCCTTTGCAATATGAAGATTTTTATTTATTTTTCACTGATTTGGGGGGGGGGGGGGGTTGCACCCCTGTCAGTGGTTTGCTGCAACCATTATTTATTTTATTTATATTTATTTTTCACATATCAAGTGGGCCATCCCAAATAATGAGCACATTGTCAATATATCACCCATAGTAAACTAGGTGCTTAGCAAAGGGATTCTGGGCCCAGATGTTAAACTTCTCCCAAAATCCTACCAAAAGTATTATGTGTGCACCAATCACAGTGCTGGAAATTTGCCTACAGTAAGACCCATTAAATATAAACAATAAAAACCTGCGTTACATCAGAGGGGGGGTGGGGTCACCCACACGTCACTGGGGAAGCCTGGGTTTCCCCTTGCGTCAGAGGGGGATGGGGTCACATGACGGGTGGCACCATCCTCAGCTAAGAGACCTGCCAGGCTGCCAACAGGATGCGCTGCGCTGGACATCATCGTTGGACCCTGGACCTGGAGAGGAGAGATCATCCATTGCTGGACCCCGGAGAGGAGATAACCCATCACAGGATACCCAGAGTGGATTACCACCACTGGAATCTTTTTTAATTTTATTTGTATTTTTAATAAAAGATCCCAACGGTGTTTGTGTGTTTTTTTTGCAATTTTTTACACTTTCTTTGTGAAATGGTAGGGGTAAAATGTACCGTTACCATTTCAAACAGGGGGGGGGCTGAGATCTGGGGGTCCCCTTGTTAAAGGGGGCCTCCATATTCCAATAAGTCCCCCTGCCCACAGACCTCCATAACCACCGTGCAAGGGTTGTGGGGATGAGGCCCTTGTCACCATCAACATGGGCCCCCATAGCATCCTCCCCATGTTGAGGGCATGTGGCCTGGTACGTTTCAGGAGGGGGGGCGATCTCTCATCCCCCCTGAAGGGTCTGGTATGGATATTTGGGGGGAACCCGACATAATTTTTTTTTTAATTTGACGCAGGGTTCCCCTTATGATCCATACCATATCTGAAGGGCCTGGTAATTGAATTTGGGGAGACCCCCGCGCATTTTTTTTCTATCAATGACTTTCAATGACTGTTCTCTGTATTACCGAGAGCCAACAATTCATTATATCCACGAGTGCTTTTAAATGACTTTTTTTTCCTTCAGAAATTACACTTTGTGAAGGGACTATTCTAAGCACGGGAAACAAGCGCTACTTTACAGGTATACTATACACATTCCCTAGGTATGAAATTTAAAGGAATATTTCACTTTTATTGTTTCACTTTAAGCATTATTAAAACCACTGCTCCCAAAAAAACTGTTGTTTTAAAAAAAAAAATTGTATTGATACATGTCCCTGGGGCAGGACCAAACACTTTTTATGACAATAACTTGCATATAAGCCTTTAAAATTAGCACTTTCTCCCAGACTTTTACGGGGTGTTCCGCGGCTTTTCGAATTTTCCGCGAACACCCCAAATTGGTCGTTGTTCGGCGAACGGGCGAACAGGCAATGTTCGACTCGAACATGAGTTTGACTCAAACTTGAAGCTCATCACTAGTGTTGGTTTATTTCATAGATGTTTTCCTGCCCCCTGGTGAATATTCTGAGAGCTGTAAATGTCAAGTGCTTAAACACTTGCCTACCAAGCACGTACACCCTCTTCCTGCCCAAGGCATTTTTCAGCTTTCAGCGCTGTCACACTTTGAATGACAATTGCACGATCATGCTACACTGTACCCAAACAATTTTTTTATAATTTTCTTCACACAAATAGAGCTTTCGTTTGGTGGTATTTACAAAAAAAAAATTTTTTACTTTTTTTCTGTCAGTAAATTTTGTAACTAAGTCATTTTTCACCTTCACTGATGTGCGCTGATGAGGTGGCACTGATGGGCACTGATAGGCTGAACCGGTGGACATTGATGAGTTGGCACTTATTGGCACAGATGAGGCGGCACTTATGGGCACGGATTAGGTGCAGCCCCCCCCAAGCCCCCTTTTTTCTTACCTGAACCAGACTGTTCCATCTACGGTGACGAGCACAGCAGCTCCAACCACTGTCTTGGGTCCTCATTAGACAGACTGATAAGAGCAGGAACCATTGGCTGTCAAACAAATCCAGTGACATGGGAGCCGGGGGCAGGACAGAGTGTGCCCACATGAGTGCCCCATGTAAAGCAGCTCTCCGTGGGGGCACTCAAGGAGAGGAGGCGCCAGGAGCACTGCCGGGGGACCCCAGAAGAGGAGGATTGGGGTAAGTGTAAGTGAGGTAAGCATTACCTGTTTGTTATTTTAAAAAAAACACAAACCTTCACAACCCCTTTAAAATCCCTGCTTGCCCAGGCCGATTTTTAGCTTTCATCGCTGTCACTTTTTGAATGACAATTGGCTGGTCATGCAACCCTGGGCCCAAATAAAAATTGTATATTTTTTTCACACAAATACAGCTTTCTTTTGGTGGTGTTTAATCAGTGCTGGGTTTTTATTTTTTGCAAAAAAAAATTTTTTTTATAGTTTGTTATAAAATTTCGAAAACTGGTAATTTTTCTCTTTCATTGATGTGCGAAGATAAGGCTGCACAGATGGGCACTGATTGGCTGCACTAATGGGTACTGATAGGGTTTACTGATAGGCACTGATAAAGTGGCACTGATGAGGTGGTGCTGGTGGCACTGATGGGCACTGAGAGGTGGCACTGATGGGCACTGATAGGCGGCTCTGATAGGTGGCGCTGGTGGGCACTGATGAATGGCACTGATGGGCACTTGTAGGCACTGGTAGGTGACACTGATGGGCAGCACTAATAGGTGGCACTGATAGGCAGTGATTGGCAGCACTGATAGGTGGCACTGGTGGGTATTGATAGGTGGCACTAGTGGACACTGATAGGCAGCATTGGTATGTGGCACTGATGGGCACTGGCAGGTGGCACTGGTGGGCAATGCATAGCAACAGTGGCTCTCCCTGTTCGGGACTGATGTCCCTCTAAGGCCGCGTACACACGCGCGGACTGTTGGCCCAACTTTGTCCGTCCAACAGTTTGAGCGAACAGTCCGCTCAAACTTAGCATGGACGGACATGGCCACACACGACGGACGAACAGTTTGCTGAAACCGTGCGCGATGACGTGAACGGCACGTACGACGGGACGAAAAATACGACGTCCTATACACTGCAATGCAACCTTCCGACGTGGAAATCCTTTCTGAGCATGCGCGAGACTTAGTTGGCCGAACAAGCCTACACACGAGCGAACAGTCCGCTAAAACCTTGTTTCAGCGGACAGTTTTTCGGAATTTCCGTAAGACCTTGTTCGGCCAACTGTCCGCTGAAACTAAATTGTAAAAATAATAATATAATAGAAATCGCATAGATATAAATGCCTAGAGATAAAAGTCCAACATTAGGCGCTAGAGATAAAAGTCCAACATTGGGCGCTCATTCCACTATGTAGCTGGCATAGGAGTGACCAAGCCGTCACAGAGAAGGAAAATGGTGTACTAGGCGAAATGTATCCATGTGGGTCTACTTGATTGTAAACATCAGAGAAAAGTAGATAAATACTTCTTACCGGAACAGTTGGACTCACACAGTCATATGACGGTTGAGTCTAGAAGGCTTGAGGTCACAATCTGGGACCAAGGGGTGTGAGGAGAGAGGTCTGTTGAGCTGATAGAAGAGCTCCGGGCGGTTGAAGGCTCAATGATGAATCCTTTCAGATGGAACGTCAAAGTAATCAAGCTCAAACGCAGCCCGTTGTACCAATACTCCAACCTCCCCCGGATGAGGAGGGGGGTGTTGTGAAGTTTTAAACCAAAAAAATGGAGAAAAAGAAAGAAAGGCTCCACATGGTGCGGGTCAAACGATATAAAAAATGTTGGTTTATTGAAGTCAAAAGATAATTAATGACTTGGTGATCACATAAAAAACAAAATAAAATTAAAAGCAATGTGCTGTTGGCACCCCACATTGCTTTTAATTTTATTTTGTTTTTTATGTGATCACCAAGTCATTAATTATCTTTTGACTTCAATAAACCAACATTTTTTATATCGTTTGACCCGCACCATGTGGAGCCTTTCTTTCTTTTTCTCCATTTTTTTGGTTTAAAACTTCACAACACCCCCCTCCTCATCCGGGGGAGGTTGGAGTATTGGTACAACGGGCTGCGTTTGAGCTTGATTACTTTGACGTTCCATCTGAAAGGATTCATCATTGAGCCTTCAACCGCCCGGAGCTCTTCTATCAGCTCAACAGACCTCTCTCCTCACACCCCTTGGTCCCAGATTGTGACCTCAAGCCTTCTAGACTCAACCGTCATATGACTGTGTGAGTCCAACTGTTCCGGTAAGAAGTATTTATCTACTTTTCTCTGATGTTTACAATCAAGTAGACCCACATGGATACATTTCGCCTAGTACACCATTTTCCTTCTCTGTGACGGCTTGGTCACTCCTATGCCAGCTACATAGTGGAATGAGCGCCCAATGTTGGACTTTTATCTCTAGCGCCTAATGTTGGACTTTTATCTCTAGGCATTTATATCTATGCGATTTCTATTATATTATTATTTTTACAATTTATGTTCATCACATTTATTATTATTGAAGCGCTACACTGTTTTTATTATTTTACTTGTTGAACTTTGTTTGTTTTTGGTGTTGGCTGCTGTTGTGGCTGTTGTGGCCATTTCTTCACAAATTATAGCGCAGTGTTTTCCCCCTTTTTTTCTGTCCGCTGAAACTGTCCGCTGAAGCCCCACACACGAGCGGACTGTCCGCCCAAACACTGTTCAGCGGACAAGGTTGGGCGAACAGTCCGCGCGTGTGTACGCGGCCTAACAGCCGGGATCAGCTTGTTTTTTTTCTCCTCACGCTGTCAGCGTGAGGGAGAAAAATGCAGATTACCGATCTTCTGTTTATATCACATGATCAGATGGGATTGGGAGGATGTATATGGACACCTTCCCGGCAATTAAAGGCCGTGTCGTAGCCATCTTTTGGCTATAGCGTGGGCAGGAGGAGGATAAAGAATAACCCACGCTACTTCTTCTAAAGATTTCGTCAGGGATTTTTTCACACAACACAAGATTGAACAAAGGTTCTACATTCCTCATTGTCTTGCTTTGTATGAGTCACCCATAAGCTGTATGTGGCTTAAACAGCTGCAGCTGAGTACTGTATCTGCCTACCACCTGTGACTCCCAATAAAGGGCGCAACTGAAGGCAGTGTTGGACAATGGTAGACAGGCTTAATCATCAGCACAGCCTTGGCTTAATCAGTGATACTGGCTGGAGTTGGTCTATGCATTTGAGGGCCCATTCACACCAGAACACATGGTGGGGAACCAATGTTTCATGCATATTTCCTGCACCACATTCAAAATCTGTCAATGTATTCCTAAGGACACCCCAAACTCAGATCACAAACACAGAGTGTTTGCCCACACCAGACCACATGGTGCTACAGTACCATGTGATCCAATGCAGTGCATTTTTGAAAAGTAGTTCATACACTACTTTTGGAGCGAAATTTCAAATAAATGCACTGAAAGTTGCACTGCACTGAATCGCACATGAATTGCACAAGAATACGGACCACATTCCTGTGTCATTCAGATGGGAACCAGCCCTTAAGGTGGTTTTGTGAGCAAGGAGCAGTGTGATAGTAGTGGGCACATGGAATACTGCACCACTAGGGCAGATTTTCTCATTTTACTGCCTTTGCCACACTAACTGTGAAATGGATACTCCTGGCTACTAACCATGAATGATGTAATTTTTTATTTTTGTATAAAATGGCTTTCTGAAACTGTCCTCTTCCCTCTTTATGGAGCTGTATTTACTAGGACAGCAGGTGTTATTATTATGCAATGATACATCTTGTCCACAGTGTGTAGCCTGCTGCGGATTCTGCCGCTTTCATGGAATTCTTGCCTCAGTTTGTTGTAACTCCTGGCTGTGCTGTACTAGATAATATTAATGTTTGTAATTGTTTATTTTGCTGCTTTCAGAAATTATATCAGTTTGCTGTTCGTCCTACACAGTCTTAGGCCGCGTACACACGGGCGGACTGTTCGCCCAACTTTGTCCGTCCAACAGTTTCGGCAAACAGTCCGCTCAAAATTAGCATGGACGGACATGGCCACACACGACGAACGAACAGTTTGCTGAAACCGTGCGCGATGACGTGAACGGCACGTACGACGGGACGAAAAATACGACGTCCTATACACTGCATTATAGCTTTCGGCGTGAAAATCCTTTCTGAGCATGCGCGCAACTTTGTTTGACGAACAAGCCTACACACGAGCGGACTGTTCGCTGAAACAAGGTTTCAGCGGACAGTTTTTCGGAATTTCCGAAAAACCTTGTCCGTCCAACTGTCCGCTGAAACTGTCCGCTGAAAGCCCACACACGAGCGGACTGTCCGCCCAAACACTGTTCAGCGGACAAAGTTGGGCGAACAGTCCGCCCGTGTGTACGCGGCCTTACTGTTTACTATCTTTTGCCTTTGCAACAGTTGCTCTACATATTTTTCTGGCCTGCTTAGCTTTTCCAGTAAAAAATACTGCTTAACCACTTGCCGACCGCCGCACGCCGATGTACGTCGGCAGAATGGCACGGGCAGGCATAAGGGCTTACATGTACGTCCCTTGCCTCCCGCGGGTCGGGGGCCCGATCGGTGCCTGCGGCGGTCGGTATTCGTTCGGGAGCGATCCCGGACGAGGGGACGGCCATTCATTCATGGCCACCCCCTCGCGATCGCTCCCGGCGAATGAAATTGTCCGGTGAAATCACTTCCTCTCCTGTAATGTAAACACAGGAGAGGAAGTGATGTATTCTCTCCTCCGTGTCGGTAGTTTTCGTTCCGGCACCGAGGAGAGAGCATCGGTGAGTTGCACAAGCACTACACTACACAGTAGAACATGCCAGGCACACTCACACCCCCCCTTTACCCCCCGATCACCCCCCAATTACCCCTGCCCCCCCAGTCACAGTGACACCAATTGCTTTTTTTTTTTTTTTGCATTGGTGTCATTTGTGACTGTAATAACTGTTAGGGCAGTTAGGGTTAGCCCCCTTTAGTTCTAATGTGCCCCCCTAACCCCCCCAATAAAGGTTTAACCCCGTGATCACCCCCCGTCGCCAGTGTCACTAAGGCAGGGTTCACATTGCAGCGGTTTATGAGAACGAATGTGATTCGCACCGCACTGCAGTGCAAATCACATCCGATCTCTGTGCGATTCGAGTTCAGCCATTCGCCGCACCCGCCACACCCGCCGCACCCGCCGCAAATTCGCACGGGACCCTTTTTTTGGCCCGCAGCAGAATCGGATCGCATGGGTGTTCACACCATGCGATCCGAGTTTGCAGATCGCACTGCGATATGCGAACTGATCTGGGGGTGTCAGTAACATTTCACTGACACTCCCAGCAGTTCGCATAGGGCAGTGTGAACTGCCGCCGGGAGGCATGCGATGCGGGAACCCGCCGCGGATTCGTGGCGTTTCCGCATCGCTCCAGTGTGAACCCAGCCTAATAAGTGATCATTTTTCTGATCGCCGTATTAGTGTCACAGGTGACGCTAGTTAGGCAGGTAGGTATTTAGGTTCGCCGCAGCTTTTTATAGCGCCAGGGACCCCCATATACTACCGCATAAAGCCCCCTGATTGCCCCCTAGTTAACCCTTTCACCAGTGATCACCATATAACTGTTACAGGTGACGCTGGTTGGTTAGTTATTTTTTTTATAGTTTCAGGGCACCCGCCATTTATTACCTAGTCTCACTAGTGTACCCCTAAATTTAGGGGTGTCTACTTTCCAAAATGGGGTCATTTGGGGGGGCTTGTGCCATCTTGGCATTTTATGGCCTTCAAAACTGTAACGCCCTTAGAAAGCCTGAAGGCGGTGCTTGGTTTTCGGGGCTCCCAAAAAGTCCCACATATGTGGTATCCCCGTACTCAGGAGAAGCAGCAGAATTTATTTTGGGGTGTCATTTCACATATGCCCATGGCATGCTTGAGCAATATATCATTTAGTGACAACTTTGTGAAAAAAAAAAAAAAAAAGTTTGTAATTTTCCCGCAACTTGTGGCAAAATATAAAATATTCCATGGACTCAACATGCCTCTCAGCAAATAGCTTGGGGTGTCTACTTTCTAAAATGGGGTCATTTGTGGGGGTTTTGTGCTATCTTGGCATTTTATGGCCTTCAAAACTGTAATAGGTAGTGAGGAGTGAAGTCAAATATTTACGCCCTTAGAAAACCTGAAGGCGGTTCTTGGCTTTCGGGGCCCCGTACGCGGCTAGGCTCCCAAAAAGTCCCCCATATGTGGTATCCCCGTACTCAGGAGAAGCAGCAGAATTTATTTTGGGGTGTCATTTCACATATGCCCATAGCATGTGTGAGCAATATATCATTTAGTGACAACTTTGTGAAAAAAAAATAAAAAAAAATTAAAGTTTGTAATTTTCTCGCAACTTGTGGCAAAATATAAAATATTCCATGGACTCAAAATGCCTCTCAGCAAATAGCTTGGGGTGTCTACTTTCTAAAATGGGGTCATTTGTGGGGGTTTTGTGCCATCTTGGCATTTTATGGCCTTCAAAACTGTAATAGGTAGTGAGGCGTGAAATCAAAAATTTACGCCCTTAGAAAGCCTGAAGGCGGTGCTTGGTTTTCGGGGCCCCGTACGCGGCTAGGCTCCCAAAAAGTCCCACATATGTGGTATCCCCATACTCAGGAGAAGCAGCAGAATTTATTTTGGGGTGTCATTTCACATATGCCCATAGCATGTGTGAGCAATATATCATTTAGTGACAACTTTGTGTAAAAAAAATTTTTGAGGCAAAAAAATAAAATATTCAATGGGCTCAACATGCCACTTATCAATTTCCTCAGGGTGTCTACTTTCCAAAATGGGGTCATTTGGGGGGGTTTTGTACTGCTCTGCCATTTTAGCACCTCAAGAAATGAGATAGGCAGTCGTAAACTAAAAGCTGCGTAAATTCCAGAAAACGTACCTTAGTTTGTAGATGTGACAACTTTTGCGCAAACCAATAAATATACAATTATTGACTTTTTTTTTACCAAAGACATGTGGCTGAATACATTTTGGCCTAAATGTATGACTAAAATTGAGTTTATTGGATTTTTCTAATAACAAAAAGTAGAAAATATCATTTTTTTTCAAAATTTGCGGTCTTTTTACGTTTATATCGCAAAAAATTAAAATCGCAGAGGCAATCAAATACCATCAAAAGAAAGCTCTATTTGTGGGAAGAAAAGGACGCAAATTTTGTTTGGGTACAACATTGCATGACCGCGCAATTACCAGTTAAAGCAGCGCAGTGCCAAGTTGTAAAAAGACCTCTGGTCATTTACCAGCAAAATGGTCCGGTCTGAAGGTGGTTAATAAACTTAAGAGCTTTCCTATGGATATGATTTGTATGCTTTCTTGTTGAGTCTCCTTGACCAGGGCAGCCCAAGGCTTATTTCAGACACCAAAAGAGCAGATACTCTTTCCAATAAGTAAGTCTATTGTTTAAATAAGATATCATGAAGATATTACAATATGGATGAAGATGGATATTACAATACATTAGAACTTGAGCCCTAACAAAACAAAAACCTTTATTTTATGTTACACGTGTAGAGTTGGCATGAGACTTATGCTGCGTACACATGATCGGACTTTCCGGCAGACTTGGTCCGGCGGACCGGAATCCATCGGACAATTCGATCGTGTGTGGGCTCCAGCAGACTTTTGTTTCCCAAAAGTCAGACGGACCTAGAAATAAAACATGTTTCAAATCTATCCGACGAACTAAAAACCGGGAAAACCGTCTCTGTGGTAGTCCGACGGACCAAATACGACGCAAGGGCAGCTATTGGCTACTGGCTATTGAACTTCCTTGTTTAGTCCCGTTTACTTCATCATGTTCAAAACGAACGGACTTTTGAGCGGACTTAGTCCGGTCGTGTGTGGCCACGTCTGTTTAGTTCAGAAAGTCCATTGGACCTCTGCCGAAAGTCCGTCGGAAGACCGCCGGACCTAGTCCGTCAAAAAGTCCAGTTATCTGTACGTGGCATTAGTCTTTGAAGCTTACGCACAGTTTAACCACACCTTTTAAACTATAGTCACACATCCTATAACTTACTATAATTTGTTTCAGAGAGTTTCATGTGGCAGATCTCCAATACTCCAGGCATGCTTCAAGATGTATAATGCAGTGTACACACGCCCTCACTTTGTGACGGACTGGGTCCGACGGTTTTTCCAATGGACTTTCGGCGTAGGTCCGACTGACTTTCTGAACGAAACAGACTTGGCCACACAAAAGTCCATTCGTTTTGAACATGATGAGGTTAAATGGGACTAAAAAAGGAAGTTCAATAGCCAGTAGCCAATAGCTGCCCTTACGTCGTATTTGGTCAATTGGACTAGCACACAGACAAACTGTTTTCCCGATTTTTAGTCTGTCAGACTTGAGTCCATCAGATAGATTTGAAGCCTGTTTTATTTCTAGGTCCGTCTGACTTTTGGGAAAAAAAGTCCACTGGAGCCCACACACGATCGAATTGTCCAACGGATTCCGGTCCACTGGACCAAGTCTGCCGGAAAGTCCGATCATGTGTACGCGGCATAAGACCTAACTTAGAGTTGGGCGAACAGTTTGTACAGAGCAAAAGTTCGGGCCGAACATTGCCTGTTCACTCGTGTGGCGAGCTCCTGAAATTGCAGAGCATTCAGCGGTTGTTTGCCCTGCTGAATGCCCTGCAAAGCACTGCATGCTGCACAATGCAATCTAATGCAATGCTATTACTTGCATATACGACTTCAAAATGGGGACTTTTTATTTTTCAAGTTCGGGGCCCATAGATTTTAATAGGAATCGCCATTTGGGTCAGGACTTTTTCTATGTTTTGGAGTTCTTGTGTGAACCAAACAGGGGGGGGGGTTTGCCCACCCTACAAATGCTAGCGTTGAGATTATGTACTATGTTGTACTGTGTCTTATGAAACATAAAGTCATCCAGATTAGGGCTGAGCCGAACACCCCCCGGTTCGGTTCGCACCAGAACTTGCGAACGGCCCCCACGTTCGTTACGAACGTTAGAACCCCATTGAAGTCTATGGGACTCGAACGTTCGAAATGGAAAGTGCTAATTTTAACGGCTAATATGCAAGATACTGTCCTAAAAAGGGTTTAGGGACCTGACTCCTGCCTCAGGGGACATGGGTCAATGCAAAAAAAAGTTTTAAAAACGGCCGTTTTGGCGGGAGCACTGATTTTAATGACGATTAAAGTGAAAAAAAAAGTGAAATATTACTTTAAATATGGTGCCTGTGGGGTGTCTGTAGTATGCCTGTGAAGTGCCACGTGTCTCCCGTGTTTAGAACAGTCCCTGCACAAAATGACATTTAACGGAAATAACACCATTTAAAACTGCTTGCGGTTTTAATGTTATATCTGGTTCCTGCAATATGGTTGAAAATCATTCAGAAAAATGGCATGGGTAGCCCTCCCTGCCCATTACCAGCCTATTTGGGTCTTGTACGCATATTAAGGGGAACCCTGTACCCATATTAAAAAAAGGAAATGCGTGTGGCCCCCAGGCCCTATATACTCAGAACAGCAGTATACAGGCGGTGCAAACAAGACAGGGACTGTGTAGGTTTGTTGTGTTAAGTTGAATCTGTTTGTAATTTTCAACTGGTACATTTTTAAAGTGTAGCTCCAGTCAAAAAAACTATTTTTAAGCTTTTTGGAAAACATAGGGAAGGGTTATCACCCCTGTATAATTTGTTTTGCCATCCGTCTTTTTTCATCTCACTTGCTGCTGTCTCCTTGCGTTTGCAAGTAGGAGATGTTTGTAAGTTGGATGTTTGAAAGTAGGGGCCTGCCCTATATTATAGCGGTATGTACTGGGTACAGAATATAAAGGGGTGGGTCCTGCGCAAATCGTGCCACTCAAATAAAATACACAAATTCAAAATAATATAAATATGTGCATACATACAATACCGTGAAAAAAAATATAGTCAAAAAAACAGCACGCATAAAAATATATAAAAAATATATAAAAAAATGGAAAAAAGGTTTAATGATAGAACAATAATAAAATGTCCGCTACTCAAGGCTCCCAGAACTCTCACCTTTAAACGAAGTGAATAAGCAAATCAAACAAACTCCAGGATTCTCTTATTTCATTCATAAATAATAAATAATAGCCATCAGGGAATCCAAAGGAGGGATGCAATGATACAATTCCGCCACTAGAGGGCCAGTCCCAGCTTCCAGAATAGGTGAAATGGATCTTCACTTCTATTTCACAGTGTATGACTCAAAATAAGAGAGAGGAGGGGGAGAGAGAGAAACAGGAGACTTCCATAGTGTAGTAGTTTAAAAAACGGCAGGTAGATTTATTAAAAAGCAGTAAAGACTCTCACATTTTAATTGCAAAAACAAGCACAATCAGGAAGAGGGTATAATGACAACTTCCTCCCGCCTTACTCTACTTCCGGTTCGTCCTCTGGCCAATCCCAATTATGTATTTGTGTATTTTATTTGAGTGGCACGATTTGCGCAGGACCCACCCCTTTATATTCATTATTTGATAGTTTGTGCTCACTATTTTGTCCTGCTGCATTTTTTAGTTAGCATTTGCACTTTATATCACTCAGGCTCTTTTTCACAGCATCTGTGTTTCATTATATCTGATTTTGGATTTTGTTCCACTTTAGTCACTTATTACCACTTAGCGGCGCGAAGGCTGACCACTTTTATGTACTGGGTACAGAGCACGCAGACAGCACGCACTATCTCCTAACACTACTGACTGCAAGCTCTATTATTAACCACTTGACCACTGGGCACTTAAACACCCTTAATAACCAGACCAATTTTCAGCTTTTGGTGCTCTCACATTTTGAATGACAATTACTCAGTCATGCAACACTGGACCTATATGAAATGTTTGTCCTTTTTTTCACACAAATAGAGCTTTCTTTTGGTGGTATTTAATCACCTCTCAGTTTTTTTTATTTTTTGTGCTATAAAAGAAAAAAGACCGGAAATTCTGCGAAAAAATGAATTTTTCTTTGTTTCTGTTATAAAATTTAGCAGATTAGTAATTTTTTCTTCATAATTTTTTTTTTACTGGTTACATGTTTTGAGTTGCAGAGGAGGTCTAGGACTAGAATTATTGCTCTCGCTCTAACGTTCTCGGCGATACCTCACATGTGTGGTTTTTCATATGTGGGCGGGGCTTACGCATGCGTTCGCTTCTGCATGCGAGCACATGGGGACATGGGCGCTTTAATTTTTTATTTTTTATTTTTTATTGTTCATTTTACTTTATTTATTTTAGTTTGACATTTTTTTCCCCAAAAATATATTTTTGATCACTTTTATTCCTATTACAAGGAATGTAAACATCCCTTGTAATAGGAATATGGGGTGACAGGTCCTCTTTACAGTGAAATCTGGGGGTCAATATGACCCCACATCTCACCTCTAGGCTGGGAAGCCTGAAATAAAAAAAAGATTCTGGCTTTGATCATACTGGCGAGTTGGTAGAAGCATCGGAGGGCGGTGAGGGGTGGGGGGCGTCTATGGCTGGGTATTTCAGGGTATCACCGAGTATGGCTGGGTATCTCCGAGTATGGCTGGGTATGGCAATTTATGGCAGGGTATTGCAGAGTATTGGCGGGGTATTGGAGGGGTACTACAGAGTAATAGCAGGGTACTGCAGAGTATTGGGGAGTACTACAGAGTAATGGCAGGGTACTGCAGAGTAAAGGCAGGGTACTGCAGAGTAAAGGCAGGGTACTGCAGAGTAATGGGGGGTACTGCAGAGTAATGGCAGGGTACTGCAGAGTATGCACTGGTATTGCAGAGTATTGGCGGGGTATTGGCGGGGTACTAGCAGGGTACTGCAGAGTATTGGGGAGTACTACAGAGTAATGGCAGGGTACTGCAGAGTAAAGGCAGGGTACTGCAGAGTAATGGCAGGGTACTGCAGAGTAATGGCAGGGTACTGCACTGCAGAGTAATGGCGAGATACTGCAGAGTAATGGCAGGGTACTGCACTGCAGAGTAATGGCGGGGTACTGCAGAGTAATGGCGGGTACTGCAGAGTATTGGGGGGTACTGCAGAGTAATGGCAGGGTACTGCAGAGTATGCACTGGTATTGCAGAGTATTGGCGGGGTATTGGCGGGGTACTAACAGGGTACTGCAGAGTATTGGGGAGTACTACAGAGTAATGGCAGGGTACTGCAGAGTAAAGGCAGGGTACTGCAGAGTAATGGCAGGGTACTGCAGAGTAATGGCAGGGTACTGCACTGCAGAGTAATGGCGGGGTACTGCAGAGTAATGGCAGGGTACTGCACTGCAGAGTAATGGCGGGGTACTGCAGAGTAATGGCGGGTACTGCAGAGTATTGGGGGGTACTGCAGAGTAATGGCAGGGTACTGCAGAGTAATGGGGGTTACTGCAGAGTAATGGGGGGTACTGCAGAGTAAAGGCAGGGTACTGCAGAGTAATGGGGGGTACTGCAGAGTAATGGCAGGGTACTGCAGAGTATGCACTGGTATTACAGGCAGGGAATTGAGGGGTTAAATTCGGTGAGCAGCGATGTGGGCACTGCAGATGCAGCCCACATCGCTGCTGACACCGATCTCTTTCCCCTCCGCTGTACCGATCGGTACAGAGAGGGGAGGGAGGAACCGGCGTCATAACATGACGCCGGTTTGTTTACAAGTGATCACTCCGTCATTTGACGGAGCGATCACGTGGTAAACGGCCGCGACGAGCGGCCGTTTACCGTGATCCGTGATGCGCCGGGTCCTGTGGACCCGGCGGTCACGGATGCTCTCGAGTGTGCGCCCCAGGGGGCGCGCGAGAGCAGAATTCTGGGAGGCCGTTAATTAACGGCCTCTCAGAGTTAAACAACCGCCCTGAAGCCGTTAATCGGCAATGGGTGGTTGTTAAGTGGTTAAAGATAGATCACTAGCTAGCTATATAGGTGAGGTGAATATAGTGTAGTGGTGTATACTGCGGTCAGGGCACAGACAATAACCACTACACAAGAGCAAGATAGGAAATCAGCCAAAAACGATTGGTGTGTAACTGTGTTGAAGGTACACAGAACACCCACTGCTTCAGATGCCAACACACTACACGAGGCCGCCTCAAAGGCGGCCTTATATAGTGTGGGGCGTGAACTACACAGCCTGAGCTATGATTGGCCACAGGCAGGATGCCTGTGGCCAATCATGGCTCTCCTCGCTGCTGGCGCTGCGATTGGCCAAGCATGCGGGGTCACAGTGCATGCTTGGCCAATCATGAGCCAGCAATGCACTGCGCCATCGCAGTGCATTGTGGTCCGCGCGCGCCATACGAATTTTGACGCGAACGGACCAAGAGTTTGGATTTCGCCGAACGCCCGAACAGCCAACGTTCGAGTCGAACGTACGTTCGACTCGAACACGAAGCTCATCCCTAATCCAGATTCTTCTTCATTATAAGACCCCTTTCACACTGGATGTGTTTTTCAGATGCTAAAGGGCTAAAAATACCGCGTCTATCATTTATTTCCAGCTCCTGGTAAAATAGATGAGAATTCAATGAAAAAACTGAGTAGGGTCCCCCCCAGGCCATACCAGGCCCTTCGGCAAGCAGTCTAAAGTCTATGGGACACGAACATGAAAAATCAAAAGTGCTAATTTTAAAGGCTTATATGCAAGTTATTGCCATAAAAAGTGTTTGGGGACCCAGGTCCTGCCCCAGGGGAAATGTATCAATGCAAAAAAAAAGTTTTAAAAACTGATGATTTTTCAGGAGCAGTGATTTTAATAATGCTTAAATTGAAACAATAAAAATGAAATATTCCTTCAAATATCATGCCTGAGGGGAGGCCTTAGTATGCCTGTAAAGCAGCGCATCTTTCCCATGTTTAAAACGGTGCCACAGAAAAATTACATTTCTAAAGGAAAACATTTCATTTAAAACTGCTGGGGCTGTAATGTATTTTTGGATCCCAACAATATAGATAAAAATCCAAAAAAAAATGGTGTGGATGCCCTCCCCCTCCAAAATCCATACCAGGCCCTTTAGGTCTGGTATAGATTAAGGGGAACCCCACACCCAAATTTTTAATAAATGGCGTGGGGATCCCCCACTCCCCCAGGCATTATATACTCTGAACAGCAGTATATATACTATACGGCCTGCCCTATATATTCAGAAAATTGGGCCTTAGGTGTTGGTGCTACCAGACCACTGTAAGCCCTCACAGTTAGGCCGCGTACACACGCGCGGACTGTTCGCCCAACTTTGTCCGTCCAACAGTTTCGGCAAACAGTCCGCTCAAACTTAGCATGGACGGACATGGCCACACACGACGGACGAACAGTTTGCTGAAACCGTGCGCGATGACGTGAACGGCACGTACGACGGGACGAAAAATACGACGTCCTATACACTGCATTATAGCTTTCGGCGTGAAAATCCTTTCTGAGCATGCGCGCAACTTTGTTTGACGAACAAGCCTACACACGAGCGGACTGTTCGCTGAAACAAGGTTTCAGCGGACAGTTTTACGGAATTTCCGAAAAACCTTGTCCGTCCAACTGTCCGCTGAAACTGTCCGCTGAAAGCCCACACACGAGCGGACTGTCCGCCCAAACACTGTTCAGCGGACAAAGTTGGACGAACAGTCCGCCCGTGTGTACGCGGCCTTACTCTTGTGGGGCGCAGAAACGGGCCCTGCTTTGAAATATTATATCAATAATTGTAGTTACATGCCCCTGTTAAACAGGAGCAGAAACATTGGGCCTTGGTTGGTGGTAGTGGGGATGTCGAAACACTGTAACCCCTCACAGATATTCGTGTTGGGCGCTGGAACAGGCCCTGCTGTGAAATATTTTATGAAAAAATGTAATTACAAGCCCCTGTTAAACAGGGGCAGAGAAATTGGGCCTTGTACAGTTAAATCACACTTATTTAATAATAAAAGTTAATAGAACAAACATAGTCAAAACATAGCCAAAGTTTGGTAACCGTAACGGTGGTGGCACAACACTGTAACCCCTCACAGATATTCATGTTGGGTGCTGGAATGGGCTGTGCTGTGAAATATGATATCAAAAGTTGTAATTACATAACCCTGTTAAACAGTGGTAGAAAAATTGGGCCTTGAGTGGTGGTGATGGTAGTGCCACAACTCTGTAACCTCTCACAGATACTCTCGGGTGCAGGAATGGGCCCTGCTGTGAAACATGACTGCCAGTTTCTTTGATAGTTACATAGTTAGTCAGCTTAAAAAAAGACACAAGTCCATCCACGTTACTCCCTTTCTCAACCTGTGAATCAACATCAGAGCCTTCAAATCACTGCGCACCCTCCAGCAGCATATAACTAACACTGTGGTCAAATAATTCTGGGGACTCCTCTGTGCATGATGGCGGGGCTACAGAAGGAGTGACAAGGAGCCGGTGGAATAGGCTGCTTTGGTAGCTGTATTGGAAGGCAAACTACTCTGAGCCTGGGTGACAGAGGATGAGGAGGATGAGGATGGCTTCATTATCCACTCCACCAACTCTTCTGCATGTTGTGGCTCAATAACACGGCCAGCGGCAACAAAATAGGACAAGCGTGCCCCATGGTCACCTGCAGGGAATGCACCATGTCCACGACCACCACTGTTGACTGTAGACAGAGGCTGCTTGCCCTCTTTTAGTGGCCTGTGAGCATCTGCCTCTCTTTGGTGGCCTTCGGGATATTATGTATTTTTTGTTTTGCAACACCACACTACACTGTATTAGATACTGTGTACACTGCCTGAAGTGTATTAGAAAGTGTACAATGGCTGCACTATATTGTATACTGTGTACACCACCAGAAGTGTAGAAGTGTAGAAACTATAGAATCAGTACACTATAGAATCAGTACACCACAGAATGCACTGTAGATAGGCTACTCTAAATGCAGAGTATATGTATTATATATATATATATATATATATTTATGGTGTAGAGCCCTCTGACCGATACGGATAAGGATGACAGACAAGGATAACATAAACTCGCTTACTTGAAATGGACCTGAAAGTGTGCCTTGGTCTAACGTACGGTATACCAAAATAAGGGGGCATACCTTAAAATGAAATAAATATGAAATGGGTGAAATGAGTATTCATATGAGGAGTGTGCTAGGGTAAAGGCCTGAAAAAAGGGGCGGGTGGGCGGGTATCGCGCACTGGAACCGACGAGGAAGGATGGGCGAACGGCTGCTTATATACCACCGGGCTCCACCCATAATTTCAGGCCACCATACTGGCCTTTCTATTTATGGTGTAGAGCCCTCTGACCGATACGGATAAGGATGACAGACAAGGATAACATAAACTCGCTTACTTGAAATGGACCTGAAAGTGTGCCTTGGTCTAACGTACGGTATACCAAAATAAGGGGGCAAAACACTCAGGTAGGGGAAGCATTTTATTGAACACAGACTGTTTACTGGGTAAGCTTGACAAAGGCCTGGGCCATCTCAATCTGCGGATTGGGTACGTAACGTGCAAAACAGGAGGACTTCCATCTACCCAACTTTTTAATAACATGGACCGGGACCCCTTGGCGGGAGGCCGTTGAAGCTGCCCCGATGCGAAACGAATGTCCTGAGTAGTGCGCAGGATTGAGGTGAAGGATGCCCAGGAGTATCCTGACATGCTCCATGAACTGGGCTGCGTTGAGAGGTTTTGAGTGAAAGGGTAGAAGTGGGCCAGTCCCTGGTTGATCGGCCAAAAGGGTCAACAAGCGGGAGAGGACAGTAACCGGACACCAGCGGTTGTAGGTCTTATAGAAATGTATGTCCGTCCCTGGGCCAAGCTGCTGTGTCTTGGAAACCGCTAAGTGCAAGATGAAGTGGTCCTCGAACCTGACTAGATGGTGCTTGCACAGCATACGTGCCGAGGGGCTACTGCAGGTAAACTCGCCTGGCCGCAGGAAGCCGTAGAAGGCCAGATGTATGGCTGCTTGCAGGACGACACTGACATGGAGACCGAAAGGTGAAGAGGCCAAAATGTCGGACATGTCCCTGAACACTTCGCCTGTGATAGGCAGCCGTTTGACGCTGGAAACTGGCCGACGTTTCTGAATGCCGCGCATGAGAGCCCGGACGGCGTGAAAGGTAAATAAGGAGGGCTTGGTAGGGTCCTGGAGGGACGTGAAGTGTTGTACCCCGGCCAAGTACAAGCGGATTGTGTTGAAGGATAATGCCAAGTCCGAATGGCAGTAGGAAAGGAAGGCAAGGACTTGTTTGACCCGGGAGGACTCTGTATTGTGAGATGATGTGAAGCGACTAAAGGCCCTCCAGGCCGACTGATAGGCCTTGCGGGTATTGTCTGAGAGGGAGTGATCGATGAGTTGCATTGCTGCTGACAAGTGTGGGGCTAATCCAAGATCAGTTGAGACCAGTCCGGGATAGCTGCTGATGTTGGTTCGGCTCCGGGTACCTGATCAAAAAATGAAACAAATTTAAAGCGGGAGAGAGCATCCGCCGCCTGATTAAATTTGCCGGGAACAAAGGAACAATGAAGGTTGAACTGAAACAATAATGAGAGCTGGGTCAGTCGCCGCAGGAAGGACATAATCTGTAGAGACCTGGACCTGCCTTTATTAACAATCTCCGCAGTGG
Source organism: Lithobates pipiens (assembly GCF_037356315.1). Lineage (NCBI taxonomy): Eukaryota > Metazoa > Chordata > Amphibia > Anura > Ranidae > Lithobates > Lithobates pipiens. Next base: position 390,882,196 of record NW_027507748.1, on the reverse strand, counting down.
CCAGGTTATCTGTAGAAAAGACCACCGTCTGGCCCGACCAGCTGCGGCCCCAGGTGTGTGCAGCGGCTACAATGGGATATAGCTCAAACAGGGAGGACGTCTCAGTGAAGCCAGGAATAGCCAGTATCTGTGGAGGCCAGGGGGCTGCGAGCCAGAGGTTGCCAAAGATCGCCGCAAAGCCCGTGGAGGCCGCCGCGTCGGTCACCACCCGAGGTGAAAGGGCGGACACGGAGGGGACGAACAGGGACACTCCGTTCCAAGAAGATAAGAATTCCTCCCACATGGCTAGGTCTGCCATAGCCGCGGAATCCAGGCTGAGTACTTGCTCCGGGTCCTGAGAGTGGGATAACAAGGCTAACAGGCGTGACACGAACGAGCGCCCCTGGGGGATGATGCGCATAGCAAAATTAAGCATACCAAGAAGGGACTGAAGTTGTCTCTTGGTACAAGTTCTGGCATGAGTGAAGTCCCTCAGGACAGTTTATCCGGGGGAAGGCTGGCCTGCATAGTGTTGGTGTCTAGGCTGACCCCGAGGAAGGTGATAGCCTGCGACGGACCCTCCACCTTGTGCTCGGCGATGGGGACATTAAGATTATTGAAGACTACCCTCAACTTACCCAGATCTCGTGGAGGAGAGCCGGGTGGCTCTATCAGCAGGAAGTCATCCAGATAATGAATGACTTCCTGACACTGGGCTACATGTAACAAGATCCAAGCAAGAGCCTGCGCGAAGGTGTCGAAGAGCCAAGGACTACTTTTGGACCCGAACGTGAGTTTAGTGGCAAAGTAGTACCGCTGCCTCCACTTGATTCCATGCCAGCACCAGAGGGACGGATGGATGGGAAGAAGTTTAAAAGCGTTTGAGATGTCGGCCTTGGAAAGCCAGGTACCTGTGCCTGTTTTAAGAATGGCCTGGATGGCCATGTCTACTGATGCATATTTAAGGGAGAATTCCTCAGAGGGAATAAGAGAATTGAGGCTGGGAGCCGTGGAGGAATGAGGCGCTGACAAATCATAAACCAATCTGAGTTTATTAGAGAACTTGCCCTTGACAAGCCCAATAGGGCTGACTCGCCAGGTGCTGAAAGGGGGCTGTTCAAAAGGGCCGATGACAAAGTCCTGATCTAGCTCAGATTGCAGCAGTTGGTCGATGGCTTGTTCATCCGTGGCTGCTGACCGTAGGTTCTGGCATTCATGCGTGAAGTGAGGGAGAGAGACAAGTCCAGTGTGAAAACCTTCTGTGAAGCCCTGGACGAGGAAGGTGGACAGTGAGGGGGTAGGGTGACTGGAAAGGTAGATACTAAGCCATGCGACATTGAGCCGGCTCAGTCAGGACCTTTTGAGCTGCTTGACCTCACACATGAGCCGGGGGTGAGCTCTATGGCACTGGGTGCACACATGGAGCAGCCTACACTGACTGAAGTTACACGACCCGCTGTTGTAGTTATTGCAGATCGGAGCACCGCCCATGGTCTTAACTGGGCGCCCTAGCTTATCGGTCTGTGGCGGGCGAGCTGGTGCTTGCAGGCCCTGAGCGGTACCCGAGGTAGATGGACCGTCGAAGGGAGAGGCTGCCACTGAGGTAGCGCACCAGGCCGCAGTATGTGTTGCTGACTGGCATATTGCACACAGAGGGGACCGTAGCCCCGCGAAGTGGCGGCAAAACAGTTCGGTGTCCATGGTGCTCCAGTCCGTAGGGGTCTGGAACTGGGAGAGCCTGGCAGCTGCTCTAGCGGAGAAGGAGCGGTGATAGTCATAGAATGAGAACCCGCCGTACTTGTACCCCAGGTCAACTACCACATGGAGGTACCGATCTAGCTCCTCCCTTCTGCCAGGGGAGGCTGAGCAAATGATGTCCCTCATCATGCCGAAGGCCAGGGAAAACTCGGTGATAGAGAGTTTCCTGTCTAGTCTGGGATCCTTGGCCTTGAGGACCACTGATACATCCCCCCAAGTATATGCCTTATTCTCTGCCAGCTCGTGAATCGAGATCAGAAGAGAAGCCAAATTGACGTCCTTGCCCTCTAATATGTCTTTTCTGATGTTTGCTGACACCAAATGAGATGGGTACACTATTGGTGCACCTCCGGAGATACCTGCGGGAAGACTAACAACTGGCTGGGATGCTGGCCCTGGCGGAGAAACAGAGGGGTGGGTCTCGAGGAGGGCCACTCGGCCCTGTAGATCGGACATCGAGGTTGTGAGGGACGACACCAGGGTGTGGAGCTGCGAGATAGAGGAGGCGATGGAGCCCAATGAGGCCTGCTGAGCCGAAGCCTCCACCACCGCGGGGGGAGGGAACAGGAGCCGGAAAAGCTCTGCCTTTCTGGCTGTTGCTGGAAAGGGGACGCCCCTGCGTCTCAGCTCGGCTGTCAGCCTGGGAATGGTCCATGCTCTGAAGGCCCTTTGACTGCCATTTTCTGAAACGGATGGGGACAATGGAGCCGTGAGGTCCTCGCTGTCAGCCTGGGACATGGTAACAGAACGTGGGTCTGATGAGGCTACGCCCTCTGATCCGGGTTTTCTCCTAATACGGACCTACAAGGGGTGACATGGATTATAACTGGTTGGAGACTCCTACAGAAATACCTGTTTTAAGGAAGGATGCTTTGCTGAAGGGCGTTTTCCCCCTAGATGATTTATGCTTACCGAAGGAGGCACCGTCCGACCAGGTGCAGGCTGGACCTACTGAACTCGACTGACCTGAGGAGATGAAGGTGAAGTTTTTGTTTGAGACTCGCACCTGATGAAGGCTAGCTAACAGTGGAGGTGAGACTTCAGACATGAGATGAAAATGACACCAATGAAAGAAACAGATGAAATTTCTCTTCTCTTCCCCCCTACCCCCTTTATTATATATATATTTTCCCCCCTCTTTTTTTTTTTTTTTGTGAAATGAGGCTGACGAGCAAGGGCCCCCCGATAGGAATCCAACATTGAAGAATCAACTGGACTAGAAGCGGGAAGCGATACGTGACCGTGAAATGAGTAAATCTGCCATGACAGAGATCCGAATCGCCATGCCACAGACTTGCGACCGAGCACGAAACGGAAACTGGAGCATGTACTGAAATGAGGCCAATCCTGGGGCACGCCGGGACGAATTGGATCGTAAATGTGATTTATTCGTACCGGAACGTGATAGGTGAAATGAAATGAAACCCATGACAAAGACTGGAATCAGAAGACGAGCCCATGCACCTAACAGATGAATCCTGTCTTTGGAGCATGTACTGAAATGAGGCGTAGCAGCTGGGCACACTGGGACGAATCGGTGCATCCAATAAATGCAACAAGATTCGAATCGGAGCGTAATAAGTGACAGAAATGATATCCCATGACAGAGACAGGAATCAACGACTGGACTGATGGTAGCAACAAAGAATCCGTCTCTGGCGCATGTACTGAAATGAGGCGTAGCAGCTGGGCACACCAGAATGAATCGGTGCATAACAATATGCGACAGGATTCGAATTGGAGTGTAATAAGTGACAGAAATGATGTCCCATGACAGAGACAGGATTCAAGGACTGATCTGTAGGTTTACAAGAGAATCCGTCTCTGGAGCATGTACCGAAATGAGGCGTAGCAGCTGGGCGCACCAGGACGAATCGGTGCATAGAGGAATGCGACAAGACTCGATTTGGAGCGTAATAAGTGACAGAAATGGTATGCCATGACAAAGACAAGAATCGGGGACCGTGCGTGATCCTGCGAGTGATTCAGTCTCTGGAGCATGTACAGAAATGAGGCCGAACCCTGGGGCACTTCAAAGCGAATCGGTGCACCGGAGGTGCGACAGGATTCGCGCCGGAGCGCGACTAGTGACAGAAATGATTTTGAGACAGTAGAAATGACTGGGACTGAAATGAATGAAACGAGATGAAAAATGAGACACATAACATAATTGCATGAATGAAGAGACATATTCGAACTGGAGTAGACCAAGCGAAACGTGCGGACTGTTTGCCTTGTCGTAACAAGCAGTCGGCTGTGAGTCGAACGATTCGACCGCTACAAATAGAAATGCTCGGGCAGTCGAACGGTTTCGACTGCCGTACCTGCGAATGAATCGCCTGACGTGGCGAAATCGAACGTGTCGAATGATGATAACGACTACATCGAAAGTAGAACATAGTGACATGCGTACGAGGCCACCGAAAACATTCGATATGAAAGGACCGAGCGGCTCGTGAGTATAAGCATGATGACGGTACATCGAAAACATAATGAAAAGAGGGTGCCGAAGCCCTACCTGCGACAGCCGGCCCGAGGCGTAGCGACAAATTCGACGGGTACAACGACACTCCGACGGCGAAAACCTACGGATGCTGATGGATGAGAGACGGTTTGTCAAAAAATTGGAGACGAATAACGCGGGAGCTGACGAACAGGCTCACTGCGTCTGGTCTGGATAGTCGGCCCTTGATATCTGACGTATCAGGTATCGCGCACTGGAACCGACGAGGAAGGATGGGCGAACGGCTGCTTATATACCACCGGGCTCCACCCATAATTTCAGGCCACCATACTGGCCTTTCTATATATATATATATATATATATATATATAAACTAGACTGACACTGTATATAGATATCAAATACACTGCTACAAACTGAATAACTTGCCTGCTTAATCTAACGCAAGCTATCTCTTTGTCCACGCTAGGGATGAGCTCGGTGTTCGGCTCGAACGCATGTTCAAATCGAACATCGGCTGTTCGTCTGTTCGGCAAATTCAGAACTTTATGGACCATTCGCACCAATTTTGTGTGGTACGAACAGCCCACAATGCACTACGCCATCGCAGTGCATTGCTGGCTCATGATTGGCCAAGCATGCACTGTGACACCGCATGCTTGGCCAATCACAGCGTCGGCAGCGAGGAGAGCCATAATTGGCCACAGGCAGGATGCCTGTGGCCAAATATAGCTCAGGGAGTTTAGTACACGCCCCACAATATATAAGGCCGCCAGCGCGGCGGCCTTGTGTAGTGTGTTCTGGCGTGCAGGGAAAGAGCAAGATAGGCAGGGACAGTGTTCTTTTCTCAGGCATCTGCAGGAGTTAAAGTGGGTGTTGTGTGCCTCCAACACAGTATACACCTGTATCTACCCTTTTATGCTGGTGTTCTCTAATACAGGCATCTGAAGGAGTTAGTGGGTGTTGTGTGCCTCCAGTACAGCACAGTATACACCTGTATCTACCCTTTATTACTGGTGTTCTCTAATACAGGCATCTGCAGGAGTTAAAGTGTGTGTTGTGTGCCTCCAGCACAGTATACACCTGAAGATACCCCTTATTGCTGGTGTTGTCTGTTGCATATCTTGTATATTAGCCTTTAAAATTAGCACTTTTGATTTTGAACGTTCGAGTCCCATAGACTTTTTGGTCCATTCGAAGGTTCTGGTACGAACTGAAACGGAGGGGTGTTCGGCTCATTCCTAGTCCACGCCAACAACACTACACAAGGTTACTCTGTAAGCAGCCTTATATAGTGTGGGGCGTGGACTTAGTCCCCCTGAGCCCTGAGCTCCCTGCCTTTGGCCAATTATGGCTCTCTCAGCAGTCACGCAACTCTAACAAGGGTGTGTGTTCCGAGTGAAGTTTCCTGAAAAAGAAAGAATTACATTTCTCACCTTTTTCAAGATTCCCCAGCTTCGCATGGAAGAAAATGTGCCCGCTGGGGCACATTTGGGGTGGGGTGGTGCTACCTCAAAGTGCCCTTTCAGGCTCTTCTTGGTGTCCTGCAGATCCTGCCTAACATCCCTTTTGCAGTGGTGAAGGTCCTGCAGGGACTGCAACTGATGTTACAGTCTCTTCCTGAGTTCCCTCTTCCTGGCACACACATGATGGCGCACCCTTGCCTGAAAGAAGCTGCAGAGTTTGACTTTCACAAACTACCAGCACTCACTTACCCTTCTGAAGAATCTCTTTTCCTCCTTCCAGGTGGCATAGGCCTCCCTGAGTTCCCTCATCAGTTCTTCATTTTCCAGCAGGTTACTATTCAGCTTCCAGGAACCAACGCCCTCGCCCAGGTCACCCCAAAAGTGGCAATGCCTCATGGGACATGTAGTCCTGGGCAGGGAGTGAGTGGTTCTAAGGCTGCTTTCACACTGGGGCGGTATTCAGGCGTTACAGCGCTAAAAATAGCGCCTGTGTAGCATCTGAAAAAAAACGGCCCCTTTCACTCCAGTGTTAAAGCCGGAGGGCTTTCACACTGGAGCGATGCGCTGGCAGGACGGTGAAAAAAGTCCTGCTAGCCGCGCTCTTTGGAGCGGTGAAGGAGCGGTGTATTCACCGCTCCTAAACCGCTCCTACCCATTGAAATCAATGGGACACCGCGGCAATACCGCCGGCAAAGCGCCGCTGCAGCGGCGCTTTGCGGGCGGGTTTAACCCTTTTTCGGCCGCTAGCGGGGGTTAAAACCACCCCGCTAGCGCCCGCAGACCGCCGCTAAGACGACGGTAAAGCCCCGCTAAAAATAGCGGCACTTTACCGCCGACGCCGCTCCCGTCCCAGTGTGAAAGCAGCCTAAAGGCAGAAGTTTTTTTAACTTGCAATACGTTCCAGCTTGCTATTTGGGCCCTAGTGAAGGCAGGAGGAGCCAAATGCATTGGCGGGGGACCACAGAAGAGGAGAATCAGGGTACTCTGTGCAAAACCAGAGCAGGTAAGTTTCACATGTTTGTTGTATAAAAAAAAAACTCTGTGCAGGGAAGTTCAGCATCTGAACCGGGAAGGTGGAGGCTGATAGACTGGCGGTAATATAAGGCATTACAATTACATTTAAAGTAAACTTTTATCAGTGTTGTACATTATATTTAAAATGATCAAATCCATGAAAAAAACTAAAGTCTCAGCTTTTAGAATTTCCCTTCTACTCTTCATATAGCTTCATATCTGACTCCTTTAAATGCCCATATATTATACTTATGGGTGTATTTATTAATATATATATATATATATATATATATATATATATATATATATATATATATATATATATATGTGATATAAGTAATATATATTATTACTGTCACGGTTTCACAGTATAAATTAACTATTTATAGTAGTGATTATCTGCTCATTTTGTACTATAAAGGGCTAATTTTATTTTTTTAATCCCATCATGACAAAATAAGCATGCTGCTTCTACTAAACGTCTTAGGTCTGTTTTTTACCCCACAATTTGCATCTTTTAATCTGCCCAACAACAAATTAGCCAAAAAAAAAGATAAAGAGTGCAAAACGCAAATCACTGCAAAATCGTGTGTGCAAAAATGCACAGCAAAAAGCACTGCAGAAATGCATCAAAAGCAAACTGCAGAGGTGTGAACCAAGCCTAATGATAGCCATACATGTATTCATTTTCAGATGAGAATATGCATGCGAAAAATCTTTGTACATTCACTGAATGAAAGAATGCCGTTTGAAAATTTCACTTGCTTTTAACATTCTGTTTTAAAATAGACTGTCTGAAAATAAAATTTGACCAAGAAGTTTTCTTATCTGCTCTTTTGAATTTTTCCGTTGATTTGACCCCACTAACGATTAGAAAATCGAACGAACATTCTTAAGATGAAAATGTTTTTGAAGGAAGACATAGGAGGTTATTTACAAAAGGCAAATCCACGTTGCCCTGAAAGTGCACTTGGAAGTTCAGTCGCTCTAAATCGAATGCCCCGTACACACGACCAGACTTTTCAACATCAAAAGTCTGACAGAATGATTCCGGCAGACTATTTGAACGTGTGTGGGCTGCAGCGGACTTTTGATTTGCAAAAGTCTGACAGACTTTAGAAATGGAACATGTTTCAAATTTTTCCGACAGAACTCTGCCGGACCCAGTTCCTACTGAGAAATCCGCTCGTGTGTGTGCTAGTCTGACGGACTAAAACCGACGCTAGGGCAGCTATTGGCTACTGGCCATGAACTTCCTTATTCTAGTCCAGTCGTACGTCATCACGTTCGAATCCGTCGGACTTTGGTGTGATTGTGTGTGGCCAAGTCTGTTCATTCGGAAAGTCTGTCAGAACTCTGTCAGAACTCCGTCAGAACTCCGTCGAAAGTCTGCCGGACTTAAGTCCTGTCGTGTGTACGCAGCATTAGAGGTAGATCTGAAATGAGTGGAAGCTCTGCTGATTTTATCATCCAATCATATGCAAGCTAAAATGCTGTTTTTTATTTTCCTTGCATGTCCCCCTCAGATCTACAGTGACATTACTTCCAAGTAAAGTATGAAAATAAGGGGAGCACTTCCAAGTGCACTTGCAGTGCAAAGTGGATTTTCCTTTAGTAAATAACCCCCATTGCTTTTGTATGGCCAGCATAAGTGACAGCAGGGGCAGGTAGCTTTTATCAAGCCGCTTGCCTGTGACAAGGGAGTCTGTCATACCTAATATATTACATTTCTGTCTAAAAAAACAGCAAAACAGGCTTTAATTCTTTTTTTCTTTAAATAAAAAAGTCAGATCTCTGAGTCTGATGATATTTAGCAAATTCGACCTCTAGTATATCTCTTCTGTCTGTTATTCTAAGAGTGGATTAGAGATTTTGCTCCCTAACCATATAGTTGGTTATTTATATTTGCCACTGCATATAGATATTTAAGAAAAAAATAGCCTTTTTTTAAACTTTACATATTAACTAAATTATACACCACACTTTTTTTAAGATTATTATCCAATTAATCAAAACATAACATTATTATTTGATTAATCGATTAATTGAAACAATAATTGGCCAACTAATCGATTATGAAAATAATCGTTAGTTGCAGCCCTACACCTACGTACACATACTGAGAGTAATATTCATCTGCAACTTCTGGATAGTGAGAGAAGAGAGTACAGAAGATTGTAGTTTATTCTCTATTACCAAAGAGTCTTATTTTAGCTTTTTTTGTTCAAAAAGAATGCTACGCATTGCCTTGCAGAGGTATGGACATCCAAAATCTTTGCACCCAATTTCCCGAGCAAACTTTAACAATCCTCAGTGACTAAATATCTGCATTTATCTTGATGATAAATGAAGTTACTGCAGGGCATGACACTTGTCAACACAAATGCTCAAAACTGCATTACTGGTCCACTGACCTGTGCTGACAAACGGTGTGCCCTGCAAGAATGTTTATTCATTACAGATATGAAAAGAGGTTAGCAGGCAATCACATGAGAAAGGGTGTGAAAGAACCCTGTAGAAAATATTACATTCTCTTAAAATATTTTAATGATTTTAAATTAAGAAAGTGTCATAAGGAGGACGGTATATTGTCAACAACTTGTTTTCTATCAGCCCCGTGTCACTCCCAGGTTTATATAAGTTCCTTATGTCAGACATCTTAGCATTTGCTGAGGGCAAAATATGATGTGATTTTCTTCTTTTGTGAAATGTAGTATCTATAGCGTCTTTACAACAGCATTGATAAAGAAGCCACACAGTTTCAAAAGTTTGCCCCAGTATTTTTTAGGACAGTGATAGCACTGGACATAATGAAAGACATCACAACATACACAGCTTGTCAGGGCAAGGCTAGTATTGGACATGATTGCTGCTAAAACCTTGAGAAAATGGTCTCCATAACCAAAAGAGAGGGGTGTGAAACCTTGCACAGGTCATGGCAATTGAGATTTGCTACAATAAAGTATTCTAAAATATATTTTTTAACATAAAAATTAAAACTTGTATTTCAATATGTGATTTATTATTATTATTATTATTATTATACAGGATTTATATAGCGCTAGCATTTTACGCAGCACTTTACAGTAAAAAGGAGACAATTCAGTTATAGTACAATAAAATACAAGAGGATTAAGAGGGCCCTGCTCAGAAAAGTTTATAATCTAATAGGGTGGGGCAGGTGGTACAAAAGTTGTAACTGTGGGGAATGAGCTGATGGAAGTGGTAAAAGATTAGTTGGAGGCTTGATAGGCTTCCCTGAAGAGATGAGTGTTTAGGGATTGCCTGAAGGTGGCAAGAGTAGGAGACAGCCGGACAGGTTGAGGTATCGAGTTCCAGAGGATGGGAGAGGCTCTGGAGAAATCCTAGAGATAAGCATGGGAGGAGGAGACAAGGGAGCTTGAGAGTGGGAGGTCTTGGGAGGAGCGGTAGAACGGTCTGTGTGATATTTGTTTAAGAGAGTTGTAAATAGCTTTGTATGTTTTTGTTAATATTTTGAATTTAATTCGCTGGGCTCATTAGTGAGTTTTAGTAAGGTAGTTTCCATGGAGTGTGGTGAGCGAAAGCTAGTTGCTCAAGAAGGGTATTTTCACTAAGGTTGGAGCTAAGACGGTTGTAGACTAAGCCCTTGTACACACGGTCAGAGATTCCGTCGGAATGTGTCTGATCAGAGCATTTTGTCGGATATTCCGACTGTGTGTGGTCTGCATCGGACTGTTTCCGCCGGAATATCCATTGGACCAACTTTTCCAACTTGCCGGAAATATTTTCCGACAAAATGCTCCGATCGGACATATTCCGATCATGTGTAGCCTACTCCGACGGACAAGGTGCCACGCATGCTCACAATCAAATTCCGACACGGAAGCGCTTGCTCAGGTAAAACTACTGCTCGTAATCGATATAGCACATTCGTCACGCTGCAATGTTCAAAATTATTTCATGAAGTGCATTCTCTTGTTCTTTACAATGCTGCAAGAAGGAACTTCTTTTGATGCTCATAGTCACACACACTTCTCCCGAACGTATTTCCTGACTCTTTTTTACTCATTTCGGCAATACAATTTTTGAATTCCTCACATCTACACAATTTTATATTTTGTTTATTATTTTTTGGCTGCATTTTTTTTTTCTCATAAACATCTCCTTTTTTGACAGTTTGCTCATCTTTCCATTTTTTGGGGTGTGTTTTGGGTTTCAACTTACCACAACAACATTATTATATTTTTTAGATTTTCTTTTTTAATCTACAGGAGGTTGTTTAGTGTTGGTACCCCTTGTTATTAATTTCACTTTGTATTTTTGAAACCTGCCTGCTCACAAATAAACTGGCCTTTTGGAAGGAAAACACATACGCAAGTATTTCTTCAAACAAAAAAAAACTTTATTTAGGTCTCAATAAAATATAAAGAGGAAGGCAGCGCTGGAGAAACTTGTTACTTTTGTGCAGCCTTTGGCCCCCAGGGCAGACATGAACAAATAAAAAAAATAAAAAAATGGGGGTCTGAGGAGAACATATCTCAGGGAGAGAAGTCTGGTCCAGAAGTTCTAGAGATCAGGAAAATCAGATGCCATCTATGTCCCCAGGATGTGGTTCTTCAAGAGGCTGCATCTTCTGGCAGACCAGACTGAACCCAGACCATCACTTTCTCGTCTTCCTTAGGCACTTCCCACCAGGCATCCTTTGAGGCTGTGGCTGGGCTCCTGTAGTTGTGGCAGGAGGAGGAGAAGGAGGGCGTTGGTCGACCTCCTGGCTGCCACTTGCCACAGCCTCCCCCCGACTGAGGTCTTCCTGTGTATGAAAATGGGACATAGTTTTAGTTTCTTGCTCATCAATCACACCATTTTTAGCTCATGACTTTTGCAAATTGAATGTTACCAAATAGAACAGACTATCATTCTGAGCCCAGCATTTTTCATTCTCGTCCCAATCATTTGTGGTCACTACTGTCTATTGATATGTAAACCACTTTGTTAAATCACAACTTACTGATCAATAATAACATCTAGTTAACATCATTAAATGTAACACAAGAAATATGTTCAACAATGCAATACCTGTCTCAAGCTGGGCCCCACCACATGTTGCTGCCTGGAAGGCCCAGGTTGGACGTTGGAAGCCTCAGCTGTGGGTGAAGGAAGCCTTGAAGGAAGACTGGAGAGTTGTGGCCTGGGTACCCCCTGGTCTACCAGAAAATGCAGCCTCTGGAATTAAACCATCCTGGGGTAATAAACGGCATCTGGATCTCCTGATCTCAAGGACTCCAGGTGCTTCTTTCTCTCCCTGAGATATATACTCTTCATTACACCAATTTTCCTAGTCACATAGGCCATGTCTGCCGTGGGGACAATGATCCGCACCAAAGAAAGAAGTTTCTCCAGCGCTGCATTCCTCTTTCTTCTGTCGTAATAAAACTGGTTGTTGATCTGCCACAGGCAGGGCATCTCCCTGTACAGTTCTAGGAATAGACCCATAAAATTGGGGTTTTGGAATGGATCCATCTTCTCTGCAAGACACAACACAAGACAAACCTTAAAATACTAATAATGCCATGAAAAACCCTCCTAATCTTGTCCCGACATCGGCCTAGATAGAAGCAGTCTAGACTAGTGATGTACCAAGTTCAAAATGTTACGTTCGTTTGCACAATTGTCGTGTCAGCTCCTCACTCTGTTCCCAGAACGTACGGACGATACACGCGTGTTGGGTTTTATAGACAGTGCGCATGCGTGAAACTCCGCCCGCCCCTGACGTTCTTTCTAGACTATTCCCCGCCCCTTCGATTTCGGCGCAGTGGGGTGAACACATGGCAGAGAGAACGCAGGTGCGCAATCAGAGTTCCACTAACGAGGAGGAGGGTGAGGAAAGCCCGGAGCCTGAGGGTCCCGATCAAGGAAGAGAAGATTTAAGGCCTCAAATATGTCTTTTGGAGAGATGTTGGAGATGGTGGACATATTGAACAGGACCGACTATGATGGGAAGTATGGACCTTACCCAAACCCAAATATCAGAAAGGCCAAGATCATGACTAAAGTTGTGAAGAGTCTTCATAAGAATTTTGGGGTACGCAGATCCAAGGATCAACTGCGAAAACGCTGGTCAGACCTAAAACTGAGGGAGCACGATCAGTACAGAAGGATCAAGTGTGTTCTTCAAAAAAGTAAGTAGTTGTCGTGTGTTCATATCATTATTCTTGCTTGCATACTGCTCCATGTGCTTTGATTTCATGTTGTGCATTTTAAAATGGCCACTTTCAAGTTCATGGTTTCATTCGTTCGTAAGAAACATCGTTCTGCAGGTAAGTATTCCAGCTTAACAAAGTGTCCCCAATAATGTTCTCACCTTGGAACCCGGCCAAAAAACACAATTGTACAACACTTCCAAGCAATGTTTTCATATTCCTAATTCTGCCTTCTGTGTGCTAATAATTCTTTTTTTACATTCTCATAGGGGAGAGAAGACTCGGCAAGTATGAGGACACCAGGGACCACACCCCTCCCAAAGAAGGCGGTATTCCAAAACCAGAAGCAGAGGAGCAGGAGGAGGAGGAGGAAGAAGGAGAGATCTTTGAAGTTGGACAAATTGTCACCACAACAGGTGAGTGTCGGAGAACACAGATTCCGGTAAGCTCATCAATTTATATCACCATATTTTTAATACATGGTGTGTTTTTTTGATTTGTTTTGTAGGTGATGTGGAAGAAGAATCCCATTTTAACAGTGAAAGTGCCAAGATCCTGATTGGGGAGATAATGGGGTGCAATCGGGATTTGGAAAATATACAGCAAAACATCAATGATGTTAAAAATAAAATGAAGAACATCATTGATGTTTTGGGGACAGTGTGAAACAGCCCAAACTAGCTAGGGTTTTATTTTTTGTATTTTAAACCACAACTTTTGTATTTTTAGAAAAACCAAATTTGGAAGATGCACAGAGTGTGTAAACATGTGCTATCTCCCATCATGGGGGATCAATGTACGTGTTTTGTGGAAAGTGGCTGAGATGAAGGGGTTGTAGCCCCAAAACATGTACATTGATTCCCCCATGATGGGAGATAGCACATGTTGATACACTGTGTGCATCTTGCAAATTTGGATTTTCCAGGGGTGACACCCCATGTGATGAAGGCAATATCAGCCCAGTTTGTACATACTCATGTCTGATATTATCTTCACTTTTCAAAGTTGAACTTTGTAAGTTCCTGTGTTCTGTATGTTACGCTTTGATACATGCCTGTTTTCACAAAATCACAAAGTGTAAAAAAAATTACCTGAAAGACTGTTTTTGATACACACAATTTGTTTGTTTGTTGTAAAACCCTTTTCTAAATGCACATGTAAATGTGCTTGGATTAAAAAGTTAAATTATCAACAATGTGTGGCTTCCTTTTTCATTGTGCCAAAGATGTATTTGGAGTAAAATTTTTGTTTGCCGTGAGAATGGGTGTTATTTACTAAAGGTAACTCCACTTTGCACTCCAAATGCAGTTTCAGGTGTACTTTTACAGTGCACTTGTAGTGCATAGTGGAAGTGCCTTTAGTAAAAAACACACACAGTGATGTGTTAATTTGGACAATCATGCAATTTTCCTGCCATGGTGCTGAAAATGAGCCAGATTTTGGTCAGTAATGCACTACATACATTAGTTACCAAAAACAAGGTGTGTGTGTAGCAGACACACAACATAATAAGCTTATCTGAAGAAGAGACTGTCAGCTCATCTCGCTCTGAACTTGGGTTTGCACTGTTGGTGAAAAAGGCACAACAAGAAAAAACATAAATTTACATAGGAGACACCTAAAAGCAAGGCAAGCAGTAAATGAAGGAGTTTCAAAGATAAATTTATTCTGAAAATGCCGCTCAGACATTTTCTGGCATATCAATGGCCCCCCTACCCACAAAGTAGTCCATGTATTGGGTTCTAACCTCACGGGCGCTTTGGGGGGGCAAGCCAGGATGAGCAGGTTCAAGGCCCGTGAGGTTATCATTTTCCAGCAAGTCTGCTTCTTGTTGGACAACTGAGACCGCATAGTTCGCAGAAAGTCTTTTTAGAAAATTGTGCAGAACACAGCAGGCCAGCACTATGTGATTGAGTTTGTATTCTGCCATGTGGATAGGCGTTAAAAAAAGGCGGAACCGGCTGGCCTGTATTCCAAAGGTGTTCTCCACCACTCTTCGGGCTCTGGACAGGCGGAAATTAAAAATCCTCTGGTCTGGGGTGAGGGTCCTCATCGGGAAAGGCCGCATCAGATGGTTTGTCAGGGAAAACGCCTCATCCGCGAAGAAGACGAACGGGAGTCCTTCCTGATTCTCCTCTGGGGGTGGCAAGCCCAGACTGCCACTATGGAGACGCCAGTAGAACTCCGTCCGTGAGAACACTCCATCATCCGACATCCGTCTATTTTGCCCCACGTTCACATACAAAAACTCATAGGTTGCAGACACCACCACCAACATCACAATACTATGAAACCCCTTATAATTATAATAGTACAACCCCGAGTTGGGTGGTTGGACGATGCGGACGTGCTTCCCATCAATTGCTCCTCCACAATTGGGAAAGTCCCAACGACTGGCAAAGTGGGAGGCCACAGTCTGCCATTCCTGTGGCGTTGAAGGACACTGTAGAGTGAAACAAGACCAAAAATTAGTCGTTTTAAAAATCAACATTGCAAGCAGATTAGACACAAACATTTTTGGTCAAGATTAGTATAACATTTTGGGAACTGAGTATTTAAAGCCTAAAGTATAAGGTCCCCTTATCAGAGTAATCACCCCCCCATCCCCCCCCCCCCATCTGATGGGCCCTTGCTAAAAAATGAGGGGGGATGTTTTGGAAAGGTAACCCTCTCCACTTGATTGAGAGGTGAATGTCTAAATAATGTGTGATACTTTGGGAAGCCCCTCCTTACTTACACTATTGGCAGCCCACCGGACAGGTAAGAAGTATCATAATACCAAAAAGAAACCAAAATGGAAGCACATTTTGACATTCTGCTATTACATATCAAGATAATAATATGGGGGAAAAAAAATCTAGCATTTGAAAGTATTGAGGCAGGCCCTTGCACTACATGCTTTGGTGAATTCATCCATAAATGTGATCATCAAAAAGGTAGATATAGTGTGTATTGGGTTTGGTAAAGTCAGCAGATAGAGGATTGCTATCAGCTGAGCTAGCAGTTGGGGGGAGGGGGGTTCCTAATGAGTTTGGCACAACCAAAAAAAAAAAAAATGTCACTCTGCATGAATTGAAGCACACACATCACATTTGTAGACATTTTAGGGGGTGTTTAGGGGAAAGCAATACTATGGAGACAAAAGACATTGGTAAGTGACTAGACTATAGTTTTATGGGCCAAGAAGAGCATGGTGGGGAAGTTAGTGAGGCAAATATGCATGAGGACAAAGGGGCAGAAAATATGAATTAGAGCATATTGCAATCATGGTAATTAGGGAATGAGGAAAGAAATGCAAGACATTAGCAATCATGAAATACATAAAATGTGATGTTAAAGGAGAAAACTTACCTTCATATAGTCCTTCTGCAGGACCTGAATGATGGCAGAACAGGTCTCTGAATAATGATCCCCAGAGCCTGGGGGGAGATGCCTGTAGAGAACTTGAGGTCCTGAAGGCTTCTCCCTGTCGCCAAGTAGCGCAACGTGGCGATGAGCCTCTGCTCCGGAGTGATGGCTTGCCGCATGCTGGTATCCTGCCTGCTGATATAAGGGGTCAGCAAAGCCAGCAGATGGTGAAAAACAGGGTCCGTCATCCGGAGATAATTCCTGAAATCATCAGGATTATTCTCCCGGATCTCGCAGAGCAAAGGCATGTGCGAGAACTGGTCACACTTGCGCAACCAATTCTTGGTCCACAAACGCCTCCCCTCCCTGTTCATGGACCGGGCTTGTGTCAAAGTAAGAACCCCAACACGAAGCCCCTGCACAGCACAAACTCTACGACGAAACATGGTTTCAAAACGGTCAGCTGGTCAGAACGGACAACAGAAAGCACCAATAAACAACAATGCCTGAAAGAACGAACTGAATAGCAGAAGCAAGCAGACAATAATAAATGCAAATCAAAGTGTACTATACCAAGATATAGTCCACAATGAGAAACAAATACTTACTGACTGCATGCACTGATTATCAGATACGCAAAGACAAGCCGAAACTGAAGAGCAGTAGCGATCTGAATCACTAATCTGAAAAGCGCGAATCATCTCTCACCAAACTACTACTAACACGCGATACACACGAGATCAGCAGAAGGAGCCCAAAGGGTGCCGGATGTGGTGCTGAACTTCCCTTTTCTAGTCCCGCCGTACGCAGCTTACGCCACCGCGTTCTTGGCAACCGGAAATTCCGACAACTTGGTCTGACCATGTGTATGCAACATCTCTTTCGGACCTAGTCCGGAATTAATCCGTCGGAATCTCCGATCGTGTGTGTACAAGGGCTAAGTGTTCTAGAAGTTTAGAGGTGAATGGGAGCAATGAGATAGGTCTTAAGTTGTTCAGGTTAGTGGGGTCCAGTGAGGGCTTTTAAGGTATGGGAGTGATCTGCACATGATTTAGAGAGGGAGAGTCTGAAGATGTGAGTGAGGGAGCATAGGATAGAAGAAGAGGGTGACCATAGTAGTTGTGAGGGAACAGGATCCAGGGGACAACTGGTTAGGTGGGCATCTGAGAAAAGTTTTGTAACCTCTTCAGAAGTAGCTAGTTCCAAAGAGGAGAGTGTTGACTTGCTGTTAGGCAAGGTAAGTTGGGTGGGGAAGATGTACGCGCAGTGGAGGTGTCCTCACGAATTTCATCAATCTTGTCTTTGGAGTGCTTGGCTATCTCTTGGGCAGTGAGTTAGTGGGTAGAGGGGGTCGGGGATGAAGCAGAGATTTAAAGGGTGAGAAGATCTGACAGGGACTGGATGACAAGGTGTTAATAAAGAATCACAAAGAATCTGCCTGCGCTCTGTATATGAGATCTGTATGTGCCAATATTATATCTATATAAGAATCTGTCTGCGCTCTGTATCGGCTGTTTATTTGTATTGATAATATAGCCAACGGTTCTTCACTCTTTTCGGCATTTCCCTGTGTGTTCCAACCCCTGTAGAGTATTCTATTCTGGCCGCTGGTTCCTACTGCTTTGACCACTCCCCCCATTGTTTTGACAGGTGGGTGGCCCCGGGGAGCATCAAGCCGCCTGGGCCATCCAACCTGTGACATACGTCATCTGTGACCATTCTCCCTTGGCCACTCCCACCGGACATGCGCAGTTTCGTGGAAGAAGCCTATGGCGTCAGTGGGTGGAGTGGGCGTGGCCTCGTTCCGACGTGCGCACGCACGCATGCGCACCTTGGACAAGGAGGCGCGTGCACCACTCGGGGGGCAGACACTCACTTGCTCTCCCCTCCCCATCCATCAGCTGCTGCAATTTGTTGTGCCAGCTGATTGGAGAGGGGTCATTATAAAAAGACATAGCCACTGTCCGTTCAGCATCCTTCACATTTGGATGTTGGACGCGGTGATGGATGGGTGGATAGATATAGTGCAAAGGTATCCTTTCTGGTTGTTTTTTTTTTAACATTATACTTAACCACTTCAATACAGGGCACTTAAACACCTTCCTAAATTTTTATCATTTTTTCCCACAAATAGAGCTTTCTTTTGGTGGTATTTGATCACCTCTACGGTTTTTATTTTTTGCGCTACAAATAAAAAAATACCGAAAATTTTGAAAAAAATTATGTTTTTTTTTGTTTCAGTTTCAAAACTTTGTAAATAAGTACGTTTTCTCCTTCACTGATGGGCACTGATGGGGCTACACTGATGGGCACTGATAAGGCGGCACTGATGGGCACCAATGTGGCACCAATGTAGTGGCACTGATGAGGTGGCATTGATGGACACTGATATGTGGCACTGATGGGCGACACGGATGGGCGACACGGATGGGCGACACGGATGGGCGACACGGACGGACACTGATAGGTGGCACAAATTGGCACTGATAGCTGGTACGGATTGGCATGGATGGGTGGCACAGATGGGCGGCACAGATGGGCATGGATAGGCGGCACAGATGGGCATGGATAGGCGGCACAGGTGGGCACGGGTGGGCACTGATAGGCGGCACAGGTGGGCATTGATAGGCGGCACAGGTGGGCACTGATAGGCGGCACAGGTGGGCACTCATAGGCGGCACAGGTGGGCACTTATAGGCGGCACAGGTGGGCACTCATAGGCGGCATTGGTGTTATACTATAGTAATGGATGTCAATCAGTGCCAAACAATAATGCATGCCAATCAGTGATGCCCATTGTGGGCACTAATTGGCATCCATTATGGGCACTGATTGGCATCCATTGTGCTGACTGGCATCCCTGATGGTCTAGGGAGGATTACCTTTTCCCTGGTGGTCTGGTGGCGTCCCTGGTGGTCCAGTGTGGGCATCCTCGGGGGGGCTGTGCTGATAATCGATCAGCACAGACCCCCCCTGTCAGAGGAGCAGCCGATCGGCTCTCCTCTACTCGCGTCTGACAGACACGAGTGAGGGGAAGCCGATCACTGGCTCTTCCCATTTACACTGTGATCAGCCGTGATTGGACACGGCTGATCACGTGGTAAAGAGTCTCCGTCGGAGACTCTTTACAGAGATCGTAGTTGCCGGGTGTCAGACTGACACCCTGCAACAACGATCGCGCAGCGCGCAGCGGCTCATAATCCTGATCACGTCATATGACGTCCGGTCAGGATTATGAAACCACTTTGCAGCCGTCAATTGCCTATAGGGCGGGGGGCAAGTGGTTAATTGTTCACACTAATGAATCATACTAAACTAATTACAGTAACTATATTTAAATAGTGATTATTATCTATTACCATTAAAATTATTATTGAAAAACTTACAGTTTTTTATTAATTATACATAAAAAAATAAAACATTTGGCCTCTATTAAAATATTGACGGATGTCATATGGATTTGAGTAATCCTGACATCAGGCTTATGTATCAATTAATCTGTTTATTATACAGAGCCGCCAGGTCATGACTTTTACGGCCTGTCTTTACATATTAGATAAAACATAAATATATCTCAATAATAATGTTATAAATGCAATCTTTTAAGGAGCTGGCTTTACTTGCCAGTATTACGACCATGATATCTGCTGCTTTTCAGGTATGATACTCTCTAAGTAATTAAGTAATTCCATATATTTTTTGGTGATAAAAAACTTTTTATTTACTTTTTATTTTTCATGAATGAAAGGACTCTTTCATAAAAAAATCGCATGGGGAGGGAAAGGATTTTTCTTATTTTTTTATCCCCTCGATGGGTCTAAAATACGCTTTTATTTTATCATGTATAGGACCGACTGCTTTGCGCCAATGTTCTCCGGGGGGGGGGGGGGTTCGCTCCATCTGCCCACCTGCATTAGGGGGTTGGTTCTTTCTTTACATCTTGCGGCTTCTTCGGCCATTCCTGCCGGGGTGACCACATTAGGATTTCCTAGAAGGGAAAATAACCATCAACAATATCCACCCTGTTTTTCCTGTCATGTTTTTAATTACAAGTTTCATGGAATGTCTATCTAACAAACTGTTCTGAATATGTAAGTGAATACTATAATATTGATATATGTACAATGTATGTATGTTATGTATGTTTTTTTTTTTTAAATAGTTTTTTCTAATATATAAATCTTTTTTAATAGACCTTTTCTATACTTATACATACTCCTGAAGAAGGAGATTCAGTCTCTCCGAAACGCGTAGGGTACTCTAAGCAATCAGTGTGTATGCAGATTATCAGTGTATTTATGCATTCCTTGTTTTATATGTTTTTCTTTTAATACTTTTTCAATAAAAAATCTTTTTGTACTTTACAAACTTAACACCTATTGTATGCGCCTAAAAAGTCCACCATTAGGGGTGCTCTAGTTTTTGTTATACATAGCTTCCTGAAAACATCACAGCACAGTAAACACACAAATGAACGGGGCAAATTCCTAGTGCAGAAAAGCGTAATACAATGCACAGAAACTTTGATGATGATCTTGAGGATGGAACTCAGAGGGTGTAGACAGACTACCACTGACGGTACCAGATGGCTTCCATTCCTGCCTCTCTGCCCAATGAAAAGAGAACCAATTGAGCTGCTGCTCTCGTGCACATCCCTGGATCAAGATTGAGCACAGCTATGTATTTAGGGGGTGCTGGGAAGGGAGCTGCATACATATGTTTTTCCTATCTTAATGCATGGAACGCATTAAGGTAAAAAAAAATTCTGCCTTTAGAACCACTTACACATATGAGATTTCTATGTACGTATATTTAAATCCCTATTTTGTGATCTAAATTTATATAGGGCTGTTACTGATTAAATTTTTTTTTTAAATGTATATTTATTGAAAAAAAATTTGTAAACAGTACAAAAATGTCATACAAACGGTACAGCAGTCAATAACATTGGGTAAACATGATAGGGGCATCATATTGTAGATTACAAACGAGGTAAGTGATAGTATACACCATGAAGCTGTAGACAATGGTGATGGCATAACTGAAAAAGAAGGATAGAGCAAACTAAGACATTGGAAATCAGACGTAAGGGTGTTCTCGGTCTGATACGGTATAATACAGTAAACAGGATATCAAATCTCCCTATGGTCACTTAAGGAAGGACTGGCAGAGGGGGCAATAAAAGATTCTGGGTTGAATACGGAGGCATCCCATGGGTCCCATGTCTTGGAAAATTTGGGCAAGGAATCATGAGCCATTGCCGTCAAATGTTCCATCCTACGTATGTGAGCAATGGACGAGACTACATGGGCTTGTGTGGGAGGTATGGGAGAAAGCCAATGAGCCGGTATCACTCTCTTGGCAGCTAGGAGTATGAACGCCATTAGTTTCTTAGCATATTTAGGGAGATCTAGGATCGGAAGGCCTAACAGGTAATGTATCGGATTCAGTGGGATATCTCTTTTCAATACTGATTGGAGAATGGATTGGACCACAGACCAAAAAGACGTGATACGTGGACAATCCCAAAAGATATGAAGGTGTGTGCCAATATCCTGTAGGCACCTCCAGCATAAACGAGACAGTGAGGGATCATACTTATGTAAAACTTCAGGGGTCCTATACCAAAACATTAATACTTTATAAGCAGTTTCCTTCTGTTCAACACATCTCGAAACTTTGGAGATGGAAGTCCAGATCTCCTGCCATTGAGAGAGAGAAATAGTAGCGGGTAAGATTTTGGCCCACTTCCGCATATAAAGGTGTGAGTCTAAAGTGGGGGGTAGTGAGCCATGAAGAATCCTGTAAATAGCGGAGATGAGGCCCTTCTGATGCGAACCCTGGGTGCATAACAGTTCAAAGGCATTAGGTTTTTCCAGGCTCATGGCAGGAGATACAGAGCAAAAGTAGTGCTTAAATTGAAGGTAAGTGAAAAAGGACCGCTGTGGAATGTCAAATTTGTCTTGTAAGTCTGGAAAAGATAAAAGTTTGCGGGACACTGGGTGAACTAAGTGGCGAAGTTGGAAAATGCCTGCTTGAGTCCACGGGGTCATAGCCATTGTGGACAGACTGTCAGGTATGTCTGGGTTGTGAGTAACATTTAAAAGGGGTGGACAGGGAGAGGAAAGATACTGATTAAAATTTTTGTGTTCGATTAATCGTTTTTAAAAAAAATAGATTAATCAAATAATTTTGATTAATTATAACGCACATACAGAGCCAACTACTTTTAGCTGATCTCCTTGCATTGCAACTTTGCATTAGTCAGTGGTAAATGTGGTGTACACTATATACAATCACCCGACACTAATTCATTTCCACAATCCATGACTTAACTTCACTGTTCACACAAATATGTTTTAAATTCAAACTGTAGCACTGAAGTAATTTTTTCCCCACAGTAGTGTGACAATCCCTCCACCTCAGGTCTTACTAATCACTCTCACCTTATGGCATGGATCCCTGTGCAAACAGGTGGTCATGCAAGCGGGTATCAAAAGGGTTAACACGGACCATAAACTTCTCTCACGTCTCCTTAGATCTCAGCAAGGATGCCAGGTCATCGGTAGAAAGAAAAGATCTAAGTGCTCACCGCTTAAGTATAATATTTAATGTTTGTGTTCAAGCACAAACTACTCACATAAAGATGATAAAAACACAGCATGTAAAGCCGACAATCATGTTAATTCCATAGGGCAGAAGCGGGTGATGTCATGTGTATCTCCTCCCCGTAAACATTACGTTCAATCATCACTGGACTCCTCCCCCTTCCCTTCATTAGCAGACGGAGGCACTTGAGGATGGGGGGAGGAGTCCGGTGACGTCGATGTTCGTGGCGTCACCCGATCTCCGACAGAACTCTGCGAAGACCTGAAAGCTGGCAGAGAGGTGAATACCGGTCAAAAGAATTTTGATGGATCAAAAAAATGTTGATCGATCAAAAAAATTAACAATTAATCGAGGAATTAATCTTTAATTTCCACAGCCCTGATTATATATATATATATATATATATATATAGAAAGGCCAGTATGGTGGCCTGGAATTATGGGTGGAGCCCGGGGGAGTATATAACCAGCCCGTGCGCCTATCTTCCTAGTCGGTTCCGGTGCGCGATATCTGATACGTCAGAAATCAAGGGAGGACTATCCTCGAGACCAAAACATAGTGAGCCGGGTTCGTGAGTTCCCACGTTGTCCGTTCGCCTTCACATTTGACAAAGTCATCTTGTCATTCATCAGCGTCCGTGTGTTTGCCGTCCGAGTATCGCCATACTCAACGAAATTTTCAGTTGTCGTACAACACGTCTGGGCCGGCTGTCGCAGGTAGGGCTTCGGCACCCTTTTCATTCTCATGCGTTACAATGTCACATAAACTAGATTCTCTGAACTCACGAACCTCTCACTCTTATTGCACGAACGTTTTAACTGTGGCACTCGTACTCGTTACTTTATGTCACTACCCCTTCTTCGAAAGAAGTCGTTATGCCCTTTTCGGGACATGTCGATCGTGCCACATCAGGCACCTCGTTTCGTAGGTACGTCATTTCTAAGCCGCACGACTCCCCGATCAGTTCTCTATATTCGAATCGATCGAATCGTTCGAAATCACAGCCGACTGTTCGTCACGTTAAAACGAGCAGTCCGGACAAATGTCAAATTTCACGTTGTTTTGAACCACAAAACCGGTCGAAACCGTTCCAAATCCGAATAAATTCAATCATTTCAATCATTTCATGCCGTTTGAATTATATCCATCATTTCATCTCATTTCAAATCATTTCAGTCTGTTATGTCAGATCATTTCATTTCTACCATTTCTAAATCATTTCATCATTTCTGTCACTTACCGCACTCCGGTGCGAATCCCGTCGCATCTCTAATGCACCGATTCGCTTCGAAGCGCCCCAGGGTTCGGCCTCATTTCTATACATGCTCCAGAGACTGAGTCACTCGTAGGTTCAGGCACGGTCCTTGATTCTAGTCTCTGTCATGGCATACCATTTCTGTCACTTATTACGCTCCAATTCGAATCCTATCGCATTCTTTTATGCACCGATTCGTTCTGGTGTGCCCAGCTGCTACGCCTCATTTCAGTACATGCTCCAGAGACGGATTCTTTGTTGTAAACCATCAGTCCAGTCGTTGAAATCTTGTCTCTGTCATGGCATATCATTTCTGTCACTTATTACGCTCCAATTCGAATCCTGTCGCATTCTGTATGCACCGATTCGTTCTGGCGTGCCCAGCTGCTACGCCTCATTTCAGTACATGCTCCAGAGACAGATTCTTTGTTGTAAACCATCAGTCCAGTCGTTGAATCTTGTCTCTGTCATGGCATATCATTTCTGTCACTTATTACGCTCCAATTCGAATCCTGTCGCATTCTGTATGCACCGATTCGTTCTGGCGTGCCCAGCTGCTACGCCTCATTTCAGTACATGCTCCAGAGACGGATTCTTTGTTGTAACCATCAGTCCAATCGGTGAATCTTGTCCCTGTCATGGCATATCATTTCTGTCACTTATTACGCTCCGATTCGAACTCCGTTGCATTTATTTATGCACCGATTCGTTCCGGTGCGCCCAGCTTTTACGCCTCATTTCAGTACATGCTCCAAAGACAGGATTCATCTGTCGGCTTCATGGGCTCGTCCTCCGATTCTTGTCTTTGTCATGGGTTTCATTTCATTTCACCTATCACGTTCCGGTACGAATAGTCATGTTTGTGTACCAAATTCGTCTCGGCGTGCCCCAGGAATGGCCTCATTTCAGTACATGCTCCAGAAACCGTTTCGTGCTCGGTCGCAAGTTTGTGGCATGGCGATTCGGATCTCTGTCATGGCAGATCCACTCATTTCTCGGTCACATACCGCTCCCCGGTTTTAGTCCAGTTGATTCTTCAATGTTGGATTCCTATCGGGGGGCCTTGCTCATCAGCCTCATTTCATTGTTAAAGTCAAGATATGCACGTTATTCTAAAAGCAACATTTCGTTTGGTTGTTCATTTCATTTAGGTCATTTCATCTCATTTCTGATCTCACCTCCACTGCTTAGCTAGCCATCTCTGTTTAGGTATAGGAATCTCAAACAAACTTCACCTTCATCTCCTCAGGTCAGTCGAGTTTTCAGTAGGTCCAACCTGCACCTGGTAGGACGGTGCCTCCTTAGGTTCCATATAGGAGAAAACCCGGACCCGAGGACTTATAGGCTCGCCAGGCCTGGATTTTGCCACCATGTCCCGGGCTGGCAGCGAGGACCTCACGGCTCCGTTATCTCCATCTCCTCTCTCAGAGAGCGACAGTCAAAGGTCCTTCAGAGCATGGACCATCCCCAGGCTGACAGCCGAGTTAAGGCGCAGGGGTATACCCTTTCCAGCAACAGCCAGAAAGGCCGAGCTTTTCGGGCTCCTTTTTCCTCCCCCAGCCGCGGTTGAGGCTAGTACCCAGCAGGCCTCCCTGGGCTCTATCGCTTCTTCCATCTCGCAGCTTCACACCCTGGTATCGTCTCTGACGACCTCAATGTCAGAGGTTCAGAATCGGGTGGCCCTCCTCGAGACCCGCCCATCTGTTTCTCCTCTAGTACCAGCATCCCAGGCAGTGGATAACACGCTCGCAGGTATCTCTAGGGGTACACCAATAGTGTACCTTTCTCATCTGGTGTCAGCTAACATCAGGAAGGACATCCTAGAGGGCAAGGACGTAAATCTGGCTTCTCTCCTCATCTCCATTCATGAGCTGGCGGAGAACAAAGCTTATACTTGGGGGGACGTGTCAGTGGTCCTCAAATCCAAAGACCCCAGGCTGGACAGGAAGCTTTCTGTCACCGAGTTTACCTTGGCCTTCGGCATGTTGAGGGACATCATCTGCGCAGCCTCCCCCGGCAGGAGGGAGGAGCTGGATCGTTACCTCCATGTGGTAGTTGACCTGGGTTATAAATACGGCGGTTTTTCATTTTATGATTACCACCGCTCCTTATCCGCTAAAGCGGCCGCCAGGCTCTCCCAATTCCACACGCCTACTGACTGGAGCGTCATGGATACCGAGCTATTCTGCCGACACTTCGCGGGGCTACGGTCTCCTCTCTGTGCGATTTGCCAGTCGGCTACTCATACCGCGACTTGGTGCGCTAGCTCAGTGGCAGCCCCGCCCTTAGATGGTCCATCGACCTCAGGTTCTGCTCAGGGCCCACTGGCGCCAGCACGCCTGCCGCAGACAGATAAACTGGGGCGCCCGGTCAAAACCATGGGAGGTGCAGCAATCTGCAATAATTATAACAGCGGGTCATGTAATTTCAGTCAGTGCAGGCTGCTCCACGTGTGCACCCAGTGTCATAGAGCTCATCCCAGGCTTATGTGCGAGGTCAGACAGATTAAAAAATCTTGACTAAGCCGGGTCAACGTTTCGTGGCTCAGTATCTACCTCATCAATCATCCTACCCCCTCACTATCTGCCTACCTAGTTCAGGGCTTCACTCAAGGCTTTCATACTGGACTTATCTCTCTCCCTCACCTCACGCACGAATGCCAGAACCTGCGGTCAGCAGCCACGGATGAACAAGCCATTGACCAACTGTTACAGTCAGAGCTAGACCAGGATTTCATTATAGGCCCTTTCACACAGCCCCCATTTAACACCTGGCGAGTCAGCCCTATTGGGCTTGTCAAGGGCAAGTTCTCTAATAAACTCAGATTGGTGTACGATTTGTCAGCGCCTCATTCCTCTTCTATCCCCAGTCTTAATTCCCTTATCCCCTCTGAGGAGTTCTCCCTTAAATACACATCTGTAGACACGGCCATCCAGGCCATTCTCAAGTCTGGCACAGGAACCTGGCTCTCCAAGGCCGACATCTCGGACGCCTTCAAGCTTCTTCCTATCCATCCATCTCTCTGGTGCTGGCATGGCATCAAGTGGAGGGAACTGTACTATTTTGCCACTAAACTAACGTTCGGGTCCAAGAGTAGCCCTTGGCTCTTCGACATGTTCGCGCAGACTCTCGCATGGATCTTGCTGCACGTAGCCCAGTGTCAGGCAGTCATACATTATTTGGATGACTTCCTGCTGATAGAGCCACCCGGCTCTCCTCCAGGAGATCTGGATAAGCTAAGGGTGGTCTTCAATAACCTTAACGTCCCCATTGCCGAGCACAAGGTGGAGGGTCCGTCGCAGGCCATCACCTTTCTCGGGATCAGCCTAGACACCAGCACTATGCAGGCCAGCCTCCCTCCGGATAAACTGACCCGCATCAGGACGGTCTTGAGGGACTTTACCCGCGCCAGAACTTGTACCAAGAGACAGTTACAGTCCCTGCTCGGCATGCTAAATTTTGCCATGCGCATCATCCCACAGGGTCGTGCATTCGTATCACGCCTATTAGTCTTGCTGTCCCACGCACAGGACCCGGAGCAAGTCCTTAGCCTGGATCCTGTGGCTATAGCAGACCTTGCCATGTGGGAGGAATTCCTAACATCTTGGAATGGCGTGTCCCGGTTCATTCCCTCCGTGTCCTCCCTTTCACCCCAGGTGGTGACCGATGCAGCGGCCTCCACAGGCTTTGCGGCAATTTTTGGCCACCTCTGGCTCGCGGCCCCCTGGCCTCCTCAGCTACTGGCAATTCCCGGCTTCACCGAGACGTCCTCCCTGTTCGAATTGTACCCCATCGTAGCCGCTGCACATACATGGGGCCACAGTTGGTCAGGTCAAACGGTGACCTTTTCAACAGACAATCTGGCCACTGCAGAGATCGTTAATAAAGGCAGGTCCAAGTCTCTAGTGATTATGTCCTTCCTGCGGCGGCTGGTCCAGCTCTCGTTATTATTTCAGTTCAACGTTCATTGTTCCTTTGTCCCCGGTAAATTCAATCAGGCAGCGGATGCCCTCTCCCGCTTTAACTTAGTTTCATTTTTTGATCAGGTGCCCGGAGCCGGACCAACATCAGCAGCTATCCCGGACTGGTCTCAACTGACCCTGGATTAGCCCCACACCTATTAGCAGCAACTCAACTCATCGATCACTCCCTCTCAGGCAATACCCGCAAGGCCTATCAATCGGCCTGGAGGGCCTTTAACCGCTTTATGACGTATCACCGCTCAGAGTCCTCCCGGGTCAAACAAGTCCTGGCCTTCATTTCTTACTGCCACTCGGAGTTGGCGTTATCCTTTAACACGATCCGGTTATACCTGGCCGGGGTACAACATTTCACATCCCTCCAGGACCCTACCGAACCCTCCTTGTTCACTTTCCACGCCGTTCGGGCTGTCATGCGCGGCATTCAGAAGCGCCAGCCTATGGCCTGCACCAAATGGCTGCCCATCACAGGAGACATTTTCAGAGACATGTCAGATGTTCTGGCCACTTCACCTTTCGGTCTTCACACTAGTGTCGTCTTACAGGCAGCCATACACCTGGCCTTCTACGGGTTCCTACGGCCAGGTGAGTTTACCTCTAGTAGCCCCTCAGCACGCATGCTGTGCAAGCACCACCTGGTCAGGTATGAAGACCATTTTATCCTTCACATAGCAGTCTCCAAGACACAGCAGCTTGGCTCAGGCACGGACATACACTTTTATAAGACCAACAACCGCTGGTGCCCGGTCGCCATTCTCACCCGCTTGATGACCCTTCTGGCCGATCAACCAGGAACTGGCCCGCTTCTGCCATTTCACGCTAAGCCGCTGAACGCAGCCCAGTTCATGAAACATGTCAGGATACTCCTGGGCATCCTTCACCTCAATCCTGCTCACTACTCTGGACATTCATTTCGTATCGGAGCAGCTTCAACTGCCTCCTGCCAAGGGGTCCCGGACCATGTTATTAAGAAGTTGGGTAGATGGAAGTCTACCTGTTTTGCCCGTTACATACCCAATCCGCAAGTAGAGATGGCCCAGGCCTTTGTCAAGCTCACCCAGTAACAAACTTGTACCAATAAAATGCATCCCCTACCTGAATGTTTTTGCCCCCTTATTCTGGTATACCGTACGTTAGACCAGGGCATACTTTCAGGTCCATTTCAAGTAAGCGAGTTTATGTTAACCTTGTTTGTCATCCTTATCCGTATCGGTCAGAGGGCTCTGGACCATAAATAGAAAGGCCAGTATGGTGGCCTGGAATTATGGGTGGAGCCCGGGGGAGTATATAACCAGCCCGTGCGCCTATCTTCCTAGTCGGTTCCGGTGCGCGATACCCACCCACCCATCCCCTTTCAGGGCATTTCTCAAGCATCATACTCCTCATGAGAGTACTCATTTCACTCCATTTCATATTCATTTCATTATCACCCACTTCTCTATCTAAGGTATGCCCCCTTATTCTGGTATACCGTACGTTAGACCAGGGCATACTTTCAGGTCCATTTCAAGTAAGCGAGTTTATGTTAACCTTGTTTGTCATCCTTATCCGTATCGGTCAGAGGGCTCTGGACCATAAATATATATATATATATATATATATATATATATATATATATATATATATATATCTCCCTTTCATGACTAAGCCCATTTCTGACATGGGTGTTTACAAGTTAAAATCCGTATTTTTTGCTAGAAAATTATTTAGAACCCCCAAACATTATATATATATATATTTTTTAGCAGAGAATCTAAAGAATACAATGGCAATATTTTATGGCACACGATATTTGTGCAAAGGGTTTTTAAAAGCATCTTTTTAGGAAAGGGGACACTTTAATGGATTAAAAAAAAACGAAACAGTAAAGTTAGCCCAATTTTGTATAATGTGAATGATGATGTTACGCTGAGTCAATAGATATCAAACATGTCACGCTTTATACTTGCACGCACTCATGGAATGGCAACAAACTACGGTACCTAAAAATCTCCATAGGTGACGATTTAATTTTTTTTACAGTTACCAGGTTACCAGGTGACCCCACCCCCCTCTGATGTAACAGAAACCTGCGTTACATCAGAGGGGGGCAGGGTCACCCATACATCATTGGGGAAGCCCGGCTTCCCTCAATAGCATCAAAGGGGGCGGGGTCAGGTGACAGGTGGCCCCGCCCTCCTCATATAAGAAACATCAGGCCGCCGGGCTCCCTGCAGTGTCTCCAACAGTGGAGACAGAGGATGCATGGATGGACTGCGCTGGACTGAGAAATCACCCGTCGCTGGATCAGATCAGCCATCGCTGGACCCCGGAGAGATGATAATCCGTCACTGGATAGCAAAGAGTGGATTACCACCACTGGAATCTTTTTTTTATTTTTAATAAAGGAATTTTTCAAAAGTGTTTTTGTCTTATTTAACTATTTTTTAGACTTTCTTTGTGAAATGGTAGGGGTACTTCTGTACCCCCTTACCATTTCAAACGGGGGGGGGCATGATCTGGGGGTCCCCTTGTTAAAGGGGGCTTCCAGATTCTGATAAGCCCCCGACCCGCAGACCCCCACAACCACCGGCCAGGGTTGTGGGGATGAGGCCCTTGTCCCCATCAACTTGGGGACATGGTGCTTTGGGGGGGAATGTTGAGGGCATGTGGCCTGGTACGGTTCAGGAGGGGGGGCGCTCTCTTGTCCCCCTCTTTTCCTGTGGCCTGCCAGGTTGCGTGCTCGGATAAAGGGTCTGGTATGGATTTTTAGGGGACCCCCACGTAAATTATTTTTAAAAATTTGACACGGGGTTCCCCTTAATATCCATACCAGACCTGAAGGGTCTGGTATGGATATTTAGGGGGAACCCCACGTCAATTATTTTTTTACATTTGATGCGGGGTTCCCCTTAATATCCATACCAGACCTGAAGGGCCTGGTAATTGAATTTGGGGGAACCTCACGTTTTTTTTTTTTTTCATCAATGACTTTCAATGAGTGTTCTCTGTATTACGGTAGCCGACAATTCATTATAGCCGCGAGTAATTTTAAATGACTTTTTTTTCTTCAGAAATGACACTTTGTACAGGGACAGTTCTAAGCATGGGAAACATGCGCCCCTTCACCGGCATACTATAGACACCCCCCAGGTATGAAATTTAAAGGAATATTACACTTTTATTGTTTCGCTTTAATTATTATTAAAATCACTGCTCCCGAAAAAAACACAGTTTTTAAAACTTTTTTGCATTGATCCATGTCCCTTAGGGCAGTACCCATGTCCCCAAACACTTTTTAGGACAGTAACTTGCATATTAGCCTTTAAAATTAGCACTTTAGATTTCTCCCATAGACTTGTACAGGGTGTTCCGGCTTTTTGAATTTGCTGCGAACACCCCAAATTGTTCACTGTTCAACAGGCGAACAGGCAATGTTCGAGTCGAACATGAGTTCGACTCGAACTCGAAGCTCATCCCTAGTTGTGAGTGAAGTTGTGAGTTGTGAGTGAAATTTATATATTTTATATAGATGCATTACACACCGAGTGATATATTTCAAGCATTTCTTTCTTTTAATTTTGATGATTATGGCTTACAGCTAGTGAAAACCCATA
The DNA here is from genome assembly GCF_037356315.1 of Lithobates pipiens. Classification (NCBI taxonomy): domain Eukaryota; kingdom Metazoa; phylum Chordata; class Amphibia; order Anura; family Ranidae; genus Lithobates; species Lithobates pipiens. The sequence goes on along the minus strand of NW_027507748.1, from coordinate 390,850,546 downwards.
ATTTAGTATCTTAGAAAACTAGAATATTACATAAGACCAAAAAAAAGGACTTTTAATATAGAAATGTTGGCTTACTGAAAAGTATGTCTATGTAGAGTATAGTATGCACTCAATACTTGGCCAGAGCTCCGTTTTCATCAGTTACTGCATCAAAGTGGAATGGCATAGAGGCCATCAGCCTGTGGCACTGCTGAGGTGTTATGGAAACCCAGGTTTCTTTAATAGCAGCCTTCAGCTCATCTGTATTGTTGGTTCTGGTGTCTCTCATCTTCCTCTTGACAATACTCCACAGATTCTCTATGGGGTTTAGGTCAGGCAAGTTTGCTAGCCAATCAAGCACAGGAATACCATGATCATTAAACCAAGTATTGGTACTTTTTGGAGTGTGGGCAGGTGGCAAGTGTTGCTGGAAAATTAAATCAGCATCTCCAAAAAGCTTGCCAGCAGAGAGAAGCATGAAGTGCTGTAGAATTTCCAAGTAGAGGGCTTCACTGACTTTGAACTGGATAAAACACAGTGGACCAACACCAGCAGATGACATGGCTCTCCAAAGCATTACTGACAGGAAATTTCACACTGGACCTCATGCAACTTGTATTCTGTGCCTCTCCTCTCTTCCTCCTGACTCTGGGACCTTGATTTCCAAATGAAATGCAACATTTTCCACAGTCAGTGATGATTTTAAGAGCCATGTCATCTGCTGGTGTTAGTCCACTGTGTTTTATCCTCCCTAAAATATTTTACCCTTTGAGCCATGGAATGTCACATTTGAAGAATTCCCTTGAATCCCAATTGTTTTCTTTCTCCACATCTAATATAAAAGTTAAAGTGGTTGTAAACCCTTTACAACCACTTTTTGCTACATGTAAGCCTGTAATAAGGTTTACCTGTAGCTACCACACATATCTCCTAAACCTGCACGGAGAGCTAGGAGATATTGCCTGTATCAGCATGTGTCAACGTCATCGGCTAGTATGCCATTACCAGCGGCTCCCGCGGGAGTGACGTAATTTTGGCTCCAGCCAATCACAGCACCAGAGCCTGGGATACCCAGAAGTAACTCGGGGAGTGATGTCACCAGCTGAGGCAGTGTAAGAGAACCGTTGCAGGGGCTTCCATCTAAGGTAAGTAATTCACAATGAGCTAGTATGCAATGCATACTAGTTCATTATGCCTTTGTCTTGCAGGTTGTTTTATTTTTTATTTTAGATGGTTTACAACCACTTTAAATATCATACCAAGCTGATTTCTTAAGGGCTATGCATACAGTGTGCTGATTACACTTTTAGATCTCATGCTGTGCAGAAAATGTTGTGCTCTGAGAAAGCAATCTAAGCACCAACAGACTGAGAGTGGTCTTTATTGTAGCAGGTTAACTAGGTAGACACACAGTAGCCACCACCATGTGCTTTATTTAAAAAATAGGCACCACTCACAGCATCCACTGTGGTAAGGCTGACTTAAGGAAATAAATGTTTGTATCACTTGCTTCCATGCTTCAAAGGAGCATAATTATTTTGTGTATGGCCAGACTAGACTAGAGAAAAAGGTTGTTAATTATATATTATATGTATTACATTTATATACACAGTATATAATGGTTTATATTGGAGGTATCACTGCACTGCACATATATTTTCAGCCCATGAAGAGGGTGGTATCAGTTGGACTGGTAGATTTAGATGGATCTTATATAAGTGGCTGACAAATGAAAGCCTAAAGCCCCTTTCACACTGGGGCATTTTTCAGGCACTACAACGCTAAAAATAGCACCTGTATAGCGCCTGAAAAAATCTGGCCCCTTTCACTCCAGTGTGAAAAAGCCCGGCGTAGGGGTTCCCCTTTAAGTCCATACCAGGTGACGGAGCCAGCTATACCTCCTTCACTGGCCCCGGCTACCTGGAGACGCACTCAAAATGAGCGGACTTTCCTCCTTTCCTCCACGTGTGTGGGCTAGTCCGTTCATTTCAAAAGTACGGCGGATAGTCCGGCGGACTTAGTATGCCATATTAGTCCGCTGAAAAAGTGCCGTGTGTGGGCAAGTAGCTCGTTCAGAAAGTCCGGCGGACAGTCCGGTGGGAAGTCCGTCAGACTAAGTCCGCCGGATAGTCTGCTACGCGTGTACGCGGTATTACTTTAACCAGGGGTCAAGTCCTGGGGAAAAAAGTGTGGGAACTCCCAACCCAAAAAAAAAAAAAATAATAAAATGATACGCTCATATGCACGAACGCTTCAAAAGTGATATTTTTCATCCAATTTTCGTATTGTGTGTATGAAGCTTAATTGTTAGTACATAAAAAAAAAAAAAAATCCTCAATAAACATAAATGCGGTAATTCTCTGAATAATCAGCATTCATTCAATTGTGCTTCCATGCAAATATGAATTCTGAGTTCTGATCTTTATTGGGGAATGTTATTTTGTATATAGAGTGTTTATGTGGTGAGTTTACATTTTTCATTGAACAGAGTTTGGATAACACAGGATTAAACGGAAAGGACATTAATTAACTGCAAATTACCTGGACAGAATGCTTGGGGCGATAGTGATGTGTTCCTGCTTAGGAGATGTATGTTAGCTTGGGGGGGCTGCAAACTCTGCAGGGGCTCCAACACACACTCGCTGCTATTCCAACCCTTCACATATTTCCACATAAACTTCCCTCCTGGCATTAAACTTTGCCAGGTATTGTGCTCAGCTTACCACCCCAAACTGATGTTCCTCCCTCAGCTCACCTCTCTCCCTGCATGTCCTGTGAGCAGAATAGCTGATCTACCCGTCAGCTAGCTGCAATTGACAGCTAGATCTTAGCAGAAGCTGTCATGGGGCCCCCTGCTGGCAAAGCCTGAATGGTCAGGTGTGCAGCACTTACTATTGCAAGCTGTAGCACCTGCCACACAGCTCACATACTTCAAAGCCTTGCAGGACGCGGCTGCTAATGGGAACTGAGTTCCTGTTGTGGAAAAAGTACAGGAACTCCGTTCCCATGCGTTCCCGCAGGACTTGAGCCCTGACTTTAACAGAATGTCAAAAACTGGGCATTGGAGTTAAATAGGAGAGCAATATTTTTACAAGAGACTCCTTACCTGAAAAGTTTGGAAAATTTGGAAAAGAAGAATTGATAGGGTTGCTTACCACTTAAACCACTTCCCAATCTGAACAATTTCAGAGAAAATTATCAGTTTTACAAATATTTAGTTACGCATATCTAAACTCAAATACAAAATGTAATATTTTGCTGCATATATAATCTTTACATGTGGTGACTGAATCCGGTTTCTTTTTTTTCTCTTTATTCTCACTTGGTGTGATCCTGTCAGTAAACTCGTTTTCAGCTTTCTTTAACAGGCCAAGCAGGTAGAGGTATGAGACAAACCATTTACCACTGATAGGAGGTACTTACAATCATCATCTTTTATTCACATTGTTTAAACCATGGATCTTCAAACTATGGCCCTCCAGTTGTTCAGGAACTACAATTCCCATCATGCCTAGTCATGTCTGTGAATTTCATAGTTTTACAATGCCTCATGGGATGTGTAGTTAGAGGGCTGTAGTTTGAGGATCCTTGGTTTAAACCAAAGAAGGGAGATTAAGGTCTGGTGTGACCCCTCTGACGCCTCCATCCCTAATAATGCACAAAAAACAAGAAAAATAGCCCTGGGACTTTAGATGAGGTGAGAGAGGTTTAGTCAATGTCCACAGCAAGCACTGAGACAAAATCAATGTATTTGTTTCAAAATGTTATGTAACAGATCGGGAACAACAATGATTGTGATTTACTCAGCATAATAGCCAATGTACACAACACAGATGAAAGTAAACATGCAGAGATGTATTACAAATGTTGTACATCCATGAACAACAATAAAACTTAAAAGTTGCAGGGTCAGTAAATACAAATACACAATAAGAAAATAAAATGTACATACATGTAGACAGGGAAATATGTAAACATAATGCAGACATCAATAATACCCAGCATGTACTGGCATAAAACAAGCATCAATAAAGCCCTATGCATTTTGCGAGACCCTGCTCGCTTCTTCAGCGGTGGATGCATGTATGTTGTATCTGCAATGTAAATAATAAGATCAATAAATGTATGTTGTTGATCAATGGGGGCAGGCGGAATAATTGGCAAGAGAGGTCTGAAACAGAGACCTCATACGTACCGAAGGTCTGAGATAAATCGGCAAACGCTGGATATCAAAATGGCAGCCATATAGTGCATCCAGCTCGGGAGCTGAGGGGGCGGAACAAACAAAGGCTACAACAGGAGAACATCCGGAGGATCAGCACAGTCTGGATAGGGGTATTTCTCACTGCGGTCTCCACTTAGCCCCTTAAAATCATGTCTGGAAAATGTGTGCAAGGATGCACATATATCAGAGGGCATCATAATTGCAAATTAGCTTAATGTATGAGGTTCTAAAATTGTATTTATATATACATAGATATAAATAAATGAATTAAGCTTATTAGAGTATGTTGGTAAGAACGACTATGTGAAATATGGAATATGGTAAATGCATGAATGCAGACCAACATAGTTATAAAGCTGGTACGGGCAGAGAGACTATGGGGCAGTATAGAAATGATATAAGTATTACATGTGTATAAAGACAATGTAACAGACCCAATAGGTGTCAAGAAAGTAAAAAAGTTGTACCTCAATGGAGTGAAAAATCCAATGGTTTTCAGTTTGTTCTTAGAGATGCTACTGCTCTATCCAATTGTGGAGTTGTTAATCAGAATCTCAGCCGTGCTGAACACCTAGATATACCCACAAGGGCTCAAAGATTACACCCCCAGTGTGATGTACAGGCAGTGACATGTGGTTGTCCATAAGACATCCACCAACCATCAAAGGGAGTGTACAGATACAACAACCACCCAACCGTCCAGGATGACCCACACAGCCCACACCTTAAATACGTCAGGGAGACGTCAGTGTATGGGCATCCAAAACATGGCGCAGAGTCTATTTGTCTTTAGTAAAACTACCCCAAATAGTGTTACAGGCTGGATCACCAGGTGAAAATAATGAACGGCATGCTAAGTAATATTTATTACGTTTTGTTCAGTTCACAGAATATAAAAAAAGCATTTAGAAGAATCATACAAAGTAGCAGCAAAAGAAGTTCTGTTTGTTGTACATATCTAAAATGTAGATATGTGCATGATGGAAAGATTTGTTTTATTTCATTTTGTATTAGTTTGTTAAGATAATAATTTTGTTTTTGGAATTCATTTAGCAGGGCGCAAAATTTCAAGTCCTGCCTGCCCCTAAACATGCCCTCATAAATTCTCATGAAATGACACTTAAATGTTTTATGCAGAATTAAGTTATAAAAATAAATATTAACAACAACAACAACTTTATCAGGCTGCCTGTGTCCACCAATGCAGCCTGTGTCCACCAATGCAGCCGTGTGCCCACCATGCAGCCATGTGCCCACCACATAGCTGTGTCCACCAATACAGCCATGTGCCCACTATGCAGCCTGTGTCCACCAATGCAGCCTTATGCCCACCAATGCACCCTTGTGTCCACCAATGCAGCCATGTGCCTAATATGCAGCCGTGTGCCCACCATGCAGCCACGTGCCAACCATGCAGCTGTGTCCACCAATCCAGCCATGTACCCACCATGCAGCCTTGTGCCCACCATGCAGCCATGTGTCCACCATGCAGCCATGTGCCCACCATGCAGCCTTGTGCCCACCATGCAGCCGTGTGCCCACCATGCAGCCATGTGTCCATCATGCACCCGTGTGCCCACCACATAGCCATGTGCCCACCAATGCAGCCGTGTGCCCACCATGCAGCCATGTTCCCACCATGCAGCCTTGTGCCCACCATGCAGCTGTGTGCCTACCATGCAGCCATGTGTCCACCATGCATCTGTGTGCCCACTGTGCAGCCGTGTGCCCACCATGCAGCCTGTGTCCACTATGCAGCCTACCTGTGAAGGGGAGGAGAGGGGGGAGAGGAACAGGACAGCCGCCCAGATTATCAGAGGGCAGCACAGGGAACACAGCGATAACAGTTTTCATTTCAATTGCCATGTTCCTGCCGCTCAACGTCATATAGAGCTCCTCCCCTAGCCGGGAAACTTTGATTGACAGATCACTCATCACTGAGATTGGACCAATAATCTGTCTATCAATGTCGCAAGACCAGGAGGAGGGGCTGTATCTGGAAATGAGCGGTGGGCAACACGGCAATCGCTGTTATCGCTGTGTTCCCTGTGCTGCGCTCTGATCACCTGGGTGGCTCTCTCTGTCTCTTCCCTTCTGCGATCGCTGGGAGAAGAACTCCCATTCCACCCATGCTGCCGGCGGAGCTCGTCCCCCGCTTCCAGGCAGCCATATAGCCCGTCTGCCCTCAAAATCCACTTGCAAAATGTGAGCAGGCGAATGGATTTTTTGAAGGCTGCATTTAGTATATTTGGATGTGTTTTATATATTTATTATTTTCTAATATTGAAAATAAATTGAATTTGAAAAGGAATTTGAATTTGAAAATTAATTTGAATTCAAAATGGAAACATGTTACAAAAAATACAATATGGTATAAAAGTGAAATAATATGATTGCTACTTATTCATTTTAAAATTCAAATAATTAATTTCATTATCATTTATTTTGGATTTGTTGAAATTAGTTAGTATTGTGATTCAGACATTTGGATACATCTAAATCTCAGAATAGCGAAAATTTCTTCAGAATTTTTTATTAGAAACAAATAGCAGATGTCTAATAGGAAGATAAAATGTACGCAGCATTACATTTAGAGCTGCAAAGATTCTTTCACTGAGGCAAATCTAGAGAATAGATGGAAGAGCAAGCCAGTGAAGGGGACAATAGTCAAGGGGACCACATTTTTTTGTATTTCTTTGGACAACGCCCATATTGATATGTTTTTTTCTCTTTCCAAAATGGCATTTACTGTATTGTGTCATTGTAAAAATGGGGGAGGACCAGGAGACAGCCAACACTGTGCAATAAACTTGTAAGCAAGAAACAGAAACATGCCAGCAATTTTGGTGATGTTGGTACTACATCCTTAGGGATAATGTTCACAAGGGCGATCTTAGGGCCAAATGGCAGTTGAATGGAGCACAAGACTTGGATAGTTTAAAAGACAGATGACCAATATAAAAATAGTTTAGGGCACTGACAGATCATATAGATTAATGTACTAGGTCAGGGATCTCCAAACTATGACCTTCCAGCTGTTGCAGAACTACACTTCCCATGAGGCATTGTAAAACTCTGACATTCACAGACATGACTAAGCATGATGGGAATTGTGGACCCTAAACAACTAGAGGGGCATAGTTTGGAGACCCCTGTACTAGGGCAACAAGGCAAGTCAATCCTGCCCCAAGAGTACAGTTTTTGAGGAATGTAGTATGACCTGTGTGAAATAAACAGCTTTGTTCAGCCTTCTTAAAAGATAAGGAGGAATATAATTGGTGCTACTCTAGCCAGATAACTTGGATTTCAGTGAAAGGCCAAGCAAGATAATTGAATTCAGCCTGTGTAACAGCTGGTATGACATTCCCACACTCTAGAGTTGGCCAAAACTGATGAAGAAATTCGATTTTTAAAAATATTTTTGAGGATATTTATTACAGAAAAAAAGAAAACTCTATTTGTGGGGAAAAAAATTGTATGGGTACAATTGTGTATGGGTACAGAATCGCACGACCGCGCAATTGTCAGTTAAAGCGATGCAGTGCAGTATAGCAAAAAGTGGCCTCGTCATTAAGCAGGCAAATCTTCCGGTCTGTAAGTGGTTAATGTGATACCTACGTAATCATGTGTATCAAAAAATTCAGTTGTGCCCAATAAACAGAACAGTTATTTGGAAAGATGCTGAGTGTATCTTTGTCTCTGTTCCCTACTGCAGTAGTTATTAATTTGGAACCACTAATCAATATGAGGATAAGGCTCACTAACAGTGCCTGTGACTAAAGCAGAAGCTGCCTCATGGCTGGAGGAGTTACTGATTGTACTTGGCTGCATCCTCTAATCATCTCCAGTCTTGGGACCTATTGACATATCAAAACAAATGAATCCTCTTTTGCCATCTGTACAAGGCACTGGGTTGTTTGTTTAAAGTGATTGTAAAGGTTTTTTTTTTTAAATAACCAACATGTCATACTTACCTCCACTGTGAGTGGCCCCAAACAATGACTTCTGGGGTCCCCCAGCGGCTCTCGTGGCTCCTCCTCTTATCAGATAACCCCCTAGGAGAAGTGCTCTCCCAGGGGATTACCTTGCGGGCGGGCTCCAGAGTCCAGCATTCGTGTCCATGGCCCCCCCCCCCCGCCCCCCAGTGCCTGTGTCATTGGATTTGATTGACAGCAATGGGAGCCAATGACTGCGCTGCTATCAATCTATCTGATCAAGAGCCGAGAACCCTGGGTGAAGGAAGAATGTAGCTCTGCCCGGTTAAATTTATTTTTCTCAGGTAAGTAAAACGGGGGGGGGGGGGGAGCTGCCAGGTGTTTTTACACCTTAATGCATAGGATGCATTAAGGTGAAAAAACATGAGGGTCTACAACCCCTTTAATATCTTCTAGCCCAGTTCCAATTTAACCCACATCCCCACCCATATTATCCCCACAAGCGATATAACTGCTACTCCTTTTCTTCCAAAAGGACACCCAATCCTTGTCAGTTTTTTTTTTTTAATTATTATTTATGATGAGTAATAGGATCCAGGAGCCATATAACCGACCAGCCTGTTTTATCACGGGGGAGGAAACATGAGTACCCAGAGGAAACTCACACAAGCACAGATAATGTCGTGGTTAGGATTTAAACTCGTGACACTGGTGAAAGACCGGAGGGTTAACCACTAAGCCACTGTGTTGCCTTAATATTCCCTTTCATTACTCCACTCTCATTCATAAAGTAATCCTTTGCTTTTAACTCCAATACTTTCTCCAGCTACTTTTTATTAATCTTCTATTTGTTCCCTCACTCCTCTACTCACCTGAAGCCTTGTGTAAGCTGCATTCCGCTCTGAAAAGAAAATGTCATAAGGTATATGCTCTCTATACATAGATGTCACCAAACTTTGGATGGACTGCTATATCTATGTGAACATTCTTAAATTATTTTTGTATCTGTCAAACCATTGGGTGGCATTTTTTTACATTAAAGACCAATTATATCCATGACACTTGATAGACTTGTGTACTGTTTCTCACATCAGATTGCTGAAAAGCATGATTAAAAAGCAAGGCAATAAAGCATTCTAACATTAAGCGTCTCGTAAAATGAAATTCAGTAATACTAAGGCCACATTCTACATAGACAATAACATCAATGAACTGCCTGTGTACATCTTATTACAAAAAAGCACAGGTAGACTTCTTTTGGTACTAAAACAAGGGGAATCTATTTTACCATAATACACAGATAAGAGCCTTTGAGGTTGATTTACTAAAGACAAATAGGCTGTTCCGTTTGTATGGGAAGTTGCACTTTGCTAAAAAAAATTGCCCAAGAGCTTAGTAAATGTGGTTAAGTTTCACTTTGCAAATACCCAATCACAAGCAAGGAAAAAAAAAAATGAATTTTTGCTTATACATTATTGGATAGTGGAAGTCAGCCAAGCTTCCCCTCATTTGTTAAGCTCTAGGACAATTTTTTTTTTTTTTTTGCAAAGTGAACAGTATATTTGCTTTTAACAAATCAATCTCTATCTCAGATTCCAAATTTCATAAAAGTATTAAATGACAAAACAGCCTTAATTTTTACATGTGATTAGTTACCAAGTGTTACTATACCCTGCTTCGCTATGTAGTTACATAGGCTGAAAAACAGTCTCTTCTATCAAACTGCCTGAAAATAGAATGGTCAGAATTACCCTAAAATAAGCAATCAGAATGAAATCTTTATACTCCAACTGCAAAGTTATACTGCACATATTATTTTGACTGATTGCTATAGGATTAAATGGACATCTTTTATTTAGGATACTCTGATAAATAGGAGTACTATGTACTTTACCGCTGCAAACTTAAGATCTGTATTTTCCATTCACACAACAAGAGAAAATAATTTTAGACATAGTGAAGTATTGCAGCTTTTTGTAGCGACCGCATGGGGAATATTTTATAAGAATGTCAAAGCTTACAACTCACTGCATGGCTTTTGAAAAATAAAATTACAAAACTCAAGCAGGTATTCCAGGGGTGATCTATAAATTATATAAGAGGTGTCAAGAAACTGTTTTAAACCATTCCTACCTACTCAAGAGTATTATGACTCTTAAAGTGTAACATTCATAATTTAGGAGCTAACTGTTCTAATCAGTTTCAAAGGCCGTTCACCTAAGAGTATACAGTTGAATAAGATGCAACTTGGAAAGACAATGCCTATTCTGTGTGCAAAAACGTCACACTCATTCACCTCTGTCAGTCAGTATATAAGCTAGCTAAACAGAAAATAATACATTTTTTTCCAGAAAACTAACAGAATTTTTATGGAAGCTTGTACTACTACTACTGAGGCAGTATTGGAACAATTGTTGATGATTATTATAATACAACAGGTCTGCATAATGAAAATATGCATGCTCCTCTGCAGTGTTGCATCACACAGCCAAAATACTTTAATAGTATTTACTACAGCATCACACATGAGGACACATGTATGATAAAATATAGCCAATTTGATTCATGCATCATTATTTTGATGCCATTGGGTTACTTTACCAATGTGTAGAGCATATTCCTTTTGCAAAGGGAATTTTTACTTATCTTAAATTGGTTGTTAACTACTAAGTGGGGGCTGACACGCAGAGAGGGGAGGGGGAGGAGGACAGAGGAGACACAGACACAGAAGAGCAGGCTGCGGATGTCGGAGGCATGTAAACAGACCACGATGGCAGGGGCTCAGCAGCCATGGATTTTGTGGTCGGTTTGCAGAGGGGAGGGTATAGCCAGGCAGGATTAGCCAGGTATTACAGGTGTTATAGGGTGCCAAATTAGACAGCACAAACACTGTGCTGTGTAACATACTTTAAAGGAACAGAGTCTGTGTTTTTTTTTTCTTTTTTGGGGTTAACAAATGCTTTAAGAGAGAAGTTTGCAAAAAAAAGTATACTCATGTATACTCAGTCCTCCGCTGCCTCGGCACTGAGAACTGAGCGATCAAAACTGTTTCTCGCTCAGTTCTCTCCTCCGCTCTGAGCAGGTGACTGTCAGTCAGTCTGCTCCTGCAGCACTACTGGAGCGCTGGGCTGGGGAGGGAGCAGCTGGCCCAGTCTCCCAGTGGCTCGCTAAGAAGATAAGCCAGCTGCTGATTCAGGCATCTGGGGGGATACCAACTGTAAAGTCAAGATCTTTCTCCAGCCTGGACCGGCTGGGTAAAGTACTGCAGAATGTATTGCACTTCTGTGATCTATAGGAGAAATATAGCCAAAAAAAGCTTTGGTCATACTTCTCCTTTAGGCTGGGTTCACACTGCTGCGGGGGGAGATCCGGATGTGATTCGCACAGCAAATCACATCCGATCTCCGTAGCAATGCGAGTTCAGCCATACAGATAGTATGGCTGAATTCGCAGCGCTCCTGCAGCAAACTCGCACGGGACCCTTTTTTGGGTCCGCAACAGAATCGGATCGCATGGGGGTTCACACCATGCGATCCAATTCCTGTGCGAGTTGGCAGATCGCACTGCGATATGCCGACGGATCTGGGGGTGTCATTAACATAACATTGACACTCCCAGCCGTCCGCATAGGGCAGTGTGAACTGCCGGCGGGAGGTGTGCGATGCGGGAAAACGCCGCAGATTCGCGGCGTTCCCGCATCGCAGCGGTGTGAACCCGGCCTTAAAGTAGAGTTTAAGGTTGCATTCCACTTGAAATATGTTGTTTGAGCTGAGAAGCAGCTAGCCTGATTCTCATTAATTCTAGCCGCAGATGGAAAGTTGCCCATACTGCTGTCGGAATACAGAGTCACTTACTGCACATTATGTAGCCAATGTTGCTACAGTTCATTACAACACACACAATGAAAACATTGTTCTGTAATGGAAACAGTTTATTTGGACCAAACAAATTATTTAAAGTAAAATTTAATTTTTGACAAATTCTTTAACAGATTCAAAGTCCAAACCTGGTTCTGGATACCTTTTTGCATTCAGAGGATTATTTATACAAGCACCTGTGTTTGGTGTATATTTACAACTGCCAAGTAGCTGTTCATTTATTGGAGTCAACATTATATTATTAAAAGACAAAAAAAGGGGTAATGTTCAAGATACATACATATTTATACAAGCATACCCCACTTTTAAGTACACAATTAGGTTTATTTACTAAAGCTGGAAAGTGCAAAATCAGGCTCATTTCTTCATAGAAACCAATGAGCTTCCAGGATTTATTACCAAAGCTTAATTGAACAAGCTGGAGTTAGAAGCTCATTGGTTTCTATGCAGAAATGAGACTGATTTTGCACTTTCCAGCTTTAGTAAATAAACCCCATTGTGTACTTAAAAGTGGGGTATGCCTGTAATGTATAAAATTAGCTTTTATAAAACACACACTGATAGTTGAATGTAGGTGGGTTACAAAACTCCACTGATTACCTTTGGAGACTCCAGCTGGGAAGTCTTGATTCCTGTGACTGCTTTATGCTGCCATGAAGCCTCACTCCCATTGCTACAGGAGCACCAACAAAAAAAGGTATTATACACATTTTTTGATAACTTTCAAGGCACATTCATAATGAAGTTTTCTGGTAAAGTCTTCTAAAATATTCACTTTACTATGTGCTGAAACAACACATATTAAAGCATGAGCCGCATTGCGTGGCAAACGCAGTACTACAGTAATGGCCAATGCACAAGCATGGCAGTTCACCACAATGCACATGGTGTCCATTTTTTTGCAGTGAATTACACAGCCATCCTAGTCAAAAAGAATAAGCTGCTTTATGCAACACAACTTAACACACAAAAAACACAATGCATAGTGTGAATATGCCCTCAATTAGTTTTTTCCTCTTTCCTACTAGGTAGGAAAACCTGTTGATGCAGTAAATACAAGCCAGTTAATAGTTTTTTGCTTATGCATTATGCAAAGTAGGCCAAGGTCTTTTAAGAGTGAAATGGTTCAACTAGGATATTAAACATGCAGTACACAAGTGTTTGAGAAACTCGTAATAAATGTTCCACTGCATAGTGACAATTTGGTTTGGAAACCAGGCAGATTGCAAGTGCTTTGATTCTACTAAATATATGCTAGCAGATTTGTCAAGTCTGCTTTGAATCATGTTTCATGAATCATGATTGCTAAATTATGTGCTTCTCTACAGATCACTAAAATCTACTGCAACTATTCAGGAAGATTAAAAAGTGCTGAAGTGGCAATTCTTCTATCGCAAAACACGATTGTGTTTCAGGGGAGAACCCCTTTCCTCAGAGCCTAAACAGGCAATGAGCCCGTTTAGGCTCTGAGGAAAGGGGTTCTCCCCTGAACCATGTCAGCCATTGTGTTGGGGTATCATTCGGTCTACTTGACATCAGGTCCGGGCTTGTTGATGTTCGGTGAAGTGGACCCTGCTGTATTGATTATGCCTTTTATCAATACTGGCTTGTGAGTAGTCATTTTGCTATGTGTTTGATTTGAATAAAGCTCTGTCTATGGTAATGCACTAGATTGGTGCGCCCTCCTTTTCTGTTTTGTCTTATTTAAAAATGCCATAATAATCACCCTAAAAACAAAGACAGAAATGCAGTGATGCCCACACCAGTGTTCCCATGGGTGACTTACCAGATGTAAATTACATTTGTTTTTAATGATCCTGCTCTGATCCTCTTTTATTCTTTCAGAAAGTCTCATCAGTAGTGCAGTATAGAAAACATATAAAGGGTTCTAGATAGTGTTGATAGAGTTTTTTGAAATTAAAATTATGAAAAAAAACTTTGCATTCACATATCGAGGTACTACTATTAGCACTACTTTATACAGCTCAATCACATATGTCCACCTGCTGCCTGCACTGGCTTCTAGACTTCAGACTGATAGCTGAAACTGCCTGAACTCATCATTCTAAGGGCTTTGTCAAGGGGCTAAGAACATAAAATAAAGCACTTTGAAAGGAATTCAGGCATGCATTGGCTATATTACCTTGCATTTGGTTGAAAGAAAGAACTAGAGGCATATGTTTCACCTTGCCATTCCCTCCTGCCCAACTATTCCATTCACGAAACTCCTTGTATTATTTTCACAGATTGCACAGCTTTTTGTGAACTAGAGAGAGGAGGACTAATGGCAAGATTGCTGGGTTGATAGAGGTCAAGTGAACAATGCATTGCCAAAAGTTTCCTGATTTGAAGAGAATCTGTCATCCATCATTGAAGGTAGGAATTTTACAGTAAACAGCAGCCAGCAGGATGTACTGGTGCTATGTTATATTCCTGGTGCTGTATATCAAAAACATTTTTTTTTAACTAAAATTCAATTTTAATATACATGAAAATCAGGGATGCAATGTCTTTTCAGTTTTAAATGATGTTCTAAATTGCAGTGGAAATAATAGGCTGGTCAATAGCCCAGCTTTAAAGTGTCACTAAAATCATATCATTTAAAACCATGAATAAAAGCTGTATTACATGCTGTTCATACTCATTCAGTCACTATGGGATTTGTTTTCTTTATTCTGCAAAAAATGGTTGATCCTGCTGTTCTCTATCTCCACCTTCTGGCTATGTCCCCACTACAGTTGGGGATTTTGCAGAACAGTGTGGCTGCATTGATGAGCACAGTGAGAGTGCACCGATGGGCACAATGAGGCTGCATTCATGGGCACTGTAAAGCTGCATTTGATGGGCACAGTGAGGTTGCATTGTTGGGCACAGTGAGGCTACATTTGATGAACACTGGTGAGGCTGCATTTGATGGAAACTGATGAGGCTGCATTGATCTCTTGTACCATGCCATGTCCACAGTCTCTGACCATCTCTTGTATCATGTATGCAGTCTCTGACCATCTCTTATATCATGTCCGCAGTCTCTGATCATCTCCTGTATCATGTCTGCAGTCTCTGGGGGGGGGGAGAGGCCTACAGAAGAGTTATGAGTTGGAGTGCTACCAGGATGGGGTCATGGGAGAAGTCAGACGTGTGTGGACTGTGGAGAGGAGACTATAGGATAAAACCAGAGCCACCAAGCTGGAGCCGACTGACTGAGCCCTGCACGGTGCACCAGAGAGAAGGTCAGTGACAGCATCACCAGGCCAGTCTGAGGGGGGTCACTGATGTAAGGGGGGAGTGAATACAATAATGTAAGGAGGCACTGATATGAAGGTTTCCCCCTTTTATCAGTAACCACACCCCCTTACTTTAGTGTATTCTTTTTGCGGAAGGTGGTATCTGGTCACTACAGTCCCCCCTACATTCTCAGAGTCCCTGGTGTCCCCCTTGATGATTGACCACTATTAACTGGAATTTGCTGGAGTAGTGACGTTATGATGTTGGGCTGGTATAATAATGCTATGGGGCTGGTATGACATTTTTTCCAGGGCTGGTTTTTATTCCCAGTCAGGACCTGATGACCCTTTACTTGCAGATTCGTGAGGTGCCTGTTCCTATTTTCTGAGACATCCTATTTCATTGAGCCTTGGTATCATCAGAATTTGTGAGCTGGCAGAAGCAGAAGCCCTCTCTGAGTACATCCTACAAAAGACATTGCATGGAGGCACGTTTATCCCATCTCTTTACACAAAAGTAGAGATGGGCTGAACACCCCACCCCCCCCCCACCCCCCCCCCCCCCGTTTGGTTTATAGCAAAACTCCCAAACAGGGGAAAAGTTCTAGAACAGTGCACCCCATTGAAGTCTATGAGAACCGAACAGGAAAAAGCAATAGTTTTCAAGGCTTATATGCAAGTAATTGGCCATAAAAGGGGAAACCCCATACTCAGTCATATAGAGGGGGTGGGACATGGGGGCCAGGGCTCTGGGGATGAGTACTGATCAACTTGGGTACAGTGTGCCAAAGCACCCACCCCACCCATGTTGAGGGCATGTGGCCTGGTATTTTTTGTTGGCATTTTTGTTGGGGTTCCTCTTAAGACTGTGTTTTTTTTTCTACAATTTTTTTACCTGCAATATATATATATATATATATATATATATATATATATATATATATATATATATATATATTTTTTTTTTTTATTCAGCTGTCAGATTAGGAATGGGCTGAAAACCCCCCAGATCAGTTTGCACCACAACACCTTGAACAGGCAAAAAGTTCTAGCGAACATGCAAACCCTGTTAAAGTCTATGGGACAGGAACATGAACAAAGTCCTACTTTTAAAGATATTTATGCAAGTTATTTCCATAAAAAGTGTATGGGGGGGCTTGGTACTGCCCTGGGGGACATATATCAATGCACAAAACGTTTTTAAAGGAGTGATTTTAATGATGCTTAAAGTGAAACAATAAAAATGAAATATTCCTTTAAATACCATGCCTGGGGGGGTCCCTTTAGTCTGCCTGTAAAGTCTATACATCTGTGCAATGTATAGAACATGCTGCAGCAATAATGACACTTCTAAAGGAAACAAATTTCATTTAAACTTGCTTGTCACTATAATGTATTGCCAGCAATATATTGCCGGGAGCCTTCGGGTCTGACATGGATTTTAATGGGGATTCCATGCCAGACGAGCGAGTGCCCCCCCTCCTGAACCATACTGGGCCAAGTGCCCTCAACATGGGATGTGAGGATAAGGGCCTCTTCCCAACAACCCTGGCCAGTGGTTGTTGGGGTCTGCGGGTGGGGGGCTTATCAGAATCTGGAAGCCCCCTTTAACAAGGCCCCCCTATGTGATGTCACATGACATCAGGAGGGGACGGGGTCACCCAGTTACATCACTACGTGGCCCCACCCTTGCCTATATAAGAGCTGTCAAAGCAAAGAAACAGCAGTCGGTGGGAGATCTCCAATGGAGGCGGACCGTTTTGCATTTTTGTTATTTTACGGGTCCGTTGGGCAGCGTGATTGATGGTAGATTTACATTTCAGAACACTTTTTTTTTCTTTTTTAATAAAGAACTTGTCAAAAACTGCCTCTTGTGTTTTTTACTTTATGACACTTTTTTGGTGAATGAGTAAGGGTACAATGTACCCAATACCCATTCAAATGGGGGGGGGGGGTAGGATCTGGGGGCCCTCTTGTTAAAGGGGGCTTTCAAATTCCGATAAGACGCACGCCCACAGACCCCGACAACCACCGGCCAGGGTTGTCGTGAAGAGTCCCGTGTCCACATCAACAGGGGACAAAGTGCTTTGAGGGGCACCCCAATGCGCCCTCCCCATGTTGAGGGCAAGAGGCCTGGTATGGTTCAGGGGGGTGCACGCCCCCCCCCCCCTTTCTTGGCCTGCCAGGCTGCATGCTCGGATTAGTGTCTGGTATGGATTTTGGGGGGACCCTGTGCCATTTAAAATAAAACAGACAACATGTTTATTTTATAGAGTTGTACCCAATATTAGGGAGGTACTAGTTAAAATAAATGTTTCCAATTAAGTTGTACCCAGTATCAGGGAAGTACTAGTTAAAATAAATGTTTCCAATTAAGTGCTCACACACTGAAATGTATTGTGTAGAGAAGCAACGTATATTCCTATGGATGAGCAGTATCCAAGGTGGTCTACAGCCATCCGGTGGAGTATGGCTTATCCTAAGAATTAATCAGATTAATCAAAAATGAATCTGTAGCATGTGTGCTCAGTAGAAAAAGATTTTTTTTTCTTTTTATGTGTGATTGGCTGTGTGGCATTGGGCAGGACTGCCCAATGAAGATTATGGGAATGAAGAGGCTTTTTTCCAGGTGGGCTACACTCAGAGGGTTTTGGTTACTTAAAGCATAAGTAAACCCATCCATAAAACAGTTTAATTTCCATCACGTGCCGGAAATGTAACACTCCCATTGGTTGTGCTCTCAACCAAACTGTCAAACTATCCAATGGCAGGTGTTGTAACGGATCACATGTGCAGCTTCCTTGGCTGAAGACGATAAGGTGGTTTACTTACACTTTAAAGCTGAATTTCAAATACATACCAAATACAGCTACAAACCTCCTTCCTTCTGAAACTAATGGTCCAGCATTATTATCATCCCTAGCACAGACTCACCAGCAGAAACCCTCATTTGCTATACTTTATACACAAATAAACTATATTACCAAAAGTATTGGGACACCAGCCAGTCAAGTTCCTCCACCCCAAACTCACTCCATCCATGTCTTTATGGACCTTGCTTTGTACACTGGTCCAAATCATTTGGTGGAGGGGGGGTTATGGTGTGGGGTTGTATTTCAGGGATTGGGCTTGGCCCCTTATTTCAGGTGAAGAAAACTCTTAAGGCGTCAGCATACCAAGACATTTTGGACAATTTTATGCTCCCAACTTTGTGGGAACAGTTTGGGGATGGCCCCTTCCTGTTCCAACATGACTGCACACCAGTGCACAAAGCAAGGTCCATAATGACATTGATGAACAAGTTTGAGGTGAAGAAACTTGACTTGCCAGTACAGAGTCCTGACCTCAACCCAATTACACCTTTGGAATGAATTAGAGCAGAGACTGTGAGCCAGGTCTTCTCATCCACATTAGTGTCTGACCTCACAAATGCGCTTCTGGAAGAAATATTCATATTGTCAAACATTCCCATAGACACACTCCCAAAGCTTGTGGACAGCCTTCCCAGAAGAGTTGAAGCGGTTATAGCTTCAAAGGGTGGGCCAACTCAATATTGAACCCTACGTACTAAGACTGGGATGCTATTAAAGTTCATGTGCGTGTAAAGGCAGACGTCCCAATACTTTTGGTAATATAGTGTACCTTACATGGGGAAGCATAGATGTGCAAATAACAGTCGGTGCAAACAAAATATACAGTGTATAGATAGTGAATACAATTGAATAAGAAAAATAGCTGCTGTCACTTAAAAGTGATTTCACTTGACTTACAAAATTATATAAACAGTGTTGAGCTACTACATAAATATAAAATATAAACTTGATGAATTAATAAGTGAAAACATAGTTAATAAAGTCCACTGAATATAATAAGTGAATCAAAGTTCATAAATATAAACAAGTGTTTGATTGAAGTAGATCCAAACATGTTTCAATGCACTCAAACTGCAAAATTATTTAGAAAAAACTTGTGCTCACCTCTACCAGTATCACAGGCTGCTCTCCTAACATAGAAGTAAAATCAGCAGTGTTCCCCTGTGGGGAGCCTGCGTTCTGACATCACATCGCAGCCATCTCAAGACTGGATTGTCTGAATGCTGATACAGCCAGCACAGGCTATTGTGCCACACTTGTGAGTGTACCTACCATTTTTTATATGAATAAATTATCTCAGACGGAGAGCACTAGATGCTCTCTTCTCTTTTGCATATTATATCTTATTTGGTGAGACAATTGGGGTTCCACAAAACCCAAATAAGGTGCCTGGGATAAAGGAGGTTAAGTGTCCACACCACGCCAGCAATCTTCATAATCCCCAGAGCGGAACACTGCTGATTTAATTATATGTGAGGCGAGCGGCCTGTGATCCTGGTGGAGGCGAGCACACGTTTTTTCTAAATAATTTTGCACTTTGGGTGAATTGATATATGTTTGGATCTACTTCAAACACCTGTTTATTTTTATGACCTTTGATTCACTTATTATATTATATATTATACATATTAATTATGTTTGAACTTATGAATTCATCAAGTTTATATTTTATATTTATGTAGTATCGCAGCACTGTTTTGGTTTATATAACTGGGGAAGCATAAATAAATGTACATTAATCAGCCCTGACAATGGTGGAACTCTCCCAATATTGCATAATGAGGAAGCTATGACTATATCGACAGTATTCAGCCCAGCGGCTAATAGGTGCTGAAATTGAGGTGTAATTACTACATATCGCATGGCTTCTTTGTGAAGGGTTAGCAGGCAAAAACTCCATAAGCCACTTCACTGAAACAGAGCTTGAGGACAGACTTATCTTGGCTTTTAGCTTATGTTAATAAAGTAGAGTGTCAGTAGTGCAGACAGCTATGACCTTCTCTATTTCTGTTTCTATTTCTCCCTTCACTCACTCCACTTATACATAGTTCTGCTGGGTGATGCAGAAAGGGACAGGTGTTGGGTGGGGAAGGTAAGCAAGGAGAAGTGGCATTCTGAAGGCTTGGCACTGTATTATTCAGCATCATTGGTATTGGTGCCACATGACTACAGAGGAAAATGAGGTGACCAGTCAACCAATAAACATAGGGAGGCTGGGTTAACTGGTCACTTAAACAGGAAGCTTGACTGTCTGTACCCCACTGAGGTAACTTTGAAGGGACACTAAAGCCTTGTACACACATCTGATTTTCTGATGGGAAATGCGTGTTGTCAGAGTGTTGGCCTAAAAACTGACTGTTTGTATGCTCCGTCGGTTAATTGTTGTCGGATTTTCTGCGGACAAATGTGGGATGGCAGGCTTATAAATTTTCCGCGGACAAATGTCTGCTGTTGGATTTTCCAAGTGTGTGTACACAAGTTCATCAGACAAAAGTCCAAAGTACAAACACGCATGCTCGGTCTTGTAAACTAGCGTTCACATTCGTGATGCGGCAAATTATGACATTTTTAAATGCAGAGCACAGTCTCTTCTTCTTTAATGGGATAATAACGAAGCTGCTTTGCTGGTGATACTGATGGAGTTATGGCAAATGTATTTTAAAAGGCTTTTATTTTCAAGTGATATCAAGAATAATATTATTATGCTTGCTTTTTGGGGTTTTTTTTGGGCAAGTTACTACAGCACCATTATCCCACCTTTTTTAAGATCAAAGATACAACTATGTTGGTATCCCTTGTTCATTTTACATTGTATTTTTTTTAAATGTAACTGCCTACTCCCAAACTGTCATTTGAAGTAAAACACATAGCCAAGTATTATTCTACACAATTTTTTTTATTGTGCGTTAAAAAAAGAAAATAAATACAATTAGACATGCTATCTGCCAATAGAACTTAACCAAAAAGTGAATTCTATGAATTCTATGCATCCAAAAATATAGAAAATATGCCAAATCAAATCATTGTTCAACTAAAAAATTAAATAAAAGCCTCATGCATGTGTCCTGTTTCTTAATATAGGGGGTCAACAATGCTAAGGGTTGGTGAAAGCAGGGGTCCGTCACCCAGAGATAATGCCGAAAATCATCTGGAGCTTCTGCGGCAAAGACATATGACATAATTGGTCACGATTAATAAAGCAATACATTTTTTGTCCAAGAAATCCTTCTCCTCTTGTTCCTGGACTGGGTCAAATAACTCCAAGGCCAATAATAAATAACATGTTATCTCCTCCTATTCCTACAACATGTCTGGTTGACGAACAGCCATTCAGAAACTAACTGAAAAGCACAAAATGAAAAGCACAAATCAACACTCATCAAACTTCTACTAACATGAAAGGGTGGCACCTGACAATTGAACTTCCTCTTTATCGGCTCGTAGTACGTCTAGTATGTCACTACCTTTGTGTTTGTTGGTCGACATTTGTGTACTGTTTGTATACAAGACAAAATCCAGGCACACACCCTTCAGACAAAAGTCTGACATTTTGTCTGCGGAAAATCCAATCATGTGTACGAGGCTTTAGAGTGAACGGATCAGACTATTAAGGAAAAGAGGAAAGTTCTGCATAAGGTAAGCTAATTGTTACAGCAATGAATTAGCTTCCATTTGCTCAAAGTTTAGCTTTAAAGGACAATGTCACTAAAGATCTCTGCAAATGTCCCAAAAGACTTCCTTGCCCTTTCTTGTATATAATTTCCTCATAGCTGACTAGAACTAGACAGCTGCAGTTTTCCTAGCTCTCTCCCCTTTATGTAGATTCTTAGCCCTTGTACACACGGTTGGAGAATCCTTCGGAATGTGTCCTATAGGACCGTGTCGTCGGATAATCCGACTGTGTGTGGTATGCATCGGACTGATTCCGTCGGAATATCCTTTGGACCCAATTTTCCAACATGTTGGAAATATTTCCCGACCAACTGATTCGATCGGACATACTCCGATCATGTGTAGAGAATTTTGATCGGACCAAGTGTCACGCATGCTCAGATCAAATTCCTACATCAAAGCTATTGGCTACTAGCCTGAACGTAGTCCCATCGTAATGAAATGACGTCATCACGTTCTGAATGATCGGATTTTTCGACAACTTAGTCCGACCGTGTGTATGCAACAGTTTCGGACAAGATCCGACGGACAAAATCCGACGGACAAAATCCGACGGATTTGGTTATCGAAATCTCCGACCGTGTGTATAGGGGCTTAGTCTTCCCATGCATTTGTATTTTATTATTCTTTGTTGTATGAAGGTATATTGCATGTAACACATTTGCTAAAATATAGTGACAATGTTTGAACTACTTTTTTAAAATAAAATTGTAATTTCCTGTTTAGAGAAGGAGATAGAGAGCATATTTTATGACAGTATCTTTTTCAGCTTTTTGTAGCGGTCACATGAGTAATATTTTATAACATTGAGAACAGGCACACAGCTCTCCATTTTGCTCCCAAAAATATAATCTTTATTGGAAACGGAGTCCCAAATATTATGAAAATTACTCATACCTATTTAAGAAACATTTGAATTTTCAATAAAAAAATTATAATTCTAGACTAACTCAATATTGTACTGTCATTCCTGGAAGAGGTGTATAAATCATGAGATTTGCAAAGCTGAAATACAAATCTTTTGCAGGTAAAACAGCAAATATACTGTATACTGTATGTACAGTATTTTGACAATGTTTTTATTAGATTTTCTGGAATTCTACCAAAATATTTACAGTTTACTACAGATAAATTGTTAGCTATCTTAAAGTTAAGCATCATATTATTTTTTTGACCAATGAATTTGACATTGAAATGTATCTTATAAACTGAAGATTTATTATATTTATTTCCATACAAGAAATGTATTCCTGAGCACTAGAACTGTATGCATAGCTAAAAGTATTTTTTTAGCTTTGTATTTATTCTGGATAGGTTATAACCCCAATCTAGTAATTTTTTTCAGCGTCCTGTTGGAAATATTTCCCTTCAGCCATGGTCTTGAAAACACAAGAGGAAGTGAGAAATCTTCCCAAAATTAGGGGAGTTCCAAATTTACAGTTGTAATCCCAACTTGTCCGAGACAGATGATTTTCTCTCACCTCCAGCTTTCATGAGAACTCTTAAACCTCTTCCAATTTCTCCCCAATATGAACAAGACACAGACCACAATAGAAACTTGATAGAGCATTAAACCCTTCTTCACCCTATCTCCTCCCCAACAAATACATTTTGCCTTACATACAATTTAAAACAGGTATGTTTGGATATAAGAGTATATAAAATAATAAGAAATGTGGAGTACTCAGGGGATGAGTTAATTCTGCAGATGACATCTCTTGGGTTTTAAGTGGCATTCTTAGGGCGAAGGGCTCAATGGGCTCTGTCCATTTCGATGTGCTTGGTGGCGGGTTCCCCTAGAAGATTGTTAAACACATCTTGCAGAATAGTTTGTATGTCCTCGGGGCCGTCAGCTCACTCTAATGTTATTCCTGTGCCCTCTATTGTCTAGGTCTTCTATGTGGCGTTGCATGTCCCGCAATAAGGTACAGTGGTCTGCTCCTTGTACTTGGACCCTGTGAACTGCTAGTTTAGTTTCTTGAATGTCTTCCTCAACCATTTCTACTCTGTCTGCAAGGTGCTTAAGGCCCGATTGAAGCATTTGTATTTATGAACAGCATGTGGACTTCACGCCCTCGATCAATTGCTTAAAGTCCTCCTTAGTGGGGATTGCCTGCAGGTACATCTGCCATTGTGCATGTAAGGGGTAGGTCTGGGCTACCAATCGGTCTTGCTGTGGTGGATTCAAGTGGGGTGGCAAAGACTGGGGGTGTAAGGCATCCACTCTCTGGGCCGAGTGAATAGGCCTGGGTGGTGAATCCCATGTCCCCTCCCAGGAGAGTGCCTGGGATGGTGGCAGTGAGGTTCCCCCTGGTCCCGCTCCATGAGGGGCATGAGCGGCAGAGCACACTTTTTGTACATATGAGATTGGTGGGTTGGCCCGGTCCTGAGAGGGTCCAGGGGCCTGCGGGTACGATAGTCTTTGGGCCTTGGAAGGTGGTGACTCAGTATCCACATAAATAAAAGCTTTTTGGGTCCCCTCAGGCTCTTGAGGTATCCAGACGGTCGGACACCCAGGGACTGGCAAGGCTGGAAAGTCTGTAGAAAGATTCGAGGATGCAGGGGATCCTGGATCTGTTGCGAGGATGCAGGGGTCTGAGGCTGTCCTCAACAGGCGGGGGAATGCATCCGAGCACTTTGTGTACTGCGGGGGGGCCCCGGCATGGCAGGCTTCAAGCCTAGCAGTGGGGCTTCCAGGCGCATGGGGCTGTACAGAGGACTCACTACTCCGGAGGAGATGGGGGGGTTTGTGGGGTCCCTCTGGGTGGTCGGTGGTCCTTGGGGGGTTGCCGCTGGACGTGTGTCGCCTGTGATGCTGGAGACAGGGTTCAGGAGTGAGCTGCAGCGGCGTCCAGTGCCATTTTGGAGGCTCCGCCAAGCGGCATGTCCGTCGGTGGGAAAAAGGACCGGAGGTCCGTAGCGGATTCAGATGGGGGGTAGTGATGATCCCCGGGCTGCGGAGGATCGGGTGGTCCTGGATTTGCCCATAGGATGGGTGGGAATCGTCCCCAAAGGTGCTTTATCTGCCGGGCTGAGAGAGAGCAGGAGGATTAGGCTGCCATTAAGGTCGGCTTCCGGTCACTATAATGCAATATTTTTTCTTTTACAAATATTTTATTGAAAGTTAAGCATAACATATCAATACAGACATGTGACTGAGACATCAGACAGAAAAATGAGGGAAAAAGAAACGAGTGTCTCAATGAGGGGAGGATACATAGGTGTTATAATGTTCCACAAAACAATAAAGGTAGTAAAAGAAAAAAAAAAGCGAAGGCCCAGTATAAACAGATAATCATATTGTAAATTCAATTGCATCTCAAAAAGGCCATATATAGAGCAGCCTAGCTCAGGTAACATCAAAAATATTGATATAAAGACACATAGGTGCCGGGCTTTGCTGCTAAACAGGCATACAGAAGGAGCGATGGAGAAAAATAAAGATAAAAAGAAAATGGAATTTTCCTCCCTGAGATGAGTCACCTCGACTTCAAAATATCTCATATCAGTATAATCCTCAACCACATGTCGACTCCTCTAAATGGGAGTCACCAAAAAGGACAAATAGAAAAAAAAGAGGAATAGATAGAATACAGACCGTGGGTAAGATTGCCCACAAAGAGAGTAAAGAAAAAGATAAAAAGCAAAAAGGGGGGGGGGAGAAGAAAGAAAAGAGAAGGGGAAGAGGTCCTCTGGGGCCGCGCCCACACGCCCCTAAATTGAAAGAAGTTGGTCATTAAACCTAGAGGGCCGGATATAAGTTATCCATGGTTGCCACACTCTGAGGAATTTGGCATGGGTGTCAGAGGTAAATGATGTCAGCTTTTCGTTAACCATTATGTCGTTCATGCGGTTTTTAACAGCTTCAAGTGTTGGAGTTTTCCACGCTCTTGCAATAGTAATCTTAGTGGCACTAAAAAGATGCTGGGCTAGCTGCCTCTCCGGGCGAAAAAGTTCTGGGATAGGTTTACATAAGAGGGCTTCGAAGGGGTCCCTTCTAAAATTAGAGATAATGCAATATTTTTTAATGCAAGTTGCAGTGCATTTTTTGTTTCATTATGCTTACAGTTACAGATAGTTAGTCTAGCTGAAAAAAAACACAAGTATGCTTTTACTATGCACTGCAACATGTCCTGCTTTTTTTTCAGTGCAACCAACAGTGCATTTATGTGAATTGAAACTGAAACAATCTGCCAAGTTCTTGCATTGGAATTGTGGTGGGCAATACAGCCCAATGATGCTGGTGTGAACAAGCCCTTAAGTTAGGTAATTAAATTTCTTCTGAAGTTCCTAAATTATGGAAATGGTAAAATAAATGTTCTCAATCTAAACCACATGAAAAGATGAGTGGACATAGGGAGATATGTCAGAACCAATTTACAGTTATTTACTGTATGTTTAATTGGATTCTTGGAGATAAACTACTATAATTAGAATGGAATAAATGTATGTTCAGATTTACAAACTCTTTCCTGACTTATATGTTTAAGAATGAGGGTGACTTGAGTCAAAATCTTATCTGTGCACCCATTTGTTTACTATAAATAAATAGTAGAAGTAGATTAACTTTTAAAGAGCTTGACTGCTCACCTGTAGTTAGTTAGATAATACTATTCAAAATTACCATTTAGGGTCTTCGTAGCTTTTGGAAAGAAACTTTCCTTAAATTGGTTTGTCTTCACTTTTATATTTCTGAACATCCTGGCAGATGGCAGGAGTTCAAAAAGATAGTTTCCAGGGTGAGACGGGTCACTCACTATTTTACCCACCCTGCTGACACAACGGGACTTGTACATTCTGTACAGCACTTATATTTTTCTGAAGGGAAGCTTTTACTGCTAGTGTGCAGTTGGGATACTAAGGTAAAATGCAATATGTCAGCACTCTCTCAAAGGAGGAGCGATAAAAGGACTCCAAGATGTTTTAACTTACTTTACCCATATATATGGCATGACATGTGCTGTCTAAATCCAGTGGCCAATTCCTGTTTGTGGAGACATGCAATGGGACAAGTTGGGAAACCTCTATAGCCACAAATGCAGTGGGCTAAAAAAAACAGTGCTGATACCATGTGAATATGTTTTACTATCAGCTGCACATCATTGCTTTAGAGTGACTTCATGACAGTGGATCATGCCTGTGCATTGCAAATCACAAAGCAGACATAGGTAGAAATGTGTTCATACTACATATTTTTTTCTAAATGTTATAATTTCCATTGAGTTGTTAAAGATAATATTTTGAAAGCATTTGAATTAGAATTCAAAGTTTGGCATTAGTGTGATAGCTTTTTTTATGCTTTTAGTCTATGTCAGGCCAACCATCTGCCACCTATTATGCCAGAGCTTCTGATGCTCCTCAAAATAAGCAAAGGCCACACTTAGTAGCTCACTGCTCATTGCTCCTGGCACCTTTTGGAACAGCACACTTAGCATGTAACATGGCCTTTGTACAATCCAGTCAGTTCTTTGGCTGAAATACCACACAGCATTTATGTCAGCATATATCACAAGCATATGGGTCCTGCAATTACAGAGTTCAATTGTTTTGCCATCTTAATCATTTCAAATGCCAAAAATGCTCATGCCAATTGCCCAAAATGTAAGCGAGCCAAAAGGATGGCTTTAAGTACATTTTGTTTTGCTGATAGAGCCATATTTTTCAGTTGTGACTACAATTGCCTTCAAAAGCACTGAGATAATCTGAATGATAAACCAGCAACTATACTGATGGATTAATTCACTTTAGGAGACTTTTTTTTAATCAAAATAGATATGGGGAAATGTAAACATTAAGGAAATTAAATAAATTATTTTCAAGCTCCATACTAAAAATCTTTCTCATTGTCCCTTCATCAATGCCCTCATGTGAATATTGGGACCCTACAATATCTTCTTACTGTGGACTATAAGTGAGCAATTGCCTCTTCAGACAACTGAACCAAAATGTCCCACAAACATTACATTTATGCACAATGACATTTAAGCCAAAAATGCACTTTTGTCATGTCTGAGTACAGATGACAACACATAAGAAAATACTAGACATTAAGAAGATCCTGCAAGAATAGATGACATCTTCTAAAACATCATCAATTTGACCACATCAAGCAAAAAAACAGCTCTAGATGCTTAAATAACTTTTTTGTATGTGTGAACATCCAAACTAGAAATACATATCTGTGTTAATATTTCACCCCATCTGCTAGTCAATTCATTACTTGATGATATAACACCTTTTCAGCTCTGCACATTCACATTGCACATTTTACATGCATATAAATGTAAATAATAAAATAATCTTCATATCTCCTTTCAGTAGATACTGATGTTAAGTTTCCATGAATTTCAAATTATTCTTAGTTTAATCAACCTACTGCCTGCTATATAGACAATTAATAGACGCAATGTTTCTATTTGGTTATGGAACAATGTCATTGGACGTCGCCCCAGTCTAAATGCACGTGTCCCTGGGACACGACACAACCCGATAAAGAAGGCTTTTTACCCATATGATCAGCTGTGTCCAACTACAGTAATAGGAATGAAGTGTCACTTTGTGAACAGAACACAAAGTTCACAAAAAAAGACCTGCGTGATGCGACTGAAAACACATAACACCACCCTCTAGCACCAGCTCACTACAGCCAGAATAGAAAACTGTCCACACACTAAACTACTGAAGTGTAGTGTGTGGGCAGTGCAAATTTTCCCTTAGATGCACTAGAAGATTTAAATACACTGACAAATTGAAGCCAAACAGCAACAGTTTTTTTTCATTTTGGTATAAAGGTTTTACACAAATAAATAAAAGCTGATTATTGTAAGCACCCCTATGTGTGTTAAATGTTTTGTCTCAACCTTCAAATTGCTGTATCTGCAGGGCAGTTTGTTCTGCTGAAAAGCAACAGACTTACTGGCCAGATAACCAGGAGAAAATACAAGTATGAAAGCTTGAAAAAGAAAAGGAATGCAGGAAAAAGAGTAAACAGCTATTTTTTTTTTTTTGTATAAAACTGATTCACTAAAACTGGAGAGTGAAATATCTGGTGCAGATGTGCATGGTAGCCAATCAGCTTCTAACTTCAGCTTGTTCATTTAAACTTTGACAAAAAAAACAACTGAAAATTTACTGTGTTTTATGCTGAGCTGTACCATATTTTGCACTCTCCAGTTTTAGTAAATCAACCCAAATGACTTTCATTCATTATGTACTAATATTATGATCTATGTGATTGGTCATAGCAATAACATGGTACGGGGCCAATCACAGCAGCCTGTACCATGTGATAGCTCTAGCCAATCACAGCTATTACAATAGTATTATACAATGTCACATGAGTGGATGCCAATCACAAAGTAAAAATGATTGCTCATACAGTGATCACCACTGTAATAAGCAATCATAGTGTGAAAAAAAATCCTGATCACCTCCTCAGAGCAGAACAGTGTCCCTGATCACCGATACGCCAGTCATATGGTGATGCTGTGCTGCTATTGTGACAGTATGTGATTTAAAAGTGACAAAAAATTATTTAATTTCTTCATGTTCCCAAAAACTGTGACAAGAAAAATTGCATCTTCATAACACTCAGCATGCCTCTTACTAAATACCTTAGGGTGTCTACTTTAGAAAAAAAAATTGTTTTGGGGGGTATTTATATTGCCATGGCATTTTAGGTCCTCAAGAAATGAGATATGACTGATCAATTTTCAAATGCATATACCATAGATTGTAGAAACTATAACTTTCACACGGACTAAATAATGTACACTGATTTGGGAGATTTTCACCAAAAAAGTGTAGCAAAGTACATTTTGGCCTAAATGTATGAAAAATTATTATTTACAGAAACTAAGATTTTTTTTTTTTAATTACTGTATTTTTTTGGTCTATATAACTACTGCTGATTAAATACCACCAAACAAAAGCTCTATCTGTTTAAGAATTATTTTTTTATTATTCACTTGGGCACAGTGTTGCATGGCTGAGTGATTAGCATTCAAAGTGTGACAGTGCTTAGAGTTGAAAATTGGACTGGATATGGGGGGGGGGGATTAACATGTCCAGTATTGAAGTGGTTAATGCAGTCTGGCTGCTTGACTGATATTCACTCGGGACAGATCTTGATCTGTTTGTTCACTCTAACTAAAATGCCTTTAAGTTTCACTTTGGCTATAAGTGTTAGCATGCTGTTTATACAGACATAGGTGCAGTTTCCTGATTAGTATATACTTCTACAGCTGCTGGTAGCAGTATGTTGAAACATATTTAATGTATGTTCTTCCTTGTGGAACTACATTGCTAAGAGTTAATTTCATGTCACAGTTTTCCTATTGTGTCAGTAAATTAAGAAGGGCTCAGCCATGTGTCCAGAACTTGACTGGTAAGAATCATATCTCTTACAGCAAGAAATTTACAACACACTTTTTGGCATCGGCATGGAGGCACATTCATCTATGCGAACAGAGTTTATCAAAGCAACCAACAATAATCAGTTTCAATATAAATAAAACACAGTGCTGCTTTGTAATCAGAAGATAATTGATTGCAGAATTAATCTAGGTGTTTGCCCACAAATGTAAGTATTTCTGTGTAAATTTTATAATTTTTTTAATGGTTCATATTAGTTAATATACAGTATTTTTCGCTCCATAAGATGCACTTTCCCCCCCCCCAAAAAATGGGAAGAGGGAGAAGAGGAGGACAGGATTTGAGGTGCATCCTGGCAGGGGCGTACCAAGGGGGAGCGGGGGGATGGTCCGCCCCGGGTGTCACACATGGGAGGTATCTGTGGTGTCGCTATGGGGGTGTGCTCCGCTCCCAGGTCGTGTGACACCCGTCAGGGGTGACACCATCCTGAGAGTGGCGAGAGCCCTGACTGATCCCTTTGGTCGTTTTTTTTTTCAGCCGGAAAACACCTCCTGGCACTGTGGCCGCACTAGCCTGGTCCAGTCTGTCACTGTTTTGTTCTTGCTTCTCCCACCACTGCTGCACTGCCTAGCCAGGCCTGTGTGTGTCATTATTCTCCAGCCAGGTGGCGCAGCTCAGTATCTGCTGCTGCAAACTATTAAGGATGTGTCAGAAACCATTAAATGGTTTCACACTTGTTTAAATCACACTTGTTTAATAATAAAGTAAAAACAACAAACATAGTCAAAACATAGGCAAAGTTCAGTAACTGGAACAGATAGTCAGCCAAGCCAGAAGTCAGGGATCAATGTAGTGGAACAGAAAGCAAGATCTGGAGCCAGAAGGGATGTTAGCAAAGCAAGTATTGAACAGGATCGCAGGAAATCGTTTCTGTGATGTTGACCAAGGCGAAGGCAGAGATCCACTGGGCTGAACAGCTTAAGTAGGCAGGAGTGACGAGTAGGATATCATCAACAGCTGAGTAACTGTGGAGAGATAGGAGCTGAAAATTAGCTGACAGCTGGGCAGCCAACTGTAATGCCACATACACACAGTCAGACTTTCCAACGGAAAATGTGCGATCGGAGCTTGTTGTCGGAAAATCCAACCGTGTGTAGGCTCCATCGGAGAGTTTCCATTGGAATTTCCGTCGCACAAAATTTAAGATCTGGTTCTCAAATTTTCCGACAACAAAATCCGTTGTCAGAAATTCCGATTGTGTGTACACAATTCCGATGCACAAAGTTCCACACATGCTCGAAATCAAGCAGAAGAGCCACACTGGCTATTGAACTTTTTTTCTCAGTTTTTCGTACGTGTTGTACTTCACACCACGTTCTTGACGTTGGGAAATTCCGACAACTTTGTACAACTTTGTGTATGCAAGACAAGTTTGAGCCAACATCCATCGGAAAAAATACCATGAATTTTGTTGTTAGAATGTGCGATCGTGTGTACTGGCATAAGAAGAAAGGGCTGAGCCCAGCTCTGACAGGTTTAGCCAATAACCCCCCGATTCGGTTCGCACCAGAACATCCAAACAGGCAAAAAATGTGGACAAACAAACACCGTTAAAGTCTATGGGACATGAACATGAAAAATCAAAAGTGCTAATTTTAAAGGCTTATATGCAAATTATTGTTATAAAAAGTGTTTGGGGACCCGGGTCATGCCCCAGGGGACATGTATTAATGCAAAACAAAGTTTTAAAAATGGCAGTTTTTTTCAGGAGCAGTGATTTTATTAATGCTTAAAGTGAAACAATAAATATTAAATGTTCCTTTAAATATTGTGCCTGGGGTGTGTATATAATATGTAAAGTGGTGCAGTTTTCCCGTGTTTAGAACTGTACCACAGCAAAATGACATTTCTAAAGGAAAAAAGTCTTTAAAACTGATTGTGGCAGTAATGAATTGTCAGGTCTCGGCAATATAGATAAAACTCATTGAAAAAATGGCATGGGTTCCCCCTCAGTCCATTACCAGGTCCTTTGGGTCTGGTATGAATATTAAGGGGAAGCCCCAAACCAAAAATTAAAAAAAAATTGTGGGGGTCCCCCCAAAATCCTTACCAGGCCCTTCAGGTCTGATATGGAAATTAAGGGGAACCTTGTGCAAAATTAAAAAAAATGGCATAAGGCCCCCCAAAATCCATACTAGACCCTTATCCAAGCACGCAACCTGGCAGGCTGCAGGAAAAGAGGGGGGATGAGCAAGCACCCCCCTGAACCGCACCAGGCCATATGCCCTCAACATGGGGAGGGTGCTTTGGAGTAGCCCCCAAAGCACCTTGTCCTCATGTTAATCTGGGAAAAGGGCCACGGGGGAAGGGTTGTGGGGGTATGTGGAGGGCTTATCAGAATCTGGAAGCCCCCTTTAACAAGAAGACCCCCAGATCACGGCCCCCTGTAAGTGAATTGGTAAGGGGTACATTGTATCCCTAACATTTCACAAAAGAAAGTGTCAGAAATAGTAAAAAAGACAGGAGACACTTAGGGACCAGTGCTTTATTAAAAAAAAATGTCCCGTGATGTCCATTATTCTTCTATCACACCGCCGACAAGCCGAAAAAAATAAAATAAAAAAATGCAACAGCTCTGCCTCCATAGGTGGCTCCAGCCGACTGATTCTTCTTCTTGGTGACAGCTCTTATATAGCTGAGGGCAGTGCGTGGCTCCGAAACGTTGCACTATCCTTGTGTTGTGATCATGCAATAAATCACCCGTTTGGATGCTATTTGTGTCATTCCATGGTGACTTGGCCCCCGTGACTTGAACCAGTATACAGCTGGTTGTCGCTGCAGCACCCAAATCCGAGAGCGCATCCAGGAATGTGTGCGATGGGAATATGAAGTACAAGGTGCTTTGGTGGGTAATTTCTTCTCCCCCCTCTTTTCCTGTGGCCTGCCAGGTTGCGTGCTTGGATAAGGGTCTGGTATGGATTTTGGGGGCCCCCTAACCCATTTTTTTAATTTTGGCGCAGGGTTCCCCTTAAAATCCATACCAGACCCAAAGGGTCCGGTAATGGACTGGGGGGACCCCTTGCTGTTTTTTCCAATGAGTTTTATCTATATTGCCAAGACCCGACAATTCATTACAGCCACAATCAGTTTTAAATTACTTTTTTCCTTTAGAAATCTAATTCTGCTGTGGTACTGTTCTAAACATGGGAAAACTGTTTCACTTTACAGGCATACTATATACACCCCCAGGCATGATATTTAAAGAAATATTACATTTTTATTGTTTCACTTTAAGCATTATTAAAATCACTGCTCCTGAAAAAACTGTTGTTTTTGAAACTTTTTTTGCATTGATACATGTCCCCTATCTCCACAGTCCTCTGGACCTTCCTAGCTGCCATCTGCCCAGGTGTATCTGAGGCTGAGAGCGGGCTAGCCACCTGCCAGGGGAGGGGCTGTGGACTGCAATGGCAGTGTCCTCCGCTGCCTGAGGTGAGATGGTGATAAGGGGGTGGCAGGTGCGGGTTGGCATTGTATCCACCGCCCAGTCATCTGGGCTGGTGTGAAAAGAGACTGCAGGGGTGTTTGTGTCCGCCCTGCCATCCTGAGCCAATCTGGGAAGGGGGGAGGTTGTTGTGTCCACCACCACCACCCAGATATGGTGTAGCTAAGCTGAATTGATAGTGGGGGGTGGTATTGCTGTGTGTCCACCACCCACCTATAGTAGTATTAGTAGTAGTATAATATTCATTTTTTATATTTTATAAAATATTTTAGTACACCATTTGGTTCAGAATATTTGTCTTTGTTTTCCTCCTCTAAAACCTAGGTGCGTCTTATGGTCAGGTCTGTCTTATGGAGCGAAAAATATGGTAACTTCTAATCTATCACACTCAAAATGCTTACAAATCAAAAAAAATAAAATGTTTTTCCTCTCTGTATTAATATAATAATCAATGCTAAAGATCCATTAGGAATACTGAGCTTCTTCATTGTTTGCAGTAAATTCCAATGATTTATGTTTGCATCCAGGCGTTCAGGTGACAGTAAGGGCTCACAGATCACCTTGGATGGCACCATTAAACCTGGTAATACAACATAAGACATGATTTTTTGACCTTATTCCTATTATTGTTCTGAGATTGTGCTGGGAATCATTACTAAATATTTGAGCCCCTGCACGTTTTCAGAGATAAAACGGGTGCTCCTAGCAATTAAAAAAAGAAAAGCTATTGACCTAAATGAAAAATATTTAATATGGACTTTTGCGGCATAAATTCTGCATTAAAAAAAGGCATTGAGAGTTATATTGTGTTTTATTGACTAGTGCAATGCATTAAGGAAAAAAACCTTCTGACTTTAGAACCACTTTAATTATTACTGTTAATCCAGTGAAAAACACACATTTGCTGTCACTTTGGGGTTGATTTACTAAAGGCAAATAGACTGTGTACTTTGCAGTTACTCAACAGCTTAGTAAATCCGTTAAAGCTTCACTTTGCAAAGAATACCCAATCAAGTGCAAGAAAAAAACAAACAGTGTTTTTGCTTGCACATGATTGGATGATGGAAGTCAGCAGAGCTTCTGCTCATTTACTAAGTTCTGGAGCAAGTGCACTTGCTGAGTACAACTGCACTTTGCAAAGTGCACAGTCTATTTGACTTTAGTAAATCAACCCCTTTATGTCTACACACATTTTTTCATTATCTTTAGCGGAAGCCATGGTTGTCACACAAGTTGAACTTTAAACAAATCTGCCTTTGTTCTTATACATAGAAGATTATTGAGGCTTGCAGTATGTACACAAAATAAGGATGCCTGTGCTGTGTTTTTAGCTCACAGAAAGTGACAATTTATGACAAGATCAACAGGTATTTTCTTTCTTTTTAAAAAAAAAATATTCTTGAAAATAAAGTTTTTTAGTATATACAGTATATGAATATGACCATCATATAGTCAGATATTGTCACAATGTAAAACAGCTTAGAAAGTACTACAGTTGAATCAAGATATTAGTGAAGCAGTCGTCAATGTGCAAAGATAAGGATGGCAATATAAATCGCACAGACAATAAGTAACATATAAACTTGGGTGGATCCCAAAACATATAATGAGGAGGATATTTGAAGAACTAAAAAAGAAAAAATGAGGGAAAACAAAAAGTACAACGGGTGTAGGGGAGGGTGGGTGATGAGGTGCAGAAACTCTCTATCTAGGGGAGGAGGGTTGTTACAGGTATAAGGAATGCACAAAAAAGATTTAATACATTTGCCAATGAGACCCTCCTAGGGGAAAATAAGTTTACCCCTGTAATGGGGAAAGAAGAAGGAAGAGGGAAGAGGGAAAGGGGAAGAATAGAAAAAAAGAATGGACCGGTAAAGATGAAGGATAGATTAGGTTAGGTTAAATTGCTACAAAATCTCTCTGACCAAAGGGGCCCCCTCCAGAAACCCCCTCCTCCCTAGGGAGGGGCTTCATGTTGGTAGGTATTTTCTGTATTTGCTAAAAAATGTCTTAGTCTGAAAAGTGAAAACTAGCCACCACATGTAAGGACTAGTAACCTGCAATGCATTACATGTTTGTTTTTGAGTTTAGATGTGCTTTAACATTTATACGCATTATATTTGACTTTGCTTTATGGCCGTACAGAAGTTGTTGTAGTCTATATATTTGTTAATTCCTGTCTCCAGCTAATTTATTTTATTTTTTTTATGTATTGAGAGAGTGGGAATTTATCAGATCTTTCTGACCTTTTTTGATGTTACTTATTTGGGGATTTACTCAGTTTTCTTATTCTGCTGCCCTTGTGATGCAATGTCACACCCTGATACACGGGGTACCACCAGGACACAAAATGATTATAAATCTCCAGAGTGGGTACATTTATGGAAGCAGGAAAGAATTTTATTATAGTGAAATAGTGCATCCTTGCAAATCAGTAATATTGCAAGTGTAAAATTTCTTCCTATAGTAAAGGCATATAACTCAAAGCATTGCTTCAGAAAAATAAAATGAACATGTGGTAATATATAACATAATACATAGGATATTGCATTAACTATCCTCACCATTTCCAACCAAGATTTGTGTGAATTCTAAAAGAATCTACATTATTTCAGCAAGAGTATAAGATCCATTACGTAGCAAATAACTATTTCTCAATTAGGAATCAATTCTGTTAGTAGAAGTTAGCCAAACATAAAAAAATAATAAAAACCATAGTCAGCGTTCCTAAAAATTTCTGGTATTTTTACTATGAAATGTGTGATCTTATTTTTATCAGTATTTCTTGTCTCTATAAAGCAAACCTGTTAACAGGTTTATCCTTCTGAAAGCAAAATTCCTCCCTAAGAAGCTGTATTGCAAGATACCAGCTATTATTTTTAATAGGCAGTGAACCCTCTCCTGTGTACCTCACTGATTTTGTTTCATTTTGAAATCAGGATATGTCTTCTGAGCTAAGCTTTCCCCAAGTGCTATTCCCATGGCCAGTGAAATTACAGCAGTGGTTACATACGGTATACATATTGGGTAGGCATGCACAGGTTGGCTAGGTTTTGTTTAGAAACCAAACTCCTACTAACATTGTGAAATAAAATCACAGAGATCAATCACAGAGACAGAGCAAAGGATTTTCTGGCTAATAACGGTGATTGCAAACATTTTGTAGTGTATACTTTTTTCAGATGCCTAATGGGGTTACACTAAAGCTTTCCATGCACCTAAAGGCAAGGCTGTCCAAAAACTAATTTTAACTGTGATGAACAACAGAGTCTAACTCCTAACTAATTTTATTATACAGGATTTTTACCACCTATAAAAACCTTCAACCCTTCAACAACCATAACTTTTGTTGGAGTGCTCAGGTTAGTGTTAAATGATCTTTTTAAAAAAATATGTTAAGCTAAATTTGCTTGAAGTGTAATTGGTGTTTATAACTATATTCTCGGTAAATGTTGTTGGGTTGCTGCTCTTCAAATAGACTCCACGAGTAGTAGTAGCTAAATTAACACATAATAGTTCTACTAATTACCAGCAATACCTTCTTCTTGGCTATGTTTTGTCCTTATTATGATACATCTTCCAGTGATAGGTGGTAAAATTATCAAAGCTGCTACAGGTTTATCTTTAATCCACACCCATATGGTCACACACCAGGGCTAGACTGGGACAGAAATTTGGCCCTGGACTTCATCCAGACTGGCCCACTTACATTTTGAGTGTCCCATCAGCACCCACTTACAACAGAGTGTCCCATCTCCAGCCCCCTTACAACAGAGTGTCCCATCAGCACCACCTTACATCAGAGTGTCCCGTTACCAGCCCCCTTACATTAGAGTGTTCCATCAGCACCAGATTACATCAGAGTGTCCCATGAGCAGCCCCCTTACATCAGAGTGTCCCATCAGCACCCCCTTACATCAGAGTGTTCCATCAGCACCCCCTTACATCAGAGTGTCCCATGAGCAGCCCCATTACATCAGAGTGTCCCACTAGCACCCCCTTACTTCAGAGTGTCCCATCAGCAGCCCCTTACATCAGAGTGTCCCATTAGCAGCCCCCTTACATCAGAGTGTCCCACCAGAAAGAGAGAAAGAGAGAGAAAGAGAGAAGGAGAGAGAAGGGAGCAGGGCTGAACTGGGACAGAAATTTGGCCCTGGACTTCATCCAGACCGGCCCACTTACATTTTGAGTGTCCCATCAGCACCCACTTACAACAGAGTGTCCCATCAGCACCACCTTACATCAGAGTGTCCCATCACCAGTCCCCTTACATCAGAGTGGCCCACTGAGCCATCGGCCCACCGGGAAACTCTCGGTAGTCACGATGGCCAGTACATGCCTGTCACACACATTTTTCACTGGCCACTCTGACTGTTCGCCATGGTTAACATAGTACAGCACATTCTGCTCCCTCCTTTTAGGGATTGTCCATCTTAGCCAAGTTCAAAAGTTGAGTGGTATGAAAATTACCTGTTCACCCACCCACCGGACCAAACCCCTGGCTCTTCAGGAAGTCATTCATTTAGTGATAGTTATACTATTACCACAAAATTTGATGGCTTCCAGCTCAGGGCCCTCATTAAACTCTAATGGCTTCCAGTGTCCTAGCAATCAATAAAACATCCCTAGCCTCATTCAGCTACCATCCGGGGATGCTGGCTGATGTAATTGGCAAAATAAACCAGCATCTCTGAAACAATGGGATGCTGGCTGATGTCATTGCCCAAATATAACCGTGCCTTCACATGACAAATGGTTGTGAAGGTAACAGAATAATGTACCTGTTATAAACAGAGAGGATAACTCTGGCTTTGTATGCCAATTTACAATTGGTCTTAAAGCAGAGTACCACCCATTTAAAAGTCAGTAGCTACAAAAAGTGTAGCTGCTGACTTTTAATAAACAGACACTCACCTGTCCCATGGTCCACTGATCCAGGGGCACAAAGCCTCGCTCCTCTTCCCCTCCTCTCTGCGGCGCCAGAATTCTAACTGTGGGCACCTGGCTGTGGCTTCACAGCCGGGCGCACACTGTGCATTCATGAGCTGCGCTGCATGTTGTAAATGGCCAGGCAATCTTCTGGGACCTGTGACATGTCCCAGAAGATTTCAGGGAGGGAGGGGGAGAGGTGAACTTCCTTTCAGCGCCATGGCACCAGGGGAGGAAGTGGGAGCCAGGTGCCTGTCAAAACTAGGTACCCGCCCCCCCTTCCCAAAAAAAAAAAAATGACATGCCAAATGTGGACATGTCCCTCATTGGACAGGAGGGTAGTGGGGTGTGGTTACAAGTGTGTCTGAATGAATGTGTAAAAAGTGCACACAGAAAGGAAATTGTCCCTTTTCTGCTCTTGGCTCGTGACTGATGGCTCTCTGAGCCTCTTGTCTCCCTCTGTTACCATCATCTGGAGCAGAGCCAATGAGACTAGGGGAATCTAGGGGACAGCCTTGCGATTAAGGATGAGCCAAACATGCCCCGGTTTGGTTCGCACCAGAACCTGCGAACAGACTTAAACTTCGTGTGAACTTTAGAACCCTATTAAAGTCTATGGGACTCGAACGTTCAAAATCTAAAGTGCTCATTTTAAAGGCTAATATGCAAGTTATTGTCCTAAAAAGTGTTTGGGGAACTAGATCCCGCCCCAGGGGACATGTATCAATGCAAAAAAAAGTTTTAGAAACGGCCGATTTTCGGGAGCACTGATTTTAATAATGCTTAAAGTGAAACAATAAAAGTGTAATATTCCTTTAAATTTCGTACCTGGGGAGTGTGTATAGTATGCCTGTAAAGGGGCGCATGTTTCCCGTGCTTAGAACTGTCCCTGCACAAAGTGTCATTTCTGCAGGAAAAAAAGTAATTTAAAATCACTCGCGGCTATAATGAATTGTCGGCTCCCCATAATACAGAGAAGTCATTGAAA
This sequence comes from Lithobates pipiens, assembly GCF_037356315.1. Lineage (NCBI taxonomy): Eukaryota > Metazoa > Chordata > Amphibia > Anura > Ranidae > Lithobates > Lithobates pipiens. Next base: position 390,810,965 of record NW_027507748.1, on the reverse strand, counting down.
GTCATTGATAAAAAAAAAAGCGTGGGGTTCCCCCCTGCGTCAGAGGGGGTGGGGTCAGGTGACAGGTGGCCCCACCCTCCTCATATAAGAAATGTCAGGCTGCTGGGATCCCCACAGTGTCTCCTCCAGTGGAGACAGAGGATGGATGGACTGTGCTGCACTGGACTGGAAGGAGAGATCACACGTCGCTGGATCAGATCAACCATCGCTGGACCCCGGAGAGATGATCATCCATCGCTGGATAGCAAGAGTGGATTACCACCACTGGAATCTTTTTTTTATTTTTTTTATTTTTAACAAAGGACTTTTTCAAAAGTGTGTTTGTCTTTTTTAACATTCTTTTACACTTTCTTTGTGAAATGGTAGGGTACCCCCTTACCATTTCAAACAGGGGGGGGCAGGAACTGGCGGTCCCCTTGTTAAAGGAGGCTTCCAGATTCTGATAACCGCCCGCAGACCCCCACAACCACCGGCCAGGGTTGTGGGGTTGAGGTCCTTGTCCTCATCAACATGGGGACAAGGTACTTTGAGGGGTCTGTGACCCCCAAAGCATCCTCCCAATGTTGAGGGCATGTGGCCTGGTATGGTTCAGGAGGGGGGGCACTCTCTCGCCCCCCTCTTTTCCTGTGGCCTGCCAGGTTGCGTGCTCGGATAAAGGTTCTGGTATGGATTTTTAGGGGGAACTCCACGCCATTATTTTTTTTACATTTGGCGTGGAGTTCCCCTTAAAATCCTGAAGGGTCTGGTATGGATATTTAGGGGGAACCCCACATAATTTTTTTTTTTTAAATTGACGCTGGGTTCTCCTTAATATCCAAACCAGACCTGAAGGACCTGGTAATTGAATTTGGGGTAACCCCACGCTTTTTTTTTATCATTGACTTTCAATGACTGTTCTCTGTATTACGGGGAGCCGACAATTCATTATAGCCGCCAGTGATTTTAAATGATTTTTTTTCCTGCAGAAATTATACTTTGTGCAGGGACAGTTCTAAGCACGGGAAACATGCGCCCCTTTACAGGCATACTATAGACACCCCCGTACGAATTTAAAGGAATATTACACTTTTTTTATTTCACTTTAAGCATTATTAAAATCACTGCTCCCGAAAAAACACCCGTTTTTAAAACTTTTTTTTGCATTGATACATATCTGTAACAGGCGAACAGGCAATGTTCGAGTCAAACATGAGTTTGACTTGAACTCGAAGCTCATCCCTACTTGCGATAAGTATCTTATGCTATGAAAATAAGGGTTAGAGAAGGTGGATCCTCACATTCAGTTTGTCTAAGGGTACAATGGCCACCTGACATCAAGAAGGTTCTCTCTGATTTTTTCATGCCTAAATATATTTGCCCATATATACCTGGAGTGAAAGTGTTGGGCATACACTGGAAGTCGGTCACATCTGACCGTTGACGAATTGGATCTGAAGTTCTCTCTATCCACACGTGGGAAGTTAACCAGTGAGGCTCCTGCACACTATGAGTGTGAATCTGCGTGCTTGATCATCTGAGATTTTCAGAGGTCCATCCCAGCTGGTAAGAGTTTATTTCTACTGGTGGAAGGAGTGGTCACACACAAAAGAAGAGCTGTCTCACTACGTGGTGTCTTCCCTTTATACCTTTTCTGGCTGTCACATAGTTATATGTGACCAATGTTTGGTGGACTTTTATTTGCACTGCACCATCTGTATATTTTAATCTGGTAGTGAGGTGTTTTGTGTATTGCTCCTTTAGGTGTTCAGCTTGCAAAAATATTTGTTTCTGGTACATGTGAGCACTGATTGTCTCTTTATCTAAATGTATGTATTGACATAGCTGAATTAATATAGTGCAGGTACCCAGGAGGCTGCTACTTATGCATAATAAGGTGTCTGTTGGCCAGATTAGAGGGTGCCAGATGACACATCAATGTGGTGAAAATCTTCTTATAGAGGTAGTGTCTCAATCTTAGCAGTCCTACAGAGAGGTTCTCGGTTACTGAACATGTGGGACACCAGAGCTGGATATGGGGGAGATACGACCTGGTTGATGTCTCACCTGAGAGGTTGAAACCCTGCACAGGTAATGCCAGTGACTACACACAGGGGCATGCTCCGCTGGAGAAGGGGGAACCACAACATCTAAGCTCTTCTCAAAAGTTGGCTACCAGGTTACAGTATGCCTTCACCACGTGGCACTTCAATGTCTCACAGTGGTTGATAAAATCTTATTACCCTATATGTGGTGAGCATGCACTGAGTATAAACTGAATCAAGTGTGGTCATTGTACCAGGGGCTTACTCCCAAATATGTGTGGACACAGAATGGGGTTCATGCAGGACGCTTATTTCTGAGGAGTAACCAAAAGAGGAGGGATGTATTTAGCACTATATTGGGGGGAATAGGAGCTGGGATGGGTCTTGTTAATGGAATGGACATCAGTCTCCCGAGGAACAAACTCTCAGCCATAGCTTTAGACAGTAAGTGGGGCTTGTTAATCATAGAGAGATTAATGACATTCTTAATAACTGTCAGGAAAGGTTCCACCCGCTGATGATACTGTCTGACACTTGGCGTGCAGTACTGTAGTCCACCAGCAGGTGTCTCCTGGCAGTCTGGAACTGCCTGGGGAGCCTTCCCCTGTTGATAGTATCATATGATCTTTGGGCCGCAGTACTGGTGTCCACCAGCGGGTGGTTCCTGGCAGTGTGGGGCCAACATCATCTCCTGCAATTAGGTGTCACCTGAGTAATTGCAGTAGGTGTGTATAAGTCAAGAAAGGAGTTGGGGGAAAACACTGCGCTGTAGCTAAAGTGGGGGTCAGCAGCTAACACCCAAACAAACAAAGTTCAGTGAAAATGGGGAAAAAGTGGTGTAGCGCTAGTGAGTGAATTGAAGATTAACTCAAAAAATTGTATGTTGAGAGGTGATAATAATAAAACTAATACTATAACACATACATGTGACAAAATGTGTGAAAATGCGTAAAAACAAAATGCAAATATTAATTCGTTAAATATGTGGATACACAATATATATATAGGTGCACATAAATCTTGGTGGATATCAGTGGCTGGAATATAAGTTCCAACAAAACAGTCCACATATATTGGATAATGGAAAAGTGTCAATGTTGGTCTTCCCAGCAAAAAGATCAGGCAACCACACAATTCAGTTGGACCGGGAACAGCGACTTGTCTGGAGTGATTTCAGAGAGAAATAAATACTCTTACCAGAGAAAATAGACACATCTGTCGTATGACAGTGGGTCAACTGCGCTTGTTATCTCAGGTGATGTCAATCAGGTGTTGTGTGTTGGTGGTAGATCCACGTAAATCACCGCACTGTCTCCGGATTTCACAGACTCCCAATATCAGTGGCTGTAACGTGCGTCTCCCGGGTCAGCAGGGTCCAATTATTCACATTGGGGTGCCATCCCTGATGCACGGAGCGTAATCTCAGAGGATTCTTGGACCAAAGGCTTGCAGCAAGCGATCACCCACACTACAGACACAGCTGCATAGACAGCTACGCCCTGATCGGCCATTCATCTGAACGCTGCAGACCCCCATCGTATGGGATCACTTGGGGGGGGGGGGGGGCTCCACACCGCACCGATTTGGCTGCATCTGGCAGATCTCTCTCGTCGTTTAAACTTTTCACTCATCCACTTGTCAGATCTTCAATGCCAAGGACTGAATGTGTCTGTAGTGTGGGTGATCGCTTGCTGAAAGCCTCTGGTCCAAGAATCCTCTGAGATTACGCTCCGTGCATCAGGGATGGCACCCCAATGTGAATAATTGGACCCTGCTGACCCGGGAGACGCACGTTACAGCCGCTGATATCGGGAGTCTGTGAAATCCGGAGACAGTGCAGTGATTTACGTGGATCTACCACCAACACACAACACCTGATTGACATCACCTGAGATAACAAGCACAGTTGACCCACTGTCATACGACAGATGTGTCCATTTTCTCTGGTAAGAGTATTTATTTCTCTCTGAAATCACTCCAGACATGTCGCTGTTCCCGGTCCAACTGAATTGTGTGGTTGCCTGATCTCTTTGCTGGGAAGACCAACATTGACACTTTTCCAGGTGTGTATAAGTACCTGGCAGACACACTGATGCCTTGCCTTGGTATCTTCCTTGCGCTCTGAACCTGTGAACCTGTTTGTTTCCTGAGCCATGGACTCTGAGCCTTGTACCTGATCTGTCCCTCCTGTGACCCATCCATCCTCTCCTTGTCCTGTTTCTCTTCCATCCCCAGCTGCTGAACCCCCGTTGTCGACCATGGCCTGGCCCTGTTTATGATTCCGGTATTCCCCTTTACTTGTATATATTTGTCTGTTACTATTTGTGGTTTTCTGTTGGTGATTGTTTGGTTGCACATTGTAGTATATTGGAGGCGGTTGTGTTTATTCGCTTATCTTAATAAATTATATATTTTCACCTTATCTGCATTTGTTCCTCTGTTGCTGTCCACACAGCTCTGGTCACACCAGATACGTGACAGTATACCAAGGCCATTCCTGACCAGAAGTGGCTGCACAGAGGAACCATTTCGGTTCTGTTTCACACTGCTGAGATGGATTCAGATATAATTGTTTATTATGTTCTGCTGGCAACAGAGAGTTCTGAATATCTCCGCCAGACATTGAAGGGGTGGTCCAGTGATCAGCTGCTGGAGATTATTCATTTAGCTCACTCTGAGGTTGATCAGGGCAGTGTACTGTTTGAGGATGTTCAGCCTTTGATTGGAATGTGTACAGAGCTGGCTCTGCCCTGTATCCCAAAAGGGCCATGATGACTTTTCTCCCCCCTTCACCATTAACCAGGTTGTGTCCTTAGTATGGCTGTTGAAGGATGACTCTGCATCCTTTTTTGAGCACTATACAGTTTGTCCCAAACAGTTGTTGAAATATTGTATAGATGAAGTGCAGTCCCTGGTCAGACAGAGGGTATGTGAGCCCACTTTTGTGCTACCTGTACTTCAGGCATGGTCAGACCTGTTATGCCCAGCTTCTGTCAGCTCTCCACAACCCAGACCTGCTACTAAAAATCCACCTGCCTCTTCTCTACTACCTGCAACTTCCCCAGAAAAACTTCCTCTGGCCGCTGTTCCCCCTTCCTTGCCGCCTTCCAGCCTGGCGCCTTCCAGCCTGACGTCCCGGCCTTCCAGCCTGACGTCCCAGCCTTCCAGTCCGACACCTTCCATCCTGATGTCCCGGCCTTCCAGTCCGACGCCTTCCAGCCTGACATCCCAGCCTTCCAGTCCGACACCTTCCAGCCTGATGTCCCGGCCTTCCAGTCCGACGCCTTCCAGTCTGACGTCCCGGCCTTCCAGTCCGACGCCTTCCAGCCTGACGTCCTGGCCTTCCAGTCCGACGCCTTCCAGCCTGATGTCCCAGCCTTCCAGTCCGACGCCTTCCAGCCTGACATCCCGGCCTTCCAGTCCGGCGCCTTCCAGTTCGACATCCCGGCCTTCCAGTCTGACACCTTCCAGTCCAACGCCTTCCAGTCCGACGTCCCGGCCTTTCAGTCCAACGCCTTCCAGTCCGACGTCCCGGCCTTCCAGTCCTACGCCTTCCAGTCCGACGCCTTCCAGTCCGACGTCCCGGCCTTCCAGTCCTACGCCTTCCAGTCCGACGTCCCGGCCTTCCAGTCCAACGCCTTCCAGTCCGACGTCCCGGCCTTCCAGTCCGACGCCTTCCAGTCCGACGTCCCGGGCTTCCAGTCTGACGCCTTCCAGTCCGATTTCCCGGCCTTCCAGTCCGAGCCTGACTTGCCACTGCCTGTTGCCCATCTTGATGTGCCCGCTGCCCGGCTTGATGTACCTCCATCCGTTGTCCGGCTTGATATCATGGACTTTTCTCGGCAATGGCCAGTTGGAGCGTCCGGAGGCCGCTCCTTTGAGAGGGGGTACTGTCAGGAAAGGTTCCACCTGCTGATGATACTGTCTGACACTTGGCTGCAGTACTGTGGTCCACCAGCAGGTGTCTCCTGGCAGTCTGGAACTGCCTGGGGAGCCTTCCCCTGTTGATAGTATCATATGATCCCTGGGCCGCAGTACTTGTGTCCACCAGCGGGTGGTTCCTGGCAGTGTGGGGCCGACATCATCTCCTGCAATTAGGTGTCACCTGAGTAATTGCAGTAGGTGTGTATAAGTACCTGGCAGACACACGGATGCCTTGCCTTGGTATCTTCCTTGCGCTCTGAACCTGTTCGTTTCCTGAACCCTGGACTCTGAGCCTTGTACCTGATCCGTCCCTCCTGTGACCCATCCATCCTCTCCTTGTCCCGTTTCTCTTCCATCCCCAGCTGCTGAACCCCCATTGTCGACCCTGGCCTGGCCCTGTTTATGATTCCGGTATTCCCCTTTACTTTATATATTTGTCTGTTACTATTTGTGGGTTTCTGTTGGAGATTGGTTGCACATTGTAGTATATTGGAGGTGGTTGTGTTTATTCGCTTATCTTAATAAATTATATATTTTCACCCTATCTGCATTTGTTCCTCTGTTGCTGTCCACACAGCTTTGGTCACACCAGATACGTGACAATAACATTCAACAAAGTCACATAAATACCCAGGTTAAAGCAGCTCAGGATTTTGTCCACCATGTTAAGAGGTTGGTAGAGAGTGTGAGGTAAAGGACAGAAATCTGTCATGGGCTCTAGTGTGCACGCAGGGGCAGGTGGAGGCATCAACTAAATTCAAGCTGATTGTACAGTCTCTGTATGAGGGGCAGTGGCCTAATGAGTTGGCATCACAGTTCAGTAAGACTGCCATAACACGTTGCTTACACTAATCCAAAGTGGTGATCAAATGCCTGGATGGGCTGTGCTAGTTATGATTATGAAAGGTGTTATGCTTCCTCATTGATCCCATATACAGAAGAGCAGGCTCGGTCTGTGTATTCGGTGGTATCAATGGGCTTACGGACTGGGGATTCTACCTTTTTATATCTGAAGCTAAATTACCCATATGTGATCAGAGAGAATGCAAGCTGGAGGCAGGATAATATTTCCCTCTGTCGGAAGCATGACCATGGTGTCCTTTGTATGCCAGGTCAATACACGGTGGTGAGCGAGAAATGTTGGAACGACATTTCACTCTGGGTTCTGGATGGAGAGATCATTGCTGGGAAGGAAGCACTTGGGTTATTATTTCGGACATAGTCAAGTTTGTTTCTGTGTCCTAAATGATACCGATGTAACGTTAGTCATGGAACTAGGATGTTCCTTGAATCTAACAATAGGTAGAGGTGCATGGTATACCCTGGGCATGGTCTCTGAAATCCAGGCACAGGGATGGAATTTTGTGGTTTGTCATTGTTTCAATTTGTTATGTGTTGTTGGTCTCGACATTTATATAGGAAGGTCTCGCATTTATCTATGCAAGTTGAGGGACAAATTGACGGTAAGATCTCTTCGTAGAAGTTGGAGGCTTTGCTGCCAATTCAGAGCCTTGAAATATCACTGACATGCCACAATTGCAGTAGGAACAGCCATTGTGAGCAAGCCAGCCTAATATGCATATATTATGGTAATGGGTTGATTTATGTTATGGTATAGTGTGACATACGTGTATTTTATGTTAGTAATATGGGTGAGTAGGGATGAGCCAGAAGTTCGAGTCGAACGTAAGTTCATCTCGAACATTGGGTGTTCGTCTGTTTGCCAAACAGCCAACAATATGCGGTGTTTGCAGCAAATTCGTAAGCCGCTGAAACACCGTTAAAGTCTATGGGACACCCACATGAAATATCAAAAGTGCTTATTTAAAAGGCTTATATGCAAGTTATTGTCATAAAAAGTGTTTGGGGACCCGAGTCCTGCCCCAGGGGGCATGTATCAATGCAAAAAAGTTTTAAAAACTTACGTTTTTCAGGAGCCATGATTTTTTTAATGCTTAAAGTAAAACAATAAAAATATTCCTTTAAATATAATGCCTGGGGGGTGTCTATTATATGCCTGTAAAGTGGCATATTTTTCTCGTGTTTGGAACAGTACCACAGCAAAATGACATTTCTAAAGGAAAAATTGGCATTCAAAACCAATCACAACTGTAATGAATTGTCGGATCTCGGCAATGAGGGTAAAACTCATTGAAGAAAAAAAAAAAACCCTGGACCAAATTTTTAAAATTGCGTGGGGGTCCTCCTAAAATCCATACCAGGCCCTTTAGGTCTGGTATGGATTTTAAGGGGAACCCTGCGCAAGAATGTAAAAAATGGCGTAGGGGCCCCCAAAATGCATACCAGACCCTTATCCGAGCATACAACCTGACAGGCCGCAGGAAATGAGGGGGTTAGAGCGTGCCCCCCCTTCCTGAACTTTACCAGGCTACATGCCCTCAACATGGGGAGGGGGCTTTGGGGTCTGACCCCACAGTACCCTTGTCTCCATCAATGCGGCCTGCCAGGTTGCGTTCTCAGATAAGGGTCTAGTATGGATTTTGGGGGAGACCCCTACGGCATTTTTTTTTAATTTGGTGCAGGGTTCCCCTTAATTTCCATATCAGACCTGAAGGGCCTTGTATGAATTTTAGGGGTCCGGGGTCCCCTTAATATTCATACCAGACCCAAAGGGCCTGGTAATGGACTGGGGGGTTACCCATGCTCTTTTTTTCAATGAGTTTTATCTATATTGCCGAGATCCGACAATTCATTACAGCTGCGATCAGTTTTAAATGACAATTTTTCCTTTAGAAATGTAATTTTGCTGTAATACTGTTCTAAACATTGAGAAAATGCACCACTTTGCAAGCATACTATAGAGAACCCCATGCTTGATATTTAAAGGAATAGCTGGTGAATATGTTACTAGGAGGGTGTGCTGGTGAATACTGAGTGAATGAACACCCCTTGCCTGTAGTGTACCCCGTTGTGAATGTACCGTAAAGGAGAAGACATAGAATGGTGACATGGAAGCTGTCACTGAAGAATGATGGTGGTGTGTCACTCAGTTGCAAAGCGGAACATGTTGGGGAGCACAATGCATTAAGACATTTATGGACTGTTCCATTGGAACTGGTTCTTAAACACATGTTGGGAAGTGCAATGTGTTAAGACAGGTATGGACTGTTCCATAGGAGCGATGTCTGAAAAAAGGGTGATATGCGCCCTTTAAGCTCAAAGCAGCATATGTTGGAAGGCAACATGTTTTATTTCATAATACAAGTGGTGTTTGAAATATGAACTATGGCTATACCAAGCCTTCGCATTCTTGCGGGCTGTCTGGAATATAACAAATTGCACATCAAAGCTTTGTAGCATATCAGAATATTCATCTGAAAGAAGCAAGGCTGAACAGAAGCTTGGCTCCCGAACGACTGGTGTGATAACACTATATAAACAAGCTTCAAAGAGGGCCATGACTGCCAGAATGATTGATGAAGGTAGGTTACAAAGATTAAAGGATAAACAGGCACGGAAGATTGATCCAGGACACATAGACATGATACGTGGACAATGCTGCCCCTGGAGGCCAATACAGCAAGACGGACATAAATATAATATGTTAAAAGGGCTACTTCTTGGCAATATCTAATTGGACTGGAGGGTAGTGGGGTGTGGTTATGAGTGGGTCTTAATGAATGTATAAAAAGTGCACATAGAAGGGAAATTGTCCCATTTCCACTCTTGTCTCATGCCTGGTGGCTCTCTGAGCCTCATGGCTCTCTCTGTTACCATCATCTTGAGCCCAGCTGCTGAGACAGGCTTGCGATAAGTATCGCTAGGGGGACAGCCTTGCAATAAATATCTTTGATGTTCTTGTGTTATATGCTTCTTTTTTTTGGGGGGGGGGGAATAAATAAGACATCGTTTTATTAAGAAGTGTTTTTGTTTTCATAGCTAACCTTATATTATTATGCTACCAACAGTAAAACTATCAGAGGTTTAATAGACTAACTAACTATAGGAATAGACAAATTAATACATATATGGAATAAATAGAAGGAATCCGTAGCCACTCTCAGTATTTTAGAAGTTATTTCAGTTGCCTTGTTTTTTTTGTTTTTTTGCAGTATAGTATATTGTGTCTAGTTTGTATAGTTGTATATTTGTACAACTTTTTGAGAGGTGTGTGAGAGTACTCTCTCTGCAGCAACCTATCACAAAGTTTGTCTGCCTCCAGTTTAAATGTTAGCTCATCCGAACAATTACGTCTTGTTCTAAGGTACTGACTAAGAGGAATAGAATTAACCAGGGATGTTGGATGAAAACGGGAGGCATGCAGTATTGTATTCCCTGCAGTCGATTTCCTTTAGAGGCTGCTGCAGAGGGAGCCACCCCCCCCCCCCCCCCCCCCATGGCACACCTCAACATCCAAAAAAGGGATACGGCCCCTGTTGTGTGATATAGTAAAAGAGGGCTTTGCATCTGGGGGTATGGAGAAAAAAATTGATTTTCTTTTTTTCTTCCCCCCCCCCACTCTTTTACTTCCCTTGGGGCTATTGTTGTTCTATATGTTTGTTTTGAGACTGTTGACCATATTGCCTTTTTGAATGTCCATGATACTTCCTGTTTTTTTGCCAGTATGTTGACTTGTATGTATTCTGTCCAAATTGTCCATATAATATTCCAACACACGCAGCCCTGGCTGTCGTTCCCTAAGCCAGCATTTAAACAAGTGCATTGGTTTTCCTTTGATTGTTTAATAGGATGCAATGCAAAGTCTGTCCACTAGATGACAGAGCTTTAATACTGTCACCAACACCATATTTCATGTTTACTTGATTGGTGTGTTTTTTCAAGACTGCCCAACACAGCCAATGCCCAGGCAACTGTGGCATTCTGGAGTAGGCGGATTCGTTTTGTTGTAACCCACATCCATCTCCCGCTTTCTCCTTTTGAAGTGATTGGCAATCTGTTGAGCAGTAAGCAAGTTGGTGGGTGGGGTAAGGAATTAAGGTTAGAAAAGATTTGATGAGGTTTGGATGAGAGGGTTTTTATGAGAGTGTTGTAGTGGATTTGTTTTAGCAGTGCAGAGGCAGGAGTTATATTTGAGAAGTACAGATTTGTGGGGAGTAAAGTCGTGCAGGGATTTTGATTTATGACATGCTCGCTCAAGTGCACGGCTGCGTCTCTTGAGACTCCTGGTGTCATCTGTTTGCAAGGGTTGTGGCAGATGGGGCCTGGTTCTGTGTGTAGAAAGGGGAGCATGTATGTCTAGGGAGGATGACAGCATGTTGTTGTAGATGGACGTAGTTAGGTCTGGGCAGGACAGGGGTGTGATTTTGGAAATCAGTAGCAGAATGAAGAAGGGAAGGTTTGAGGTTGCAAAGGTTTCTGCGGGTAGTGGTTTGTGGGTTGGCAGCATGGGAGGTAGGAGACAAGGAGAGTGTGAAACAGATAAGGTTGTGATCAGACAGAGGAAAGGATGTGTTAGAGAGGTTGCAGGAGGAAAGGATGTGTTAGAGATGTTGCAGGAAGTGCATCGATGGAAGAATACGAGGTTTAGAGTATTGCTGGAGTGAGTGGGGATTTGTATCCCTTGTGTTAGGTTAAAAAAGAAGGTTAGGTTGAGTAGTTGAAAAGAGGTTGCAATATTAACATTGATTGGAATGTCAACGTCACGGAGGATGATGGCAGGTACTTCACAGGAGAGAAAGTAGGGCAGCCATGCAGTCATCCATAAAGTGTGGCACTGGTCCAGGAGGCCGATAAATGACTGTAACCCTCAGACGAGCTGCAGAGAAAAGACGAATGCAGTGCACTTCAAAAGAGCAAGGGGAAAGAGAGGGAGGTGTGGGAAAAACTAGGAAGGTGCATTGTGGGGAGAGGAGAAGTCCAACACCACATCCTTTTTGTCCACTGGGTCTGGTGGAGCGAATGCAGAGGAGGCCACTGTGGGGCAGGGTAGCTGGAGAGGTAGTGTCGAATTCCTGGAGCCAGGTTTCTGTAATGGCAAATATATTAAGGGATTTGGAGAGGAAAGGGTCATTGGCAGAAGCTAGTTTGTTGAAGACTGAGCGGGCATTCCAGAGGGCACATGAAAGAGGGGGCTGACCAGTGGAATCAGGGGAATTGGGATAACAAGGTGGGAATTACGACTACTGTTGAAGGAAATAGACAGACAATTTTGGGGGTGGGAATTGGATGTGGGAGGGCCTGGATTTGGTGGGTTTGGTGCGATGTCCCCAGAAATTAGGAATAGTAGGAGGGTGAGGGTGGTAAGGCGGGAGTGGGAATTATAGGAGGGCAGTGGAGTGGAAGTGGTAATACTGCAGGGGTGGATTCAGGGGGGCAATGGGGACATTGCCCCCCCGAGAAATTTGTGATGGGCTGGTGGGTGAGCAGGCAGGCCAGTCAGACTCAGCAGATGAGTGAGTGGGCGGGAGTGTGTGTGGGAGGGTTAACAAGCGGGTGGACCAGTCAGCGGGGGTCGGCAGGTGCGTGAGTGCCTGAGCAGGCAGGTCAGCGGGTGAGTGTGCTGGCGGGCAGGGCAGTCATTTCATGAGTGAGTGGGCGGGCCGGTCGGTAGGTGAGCATATGGGGAGCAGAGAGATGGCATCATCTCTTACCGCCTGCCCTGCATTAGACATGGAAGGCGTCAAAAAAATTGTTTTGTTTCATTCTGTTTTGTTCCGTATGTTTTGTTCCGTTTGTAAACTTGTCGTTAAAATAACGAAAGTTCGTTATGATGAATTTATCATTATGAAGGGTTCCCACCATCCCTGTGCTGTGCTGAGTTGACTTCCTGGGCTTTTAACTTTTAGGTTTGTTAACTTTTCATAACAATTACGAATATTCGTTATGATGAATTTATCATTAGGTCCCTGTGCTGAGTTCCCACTTCCTGGATCTGTACACCTGCTGTGTGTCCATTATGAGGGGTTCCCACCATCCCTGTGTTCTGATGACTTCCTCTGATTGGTGAACAAAACACCAGTCATGTTTATGTTAATTTGGATTCGAAATTCGTTAACAAAATTTTGTATTTCGTATGAAATTCGTAAGCATAAAAATTTGTATTTCGGATACGTACGAATTTTCGATGCGTACAAAACTAATAGCACACGTCTACCCTGCATCACCGTAGTGCCTCCCTCACTGTGCAGCAGAGAAATTACATCATCTCTCTGTTGTCTGTATTCTCTGGCAAGTGACAATTTGCACCTTAGCAGGCCAATGACAATCAGCAACATGTGGCAAGTGACAATCCACAATGTGTGGCAGGTGAAGTGGCAAGTAACAATCCACAATGTGTGGCAGGTGACATGGCGAGTGACAATCAGCAGCATGTGGTAAGTGACAATCCACAATGTGTGGCAGGTGACGTGGCAATTGACAATCAGCAATGTGTGGCAGGTGATGTGGCAAGTGACAATCTGCAACGTGTAGCAGGTAAAGTGACAGCTGACAATCCGCAACGTGTGGCATGTGACGTTGCAAGTGACAATCCACAATATGTGGCAGGTGATGTGGCAAGTGACAATCCGCCACATGTGGTAAGTAACAATCCGCATCTGGTAGCAAGCAAGTGAAAATCTGCAACTTGTGGCCAGGACGTGGCAAGTGACAATCCGCATCTGAAGGCAGGTCAACATGGAAAGTGACACACTCAGGGCTCCCACTGATTCTGCATTATGGTGAGTTGAACCATTTCAATTTATATTACAATGTAATAATATAAATAATGCGCTTCAATCATCCTAACACCATAACAACCATGGTGCAGTTATGATGACGCCAGCCATTGCCCCGATAAATTGCCCACAGAAAAACGTATTTTCTGGCAGTGCCTCCCAAGGCTAGACTCTGGATCAGTCCCTGTGATACTGTGTGGGCTTAGAATAAGCAGGAGGTGGTAAGTGCAGTAATATTGAGTTGGCCGAAGAGAGGGAGATATGTACAGATTGGGGGCTGGAGGGGGGGGGGGGGGGGGGTAAAGACATGAGAGTATGAGGAGACAGGACGTTATAGCAAATATTAGTATGAGCATGTTGGAGGGTGGGGAGATGGGAATAGAAGAAAGGCTGAGGAAAATTAGAGGATTAAATGGAACTTCATGTAAAATAGGGGTGGAGCACTAATGTCTGTACTTTCTTTTTTGTAGCAGTGCCTTAGTCAAAGTACCTGTTTACAAGTGCCAAACACCTGTCCCCGGAGTGACACTTTGTGCAAGGAGTGGCCAGCTTAAACTCTCACCAGCTCTCCCAAGAAATTAACTACATTTATACAGTGATGGTGTGGGGGGAAGATTCACAATTTTTCAATTAGGAGCTGATAAAACCAGGCTTGTGGGTGGGTGGGCGGCGGCGACAGAAGACTGGACGAGACTGGAGAGGAGAAGGAGGAGAGCCCTGCCACAAAAGCAGTACGTGCCACCGGACTGCAATGGACTGGCAGCAGGTGGGGGGAGAGGTTAGTTGCTGTCAGTGCCAGAACGTGCATCAGCAGTTGTCCAGTGCATCTATGGATATTGGCTGCTGGAGAAGGAGGCCCACCACCCGCTTCAGTTTTATACCCTGATCTGTAAGGCTGGGCTGTATACCATGAGCTGTATACCCTGATCTGTGAGACTGAGCTGTATTCTCTGAGCTGTATACCCTGATTTGTGAGGCTGAGCTGTATACCCTGAGCTGTTTATTCTGATTTGTGAGTCTGAGCTGTATACCCTGAGCTATATACCCTGATCTGTGAGGCTGAGCTGTATACCCTGAGCTGTATACCCTGATCTGTGAGGCTGAGCTTTATACTCTATCCTGTGATGCTGAGCTGTATACTCTGGCCTGTGATGCTGGGGCTGTATACTCCTGACACTATGGGTGGAAGCAAGTGGAATACAGGGGACAGAGTGGGTGAATTCTATAAGGGGCGGGGCTTATGAGAAGTGGGAGGGGTCAAAAGTAAGGGCAGGGTCTGTGTGACTGTGTAGAATTGCGAAAAAAGTGTCAAAGCTGACATGTCCCCATTGTGCGTGCAAGTTCACACTAGAATGAGGTGTGGGTTAGGTTTGTTTTAACTCTCTCTCTCTCTCTCTCTCTCTCTCTCTCTCTCTCTCTCTCTCTCTCTCTCTCTCTCTTTCTATCTCTGCCTATCTCTCTCTCTATATCTGTCAGGAAGATCCTCCTCACGGACGTCTGAGCGGCGAAAGTCGCAGAAGATCTTTTTCCCAGTTTCAGGAGCGTTACCGCGATCAGCGGTGCGCGCATGCGCGCGCGGCCGTTTGACGCAAATTGGCGCCAATAGCGCTATTTAAACTGGAGCCATGCTTCAGTGCTTTGCTGCCTGATCAACAGCGTTCCTGTGCTTCCTGGTGATCCGTATCTGAACCTGAACCTGTACCTGTACCTGTATCCTGATCCGTATCGAACCCGGCTTGTTCCCGACTCTGCTGTTTGCTGCCTGCCTCCCCGACTTTGGCTTTGTACCCGACTACTCTTCTGGATTCCGTTTCTGTACCTGATCTGCCCGCCTGTGCCTGACCTGGACTGTTACACCATCCGTCAACTGTAAGTTGCTTGCTGTTGTACTACAGGACACCTCCCAGTCCTCCGCAATATTTGGCTGTACTCCTTCTGCGTTTGTAGCCTTCTACCTCTGGCTGCAGACTACTGGACTCTTCCACTTCCGCTTATCCATTGCACCTGCATCCGTTGTTGGACTACAATACCCCTCCGTTGTTTGTCACCTCCTGCAATCACTTGTATGCCGTTGCTGGACTACAGGAACCCTTCTGCTGTCTGCTGAACCTTATCTCACCTTTGCCTGCATTCTGACACCGGACTACAATACACCTCCTCTTTCAACGGTCTTCTGCCTCTACCACCTGCTATCCAGTCAGGCACTTGTGCCCCTCTGTGCTCCTGAGCCCCTGTCACCACTACCAGGGTCTCTCGAGTCAGAGGTCTACGAGAGGCCACTCCCTGCCTTCCGGGCTCTGCTTAAAGGTACGTGACAGTATCAGGCAGCCATGTCTGAGCCCACGCAGGGAGATTCGGCCATGGATGATTTATGCCGTCATCTTGCTGGACTTACCCAGGCTGTTAAGTCTCTACAAGAAGGCTATTCTCGGTTGGAAGAGCGTGTCCAGGTCTTATCTACCACAGGCCCTACCGTGTCAGGAACTTCTTCTGCGCCATCAGCGGTTATGTTGCCCCCTGAACCCAAGGTCCCAACCCCGGAGAGGTTTTCGGGAAATCGCAGCAAGTATAGAGCTTTTCGCAATGCCTGTGAACTGTTTTTTGCACTTCAACCCAGAACTTTCTCTCTGGAATCCACTAAGGTGGGTTTTGTTATCTCCCTCCTATTGGGTGAGCCCCAGGCTTGGGCCCACCGCCTTTTGGAGCAAAAGGAAACCTGCCTTAACAACCTGAATACCTTTTTTCAAGCCATGGGTTTGCTCTATGAGGATCCTCAACAGGCGGCCACAGCGGAAGCAGCTTTATATTCTCTTCAGCAAGGCCGCAGAGCAGCAGAGGACTATGCGTCTGAATTTCGGCGCTGGAGTTCCGATACTACCTGGAACGATGCCGCTCTGCGATACCAGTTTCGCACGGGTCTCTCTGAACCTCTAAAGGATGAATTGGCCCGAGTGGGTGTTCCAGCAACTCTTGAAGCCCTTATCAACCTCTCCATCCAGATAGACAGACGTTTGAGAGAACGGAGAGCAGAACGCACTGCCGGGCCGTCCCGACCAGTCTGGATGTTACCCCGTGTACCTAATCCCCCTGCACATCCTGCTGCTGACACGCCTGAACCCATGCAACTGGGCTTACTTAGACCAACGCTCACCACCGAGGAACGGCAACGCCGGCAGTTCAACAATCTGTGTCTTTACTGTGGGGAACCTGGACATTACGTGAGATCCTGTCCTGCCAAATTCCGTAAGCATTCTTCTGTATTTTCTCCTGTTTTACCTGCTGTGCCTAGTAATGCTACTCACCTGGCTGTTCCCGTCTCTCTTCAGCTACCCGGAGGGAACATTCAAGTCCCCGCAATAGTTGATTCTGGAGCGTGCAGTGGATTTATGGACTTATCATTTGCCCAAAAATTCCAAGTGCCCTTACGGCCCAGGGTGAAGGGGTTGTCTGTACACCTTGCCGATGGGTCAGCTATCAAATCAGGACCGGTGACACAGGAGACATGTCCTTTGACTGCTACTATTTCCGGTAACCATCAGGAACAACTCTGTCTGGACATTATTGAATCTCCTCTTTTCCCTATCATACTGGGTATGCCCTGGCTCCGGGCACACAACCCGCAAATAGACTGGTCCACCGGAAACATCTACTTTCTCTCTCCCTATTGTCGTCAACACTGCTTCCAAGAATCAATTAAGGTCTCACCCCATTTAATGTGTATGGAGACCGACGTTGAGACACGCCAGCACGTTCCTGAGGCCTACCATGACTTCTTGGACGTGTTCAGCAAGAAGGGGGCAGAAACACTTCCCCCTCATAGACCCTACGATTGCCCAATTGAGATCCTTCCCGGAGCCGAAATCCCTTTCGGGAGAATATTTCCCTTAACAGAAGTGGAATTGGAGACTCTCAGGACTTACATTGATGACAATTTGAAAAAGGGGTTCATACGTCCTTCTACATCCCCAGCTGGGGCAGGAATCTTTTTTGTAGAAAAGAAGGACCATTCTCTCCGCCCTTGTGTTGACTACCGGGACTTAAATAAAGTTACAGTCAAGAACCGGTACCCACTGCCCTTGGTACCCGAATTATTCCAGCGCCTTGGATCAGCTAGTATCTTCACAAAACTGGATCTGCGCGGAGCCTATAATTTGGTCCGTATCCGAAGCGGGGACGAATGGAAGACTGCCTTCCGCACCCGCTTCGGACATTTTGAATATCTCGTAATGCCCTTTGGGCTGTGCAACGCTCCTGCGACTTTCCAGCATTTTGTGAATGATATCTTTAGAGATTTTCTCGACCTGTTTGTTATAGTATACCTGGACGACATCTTAATTTTCTCCCCCTCTCTGCCAGCTCACAGGGAACACGTTAAGAAGGTTCTCACTCGGCTTCGCCAACACGGCTTGTACGCAAAACCTGAGAAGTGCGAGTTTGAACGTCGCAGCATTCAGTTTTTGGGGCTGATTATTTCGGTGGATGGAATCAAGATGGATCCGCAAAAAGTTTCGGCCATCCTGGACTGGCCAGCCCCTACTGATAAGAGAGGAATTCAACGCTTTGTGGGGTTTGCGAATTTTTATCGAAAATTCATCAAGGGATTTTCTACAATCATCGCTCCAATCACCAGATTAACGAGACAAGGTATCAAGTTCCAGTGGTCTCCGGAGGCACAAGCCGCATTTTCTTCCCTTAAAGAACAATTTGTATCAGCATCTGTCCTGAAGCATCCTAATTCTGCGCTACCCTACATCCTTGAGGTGGATGCATCCGAAGTTGCAGTGGGAGCAGTCCTTTCTCAGAGACAGGGCCCCAAGGCTTTATTGCATCCAGTGGCGTTCTTCTCACGTAAGTTGTCTGAAGCGGAAAGGAATTATAATGTCGGGGACAGAGAGCTACTTGCTATCAAAGCTGCACTTGAGGAATGGCGCTATCTCCTGGAGGGAGCAGCCCATCCCATTCTGGTATACACTGACCACAAGAACTTAGAGTATTTAAAGACTGCTAAGAGGCTGAAGCCGCGTCAGGCCAGATGGGCACTTTTCTTTACAAGATTTTCCTTCCACATTACCTATAGGCCCGGATCGAAAAACACCAAACCCGACGCGCTATCCCGGATGTTCAGCGAGCCCGAAGTTCTTCAACCCACAGACACCATCCTTACGCCCGGAAATTTCCTTATGCTCCAGGAAGATCTTCTATCCCAACTTAAGCAGGCTTCATCTTCAGCTTCACATCCCTCAAACACCACCTTACTCTCTAGCAATGACTTGCTATGGCATGAAAATAAGATCTACGTGCCCCAACAACTACGGGTTGCTGTACTTAAGTCTTGCCACAACCACAAGCTGGCCGATCATTTTGGGGTACACAAGACCGCCGAACTTCTCCAACGCACCTTCTGGTGGCCTCAGCTGCTAAGAGACTGTAAACTTTATGTAGAATCTTGCATTACCTGTACCCAGAACAAGAGTAGCAAGGCCAAAGCCTGGGGGTTGCTGAAACCACTCCCCATCCCGGAAAGACCTTGGAAAATGATTTCCATAGACTTTATTGTAGAACTACCACCGTCAGAAGGCTTTACCACTATCCTTGTGGTGGTCGACAGATTGTCCAAGATGGCTCACTTTCTGCCCATGAAGGGTACACCTTCTGCCCCTGAGACCGCAAGGATCTTCATTAAGGAGATTGTAAGATTCCACGGTATACCTGCGAACATTGTTTCCGATCGTGGAGTACAATTTACATCAAAATTTTGGAGAGCTTTATGTAAATCCTTGAAAATTGATCTTTCGTTTTCTTCTGCCTATCATCCCCAGACCAACGGCCAGACCGAACGAACTAACCAGACCCTTGAGCAATATTTGCGTTGTTATTCTTCTTTTTCGCAAGACGATTGGGTATCCCTTTTACCACTTGCCGAGTTTGCCTACAATAACTCTGTTCATTCTGCAACTAATCAATCTCCCTTCTTTGCGAACTATGGTTTTCACCCTCAGTTCTTATCAGCCAATATCCCAGAATGCACGGTTCCAGCAGCTCAAGAAACTTTGAACTTTTTCTGTATCAATAACAAGTTGCTTCAAGAAACAATGGCAAGAACCCAAGAGCGCAACAAAGCAGTTTTTGACAGAAAGAGGAGAGGGGAGCTCGATCTAAAACCCGGAGATTTGGTTTGGTTATCTACTCTGAATCTAAAATTAACATGCCCATCTAGAAAACTGGGCCCAAAATTTGTGGGTCCTTTCCCAATCACCAGGAAAATTAATAATGTGGCTTATGAACTGAAATTACCAGAATCGCTGCGCATTCACCCGGTGTTTCATGTGTCCCTCTTAAGACCTTCAATCCAGGATCCCTTCACTGATCGGAACGTGGGCCCTCCTGAACCTGTGCTTATTAATGGTGAAGAAGAGTTTGAAGTAGAAGCAATTTTGGATTGCAGAAAGAGACGCAACCAGGTCCAGTATCTGGTGAAGTGGAAGGGGTATGGTCCAGAAGAGAACTCCTGGGAACCGGAGACTGGCATCCACGCCAAGAGGTTGGTTCTGGCATTTAAAAGATCTCACCCAGGTAAGATGTCCCAGTTGGGCATCCGGAGGCTGCCCATTGGGGGGGGCAATGTCAGGAAGATCCTCCTCACGGACGTCTGAGCGGCGAAAGTCGCAGAAGATCTTTTGCCCAGTTTCAGGAGCGTTACCGCGATCAGCGTTACGCGAGTGCGCGCGCGGCCGTTTGACGCAAATTGGCGCCAATAGCGCTATTTAAACCGGAGCCATGCTTCAGTGCTTTGCTGCCTGATCAACAGCGTTCCTGTGCTTCCTGGTGATCCGTATCTGAACCTGAACCTGTACCTGTACCTGTATCCTGATCCGTATCGAACCCGGCTTGTTCCTGACTCTGCTGTTTGCTGCCTGCCTCCCCGACTTTGGCTTTGTACCCGACTACTCTTCTGGATTCCGTTTCTGTACCTGATCTGCCCGCCTGTGCCTGACCTGGACTGTTACACCATCCGTCAACTGTAAGTTGCTTGCTGTTGTACTACAGGACACCCCCAGTCCTCCGCAATATTTGGCTGTACTCCTTCTGCGTTTGTAGCCTTCTACCTCTGGCTGCAGACTACTGGACTCTTCCACTTCCGCTTATCCATTGCACCTGCATCCGTTGTTGGACTACAATACCCCTCCGTTGTTTGTCACCTCCTGCAATCACTTGTATGCCGTTGCTGGACTACAGGAACCCTTCTGCTGTCTGCTGAACCTTATCTCACCTTTGCCTGCATTCTGACACCGGACTACAATACACCTCCTCTTTCAACGGTCTTCTGCCTCTACCACCTGCTATCCAGTCAGGCACTTGTGCCCCTCTGTGCTCCTGAGCCCCTGTCACCACTACCAGGGTCTCTCGAGTCAGAGGTCTACGAGAGGCCACTCCCTGCACTCCGGGCTCTGCTTAAAGGTACGTGACAATATCTTAATTTCTCACTCTCCTCTCACTGTCTACCTTTCTATTGCTTCCTATCTATCTATCTATCTATCTATCTATCTATCTATCTATCTATCTATCTATCTATCTATCTATCTGTCTACCTACCTATCTATCTATCTACCTACCTACCTTTCTCTTATCTCTCTATTTATAAATTTGCATTATGTCCATCCTATTCTGTTTCATCCCACTAAGAGACTGTGGCAGGGGAGCAGAGACCCATATTATACACTGAAGAAGAAGAGGCATCCATAAGACCAGTAGCACTATATGGATGCCGTGCAAACAGAAGCAACATACACCATTCCCTGTGGATGCAGAAATCCTACAATGTATTCAGGTGATAAAATCCAAACAGTCTGATAAGAACGCTGATATTTTCCTCAAATAGCAATATATGTTAGCAACACCATCTGCCTCCATGGATGACATAGATTATCAGCCCACCCATCCCCAACCCAGCCTTTCCTCCACCTACTTTCGGTGCCTACCCACCCTCTCTCTAAAATAACCAGCAACCTCGACCTCCCTACCACACTCTATCCTATTCAGCTACTGCCCACCACAACCTTCCAGTGCTAAACTCTCAATCTGCATGCACAATCCCTATATGAAGCTCCACACACCCTGAAGGAGAGAGGGGAGCAGTTTCAAACGGCACCAGAAATGGCTCCGGCTCCTCAAAAGAAGATGCTCTGGGAGGCCTGAACCTGTAAGCAAGAAAATATTTACCACCCACTTGACAGCCACCAGAGGACTCAGGGCCGGGACACCCAGGGTATTGAGAGTGATCAAGCTCATCCTGTGTGAAGACAGGGTTACCTCCACCTGTGATCATGGAGGATTTTGTACCTTACCCCATGGGGTGACTGAAACCTCCCCAGACCTCAAACCTCAACTATTGAGAGGGACAATGAGGGTGAGATCTACCACTGGGGAGCAGCCAAACTACTATTACAAGTGCTAATGCCGATCATTATTTTGAGAGGCACGTACATCTAGTGATTTAGACAAAGTGCTGGGAAGTGGTATGCACTACACAACTGGCGTTACAGCTAATATAAAACAAAGTCATTTGTAACATTTGGGAGCAACATTATTGGAAACTGTCACTTTTTAATCACTGGTGTGGTGATTTTGGAGATAAACATTTTCAGGATATTTATGGACATTTGTATGAATGTTTTGATGGTATGCCACAGCACTGCCTCGTGTTCAAATTTTAGTTGAATATGGTGGATGTCTATATTCAATCTTGTAAGGTAGTTATTTTTCAACTTAACTTTGCATGAATATTTGTTAAATTCACAGTATTTTGGGTTTTCATATCACATATCACAGTGCAGTGTCGGTTGGTCATATATTTACACCTTCTTCCATTGCTCCATGGTCCAGTTCTAATCCATGTGCCAATTGTATGCTTTTCTGTTTATAGGGTATTTTACATTGTATGTTTACTGTTTACTCTTATATAAATGTGCATATTGTGTGGTGGCTGTTCGTCATAAACAAATTTGTACACTTTTGTCTTCCGTTTCCATACATTGCATTTTTAAATTTCATAAGACCATTTCTTGCTAGAATGTGAAATACTATCAGGATAATTCAAAAAGTGTGTTATAGACAATTCTATCAGAATTTCCTGCTGCCATAAAGTAGCAATATATCAATGGTGTTATTGAGAACTACCTGGGTTGGCTGCAAA